>NC_090265.1:1366423963-1367094588 GCF_040414725.1 Anabrus simplex
TACACCGGTTTCACCTGTGACAGGTGAACCCTAAATATCCTCTCGGTGGCTGGATTGCTTAATAATAATGTGACCGGCGTAAGGAAATCTAGAATGATACACGGCCCATGAAATCTGGGGGCAAGCTTGCCCGCGGGAACAAAATTCTTGACCATCACCTGGTCACCTACCTTCAAATGGGTGGGTCTCCGTCCACGATCATATCTTTCCCTAACCTTTTCATGAGAGACTTTAAGATTGGCTTTAGCCTTCTTCCAAAGATCTTTAATGATGTCCGGATCTATTGTCTCGGGTAGAATGTCACTCAGAGACCAGAGGTTAGAGAGCGGCATGTTGGGAACGAACTTGAACATCAAAGAAGCTGGAGTAAACTTGTGAGATTCATGAACCGCCGAATTCAAAGCAAAAGCTAACCAATGCAGGGACGTGTCCCACCTGGAATGATCTTCATGATGATAGGCAATAAGCGCGGACCTGAGATTACGATTAACCCGTTCAGCCAGAGATGGTTGAGGGTAATAAGCAGAAGTTGTCACATGAGAGATGGACAGGTCAAAGCAGAATTTACGAAATAAATTAGATGTAAAAGCCTTAGCATTATCAGATACAATATATTGGCACGGACCAAAAGAAGCAAAAATAGAATTTAGGCAAGTAATGGTGGACTGAGCGGTAGCCAGCTTAGTCGGAAATAACCAGGAAAATCTAGTAAAGCCATCTACGCATACAAAGATGAACTTGTTGGCATTTCCCTTTGACTGGGGGAAGGGTCCTACATAATCAATATACAGGCGTTCCATGGGGCGCGACGCTTGATGCGAAGACAAAAGGCCTACCTTGGTGGACATGGTTGGTTTACTGAGCAAACAAGATTTACAAGCTTTTACTAGTTCACGGATTTCACCGTCCATACCCTTCCAGATGAACCTTTCACGAATCTTTTCACGAGTTTTAAAGATTCCAAGATGCCCCCCTAATGGGGTCTCATGATAGTATTTGAAGATCACAGGCACAAGAACAGCTGGAACGACAACCTTCATCATCTTATCATGCCTCGAAGGGCAACATAGAACACCATTCCTCAGAACATAAGGGACAACATGTTCCCCAGAAGAAAGGGTTTCCATTATCGGAGCCAGCGTCGGATCTTCACGTTGGTATTTCTCGATATCCCTAAAGAGCACGGGAGCATCTGTTAAGATGGCATTAACACCAGATAGTATGGACTCGGGAGGTGATGAACTGTCGACCGGTTCGTGGGTCTCGACGTCGTTGGAAAACATACGGCTGAGTCCATCAGCAACAACATTTTCGGTACCTCTGATATGCCTGACATCGAATTGGAAGGCAGAAATACGGATGGCCCAACGGGCTATACGGCCAGTACGACGCGGCCTACCTAAGACCCAGCTTAAGGCTTGATTATCTGTCTCCAGGTCGAATTTGAAATGTTCAAGATAGAGACGGAACTTTTCTAAGGCAAATAAGACTGCCAAACCTTCGAGCTCATAGATAGAATACTTGGCTTCTTGAGCCGACAAGGTCCTAGATGCATAGGCGATGGGTCGCCTCCCTAGTTCAGTCTCTTGAAGAAGGACTGCAGCTACTGCTGACGACGGCGCGTCGGTTTGGACAATGAATTTCTTTGAGAAATCAGGCATAGCAAGGACAGGGGCATTACAGAGAGCTAATTTAAGATCTTCAAAAGCGGCTTGTTGAGAAGGTCCCCACTCGAATTTGATGCCTTTCCTACGAAGAAGGTTCAAGGGCGCCGCTCTATTAGCGAAGTTAGGAATAAACTTCCTGAAGAAATTCACCATACCAATGAACCTGGCGATACCTTTAATGTCCTTGGGAGGTTTAAAATCACGGATGGCCTGTGTTCTAGAATGATCGACTGCTACACCATCAGGTGACACAATATGCCCTAGGAATGACATAGAGGGCTTAGCAAAGGCAACCTTGGACAACTTGACAGTTAACCCAGCCTTACGAAGGCGATCGAGAACTTCTCGCAGATGATCTAGATGTTCTTCAAAAGTCTCTGAAAATACGACGACATCATCCAAGTAGTGATATAAGTACTCAAATTTGATGTCGGAGAAGACCCTATCTAGTAGCCTAGTGAGTACAGCTGCTCCCGTGGGGAGCCCGAACGGCACGCGGTTGTATTCATACAAGTTCCAGTACGTGGCAAACGCTGTAAGATGTTTAGACTCTTCGGCAAGGGGAATTTGATTATAGGCCTGATTCAAGTCCAAGATAGTAAAGAACTTGGCCTTACGAAACCATGAAAAACAAGAATGAAGGTCAGGAAGGGGCACGGATTGCAACACCACCTTCCGATTGAGAGCCCTATAATCAATGACAGGCCTGAAGCCTCCTTGGGGTTTCGGGACTAGAAAAATAGGTGACGAATATGCCGACTTAGAGGGCCTAATAATACCGTCCTTCAACATCTGATCGATGATTTCTTTCAGAGCCTTCATTTTAGGTGGAGATAGCCTATAAGGTGGAAAACGGACAGGAATCGAATCCTTGACCTCAATTTTGTATTCAATAAGGTCAGTAACACCAAGAGTATCCGAGAACACCTCTGGAAATGACTGACATAATTTACGAATACTATCAGCCTGCTCCTCAGGTAGATGTCTAAGGTCTAACAACATCTCATCCTGGGTAGGCGAAATAGATGAACATGATACAGAATTACACTTTAACAAGGGAATTTTACAATTGGATGCAAATTTGAATGTGCACGACTTACTCTGAAGATCGAGCACAAGACCAGTGTGAGAAATGAAGTCCGCTCCCAGTATGATGGGGCAAGACAAGTGCTTAGCCACAAACAGTTTGGTTTTCCATGTAAATTTAAAAATACGAATTTTGACCTGTACAGAACCTAGAATTTCTAATGGAGATGAATTAGCCGAAACATATTGAACAGTAGATGAGCCATAGTCAGGTAATTTACAAACAGACTTCAATTTTGAATACCATTGGTCCGAAATAATTGAACAAACACTGCCTGAATCTAATAGAGCGGTTATAGGCTCGTTATTTAACTCAATCTTAAGAAAAGGAACAGGTGCGGGGGTATCCGCCGCAATCCTAAGACATTCTTTGGGGCATTCGAAAGATGGATTTGCAAATTGAACGTTCCCTGAATTCACGACCTTTTTGCCAGGGGCTGAGCCTTGGGAAGCAGAATTAGTCGACTCAGCCGAAGCCGCTAGTCAGATTTTATTATTGGCATTGGTGGAATTTGCACCAGAAGTTGAGCAGGAGTGGGTGCTATTTGAGTTTGGGCAATTTTTGGCGATATGTGAGAAAGCCCCACATTTAAAACAGCCTTGTGATGAACCAGCTCCATTATTTGCCCTACTAGACTTGATCAGTGGACACTTATTGCGAAGATGGTCAGGCGACCCGCAAGCATAACATTTACGAGGTGTGACTGATCGGCGAGGTGGAGGCCGAGTATTACTAAAAGAAGGCGGGGGTTCTTTCGCGACACGCAAGGAATAGGCGTATCTCACTCCTTCCGCTGAGACGGCCAACGCTTCAAGTTCAGAGAAAGTTTGCGGGCACGCCGCGAAACACAAATATGACCTATAGGGTGGTGAAATTCCTTCTACAATAGCCTGTACAATCTGATCTTCAGGAAAATGAAGGGCAAACACCCTAGTATAAAACTTAATGTCTTGTATGAAATCAGCCAGATTTTCATCCAATCTCTGTACTCGATAATAGTACTTCTGAATCAGAGATGACCTCGCGCGGGCGGGAATAAAATTTGCAAGCAAGTGTGCATGAAAATCTTCAATAGATGACTGTTCGGCTATGGCTCTTACTATTTTGTCAGAGAGAATACCAATTGCATAAGGATAGATGATTTGCAAAATTTGACATGGAGAAAGAGAAAACACAAGGGCATGATCCTGAAATTCAACTAAAAATCTTAAAAAGGAAATTACTTCACTGGTGGTATTAACGGAAAACTTAGAGATACCTCTGAGCAACATTGCCAATGGATGAGGCAAACTGCTGAACCCGGGTGACATAGTAGGTAAAGGTTTCAGTGGCAAGGAAGTTAATTCAGAACGTACATTATTTAATGAGTTACGGCGTTCAGACTCGTCCAATGGGGCAGAGGTTGTTTGAGCAGCGATGGTTTTCTTATTTACTTCTCCCTTAGGAGGCTCTTCCTCGCTACCTACATTCACTGTAGTGGGTAGATCGCTTTTGGGAGGAACCTCCCCAGTTAACAATTGAGTGATCTTGCTAGATAATTCAGAAATATTTTCAAGCAGCGTAGTAGCTTCCTTCTTCTGAACGTCATTCAGCTTTAGAGACAACAGATCGTTAACTCTATTTGAAAAATGAAACAGCCTGGCTTGCACACGCTTAATTTGATTAGGAGAAGGATCATTTTCATCAAAAAAACTAACTACAGATGCTAGCCCAGTAATATTCTCGACGATCGTGGGAAGAGAGTCGTCAATTTCTTTCTCTCCCAAGGTGGGGATGGAAATGGGCAAATCAAGGGACTCTCTAAGCTTGTTTGTGTCTACCGCAACCGTGCCTCCAGATTGCACATTTCTAATAGTCAATTCATAGATCAACTCCTCCTTGCGCAAATAGTTAAGATGGAGAACATCGCGAGGGCCGGGCATAATGACAGAACAATTTTGAAAAACTCAAAAAATTCCAGCCACTGAGAAAATGGTTAGAGTTCGGATCAAAACAATGTTTAGCCGTCAAAAGGGGCTAAAATGAGACCCATTCAACCACGCTCTGCTACTACTTGTTACCGTGTTTTTGTGGTAGTTAGAGGTGAAAGAAGGTGCGGGGTGGTGAACAGGTCTCAAGCTACGAAAGTAAAATTAATTTAAAATTTAACAAGGTTATATTTTCTTTTCAAAATTAAGAAATAACAATTACGGCAGGTACAGAGTAGCAAGGCAACAAAAGGTGCAATTACAATATTTACAGTATTTGGGCTTCGAGCCCCGAATTCACACTTCTAGGGCAATTAGCCCAACTTTACTCCAAAATAAGTTTTACCAGAGGGGCCGAAAACCCCATTCATGTTCAAGAGCACTTGCTCCAAATTACACAGAAAAGCCTCCTCGAGGCATACAACACTTAATTTTCAAGAAAGAGCCACACGCTCTCAAACTTTAAGCCTCTCAAAGGCCACACCAAACTCCACCTTCAAGTTGTCCTCTCAGGACATAGACACAAGGGTAACATACCCAACCTACTGAGGTCTATTAAATGAAAAAGGGTAATTACATGACCTCTAAAATAACAATTTGAGAGGAGGCGATCTGCACTCCTAATGTATTTGTTTCAAAACCTAATTTGGCTCTAGGCCACTGATGCAAGGGCTAATCCCATACTACGGAGGTGACTTTAGAAAAGAAACAAATTTACATAATGTTAAGGAAGAATAGGTTGAGAAAATAAGTTCACCTCAAAACAATATGAGTGGGAGCTCGATAGGGTTAAGCACTCTCTATCCCAATATGTAGTTTAAAAGATAGAATAGATACAAGTTTCTTTACATTTTAAGGAAGGTTACATAATGGAAAAACTTCGGACCCGCCCCGAGAGTTAAACTGCTGAGCAAGCAAGAAAAGAAGTAATTAATCGGCCATTACCTTGTTGTTGACCGCTGCCGAAGAAAGAGGCGCTTCCCGCCCCCTGCTATGTACTTTACACACTGAAAGATGGAACAGAAGTGGCCCGGAGACCCTAAAATCAGCAGTTTATATACTCTCGCGGAAAGTTCGAGGCGTTTGGGGAATGAGAACACCCTCCCACAAAAACTTTATTGGCTAACCAAGAAAACCCCTACACAATATGAAGAAGAAACACATAATTGGTGGAAAATTAATTCAAGAAATTCGGGATTGGCTAAATTCAAAACAAGGGGAAAGAAAGGGTTAATATTGCCAACTTAAACAATGACTGAAGGAAATTTAGCAAAGAACAAACTTTTGAAATTAAATTTTCTCCAAAAAACAGTTCTTTCACTCTGCACTAGGGTGCACTATTGTTGATCTTCAGTAGTGTCCTCTAGAAGAGAAAGTTCACACTTCTTATTACAAGCAAAACAAAAATACGTCGAAAATGACACAGTTCAAAAACTTCAAAATTTCCAGGTAGTGACATCTTCTGAGAAAGTAGAAAATTAATACCGTAGATAAAGTTCAGACTTCCTCCAGCAGAGGAGTTTCAACTGCCGCAAATTTTAAATAAGCGGCATGGAGGTGTACCGCCCGGTACAATAATAATAATAATAATAATAATAATAATAATAATAATAATAATAATAATAATAATAATACACTCCGTACATTTTTTGCAGAGAAGTTATTTTTATTTTATTTTCATTTTTTCCATAAAGAATGGCTAAGGAGTGCAAGTGTAGGAACTGTGGGTGTGTTGAGGCATTGAGGGGTATGAGGGAGGTGTTGGAAAGTTTGAGGGAGATAATTAGGATTCTCACAGAGGAAGGAAGATAGGCCTCCCTCAAACAATGTACAGGTTACAGTAGCTGTACAAGAGGGAGAGCAAGGAAAGGGGGGAGTTGTAGAAGACAGGTGGTCTAATGTTCTAAGGAGTAGGAGATTGCAGACTAAGGGCTCTATTCAGGATGAGAATTCAGGACGGGTGTCTGTGCGAAATCGGTACGAATCACTCCAGGTAGAACAACAGAGGGAAGATGAGGAACAGGGAACTGTTGCTGAGATGTGTGGAAGTAGGATGAAGGGAAAAGGTAGGAAAGGGAAATGTAGAGTAGAGGATAGGAAAAGACAGGTTTAACAGGGTCATGGGAAGGAGAAAAGGGAGGAGGAAGTAGCTTCTGCAGCTGTCAGGAAAGATAGGGCTGACTAGGAGGGGAGGGGATCAAATGAGTTGGGTAGGGTTGAGGCCCTGGTCATGGGGGATTCCATCGTTAGAGATGTGGGGAAAATTTGTGGAGGAAAGGGAACCAGGGTAGAGTGTTATCCAGGAATTAGGTTGATGCAGATGTTGAGGAAAGTAGAAGAGGGGGAGGAGGGGAAGGAGAAGGAGGTAGTGTTTCACTCTGGTACCAACACGTAAGGCAAGTTGATATAAGGACCAACATAGTTGGGGATGTGTGGGATGTGGTAAATGCAGCACGGGTGAAGTTTCAGAAAGCTGAGATTGTTATCAGTGGAATTCCGTGTAGGAGGGATACTGACTGGAGGGTGATTGGGGATTTAAATGAGACTATGGAGTGTGTATGTGGGAAAGTAGGAGTGGAATTTCTAGACCCTAATGGGTGGGTAGGAGATTGGGATCTGCGCTGAGATGGCCTTCACTTAAACCGAAGTGGTACGTATAAGTAAGGAAATTTGTTTAGAATGGTAATAAGGAGGTACATTCAGTGAAACGGGGTGCCCTAGGGAGCCGTGATAAGGGAACAGGGAACTGGAAATCAAGTAGGGATGGCGTAAAAAAGTTAGTGCTCAACTGTAGAAGTATTGAGAAGAAAGAAATAGAACTAAGTAATTTAATAGATAGGGTCTATATATTTACCAGATAATGTCATAGGAGTTGAATCATGGCTGAGAAATGATATAATGGATGCAGAAATTTTCTCACGGAACTGGAGAGTGTATCGTAGAGATAGAATAGGAATGGGGGTGGGGGAGTATTCATTCTGGTGAAAGAAAAATTTGTAAGCAAAGAAACATGAAATTCTAGGTGTAAGGCTCATTTCTACAGATAATAGGCAAAATTGATGTCTTTGGAGTGTACAGACCGGGGAAGGGTAGTGCTGACACGGATTCAGAATTATTTGATAAGATAATCAGATATATGGGAAACGACATGGAAAAGAATGTGATTGTAGCGGGAGATCTGAATTTACCAAATGTCAATTGGAAGAAAATGCGAACTGCAGGAAGCATGACAAACAAATGACAAATAAGCTAATTTAGGAAGGACAGCTGATTCAGAAAGTGACGGAACCAACTAGAGGGAAAATATCCTGGATGTGGTGCTGGTAAAACCAGATGAGCTCTATAGAGAAACCGAAGTAATAGATGGCATTAGTGATCATGAAGCTGTTTTTGTCGTAGTTTAAAATAAATGTGATAAAAAGGAAGGTCTTTAAAGTAGGTCTATTAGGCAGTACCATATGGCTGAAAAAGCAGGCATGAGGCAGTTTCTAAAAAGTAACTATGATCTGTGGAAAACGGTAAAAAAAATTTAAACAGACTCTGGGATGGGTTTAAAGCAATTGCTGAGGAATGTGCGAACAAGTTTGTACCTTTAAATGTGGTAAGGAATGGTAAAGATCCACCTTATTATAATAGAGAAATAGACTAATGTCTATGACCAACAAATGGCAAATAAGTTAGGAAGGACAGCTGATTCAGAAAGTGATGGAACCAACCAGAGGGAAAAATATCCTGTATGTCGTGCTGATAAAACCAGATGAGCTCTATAGGGGAACTGAAGTAATAGATGGTATTAGTGATCATGAAGCTGCTTTTGTGGTAGGTAAAAATAATTGTGATAGAAAGGAAGGTCTTAAAAGTAGGACTGTTAGGCAGTACCATATGGCTGATAAAGCAGGTATGAGGCAGTTTCTAAAATGTAATTATGATCGGTGGAAAACGGTAAATAAAAATGTAAACAGACTCTGGGATGGGTTTATTGTTGAGGAATGCGAAAACAGGTTTGTACCATTAAGGGTGGTAAGGAATGGTAAAGACCCACCTTATTATAATAGAGAAATAAAGAGACTAAGAAGGAGGTGCAGACTGGAACGAAATAGAGTTAGAAATGGCTGTGGAAGTAAGGAGAAATTGAAGGAACTTACTAGAAAATTGAATCTAGCAAAGAAGGCAGCTAAGGATAACATGATGGCAAGCATAATTGGCAGTCATACGAATTTTAGTGAAAAATGGAAGGGTATGTATAGGTATTTTAATGCAGAAACAGGTTCCAAGAAGGACATTCCAGGAATAATTAATGAACAAGGGGAGTGTGTATGTGAGGATCTTCAAAAGGCAGAAGTATTCAGTCAGCAGTATGTAAAGATTGTTGGTTACAAGGAAAATGTCGAGATAGAGGAGGAGACTAAGGCCACAGAAGTAATAAAATTTACATATGATAACAATGACATTTACAATAAGATACAAAAGTTGAAAACTAGAAAAGCGGCTGGAATTGATCGGATTTCTGGGGATATACTAAAGACAATGGGTTGGGATATAGTACCATATCTGAAGTACTTATTTGATTATTGTTTGCTCGGAGGAGCTATACCAGATGAATGGAGAGTTCCTATTGTAGCCCCTGTGTATAAAGGAGAGGTTGATAGGCATAAAGCTGAAAATTACAGGCCAGTAAGTTTGACATGCATTGTATGTAAGCTTTGGGAAGGCATTCTTTCTGATTATATTAGACATGTTTGCGAAATTAATAACTGGTTCGATAGAAGGCAATTCGGTTTTAGGAAAGGTTATTCCACTGAAGCTCAACTTGTAGGATTCCAGCAAGATATAGCAGATATCTTGGATTCTGGAGATCAAATGGACTGTATCGCGATTGACCTGTGTAAAGCATTTGATAGGGTGGATCATGGGAGACTACTGGCAAAAATGAGTGCAATTGGACTAGACAAAAGAGTGACTGAATGGGTTGCTATATTTATAGAAAATAGATCTCAGAGAATTAGGGTAGGTGAAGCTTTATCTGACCCTGTAATAATTAAGAGGGGAATTCCTCAAGGCAGTATTATCGGACCTTTATGTTTTCTTATATATATATAAATGATATGAGTAAAGGAGTGGAATCGGAGGTAAGGCTTTTTGCGGTTGATGTTATTCTCTATAGAGTGATAAATAAGTTACAAGATTGTGAGCAACTGCAGCGTGACCTCGAAAATGTTGTGAGATGGACAGCGGGCAATGGTATGATGATAAACGGGGTTAAAAGTCAGGTTGTGAGTTTCACACATAGGAAAAGTCCTCTCAGTTTTAATTACTGCGTTGATGGGGTGAAAGTTCCTTTTGGGGATCATTGTAAGTATCTAGGTGTTAATATAAGGAAAGATCTTCATTGGGGTAATCACATAAATGGGATTGTAAATAAAGTGTACAGATCTCTGCACATGATTATGAGGGTGTTTAGGGGTTGTAGTAAGGATGTAAAGGAGAGAGCATATAAGTCTCTGGTAAGACCCCAACTAGAGTATGGTTCCAGTGTATTGGACCCTCACCAGGATTACCTGATTCAAGAACTGGAAAAAATCCAAAGAAAAGCTGCTCGATTTGTTCTGGGTGATTTCCGACAAAAGAGTAGCGTTACAAAAATGTTGCAATATTTGGGTTGGGAAGAATTGAGAGAAAGAAGAAGAGCTGCTCGACTAAGTGGTATGTTCCGAGCTGTCAGCGGAGAGTTGGCGTGGAATGACATTAGTAGCCGAATAAGTTTGAATGGTGTTTATAAAAGTAGGAAAGATCACAATATGAAGATAAAGTTGGAATTCAAGAGGACAAACTGGGGCAAATATTCATTTATAGGAAGGGGAGTTAGGAATTGGAATAACTTACCAAGGGAGATGTTCAATAAATTTCCAATTTCTTTGAAATCATTTAGGAAAAGGCTAGGAAAGCAACAGATAGGGAATCTGCCACCTGGGCGACTGCCCTAAATGCAGATCAGTATTGATTGATTGATATTGCTCACGGTAAAATGTTTCGTAAAATTTGTTGTACAATTAATTTTATAAAAATTTGGTGAAAACAAGTTGTGTTGCTCACGGTAAAATTATTTTATAAAATCCGTGGAAGCATCAGGATGGCCATCTATGAACTCACTTCTGAACTAAGATGTGTATGTGCTTCCATCTGATCGATAAACTTTTAAACAATGGCTCAGCTGTTCAACTTACAGTGTGTTGAGAGTATGGCTCCAACAAACAAAGCAAAACTTGCTGCTTTTTATGTTGTACAGTGGTAAAAAGGAAGAAAAGAAATGCCAGGAAATGCTGGACTCAGTATTGGTTCAAAAGAAGAGAGGAAGGTAGAGGATTGCTGTCCTTGGTCAAAAATAAGTTGAGGTTAGAAGACCAGCATTCATATAGGAATTCGGCGCTTGTGTTTTCTGCCTCTCTTCTTGCATTTCTATTGTGGTAAAGTGGCGTTTTAAGTTCGTACAAACAAGGATATTTCTTGTATTCGTCCAGTAAAACACTAGCAGCTTCCTTAGTCCACCCGGATCCTGCCATTTTAGAAAGAAGTGTTTGTTAACAATCGAGCTTCACAATCTTCTCACGTCGTAGCGCCAGCATCGTCGTGATGTCAGCTTCGCTGATTGGTTCGTTTCGTCAAATTAATTTTACGGAATAGAACATGTTCTATTTTATGAAAAGTTTTATCAAAGGTTGTATAAAACTTGAATTTGACCGTGAGCAACAGAAATTTTATAAAATTAAATTATTGTACCTCAAATTTGACAGAAAAGTTTACCGTGAGCAAGGGCATAAGAATGAGGTGCAGATTGGAAAGAAATAGAGTTAGAAATGGCTGTGGAAGTAAGGAGAAATTGAAAGAACTTACCAGGAAATTGAATCTAGAAAGGAAGGCAGCTAAGGATAAAATAATGGCAAGCATAATTGGCAGTCATACAAATGTTAGTGAAAAATGGAAGCGTATGTATGGAGTGTGTATGTGAGGATCTTCAAAAGGCAGAAGTATTCAGTCAGCAGTATGTAAAGATTGTTGATTACAAGGATAATGTCCAGATAGAGGAGGAGACTAATGCTAAAGAAGCATTAAATTTTACACTTGATAACAATGACATTTACAGTAAGATAAAAAGTTGAAAACTAGAAAAGCGGCTGGAATTGGTAAGATTTCTGGGGATATACTAAAGACAATGGGTTGGGATATAGTACCATATCTGAAGTACTTATTTGGTTATTGTTTAGTCGGAGGAGCTATACCAGATGAATGGAGAGTTGCTATAGTAACCCCTTTGTATAAAGGAAAGGGTGATAGACATAAAGCTGAAAATTACAGGCCAGCAAGTTTGACATGCATTTCATGTAAGCTTTGGGAAGCATTCTTTCTGATTTGTTTAGACATGTTTGCGAAATTAATAACTGGTTCGATAGAAGAGAGTTTGTGTTTAGTAAACTTTATTCCACTGAAGCTCAACTTGTATGATTCCAGCAAGATATAGCAGATATCGTGGATTCAGGAAGTCAATTGGACTGTATCGCGATTGACCTGTCTAAGGCATTTGATAGGGTGGATCATAGGAGACTACTGGCAAAAATGAGTTCAATTAGACTTGACAAAAGAGTGACTGAATGGGTGGCTATGTTTCTAGAAAATAGAACTCAGATAATTAGAGTAGGTGAAGCTTTATCTGTCCCTGTAATAATTAAGAGGGGAATTCCTCAAGGCAGTATTATTGGAACTTTATGTTTTCTTATATATATATATATTTATAAATGATATGAGTAAACAAGTGGAATAAGAGGTAAGGCTTTTTGCGGATGATATTATTCTCTATAGAGTTATAAATAAGTCACAAGATTGTGAGCAACTGCAACGTGACCTCGATAATGTTGTGAGATGGACAGCAGTCAATGGTATGATGATAAACGGGGTTAAAAGTCAAGTTGTGAGTTTCACAAATAGGAAAAGTTCTCTGAGTTTTAATTACTGCGTTGATGGGGTGAAAGTTCCTTTTGGGGATCATTGTAAGTATCTAAGGGAAGATCTTCATTGGGGTAATGACATAAATGGAATTGTAAATAAAGGGTATAGATCTCTGCACATGGTTATGAGGGTGTTTTGGGGTTGTAGTAATGATGTAAAGGAGAAGGCATATAATTCTCTGGTAAGACCCCAACTAGAGTATGATTCCATTGTATGGGACCCTCACCAGGATTACCTGATTCAAGAACTGGAAAAAATCCAAAGAAAAGCAGCTCGATTTTTTCTGGGTGATTTCCGACAAAAGAATAGCGTTACAAAAATGTTGTAAAGTTTGGGCTGGGATGAATTTCGAGAAAGAAGAAGAGCTGCTCGACTAAGTGGTATGTTCCGAGCTGTCAGCGGAGAGATGATGTGGAATGACATTAGTAGACGAATAAGTTTGAGTGGCGTCTTTAAAAGTAGGAAAGCTCACAATATGAAGATAAAGTTGGGATTCAAGAGGACAAACTGGGGCAAATATTCATTTATAGGAAGGGGAGTTAGGGATTGGAATAACTTACCAAGGGAGATGTTCAATAAATTTCCAATTTCTTTGAAATCATTTCAGAAAAGGCTAGGAAAACAGCCGGGAGTCTGCCACCTGGGCGACTGCCCTAAATCGAGATCAGTATTGATTGAATGAGGGCATACGGCGTATACCCGCGTGTACTTTGACTAACAACCATGGGTCTGACTTTTTGCTGAACATTGATTGATGATAACAATAACAATAATAATAATAATAATAATAATAATAATAATAATAATAATAATAATAATAATAATAATAATAATAATAATAATAATAATAATAATAATAATAATAATAATAATAATAATAATAATAATGCGAATAATAGTTTCGGTATTTCCGTGGTCCAGGGAGGGAAAGGAGCGCGAGGAGTGAATGGTTGGACAAAGCATGAGTCAAAGTTTAAGTTTTGATAACAAAATCTACTGAAAATTGTATATGCTTCTTTTCTTTTCTTTTCTTTTCTTTTCTTTTCTTTTCTTTTCTTTTCTTTTCTTTTCTTTTCTTTTCCAACAAAAAAACAAAACAAAACAAAAAAACAGCAGAGATATGACAAGAGGAAAACTTAGACAATAAATACTGGGAAGCTTAAAAGCTTACATAATTTACAAAATGGGGAGTAGGATGCCCATTTTCATAAGAGACTTTAGTCTCACAAAAGTTTAAGTCTTTGGCATTAAAGAGGACACAGAGGTACTAGCCTTTACGAACGGAGTCCTCCGACAGAGGGAATGTAGAATCTTACATAATTCAAATAATTAAAGAAGCTGCAGCTTCTAGTTCAACGTTCTTGAGGGTAATTGAACCTTCAATTTAAGGTAAATGTTACACAAGGAAGGGCCTTGAACTCTGAGGACAATTTACAATTTACACATTCAAAACGCCCTTGTTATGGGCCAGGAAATTACATTAATGTTTAGTGTCAAATTCCTGTAACACTTGAAGCACACAATACTTTCTTTTCTAAGGAGCTAAAGCAGCTATTACACTCTCTACCCTTATAAAATAGGGAAGCCACTTTCGAAGGAAGGATCAAAAGATCTAGGAAGTTTACAAGAGCCGAGGACCATACTACTCGGCCATGGAAAGAGAAAAATAATACAAAGTTAGATTAGAAATGCCGAGAACGTAATGAAAACGGAGGCTGAAAACTCACAAGCCCTGCTAGGTTAAGACTGAAGAAAACACCTAACAGATCATAAGATCCAAAGCAGCACTGGATAAGTCATATTACTTGGCGAATAAGGAAAATTAAATTTAAGCCCGAAAAGGGTAAAAAATGTAGAATTTAAAGCTTTGTCACCAGAAAACAAAGTGGTGAAGAAGGGGAACTAGTGTACACACTCATGCGTCCTTACATTTTACAAAATCCCCTTTAGGGGTGATGATATTAATTCTCTAGACTGCCTAGGGAACCTACATTTAAAGTTTGTCAAACCAAACTCCATGGCACTACAGCCCTTGAAGGGCCTTGGCTTCCAAGCGACCACTGCTCAGCCCGAAGGCCTGCAGATTACGAGGTGTTGTGTGGTCAGCATGACGAATCCTCTCGGCCGTTATTCTTGGTTTTCTAGACCGGGGCCTCCATCTCACCGTCAGATAGCTCCTCAATTCTAATCACGTAGGCTGAGTAGACCTCGAACCAGCCCTCAGGTTCAGGTAAAAATCCCTGACCTTGCCGGTAAACGAACCCGGGGCCTCCGGGTAAGGGGCAGGCACGCTACCCCTACACCAGGGGGCCGGCATTTATAAGTTTATACAAAAAGAAACCCTACACTAAAATAAACGCAGGTCAACCACACCGTTATATGGTAAAGGGGAGCGCTGGAATCTTCCCTTTATTATACGTAGAATAATTTTACATGGTTAGGTGAAAGTTTCTGCCTTTACCTTATGCCACCTATTTACATCACTCCAGCCTCTAAAACTCAAGAGACCTTCTCAGTCACGTAGCACTCTTGATGAAAATTGATAAATGAGGACCAAAATTTAAAGAATGTGTAGTGAGGCTGGCTGACTGTTCTAGAGCAATGATGTAATATGTACTCCCATGGGTGGAATAAAATGTCATAAGGCAGGATGTTGATTGGTAGGTAAACCTTAGAGCAGTGGTGAAAACTCAAAAGTAATAAATAAGCAACAGAAGGGAGATCAGGTTACCAAATCTCCAAACATAAACATTCTCGATAAGTTAGTCACAGTACATAACACTAGGTATCACTAGAAACTCACCAGTAGAGACAACTCTTTGAAATATAGTGAATTTCATGGATATGGAGGTTTTGTTCAGTCTCTGTTAGATAGCACCATATTAACTTGAAATAGTGGCAGAGGCCTAACGAATGAAACATTAATAATAATAATAATAATAATAATAATAATAATAATAATAATAATAATAATAATAATAATACGTTTCGCCCGATATATATCAGAAATCTCAAGATCATCTGATAGGTAGCGACTTTGATCTACATATCCGCAGCAGGGCTTAGTGTACGAGAGGCTAAGTCGGCTGGTTTCTAACAGAGAGGTACCTACATCGATTCCAATTCCCGTCTACCGATTCTTAAACGTAATTATTTCCTATTTCTACCCGTTTCTAGAAGAAGTGTCTCATTAGTCTCGAATACGATTTCAGAATATTTTCATCGGGTATAAAAACGATGGTTCTCTTCTACGAGGGCGTCTTAGAACAGTAACGTAACGAAGATGTACACGTATGAAGAATATACAGCGGTGGTACAAATAGCTGGTAAGGGTGGAGGAAACCTTTCGCTTCACGGGCACAGCGTCAACAAAGGTTTCCGGGACGTCGTTTGCTTTCGCATCATGTTTTCCGGCGCACAATTGTTAGACTAGAGTCAGTTGTTATGGGTTTATTTCGTGAAAATACTCTCGTGAGCATCAGACAAGCCGCAGTCGATTCAGCAGACTCAGTGAGACTTTCATTCATCGAATACTCCAAGGTCAGAAATTGCACCTCACTTCCCAGTTAGTACAACCAGTTAGTCA
Source organism: Anabrus simplex (assembly GCF_040414725.1). NCBI lineage: Eukaryota > Metazoa > Arthropoda > Insecta > Orthoptera > Tettigoniidae > Anabrus > Anabrus simplex. Next base: position 1,366,440,272 of record NC_090265.1, read on the forward strand.
AACCACTATTACCAATTGAAATGCGATGATACGCAGTCTCCAGCAACAGCTAGATTTCATCTATCGATTCTTTGGTCAGATGAGAGTGCCTTCACCAATACTGGCGGCGTAAACCGGCAGAACAGGGTGTGCTGGGAAAGTCGCAATCCTCGATAGTTCCGTGAGCAACAAACCCAGATTCGGTGGAAGCTTCATGCATAGTGTAATATTTAGGGGGTCATCTTATTATAACAGTCTTCCTGGAAGGATATATACACGGAGAACTTTTCCTGGATGTCCTACAGACTCGTCTAATTTACGATGACCTTTTAGTCTAGTCTTGCCTAAGCCACGGACGAGTGAGGTCGCATTGAGTGGAGGGTCCCGGGAGTGGGAGGTGTGGGTGAAAGTGCCGAGAGCTGGAAGGTTGTGGAGAAGTGTGCCGACAATGATTAGTGTAGAGCAGTACAGGGCGACGGTAGGAAGATGGCAGGGAAGAATGAAGAAAGAAGAAATGAAATTAGGAAGGTGTAATATGGATTTGGAGAGAAAAGGTGAATTACTGCTATCAGCGGCGGTGATTATAATTTTGCTATGCATTGGGGGGGTTGAGTTGAACCCAGGCCTGACCCCTAGTAGAAATGAAGAAAGGGAAATTATGGACGCATTCAAAAGAGCCGTAAAAGAGGTGGTGGAAGAAGCTGGCCCTTTTGAGCAAATTAAAAATATGATTAAGGAACAAACCAGGGAATTTGAAAAAATGGAGGTATGGTTAAGAGAAAATACGGAAGATATAACAGCACAAGTGAGACATAACACCGGAGAAGTTGTATCATTAAGGGAAAAAATAGGACGATTAGAAAAGGAAAACTTGAAGCTGAAAGTAGAAGTGGAAGCCAATACTTTATATCGAAGAAAGAAGTGCTTATTTATCTATGGTGTGCCTGAAGAGTTGAGAGAAGACAAAGTACTGACAACTTACAAAGTTGTGGACTTAATACAGGGGAATTTGAAACTTAATTTTAGTGAAGTAGATATAGATGATGCGCAGAGGGTGGGAAAAATTAGGGGCAAAAGGCCTATCAAACTAGAACTGTTTTCTACGTTGATGGCTGATGCTGTGATAAGAAATGCGAGTAATATGCAGAGAGAGAAAATAAGGATCAAGAGAGACGTGGGATGGGAGACGATTAGGAACGAGAAAATACTTAGAAAACACAAGATTCGTGCAATAAATCAAGGGTTGAGAGCGACTATTAAAGGGCAAGAGCTAGTGGTAGCAGGGAGAAATTGGAAGACAATCTGGACTGTAAATGGACTGATTGACTTAGACAGGAGGATAAAAGAAGACGAAGAAAAAGTGAATAGTGCAACGAAAGGTGGGGAAGTGAGGAGAGATATCAGCAACAGTGTACAGTGTGAAGAGGGTCAGGGAGAGGCGCCAAAGGAAAATGTGATCATAAACAGGGAAGAAGCCTAAGTTCAGGAAGAGAGGACAAGTGAAATGGTGACCATACGAAGTGAGGAAGAAAGGCAGGGGAAGGAAAGCAGGGAAGAGGGCAGGCAAGGAAGGGAAAGCAGTGAAGTAAGGGAAACGCAAAGACTGGGAAGTGAAAACAGTAGAGTAAGGCAAGATCAGTTTAAACAAGTAGGGACAGAGGTAACCCGGCAGAGGCTCGGGCAGAATATCGATCTGAGCAGGGGCGGACAGAGAGATAGAGAATTTAGGGCCATGTTGGCGGCTATTTATAGCAAGAAGAAATAACAATAATAAGTAAGTAATTAAGGGCATGATTGTCGAAGAAGTAAGAGATGTAGGTGGTGTTGTGGAGTTGGAAGTTATGATGGTATTTATTTGTGAATGTGAAATGTGGTGATGGAGAAGTGGTATGTAAGTTATGACGTGTTATGGGGCTGAAATGAGGTATTGGTGAAGTGGTGGTATAAGATGGTGGAGGGCAGAAGGAGAATGTAATGGTCGAAGAAGTGGAGGTGATGAGTATGTGTTATGATTAAATTAGGAGGTGCTATATTGTTGAAATGAGGTGTTGGAGAAGTTGTGATATAAGATGGTGGATGTAGAAGGTGAGTGTTAGTGTCGAAGCATGGTTGAATATGTAGGTAATGAAGTGTGTTTAGAAGGAGAGTGTAATGGCCGAAGAAGTAGAGGTGGTATATGAGGTAGAGTTGGTGTTATAGTGCTGAAATGTGGTGTTGGAAGTTTTTGAGGGCTTGGTATGTATGAGTATGTGTTATGAATAAATTAGGAGGTGTTATATTGTTGGAATGAGGTGTTGGAGAAGTGGTCATATAAGATGAAGGATGACAGAAGGCGAGTTGTTATTGTCGAAGCATGGGTGAATATTTGTGGAGGCTGAAATGTTGTGATGGAGAAGTGGTATATAAGTTATGATATGTTATAGGGTTGAAATGTGGTGCTGGAGAAGTGGTGGTATAAGATGGTGGATGGAAGAAGGTGAGTGTAATGGTAGAAGAAGTAGGGTTGGTATATGAGGTGGAGTTGGTGTTGTATTGCTGAAATGTGATGTTGGAAAATATTGAGGGCTTGGTATTTATGATAATGTGTTATTTATTTGTGGAGGCTGAAATGCTGTGATGGAGGAGTGATGTATAAGTTATGATATGTTATAGGGTTGAAATGTGGTGTTGGAGAAGTGGTGGTATAAGATGGTGGATGGTAGAAGGTGAGTGTAATGGTAGAAGAAGTAGAGGTGGTATATGAGGTGGAGTTGGTGTTGTATTGCTGAAATGTGGTGTTGGAAAATATTGAGGGCTTGGTATTTATGATTATGTGTTATGATTAATTTAGGAGGTGTTATATCGTTGAAATGTGGTGTGGGAGAAGTGGTGATATAAGTAGAGGTGGTATATGATGTGGAGTTGGTGTTGTATTGCTGAAATGTGGTGTTGGAAGTATTGAAGGCTTAGTATTCATGATTAGGTGATGTATGGTTTGGTATTGAGATGGTTTATTTACGGCTGAATTCGTGGGAGTTGGGAGGTGGTATTATTGTATTGGTGTCTGGTATGAGTATTGAATTTTTGGAGTTGGAGAGAGGTAATTTTATTATCATTTTGTAAATTTTGGTTTGTTTGTATGGAGAGGATGAAGAAATGTGATGTTGGAGAGGTGTTGGTATATGCGTGATTGGTATTTGTTATTCATTGCCGAAATTTTTGGAGATGGAGAGGTAATTTTATTATGGAGTGTTATGGCGGAATGAAGTGAAATGAAGCAATGTTAACGCGGATTGGTAAAAGCTGTGGTATGATGGATTGGAATGCAATGACGGAATATTGTTGTTATTATTTAGCCTTTTACTATAGGAGGTGGAATCTGAAAGATTGAATGCAGTGTTAGTGTTATGGCTGGTTTGGTATGCAATCGTGTAATGTTACTGTTGTAGCTTATTTTGGAGTAGGTCAGGGAACAATAGAGGTGATGAAAATGCTGAAGCAAGAAGGTTGCGTGATGAGTGGGTACGTGTGAGTGATAACAAGCAGAAAGTTGCAACACCAGCAGTAGAATGTAAACATAGACCAGGCTGAGGAGGTAAGATAGTTTGGGACCAGCAATAAGAAATGGGATAGTTGTTATTATTAGTCTTATTTTTACTTTTATTTTTATTCGTATGATAACCGTGGCGTTAGGTCTTTTTGTTTTATTGTTCATTTTATTTTGTATATGGTGGAGAGTGGTGGCTTAGGTTGGACTACGTTTATTAATTTTATTAGTTATTTATTTATTTATTTATTTATTTATTTATTATTATTGTGAACATGTATTCGGGGCTGAACGCCTGTTATGTTCATTAATAAATACAATACAATACAATACAATACAATACAATACAATACAATACAATACAATACAATACAATACAATACAATACAATACAATACGATGATCTTTTAGTCGGTGTTTTACTGCAGATGGCAGCATTTAACTGGCTACAGATCGATGGTGCACCGACACATTATGACCTCACGGTGCAGGCCTTTCTCTTTTTACCTATCCATGAAGATAAAGTACGGGTATAATGAGAAACTTTCAACAAAATGGGTTGAAAGTGTTAGACTGGACCAGAAACAGTCCAGGCCTAAATCCTATTGAGGATATCTGGAAACTCTCGGAAGATAGAATACCGAGCTCGATAGCCGCAGTCGCTTAAGTGCGACCACTATCCAGTAATCGGGAGAAAGTGGGTTCGAGCCCCACTGTCGGCAGCCCTGAAGATGGTTTTCCGTGGTTTCCCATTTTCACACCAGGCAAATGCCGGGGCTGTACTTTAATTAAGGCCACGGCCGCTTCCTTCCACTTCCCAGGCCTTTCCTATCCCATTGTCGCCAAAAGACATATCTGTGTCGGTGCGACGTAAAGCAAAATAGAGAAAAAAAAAAGATAGAATTAGTGAGGCTAAACAGAAAGTTTAATCAATGTGTGACATCATGATAGAGCATTGGAAAGACTTGCTATTTCAGGGAATTAAAATAGAAACTACATTTTTTATTGTTAGGTCTATGTGTAAAATAGAAAACATGTTTTAAATGAAAACAGTAAGTAGTGGTTAAAAAATCAAAATAATTTATAGTTTGTTGGCCACATAATGTGCGTGTGGAATAAAACCTTCGTTACGTTTACAAGCTTCCCTGACTTCATTATTCCTCTAAAATGTTCAGTTTTCCCCACCTTTACACACTGTTGTTCTTAAATATTCCCTTGCATTTTTACCTACAATTCACCAATTTTCACTAATCATATCTATGTACCTTTGAAATTTCCTGGACCTGAAGATTTCTACTCTTATCCGTCTGCAGACAGAATTTTGTTTATTCTAGGTCTAGTAATCCTTAATTCACTACAGATCAGACAGTGGTCTGTATCATCGAAAAATTCCCGGGATACCCGCACATTCGTAACAGATTTCCTATATTTCAAAGTCCGTTGTGATATACGAGTAGTATATCAAGGATCTGGTGCACTTACCTTCCCATGTGTAGCGGCAAGAATTAATTTTTAACTGCTCTTCCCATACTGCCACAGATGCTCTGAACTTTTACTATTGCTTTGAGTTTTGATATCTTCCCCACATTTAACCATCACCTGCTCATATCCTTCAGTTTTGTTTCCAATTTTCGCACTAAAATCACCCATTAACACTATCCTATCCTTGCTGTTGACCCTAACTACGGATCACTCAGTGCTTCATAAAACTTGTAAACTTCATACTCATTGCATTTCACGTTTTATTCGATACTTTTATGGTATAAATTATATATTTTATTTCTTTCTATGTTGTACTTGCCTTTTTGCCGTACTCAAAAAAGTGCGTAAAATGTCACTTTACTGTAATTACTTTAAGCACTAAATAAATAAATAAATATCGTGTGAGTATTTCTAGCCGGGTGCAGCCCTTATAAGGCAGACCCTCCGATGAGGTTGGGCGGCATCTGCCATGTGTAGGTATAACTGCGTGTTATTGTGGTGCAGGATAGTGTTATGTGTGGTGTGTGAGTTGCAGGGATGTTGGGGACAGCACAAACACCCAGTCCCCGAGCCAACGGAATTAATAATTTTAAAGGTTAAAATCTCCGACCCGGCCGGGAATAGAACCCGGGGCCCTTTGAACCGAAGAGCACTGCGCTGACTATTCAGCCAAGGAGGCGGACACTTTCATTTTTGATTGGTTGAACTCCGCTTCAGAGTAACGTAAACACGGGTAGTCTGAGAGATCATGAATCAAGGGAGCCGAAACTTAATCTTGTTGAATTGTTTCTTACTCATCCACACAATAATAGCGTTTCTGCATTCCCAGCTCAAATAATCTGCCGCCAGCACAATACTGACTAATGTATAGGTTAATCCATTTCTAATAGATAAATATCGTATACATCACAGTATATCATAACGTCGTATTACCTTCATTAATCCAGGACCAGAGGACTATATTTAGGACTCTGGTAGCTTAGTGGACTCTTCGCTGCTTCACACAACCATACTTTTATTATGTTTTACTACAACATAACCCTATGTACACACCTCATATATTTCATAGCAAGACAGGAACAACAAAAAAAAAAAAGAAGAGAAGGAAAACGCCAATAACCCGCATCAAACATGGACGATTTATGTTGTGACGAATCTTATTTATAATTGAAAATGAAAATCCACAGCCTGTTTCCAGTCATTCGACAGGGTCAGGAATGGAATGAAAGAAGCCCCATCTAGCGGAGAGGATAGGAATTGTGCCGGCTGCCAGAGCCTGTCGCACTTCTCTGGGGCAATGATTAATGATTATTCATTTATAGGAAGGGGAAATAGGGGTTGGAATAACTTACCAAGGGGGATGTTCAATAAACTTCCAATTTCCTTGAAATCATTTAAGAAAAGGCTAGGGAAACAACAGACAGGGAATCTGCCACCTGGGCAATTGCCCTAAATGCAGATCAGTAGTGATTGATTGAATGAATGGCAGATGAAATGAAATGATGTTGGAGATTGTTGCTGGAATGAATTATGACAGGGAAAACCGGAGTACCCGGAGAAAAGCCTGTCCCGCCTCCGCTTCGTCCAGCACAAATCTCACATGGAGTGACCGGGATTTGAACCAAGGAACCCAGTGGTTAGAGGCCGCCGCGCTGCCGTCTGAGCCACGGAGGCTCTAAAGTTGTTTATAATTAAATTATTTTAATTTAAGGTAAGTAAATTCACCATAGTATGAAATGAAATATTGTACGTAACTGCCACTTACGCGATACGTTTACGCTATTTGCGGCTTGGGCGTAAACATCTCCCTCATAACGTAACATATCACTTTCCGTGACTGTTGCGTAAATAACTACCTATTGTCCTATCGTCAAATACACATTTGCAGTCGTGAATGACTTAAAGGCCCACTATCACAATTGGATTCCTCAACTATTGGATATGACATGAGATGATTAACTTCAATTGTAACTTATTTAAATTTTTTATTTAAAATATTATTAACTGAAGCACCCAGTGATTTAGAGGATTGAATATTTTCCTGTACGTTAATTTTCATTTTGCGCTTCAAATATCCTTTCATTTTTATGAAAAGTCTCCTTTTTCTCTTCTGTTTTGATATAGTGCTCTTGCATTTTGAAACAATTGGAATTTAAAACTTGTGTAGGGAACACAGAGGTCCTGGACGATATAATGGTCTGCATTCATCTTAGTGGGGAGGTAAGAGGCGTTCTCCAGTTGCCAATGGGGGCATTTAGAGAAGATTTTCTCGGAATTTGCACAGCTTAAGGCTCGTAAGTAGTTTTGTGATTTTCGTTATTCACGTCACGAGGATTAAAATGAGATTTATTGAACATTGAACATAGCAGGCTTTCACCCAGATACATGTTCACCATACCCATAAAAACCAAGTATAGGCTACTATTCCTCTTACTACCTCCTACTAAATGTGATTACTTATTTACATCTAACCCAATACATATAGAACTGATAAAACAGAGAAATGTTTCGCTCCTTATCGGAGACCTTGTCAGAACGGCAACATTGAATAAAAAAATAATGCCTTTCGGCGATAAAAACACAGTGAAATAAATAAAAACACATCGGCACTCTAGGGGGGTACATGACCTGCACCCATCCTTAGTGTCAGCAACAATTGTCTATTCACTTCCTCCTCATCTCAGACATCTTAGCAAGCAGGCACTGTCCTTGTACTCTGTTCAATATGGTTGGACCTGCCTGCTTGTTCTTAGACATCCTTTATTGTTCCATTTCGCTGCACACACATAACTTCTTTAGTCTACTGAGTTATACACTAACTACTTCCAACTCGAAGTCTCCTAAACCCTGACTCATTATTTAAGAGCAATATTTAAATCAGACTCAGCAAGTCTTCTTTTAACATTGTTTCTTTAAAATATTTGACCATTTCCTTCTTCTATTCTGCCCACACATAAATTTTAGCAGCACATAAATACTTATTTAAGTTACCGGTCCTGGTCCATTCATTCACTACCAATTTAGTAATTTTCTGTTCATCCCTCTGCTTATGTAGAGCTTGTTCCTCTGGATTCAATAATTTATTTCTCACTTTTTCTAAAGCAACACATTCTTTCACTAAGTGCAGGTCATTGGGCACTTTCTCGCATAATAAACACCGTGACTTATCTGCCCTTCTGGTCCATCCCTTATTCTTATACAGTCCCATTAACCACCGTAATATACCTCTTCTCTCTGCTCTGTTTAAGTTGGTATTCCATTATACAGGCTAACGGAACACTTCTCTATACCTTCCTCTATCGGACGCTGCCTTTGAATGTCTTTAACTCTCCCTACTATCTCTCTCAGTCTACAGTTCTCTTTCCCGTACCACACTGTCTTCCAAATATATCCCATACCGATCCTATCCAAATACGCTTTAACTTTCGAAAGCCAACACCCCTTATACATATGCTTCGACTGTTGGAGATACGCTGCTTGCAAAACAACACCCCCTTCTCCTATTTTAAGTCTCATCCAATATTATAGTACTCTTTTGACACAATCAGTTTCTATACACTTCCCACACATAGTTCCACCCCGTATAGTACTCTGCATAGCACCAGCGTTTTTAAAACCAGTCTCTGCAGGCTGATACCAGGGAATTTTGATTCTAGGATGTTGACCACCGAAAGTGCTGCGGCCCCCTTCCATTTCGCTGTCCTCATTTGGTCATCCCAGCCTCCTCTCCTGTTTATAATTACCCCAAATATTCTAGTTTGATTACCTCTTCAATCTTCACGCCATGTACCACCCATATCCTTTCATTCTTACTTCTCTTAGTTTTACTTACTACCATCACCTTCGACTTGCTTCCATTAATTCTCAGGGACCATTTCCTTGCAAACTCCTCAACCATATTGAGGCTTTTCTGTAAACCTCCGTCTGTCAGGGCTAGTAGGATCACATCATCGGAAAATATTAAGTCTGGTACCTCTAACCAATTTACCGCTGACACCGCCCAGCTATTTCTACCGTGGTCCTTGAGGATGTCGTTAATGAACAGGAGAAATGGGTGATAGCTTACAGCCCTGTTTCAGACCTACCTCACATTCTATTTGGATGTTCAGCAGATTGTCCTCCAATATAACTCTAGAATATACCTTCCTAAATAACGCTTCAATCGCTTTGATAATTTTCCTAGATACCCCCATTTTCCCTAATTTCTCTAATAGTGCTTTTCTACTAACCGTATCAAGTGCTTTCTCAAAGTATATTGCAGCTAGGTACACTTTACCCCTTTCCTATCTTGACGGTCATTATACAGTACTATCTGTTGTTCTGCGTCGTCTCCTAAACCCCCTTGATGGATTGACAATATCGACTATCTCTCAGCCCAATCACTTAGCCTGTTCGCCAATACCCCTGTGTAAACCTCACTCAGTGAGTCCAGCAGTGTTATTCCTTTATAATTCTTCGGTAGATTTCTGTAGCCTTTCTTTTTGTAAATAGGGCATGTTACACCAACTTCCCATACTTTTCGGTAGTACCCTCCTTCGAAAATCTTCTTGAAAAGTTTAACTATACCTTCTACTATCTGATCGTGTTTACCTATTTCCTTCCAAAAAAGGTTACTTATACCATTACATCCTCCCGATGATTTACTCTTAAGATTGCTCAGCACCCTCATCACTTCATCCCTTGAGATCTCTTTATCCATTTCCTGAATGTGAATCTATAGATTTCTCCCTCCTGTCATTTCCATTTCTACATTTTCCATTTGTCTTCATCTCCTAACAAGCACTTGGTCAAGAAAGTGTCTGGCATATTGCATCAGTTTCGACGAAACTTGCCGTATCTTCCTTTCTCGGTGAGAAAGATGCTGATCCAAACTATGGTATTTCCTATTTTAGATTACGGCCCTGTAATTTACAGCGATATCTCTGAGAAATATAATAGCAAACTCCAACGTATTCAGAATGCCTGTGTTCGATTCGTCTTCAATATTCGTAAAGACTGTCACGTAACATCTTACTACAAAGCCGCAGAGTGGTTGAAACTCAGGGATAGACGATCATACTCAGCTGCTTGTTTACTTCTGAGAATTTTAAAATCTAATGCTCCCTCATATTTGACCAAGTCCTTTGTCCAGATGAGTCAAGTGCACGACCGGGACAATAGGTTTACAGCTAACACCCTTCAGGTTCCACAGCATCGTACGGTCAAGTGCAGTAAGTCGTTCATTGTCACTGCCTCTCAATTATACAACGATCTTAAACTATATGAAATTCAGCAAAGTAGTGTTGGAACTCAGAAAAAATATCTTAAATACCGCTACTTTTCCACTTATTAAGCCATGTAAATGAATTTTCACCAAATTAATTAAATAGTACGAAATATCATAATCCCCTAGATACATTTTAGATGCTCAGTTTTACTCTTAATTCATCCTCGGCTTTAAAATTCTTAGGTTTCTGTTTCGTCTTCTGTTCCTTGTTAGTATAGTGTATGTTTATGAAATGTTAAAGTATTATTGTAACCTCCTAGATGTTTAGTTTTTAATCTTATTCTTATATCCTCTGCAGGAAAATGTATCTTACGCTTTTTATGTATTCTTTCATTAGATTTTGTATGTTAGGTGATACATTTAAGTTAAAGTGGCAGTTAGTTACAGCCAAAGGGACCTCTGGTCCTACTTGTAATTAACTTTAAATAAATATATTTCTATTTCTATTTCTAACAGCTCCCGAAAATAATCAAACCACTGATCATCCGCTATATTCCGTTTGCCAACCCTCTTCCCTTCCTTGTTAATTTTATTAATTCTGTCCTATACCCTATCCACTTGTTTCATTTTTTACTCCTTGTTTATTAGCTCTGTTTGCTCTTTCATACATATTCTCTTTCTCGCTGCGATTTTTAATTTGTATTCTTTTCTTAGGTTACAGAACGCTATACCTTTTTGGCACCCTCCCTTTTTCCTAAACTCTTTTAGCGCCACCTTCACTAATTTTTTTTCTTTACATTCATTGTTGTACCAGCCATCTTCATTCTTCTTCGACCTGCTAGGGACTATACTAGCCTTTGCCACCCTTTTAATTGGGTGTTCGATTAACTCAAGTGTTCTATCAGTAATACCTTCTCTCAAGGCCTCTTTCCATTCACACCTAATTACATCCAGTTCCTTCTCTAAAAGGGCATTTAGCTCCTGTGCTGTCTTTCCCGTCCACCTGTATTTAGTGTAGCTAGTGCCCTTCCCCATGCATCCCTTTACCTCCTCCCCCTCTGTTTTTCCCTCGCTTCTTTCTAACATTACCCATACTGGTGCATGATGGGACTCAGCCCAGTGTCCAACCTGCATCTTTTTGATATACTCAAGCATGTCCTCTGTACACAACATTAAATCAGTCACACTCCGCTCCCCCTGTTCCTTAATGAAAGTCAGCTTACCCCCTATCTCCTTCCCACCATCCATTCAAAATATAAAATTAGCCTATGGCACATAGCTCCAACAGTTTTGACGAGGATTAAAATGGGATTGTTATGTTTTTACTTTGGCATACAAACTTAAAACGGACAGAATGTCAAAGGAACTTGAAACGCAAATGTTCAAACATAAGGCAGACAGCGGTACTCATATGGTCGTAAAAATGAACTATGCAATATTTGGTTGTGATCGGAGGACTGAATTTGATACCGAGGACACATGCAAGCAAATAAATAAATAAATAAATAAATAAATAAATAAATAAATAAATAAATAAATAAATAAATAAATAAATAAATAAATAAATAAATAAATAAATAAATTGCCACCTTCTCGCCAAGTACTTCGAGGATCACCTTAATTGTGAATCACCTGATACCTTTTTTACTTACCAAGACAACATCAAGCAACCAAACTCGCAACCACCATCCAAAGAGAAGTAATACAAATCATCCAGTCTCTGAAAAACAACAAAAGCATCCGGAGAAGATTCAATAGTAGCCGAACTTTGGAAGCTGGCTGGAGACAAGACTGTAAGCAAGCTGACAGAAATTCTACAAAACATCTGGGAGACCGAGACATTACCTAGTGACTGGACCACTGCATTGATTCATCCCTTACACAAGAAAGGAAACTTGACTGACATCAATAATTATCGAGGAATCTCATTGGTACCTGTCACATACAAAATTTTCTCTAAAGCCTTATTAAATAGAGCCGAACCTCAACTAGACCCACAATTATGAGAGTACCAGGCAGGATTTAGAAAAGGACGCTCTTGTACAGAACAGATACTCAATCTTCGATCAGTATTACATTAAGCAAAAATGGCCGGTAAGAAATACGTTGTCATTTTCGTCAACTTTACAAAGGCGTATGACTCAGTGGACAGACCTACTCTTATGCAGATTTTGCAGGAACTAGGACTAGATGAGAAGACCCACAACCTAATCAAAGAGACTTTAAGCAACACCAGGTCACGAGTAAAGTTCAGAGGAATCATATCAGAAAGTTTTGAAATTAAATCAGCAGTGAGACAGGGAGATGGTTTGTCCCCTCTCCTCTTTAACTGTGCCCTGGAAAAGTTAATAAGAAAGTGGCGAAAGGAATTAGCTAGAAAGGAGATTCCAAGTGGCATTTATCTGGGACATAAGCGCAATGAGCTCAATGTTGACTGTCTGGCGTTTGCCGATGACCTAGCTATTATATCTAATTCAATAGAAACTTCAGTGAAACAACTAAATGTTCTCAGACAGCAAGCAGCAAAGGTTGGGCTACATGTGTCTCTAGAAAAAACACAATTCATCACGAACATCGGTGAATCTCCTTGTACGTTGCATCTGGAACAGGGAAAGATCAGGAAAACCAACAGGTTTAAGTACTTGGGAGAATGGTTGGAATCTAATCTCACTGAAGGAACAGCTTTGTCAACTTGAGTTAGCAGGCTTGAAATGGCCTACCAACTGACCAAGAATACGTATAATAAAAAGTGTCTCTCTCATAATACTAAGATGAAGCACGACCGGACAGTCATCCGCCCTTATATGCTTCAGAATGTTTAACACTCAACAGGAAGGGACTTATGGAAGAACTTGAAATCCGGGAAAGAAAGATAATGAGGAAGATTCTGGGGCCAGTCAAGGAAGGTGACAGTTATAGGAGACGGCCTAACCAAGAGCTCTACAAGTACTGTGAAAGAATAACGAATGTAGCAAGGAAGAGACGCCTAGCATTCTATGGGCACATCTATAGGGTGCATCCGACCAGGTTGACCAACCGGATTCTCAGCTACTGGCAAAATAGGAAGACCAAGTCACCATGGTTGATGGAAGTGGATAAAGATTTACAGGAACTGGGAATAACAGAAGGAAACTTAAAGGATCGGACAACACTCAGGAAAATACTTAAACATAAGGAGTTCGAGGACAGACTACCAACGAAGAAGACTGGCGCCCTTTGGACAAAGGAGAGGAAGGAGCAACACAGCCTGAGGATGCGCAACTACTGGGCAAACATCAAAGCCCATTCCAAAATGTAATAGTTGAATGTCGTGGTCCTTAGCTGGCCTATACGAAACGAGAAGAAGAAGTAAATAAATAAATAAAGAAGAAACAAACGAGCAACCGTCTGGTTTACTTGTAGTATTGTGGACATGTCGGTTCACCTGGCCCATGTCTTACAGCACATTATGACATAACGCCATTAGTTATGAAATAACTGAGTTGATGTATTGCTTGTACACAATCTTAGAGCCTACGTCCTTCATGAGAGGTACGAATATAGATCATTCTGCCTTCATACAGGTCGAACTGGAGCCGTTCCGTTCGATGGCGTGAACAGTCGTTTATTTATCACCGTCTTCTAGGAGTGAATAGAATAAGTCTTCCATGCCTGATGACGATTAGGATGGCAGGTGAGAAGTTACATCTTTTCTTACTTTGTGTTCTTGTAAGTGAAAGACATATGTCTAAGGAGACGCGTCACGGGAGATTTGCTTCTCCCCGCGGCAACTAGGCGTGCAGTCTCGTTATTACTGAGGTTAATGGCAATATCTTACGCTCCGTAAAGCATCAAGATAATCCCTGGAAAGAAAGCTACGTTGACGGAGAGGTGAGTGACACACGTCTCTTCATTAGCATTGCTTGATGAGAAAGTGAGCTTGAATTGACAAATTCTCTCCATCTACAAGTAAAGTACAGAAGTTGAGAAGGTTTAAATCAAAGCATTTCTAAGAAATTGTCTATTCCATTTATCCTTTTAGAAAAATTAATGTACTGTGTGTAATCCGGATGAATATTTTCTCCTAGAAATAACAATAACCCCCTTTCCCGTTACGACAGCTCTTTTAATATACCTATACATGTTTCATATTTCTATTCTCCACTTCATTAAATTAGCTGTACCAATTTCTTCTCATGTTATTTCATTTCATTGTCTCTTTATCATCGACAAAATCTCGGATTAGCTGAAAGATACTCAGCTTTCGGCTGTGGGTGTCTTGGTGCTTGAGGCTCCGTTAGCATCTATTATGCTCAATTATCAGTAAATTTGCTAGCTATTTACAAATCTTTGCACTTTTCAAGTAGCAGGTGGTCGGGCCCGTTGGTATTACCTAGGGATGCGGTCAAGAATCCAGTCACCCTACACTGTAGCTGCGGGTAGACCACTGGGGTTGAACGCAGTGCTACTGGCTACACAACACAGGATGACTGTTCCTTGGTTCGACTCCAGAGACAGACCAGTAATTCACACAGTCAAACACAGAGAACAACTAAACAGCAACAGCTCAACAGTCTTAAACTCCAGGACGATACTACTCACAACAACGACCGTTAACACAGTTACAAATACACTCGTGATAGCTGCTCCAATCGCTGGCTCCACGACGGTCGTCAGTCTACAGAAGTACACACACATACATGCAGACACACACTACTTTAAGGCAGTACCGTACCCGACGATACGCTGATTTCATTGAGACACTGACGGCAGCCAACAGCCGTTCCAGTCCAGCCACTCACTCGACACTCCAACACAACAACAACAACAACAACAACAACAACCACAACCACAACAACAACAACAACAACTCCTTGTTCAGACTTCGGTGGGATACTACCGACAGCAAACACTTCTGTCACCATCAGCCCAACCACCGAACCCGAACACACCGAGTCCAACTCCGACTCCCAACCCTGAGTCCAACACTGACTCCGAGTCCTTCACTGACTCTTTACGGCTAGCGGCCTTTTTATAGCTCGGCTTATGTGTACTGGAATATTCGCCAAGTAGCTGGAGACGTAACATTCTCGCTGCACGTTCCAGAAACACACGGAGAAACCAGGCGAAGAAAACAATACACGGAAAAGCCAGCCATGCCATCCACGTCACTGACTCACTAGTTCCTTCCAGGAAGTACAGAAAGGGGCTTCCAGAGGGCCGGCACCTAACAATATGATTAGACTAGGAAGAGATCATAACCTATAGTAAATCATTTCTTATAAAGATTTCTAGAATGCGCTGAGTTCAAATATTAATTCAAATAAAACAACTTCAAAATGGACTTCTTGGGATGCCTTAGTTTAGATTGCTGACCAGATCAGGGATTTTTCACCTGGATCTGAGAGCTGTTTCGAGGCCCAATCAGGTTATTTGAGAGAGGTTAAGAACCTGCCTGACGGTAAGATAGTGGCTCTGATCTAGAAAGACAAGGTAACGATGAAGAGGACTCATCGTGCTGACCACTCGTATACTTTGTAATCTACAGACGCTTCAGCTGAGCTGGATCACTTGGTGGACCAAGTTCTATCAGGGCAGTGTCACTATGGATTTTCTTGTTTTGTTTAGTTTGGAATTCACATAAGCCATCCCCTCCAAGTTTACAGAGAATGACCACATGACAGTAGTATAAATGGACAGTTCGGCGGCCACCTCTCCCCTCAGGCTCTCGGGAGAGGCCTCCACCTCATTGACTGCGCTGGCTGAGACTGCATGCCTAACTTCACATCCGCCATCTTGGAGGGGATTAACCTTACTTTTTACGCGTAAGAGAGCAAGCCTAACCTCATGGAGTGACGTAACCTCAGTTTTACAGCCGGATGCCCTACCTGACGCGTAGGAGAGCGAGCTTAACCTCACATCCACCATCTTGGAGGGGCTTAACCTTACTTTTTACACGCAAGACAGCAAGCCTAACCTAATGGAGGAGCCTAACTTCAGTTTTACGGTCGGATGCCCTTCCTCACGCCTAAGAGAGTGAGCTTAACCTCACAGACGCTATCTTAGAGGGGCTTAACCTTATTTTTTACACACACATTATAGCAAGCCTAACCTCATGGAGGAGCCTAACTTGAGTTTTACGGCTGGATGCCCTTCTCGACGCTATCTTGAGTAGTAGGGCAAAGGGTATTCTCGAGACGTTATTTTGAGTGGTAGGGCAATGGAGATTAGCATAAAAGAGCACACCTAACCACATGGAGGAGCGTAATCTCAGTTTTACAGCTGGATGCCCTTCTCGAAGCCAATTGCATAAGATGGCTGCTGCTCTTATGAGACGGCTTAAGGGCGCTTGCGCAAGATGGCGCCTGCTGTTATGAAGATCCTTGTGCATGCGGTGGAGGGCAATTTGAAATTCCACGTGCTATTTGACAGTGGCTATCCTCAAATAACAAAGCATCGTGCTGCCATCTTTACGACACTACCTTTGAGATGTGGTAGCGGCAATTTCTACATGCTTTTTGACAGCCGCCATCTTTAATCAACAGAGCATCGTGCTGCCATTTTTACGGCACGAAATCTCATCGTGGTGGTGGGTAATTTAAAATCCAAGTGCTTTTTGACAGCCGCCATCTTTAAACAACAAAGCATCGTGATGCTATCTTTACGGTACTAAGCCACATACCTTTGAAATGTAGTAGCGGGCAATTCGAAATTCCACGTGCTTTTTAAAGCTACGTGCCTTTTGACAGCTACTATCTTTAATCAACAGAGCATCGTGCTGCTATCTTTAGCTACTACCTTTGAAATTTCTACGTGCTTTTTTGACAGCCACCATCTTTAACTACATGGACATGGCTTACTGCTACGGGACAAACAAGGAACCTGCCAGCAAGGTGTCCTTCTCAACATACTGTTATTTTTAAACCAAGATGCTGTTTTCAACACTCTAAAACATACTTACGAAGCTACATCAGGTTGTTTAGAACATGTGCAAGAGAGATAGATTCGAACAGACTATAATCGAACAACAGGTGTTTAGAACATGTGCAAGATATATTTCTCTTAGGGAAGTTAGCTTTTAAACCAAGCTGCTGTTTTAACACTCTAAGTAGCGTTCAAGTTTGAGGCTCAACTTAACTAGACATGATCTAGGGACTTTGGTGCTGAGAGCTGACGGGGAGATTGAGTCTGAACTATTGAGGGGCTAAATTTAGGACTACAGAGAGATTAGATCGGGTGGAAAGTCAAGATGTAACAGGAAAAGTGTGGAGACATGAAATAGCGAGTTCATATTTTTTACCTAGCATGCACAGGCCAGTTGGCAGTATTTGCTGACACAAGGAATACAAAGTTAAGTGTTCGTACAAGTTCGCGACTTGAGTGCATACACGCAGGAACTTATCTTCATACTGAATACCTGCTGTGGTGCCGGAATTTAGCGCTTTACGTTCGATACTCCTGCAGGCCTAACGTTGCCCTGACCACGCATTAACCTCCTGGGAACCTAGTAAACCTAATAGCGTTGGGGCTGGAAAAGAACAAGGAAGGCCGGATAGGATAGATAAAAGTAGAAGCAATGTCAGGACTTATCTAAGGGCTCCTCTAGACGCCAAAACCACGCTCTAAAGTTCAGAGCCGCTGAAAACGAAAAGTTTACTGTGCTATTAGTACTAAAACTTTCATGCTACACACACATAAAAGTAATTAGAACTCAGGGCCTTCTTCTTCTTCTTCTTCTTCTTCTTATTCTTCTGTTAATAGCAAAAGGGCAGAAGGGCTGTTCCAATCAATAAAGCGCATGTCTTACAGTACACTTCCTAGTTCTTCTACAGGTACCGTCACTCTACATGATGCTTCCCAAATATATGGTCGGGTTTTCTGCCTTGTATCTGCTAATCTTCGTAATATTTAGCTGATCAGAATGATCTAATAAACATCCCGAACCAAGCTGGGAATTACAAAATCTTGAATGAAGACGCGTTTATTACTTACGTTGTTAGAGAGCAAAGCATTTAATGTGTGTTAGGCTCGCAAATTATGCTGAGAAGCAGACAGGAAGTTTTATGTTTCAGATGCAGGTGTTTGTACATGCTATTGTCCGGCCTGAATGAGGAAAGAAAATATGCACACGTTTGTACTTTGGATTGCTATTTAAAATCATGGTTATTAAGAGCGTGTGTTATTACTCTCAGGAACGGCAGTGACGCCCTCATTGATCGTCATCTGCAAGAGTGCTTCTACTTTGTTAGGTATAGAACATTAATCTCTCTGTTTGTCTCCTCTAACTTTAAACTGACGATAATATCTGTCTTCTATAGGTGAAAATTTGGTTTCTTCCGAAATTTACAACTATGTGTGTCTCTGTTACTCTTACATTTAATCTTTATTAGTAATCTTGTAACTTTAAACTCGCGACAATGTCGGACCTCTATAGATTAAAACTTGGTTTGTTCTGAACATTGCAAGTATACGTTACTATTTACTCTTTCATCTAATCTCTATTGATAAATAGTTGTTCTCTTCAAACTTCAAGCTGGTTACTCTATCTCACTTTTATTAATCGAATTTTCGTTTCTTCTATTTTTAACATTGCGAATAGGGAGAAGGACATTGAGTTGACGCATTTTTGAGAACAGCAGCACCGGGCGAGTTGGCCGTGCGCGTAGAGGCGCGCGGCTGTGAGCTTGCATCCGGGAGATAGTAGGTTCGAATCCCACTATCGGCAGCCCTGAAGATGGTTTTCCGTGGTTTCCCATTTTCACACCAGGCAAATGCTGGGGCTGTACCTTAATTAAGGCCACGGCCGCTTCCTTCCAACTCCTAGGCCTTTCCTATCCCATCGTCGCCATAAGACCTATCTGTGTCGGTGCGACGTAAAGCCCCTAGCAAAAAAAAAAAAAAAAAAGAGAACAGCAGCAACGCCCTCATCGATCGTTATCTGCAAGTGCTTCTACTTTGTTAGGTATGAAACATTAATCGCTCTGTTTGCTTCTTCTAACTTTAAACGTACGATAATATCTGTCTTCTATGGGTTAAAACTTGGTTGTTCTAAACTTTACAACGATGTGTGTCTCCGTTACTCTTACATTTAATCTTTATTAGTATTCTTGTAATTCAAACTCGCGTCAATGTCTGACCTCTATAGGTTAAATCTTTGTTTCTTCCGAACATTGCAACTATTCGTAACCCTTTACTCTTTCGTCTAATCTCTATTGATAAATGGTTGTTCTCTTTCATAAAGTAGCGTGCGAATAATTAATTTAATGTATTTGTTTTTCGCAGAGATTTAACAAGCTGCAGCAGTTAACTGAAGTACTTCTATCAGCATCTACTATGTTTAAGTGTGATCTATGAATTAAGGGCTTTGCAAGGCGTGACGCTCTTGTCAGACATAAAGATGCTAAACACAGTAACACTATGTTCGCTTGAGGGCAGTGTGAGGCTACGTTTACAAGACGGGTTAACCTTGCACGTCATATTAAAACAAAACATTCTAGCATAACATCTGCTTTATGTGAAGTTTGTGGGGGATATTTTGCTAATGTAGAGCAATGCCAAGCTCACTTAGTAGAAGTTCATCAGGTATCTACTTGCGACTATAACCATCAGGCTACGCAAAGAAATCGTGTCAATACTGATGTAGATGTAGAAAGCTGTAGTAAGAAAATAACTAGGAAAAATGAAGTGAGTAAAGAACTTCAAACTATACACTGCGAACACTGTAACACTAATGTATCCTTCACATTTTCGGGGTCACTTAAGAAGTAATGCACATAAGAACAATGCTTGTAGAAGTGCCAGTGATACAAACATAGAAGAAATTAATACTGAATTTCGAAGCAGGATTTTCAGTTGCAGAATTCGTACTAGTCAGAAGTTTCAAAGCACTGAAAACCTTTTAAACTGCGTTAAACCGGATGTGCAACAGCTTCTTAACAAAACTTTGCCTGATCGTAATTTATTTAAATTTAATTTCGAACGTTTTGCGTTGTATATTAAGAGCACAGATGAAAGTGAAATAATTAATATTAAATCATTTAATACCAAGAATTTTGTAGTGAGTAAGTCAACTATTTTCAGTAATGTATTTAGGGATATGTCAAACGTTATTTCAACTAAGAGCGAGGAATTTCAAGAAAATAGATCAGGGTGGGTTTTAGTTGAAATTTTGTATCTACAAGTTAACATCAATAAGTACAACCCCTTGAGAGGAACTTCATACATCGAGCTGCCGACATGAATTAAGCGAAAAGAAGCTGTTGTAAACAACCAAAACAATGGCGAGGCGTGTTTTGCATGGGCTGTTGTGTCGGCTTTAAATCCTGCGAAATCAGACGTAGCTAAAAGACCATCATCGTATTCTCGCTATTCAACAAACTAAATTTAGATGGTATAGAACTTCATACGCAGTTAATGGACATTAAGGCCTTTGAACAACTAAATAATATTAGCATTAATGTGTATGGCGTAGACAGAAAGTCTGTAGTAGGTCCTCTGTATTATACATGTAATAAGAAGAGTACTCATGTTAACTTACTCTATATAGGAAACAGTGAGAATAGTCACTTTTGTTGGATTAACAATTTGAGTAGACACGTTAGTAGTCAGTTGTCAAAAGAAAAATGTAAAAGGTGGTTATGCGACGGATGCTTGCAGTATTTTAGAACTAAAGATAAGTTAACAAGCCATTCTAAAACCGACTGCAATCATGTATGTTCAGAGATACCTACTACAGGCAATATTTTTTTAAAATTTACGAATTATAATAAGCAGCTGTGGGTGCCTTTTGTCATCTACGCAGACTCTGAAGCTATCCTCAAACCATTTAGCACATGCGCGCCTAATCCAGACAACTCTTTTACTAATACTACACACATGCATGTCCCGTATAGCTTCGCGTATTATGCCAAGTGTAGTTACTAGAAAGTGGTCCAGTGCGTCTTAGCCATATACTAAATACTAACATTCCCATGAAACCACTCAAAGGAATTGAGTTAGAAGAACATGAACGTGCTACAAAATGTAGTATTTGTAATGGTGAATTTTCAGAAAATGACCCTAAAGTTTTTGATCATGACCATTTAACTGGCTTGTACAGATACCCAGCTCATAATAGCTGTAATCTTAAGTACAGAGTTCCAAAATTTATTCCTGTAATTTTTCATAACTTATCTGGTTACGACTCACATTTTATGATTTCACAATTTGGAACTTCAGATGAAAAAATAGATATAATCCCTTAGAACAAAGAGCGCTATATTGCATTTACAAAGTGCGTAAAAGTAGATGAGAAGCATGCTATGAAATTGTGATTTCTTGACTCGTTTCGCTTTATGGCGAGTAGCCTCGATAAACTTTCGAGCAATTTGTAACCGGAACAATTCACTGAAATTCGACGTGTTTCTCCTGAAGAAAAGCAATTTAATTTAATTCGGCGTAAGGGTGTCTTCTGTTATGAATATATTGACTGCTTAGGACGCTTCAAAAAACGCGCCTTACCATCAAAACAATCATTTTACAGCTCGCTG
Organism: Anabrus simplex; assembly: GCF_040414725.1. NCBI lineage: Eukaryota > Metazoa > Arthropoda > Insecta > Orthoptera > Tettigoniidae > Anabrus > Anabrus simplex. The sequence goes on from NC_090265.1 coordinate 1,366,461,972, forward strand.
AATTCAGGTGATATTAGTGATAATGACTATTTAAATGCACAACGTATCTGGGAGCATTTCAACATTCAAACGCTAGGCGAATACTCTGACTTATATTTAAAGAGGGATGTACTTTTGTTAGCTAATGTTTTCGAAAATTTTTCGCTATGTTTGCAAGAAAACATACAGCCTTGATCCATGCCAGTATTTTACAGAGCCTGGGTTAAGTTGGGATGCCATGTTAAAATACATGCAAGTAAATTTGGTACTGCTAACATATCGATATGGTGCATTTTATAAAATCGTCTATTCGAGGTGGCCTAAGTCAGTGTAGTGGGGGGTATTCTAAGGCGAATAATAAGTACATGCCGAGTTTTGACTCTAGTCAGCAATCTCAGCATATTGTTTATCTTGATGCTAACATTCAGTATGGGTGGGCAATGAGTTAGTATCCACCATTAAATGGTTTCCGCTGGCTACCGCAGTGCGAAATTGACGATTTAAAGCTGCACACCCTAGACGATGTTGCTAATAAAGAGTATTTCCTTGAAGTCGACTTACACACTTCTCATAATAACTTACCGCTCTTTCCTGAAAATATGAAATATCCGTACATCACATCAGCAGCAAAGATACTAATCGCCAATTTGTGTGACAAATCTAAGTATTTAAAGACAAGAATTTCATGTTTGGTCCGTATTGAATAGAGAATACAAAACAATAAGTTGAATTTTACAAGATCCACCTTTTCAATACAAGATATGTTGTTGATCAAAATTACAACATGATTTATTAAATGGTACCGGTTTCAACATCCATGGACGTCATCATCAGCCAAATAGGGTCATTATACAAAGATACACATTAAAGTTAAAACACATGAAATTGACCCTCATAATTAAAATTATCTATAACAAGTTAAAATATAAATCATATTTATGCTAAACTTCCAGGTTTGATTATATAATTAGTACAAGATTGACAACTTGTTAGTCACTAATAAAATAAAAATCTGAAGTTGGGAAGCCTCGTAGAAATAAGTTCGAAGTCATTGACAGTTTTAAAGTTTTTAGATTTGGGTGTTTTGTATAGCATTGGCATCAACGTATGTAGAGAAATGTATGCTTATTGCGATGCAGTAATGTTAAATACGTTGAAAGAATTGGATGATGTTCCTCTGTGAGCGTAAAAACAATATTAAGTCAGTAGATAAAACATATAAAAGCCATCTTCGTAAGTACGATTTTATGTCGTATTACTTTGAAACGGATCTGAGTAGGGAATTGAATACCATTCGTGCTATAGCTAAGTGCAATGGTTATAACAGCACTTTTACTGAACGCATGATCAATAAATTTAAGCATCGCTCAAAATCAAATTTAATAAAAGATAAATCAAACCAAGATTGTTTTCGACTTTCACTTTTGATAAAACCATATACAACGTCACCAATATATTTAAGAAGCATAATGTTAACATCTCTTTTAGAACTAGCAATAGAAATGCAGACATTGTACACAATTCCAGCATAACTAATAGCTCTAACCCTTTCTCAAAATCAGGTGTATACAGATTTCGATGCAATGACTGTAGCAGCTCATATATTGGGCAAACTGGTCTTAGCATAAAAATTAGGTACACGGAACATACGAACGCAATTAGATATAATAGATTTTCCGCGGTAGGCCAGCATATTCACGGCGCTAAGCACAAATTTTACGGAATAGACCTGGATATTGAGATCCTTGACACGCTTACCAAGGGCCCTCTTATAGATACTACCGAAAGCTGCTACATTCAATTAGACCAATTTTTAATAATATGTTATTGCCTTTACGTCCCATTAACTACTCTTTTACGGTTTTCGGAGACGCAAGACCAATTTTTTAATTCAAACTTTAATTTAAATAACATCTCTGAGAAACCAAAAATCCTGTTTGATGTTCTCATTGCAGTGTTTAATTTGTTCAAAATTCCGAAAAATAGCTCAGTCTTTCACATAGGACGAAACTCTTTGACGCGATATTCCCTCCCACTTCCAAAACCCGCTGATCCCGCCCCGTTTATCGCCCCTCCCCCTCCTCCTACCTAACACTCCTCCCTCTCCCCTTCCTTCCCCAGCCGGTCTACTCGTTTCCCTTGTCAGTTCCTCTTAAACTCATCTCCGCAATACATGCAACCACGGAACCAAAAGATGAGTCTCTGCATAAAACTTTACTTTCTTGGCCCAATTACACTATCCGAGTTAACTCGTTTTTATCTTTCATACTACAGGCTCGCATTGGATCGAGAATATTTTAACTTCTTCAACATACAGTTCCAGTCACAAGATCCACTCGCTCCAAAGAAATACGACATAACATCGTACTTACGAAGATGGCTTTTATATATTTTATCTACTGACTTAATATTGTTTTTACGCTCACAGAGGAACATCATCCAATTTTTTCAACGTATTTAACATTACTGCATCGCAACAAGCACACACTCCTCTACATACGTTGTTGCCAATGCTATACAAAGCACCTAAATCTAAAAAAAAATATAAATGTCAATGACTTCGAACTTATTTCAGAGTTTTATTTTATTAGTGACTAACAAGTTGTCAATCTTGTACTAATTATATAATCAAACCTGGACATTTAGCATAAGTATGCTTTATATTTTGACTTGTTATAGATAATTTTAATTATGAGGGTCAATTTTATGTGTTTTAACGTTAATGTGTATCTTTGTATAATGACCCTATTTGGCTGATGATGACGTCCATGGATGTTGAAACCGGTACCATTTAATAAATCATGTTGTAATTTTGATCAACAACATATCTTGTATTGAAAAGGTGGATCTTGTAAAATTTAACTCATTGTTTTATAATCTAAGTATGTTATTCATTATCGGAATTTAAATCAGTGTTTGCAGCATGGTTTGAAGTTGACCAAAATCCATCGCGTGCTATAATGCTATCAGTCACCGTCGCTAAAACCATATATCGATCTCAAAAATGATTTAAGAACAAATGCAGTTAACGAGTTTGAGAAAGATTGCTATAAGCTCATGAATAACAGTGTGTTTGGTAAGACCATGGAAAATGTTGACAAACGCGTTGATGTAAAATTGATTACAATCTGGGATAATACTAAGCAAAGGTATGGTGCTAACCACTTAATAAGTAAACAGAATTTACATAGCTGTCCTATTGTACATGAAAATTTAGTCATTATACAGATGAATCGTGTTAAGGTTAAGTACGACAAACCTACCTACGTTGGCTTTGCTGTACTTGAATTAGCTAAAACACTGATGTATGAATTCCATTACGATTTTATGATGAAGAAGTACGCTGATAATGCGCAATTGCTCTACACAGATACCGATTCGTTTATTTACCAAATCAAAACTGAAGGCTATTACAATGATATAAAGCCAGACTTAGGTAGGTTTGATACTAGTAACTATCCTGAAAATAATGATTATAATTTACCACTAGTAAACTAAAAAAAATCTAGGTAAAATGAAAGACGAATATGCTGGAAATATTATCGATTCATTTGTAGGCACTAAATCCAAATCATATGGCATAATGCTCTTAAATAAACTACATATAAAGAGATTGAAAGGAATTAAAAATAATCTAGTTCAGAATGAGCTAAGTTTAGAAAATTATGAAAATTGTATTAATAATCATCCACCTATTTTACATAAACAAATAGCTGTTATTAGACGTAAGAAGCATCAGTTGTACACTTATTTAATTAATAAGGTAGCACTTAAGAGTGAAGACTGTAAACGGTTTTTCATTCTAAAATCTACCAACACACTAGCCTGGGGGCACAGTGGTATTGATAGGTACTACTTCACCTAAAGCAGTTGTGTGTGTGTGTGTGTGTGTGTGTGAATATTATGTTAGAGCTATGCACTTTGTAATATATACGCTAAGCTGTCTTACCTCAGAGATAACTGTATTTAAACACCATTTACTGTACATATTGTATAAAAGATCTGTAAAGATAGTAAGACTGGAGAGGTACATTAAGAGTGTAGTACAGCAAATGATTCAAGTTGTTGAAACTTGTACATAAAAGAATTAGCATCATTAACTTGAGAGAATTGCATTATTATTTAAGAACTGTGAGGTACACCAACATTGTAAGATGTACATATATGAAGCGGAAATGACTACAGCAAATGATTCAAGATAAAACTTGTACGTAGAAGATGCAATAAATAATGTAGAATTAGCATATTCTTTTATTTTAGATTACGTATTCCTTTGTCCGCATGGGTATTACCTTCTCCCGCACTAAGAAGAAGGAGAAGAAGAAGAAGAAGAAGAAGAAGAAGAGGCTATATGTTAAGAAAGAGAGAAGTATTTCTTGCTACGTAAAACTTCCTGTCTGATTCTTAGCATATGTACAGCTATGCGGAAATCAATTTTTTTTACTATGCTACAGGTAAGTATTATTATTCTATGCAGAAGTTTTAAAAATAATAGCCTGGCATCAAATCCTAGGAATATAGCGGCTACGGGACTAGGAAGAGTAGATTTATTGATTGGAATTATATGATGTTTGCATTAATAAGGAAGAGGGAATGTAAAAAAGGTACCCCTTTACACCTTACACCATCTCCCTAGTACCATGTCAAGTCCTAGGAGGTTAATGCGTAGTTAGCGCAACGTTGGACCTGCAAGAGTATCGAACGTAAAGAGCTAAATTCCGGCACTACATTAGGTAATCAGTAGGAAGATAAGTTCCTGCATGTATGTACTCAAGTCGCGAACTTGTACGAACAATTAACTTTGTAGTCCTTGTGCCAGCAAATACTTCCTACTTGCCTGTGCAGTCTTAGCATGCAAGGTAAGAAAAACAACAACAATGAACTCGCTGTTTCATGTCTCCACACTTTTCCTGTTACAACTTGACTTTAGCACCCGATCTAATCTCTGTGTACGTCCTAAATTTAGCCCCGCAGTAATTCAGACTCAATCTCCTCGTCAGCTCTCAGCACCAAAGTCCCTGGATCATGTCTAGTTAAGTTGAGCCTCAAACTTGAACGCCCTTTGGCGACAAGTACGTGGGTTAACCTAGCACTCTTAACCATAATCACGTTAGTAGTTAGCTTTCTAAAACAGTGATCACAACAGCTTCGTAAGTATGTGAACAATGTCTTAGAGTGTTAAAAACAGCAGCTTGGTTTAAAAACTAATTTCTCTAAAAGAAATATCTCTTGCTCATGTTCTAAACACCTGTTGTTCGTATCTAGTCTGTTCGAATCTATCTCTCTTGCACATGTTCTGAACACTTGATGTAGGCAATATCAGCTTCGTAAGTATGTCAACAAAGTCTTAGTGTTGAAAACAGCATCTTGGTTTAAAAAACTAAGATAATAGTATGTTGAGAAGGACGATTGTTAGCGGTGTGTAGCAGCTTGCTTGCTTGTGCCGTAGTAGCAAGCCATGCGCATGTAGTTAAAGATGGCGGCTGACAACTGTCCAAAAAGCACATTGAAATTGCCGCCACCACATTTCAAAGTTAGTAGCTAAAGATAGCAGCACGATGGTCTGTTGATTAAAGATGGCCACTAACTGCTGTTAAAAGGCACTGGCTTTAAAAAGCACGTGGAATTTCGAATTACACTCCACCGCATGCATAAAGATAAGGTTCACCGGGCGAGTTGGCCGTGCGCGTAGAGGCGCACGGCTGTGAGCTTGCATCCGGGAGATAGTAGGTTCGAATCCCACTATCGGCAGCCCTGAAGATGGTTTTCCGTGGTTTCCCATTTTCACACCAGGCAAATGCTGGGGCTGTACCTTAATTAAGGCCACGGCCGCTTCCTTCCAACTCCTAGGCCTTTCCTATCCCATCGTCGCCATAAGACCTATCTGTGTCCGTGCGACGTAAAGCCCCTAGCAAAAAAAAGATAAGACTTAGTGCCGTATAGATGGCAGCACGATGCTTTGTTGTTTAAAGACGGCGGCTGTTAAAAAGCAAGTAGAAATTGCTGCCACTATATTTCAATGGTAGTACCTAAAGATGGCAACACGATGCTCTGTTGATTAAAATGGCCGCTGACAGCTGTCTAAAGGCACGTGGCTTTAAAAAGCACGTGGGATTTCGAATTGCCCTCTACCACGTGCCTAAGGATAAGGTTTAGTGCCTAAAGAGGGCAGCACGATGCTCTGTTGATTAAAGATGGTAGCTGTCAAAAAACCACCTAGAAATTTCCGCCACCACATTTCAAAGGTAGTACCGTAAAGATGGCAGCACGATGCTTTGTTGTTTAAAGATGGCAGCTGACAGCTGTCAAAAAGCGCGTAGCTTTCAAATTACCCGCCAATAAATGCATAAGGATGAGGTTTAGTGCCGTAAAGAGGGCAGCACTGAAGTTAGCGATGCATGATGGCGGATGACAGCTGTCAAAATGCACGTGGATTTTAAATTACCCACCACCACGATGAGGTTTAGTGCCGTAAACAGGGCAGCACGATGCATGTTGATTAAAGATGGCCGCTGTCAAAAAAGGACGTGGCTGTCCAAAAAAGCATGTGGCTTTGTTTACAAATAAGAGCACGTGGCTTTGTTTACAAATATGACCTTGCCAGAGGTCAATGCGGCGGAGGCCTCTGCGGAGGGCCTGCGGCGGTGACGCTTCCAGAACCCGTGACTTATACTACTCATGACCTGCGCTGAAACCTATTTATTTTCCTTGTTTATAAAGACAAGAAATAAAAAAAAATCACTGTTTCTTATCAGAGTACATTATTGAGTTTATTATATTTAATTCTTATAGTAATACTGGATAATGCATGGCTAATGCAGTATAATCCCTGTTCTTTCAGATGAAGCAATTTATTTCGTCTGAGAATTTTTTACATTTTATCCTTAATTTTAATTTAATCTAATTTAATACCCTATTATACCACAATTTTGAGAATAACAGAATTCTTGGAATTATAAGAGGTTAAAGGTGGGCTTAGTCATTCCCGCTGCCTCAAGAGCTCACTTGTCCGCCTCCGTAGCGTAGCGGTTATCACTATTAGCTGTCGTCCTCGTTCGATTCCTCGTACTGCCAGGGATTTAAGAATGACAGGACTGCTTGTATGTGGCTAAAATGGTACAAGTAGCTCTCCTCCATTGGGGATGTGGCTTGAAAGAGCTGCACCACCTCGGGACAAGGGCACGAGTTTACTTTAAAAGGTCACAACAAGGAAGCTGAACTCTCATCATGGTAATACATTGTGATATATGCAAATATCAACGGCGTCTAAGCTAGGGTGCTCACATGATTGGACAAGTACACATACTGATAACTTCCGAAGCTTATTGGAGTCATTCGTTTCTTTTCTGTTCATGAAATAGATGGGGAAAGGAGTACATAGAGAAATATGAAGTCAAATAATCATAGGCTATAATCAAACTGATACATGCAGTAGTATTCTAGCTTGAAATATGAGCACTATATTGCGAATGGGACAAAAGATCATTGAGCACATGGTACAATGGTGGTTTTCTAATACTGATGGTGATGATTATAGTTATAAGTGGAAATACGAAATAATCACCCCTTCTTATATCTAATCACAGGACCGGATTGAATTTATGGGTAGTTTACATGCTACTGAGACATGATAGATCATTTAAGGAGCCTCTGCATTAAGTAAGACATAGGTTAAGAATATACTGCACCCATATCCTAAATAAGGAAATTATAAATGAATGAATAAGTTTCCATATATTTCATACACAGTATTCTGAATGTATTTCAACACAGAACCAAGTACAAGACCAACCAGTATCCAGCAAAAACACTTAAAGACACGGCCTGCTTGCAGTTCTTTCTAATAAGTCTTTTCGTATCTGCAGAACAGATAAACTAGAAACAAGCAGGGGAGCTTTTCGTAAAGTTACGACGCAGTAGGAGTGACAGAGAAACGGAATTGTGCGAGGGAGGAAAAATATATCAACTCCCCTATGAAAGAATGAACTGTTCCAGAAAATTCGAATATTAAACAATCGGAACATTTCGATATTCAACTGTCTGCTGACACAGGCTTGGGTTATTTAGTACTTTTTTAACTACAGGCAATAGTTAATAGTAATTTTGAGATCTCAAGAATCATTTCTAATTATGCTAATTTCTATACCACCCAGGAGGGTGATTAATAAGATGGTTCGATTTATTTCTACAAGTGTGACGTACAGTACCATGTGAGTTGTGATGAGGCTATCATGGTGTATATCTGCCAGAAGATATATCGCGAGGGACGCGCATAAGTTTTTAAGTAGTTGTTATGATCGAAAGTCGAAAATTGTAAACTGTGATGTTTGTGCGGATATTTGTGCAATACGCCAGAGTGTGGACCTCGAACCAATGATCTGCCGGCAAGGATGCCGTAAAGGCCACCCCCCCCCCCCGCACGAAAGAAAGCCGTTCTGGCCGAAATAATTAAATACAGGAGGAGTGTCTAGTTGATATTAATTCCTTTTCAATCCTGCGATTCTTGCATGATCCTCACTGGACAACTGTTCATGCTCAGTGGTGTTCAAGCCCTATAACAAAGGAGATCCAGCGAATATCACAGTCTTCACAAACATTTTCCCTTATTGCTGTGCATTAGAAAAGTAAGTTGTTATAATAATTGCACGTGTGGAACAATTTTACAACCGCTTATATGTGTTTGTTGGGTAGCGGAAGGTGTTCATAGGCAAATTAGTGATTACAAAGAAATAGTAAGGGAACATCGAACATAATCTGTTCCAATATTGAAAAGTGCGTGGTAAATAATTTGTTAGGTGGAGTTAGAATCGAAACATGTAAGCACGCGACACAGCTGAGTAATAAAAGTACCAGCCCCCGGAAAAGCTGGTGGACGAACGGAACAATGCCATCGCAATAAGAAATTCCAGTCGGTCGACTCATTCAGTAGATTACGACAGACGAGTGCTACAGTAAACAAATTAGTTATATTGTGTGTAAATTAGCATATAAGAAATTGATCTCTATTTCTTTTATATTTTACTTAATCTGAGTGTTACAAGCGTACTAAGTGGATGTATCCGCAAATGTGTGTCCATCGGATTATCCTGAGTTCCATCGCTTTTGACACGGACTAAATCCATAACACGGGTGCAGCGGTAGGTAAATTTATGCTGACTAGAACGCCGTCATCAATATGCAAATCCACAAATTTAAGAATGTTTTTTGTACTTGTAAATGTGTAAAATAATCGTAGTTAGTCGTCATCTGTTTTCATAATACTAATAATGATAACGTTTCTTTGTAGCAATATAGTAAATGTTTATGGCATCTGGAGATTTCTCGTCCATTTGATATTTCTTATGATGTATTCAAAGTCCAAAGATGATCATCGAAATGTTGTTAATACTTAAACAGCTATGAGTAAAATGTAATTACGTGAAGTTCCATTTTCTTTAAGGTCAGTTTTCTTTCTTTGTTTCACGATTGAACAGTTACGTCAAGTATTCAACGTCGTTACTTAGTTTGGGAATAATAATAATAATAATAATAATAATAATAATAATAATAATAATAATAATAATAATAATAATAATAATAATAATAATAATAATAATAATAATAATAATAATAATAATAATAATAAGTATTGCAGTAACCGAATAATAATTAGAGATTTCCTCTACGTAATGGATACCTGGAGTGTGCTAATGCTAAAACTATGCGATTACTAAAGGAAATAATAAATTAGTTTGGATCAAAGTTTAAATAATGTTTTAGGAAATATTAACTTGTGAGATAACGTAAATAAGTGAACGTGGTACAGAATTTACGGATGGTGTGTGCTAGAATATTTTTATGGTGATAGAATGGTCTAATTATTGAAGAAGGAGTTGTGGAAGAGTGGGCCCCAGATGATATTTATGAAATGTTGAGTCGTATGGTAGACACTTAGTGATGAAATGTGACCACATGTATGAGAGTGCGATATTCTACGTGGAATAATATTAGAGAAAGAGACGAGATTTCCTTACTATACAGTTGATTTTAAAAGGGAAAAATATGTGGAGAATACGACAGAGGAAATATGTAAGATATAAATGCTATGTCCGACTCATTGGCTGAATGGTCAGCGTTGAGGCCTTCGGTTCAGAGGGTCCCGCGTTCGATTCCCGGGCGGGTCGGGGATTTTAATCTCCTCTGATTAATTCTTCTGACCCGGGGACTGGGTGTTTGTGTTTGTCCCAACACTTTCCTCTTCATATTTACACAACACACTACACTACCAACCACTATAGAAACACGCATTATTGATTACATCCCTCCATAGAGGGTTGGCATCAAGAAGGACATAAAACAGGGCCAAATCCACATGTGCGACAGAGTTCGCACCCGCGAAAAGGAGAAGAAGAAGATATAAATGCTATCCAGTAGACCGAAGGTATGATGTATGATGATCGCCGCAATATGTGTGTAAATTACATTTGCTTTTCAATGAATTTTACTTGGTTCTGTCGGTAATAATACGCGCTCATTAAAATAGCAGGAGCAATAACATTTTCATTTGATGTAGAATTTTAATGACAAGGTAATTTAAGTGAATTAACGGCATGATTTTTGGCTCTGTTCGATTACATTTGTGTGAGAGTGATTTTAAAGTGTTTTGGATAAATCAGTTAATTACGAGTAGAAATTGAATAGGACATAGTTTATTATTTGCACTTAATCTTGGTCAAGGTAATTTAATTAATGCAAGGGAACTTTGTTCTATGTGAAATTGAAAATAATAATTCAAATTCTGTTTATACTCAAACTTAACCATGTTACGCCACGGGCAGTGGATGCCTTGAGTGAAACAATTGCATAGTCACCGAGGCCCACTGAAAATAAAACTTAAGTGATAATAATCATGAGTACATTATTTTCTTCATTAAGTAATACTTAATGTTTAAATCATACCGTGGGAACTTACACTATTACAGTAATTTTAGTGATCGATCAGGGATTAGAATTACAACTAATTCAGTTTAAGTGCAAACAACATTCTTAAAATAACGGCATTATTTCAACAGATAATTACTGTACAGATTCTTCTTTTATTGTGATTATTTGATTATTATTAGTGATCATACATTCAGGTACTAAAAGCTCAGTGAATATTTAAATTAATGTGTGATTGACGTTTAATTAATTATGCAAAGTTCAATACTACTGTCTGGGTTTGAAGTGAATGTGAGTTAACCGAATGGTAAGGATGATAACCTGAATGGTGGTCAAGCATGACTAGGGACATTGTGGTCTTGTTTTATGCTGCCATGTTGGGAGCACCCGTGGAGGATTATTTCACACTACTACTAATGTTGTTAGTTTTACGTTCGACTAACTACTTTTACGGTTTTGGAGGCGCCAAGGTGCCGGAATTTTGTCCCGAAGGAGTTCTTTTACGTGCCAGTAAATCTACCGACACGAGGCTGACGTATTTGAGCACCTTCAAATATCACTGGACTGAGCTATAATGGAACCTGCCAAGCTGGATTCAGAAGGCCAGCGCCCTACCGTCCAAGATACTCCGCCGGGCGGTAAGGGAGAGATTGATCATTATACCCTTGTGCGTGCAGGACAGTTTGTAGAGCACGGAGTGGGTTGGTTAGGCGGTAGAGTACATTTAGCTTCAAGCTTCGTATTAGGGAGATGGTAGCTTTGAACACCGGCAGCCCAGAAGATAATCCTCCGTGCTTTTTAATATCAAGGAAATGATGAGGCTATGCTGTAACTATCATTACGGTCGCTATCTTCTCAGTTCTGTCCCTCTCCTATCCCACCTATATGAAAGCTAAATGTGTTAATGTAAAGTTTATTATTATTATTATTATTATTATTATTATTATTATTATTATTATTATTATTATTATTATTATTATTATTATTATTATTATTATTATTATTATTAAATCCATTTATCGTCCAGGGTTGGTTCTTCCTTCGGACTCAGAGAAGGCTCCCACCTCTACCTCTTCAAGGGCAGTGTCCTGGAACGTGAGACATTTGGTCGGGGACATACAACTTGGAAGGAAGACCAGTACCTCGCTCAGGTGGTCTCACCTGCTATACTGAACAGGGGCCTTATGGGGAGTGGGAAGATTGGAAGGGATAGGCAAGGAAGAGGGAAGGAAGCGGCCGTGGCTTCAAGTTATGTACCATCCCGGCATTTGCTTGGAGAAGAAGTGGGAAACCACTGAAAAACATTTCGATGGTGGCTGAGGTGGAAATTGAACTCTCTACTAATTTGACCTTCCGAGGCTGAGTGGACTCCGTTCCAATCCAGTCCTCGTATCAATTTTCAAATTTCTTGGCAAATTCTGGGATGGAACCCGGGCCTCTGGGGGTGGCAGCTAACCACACCAACCACTACACCACAGAGGCGGACAACATAAATTTGAATCTCGTAAAAATAATTGGTAACTTGCATTAATTTAATATTTTGTAAGTTCATAATGTAATTTAGGGGAAAAGTATTTACCTCGAGACATACTGTGTTAGTGTTTAATTCGGTATGTATGACCACTCCTTAGTCCCTCTTTCTGGTATGTGGTTGGGAATGGGGTGAGATGGAATTATATGGAATTTTTATGGCCAGTTGCCCTTCCTGACGTCTACCTCAATTGAGGAGCTAATGAAGATGAAATTAATGATGGTAAATTAAACTGGGTAAGGAGTTGGAAGGAATCGGCTGTAGCGTAAGAATAGGAACTGTCCTGACATTTACTTGGAAGTGAAAATGTGAAAGCTCAGAAAACCATTCTCAGGACAACCGAAGGTTGGGTTCGAACCCACTCGTCTCCCGAATGCAGAGCTTGGCTCTATAGCTGCAGCTCGTCAACACGCGCGTCCATTCCGTTCGATCTTGGTATTTTATTCAGTGAAATGTGGAAAATTCATGTTGAAGATAGTTATGACGTGTCATCGGAATTTGAACCCGAAACGCCGAAGCTTCTATCTTCGAAAGTTACATAATATTCCCGATTAAGCTGTGAGGCGTGATTTCATAAACATCTTCCTTTTCGAAAAATAACTGTATGTTCAGACAAATTAAATTTTATCGTGAAAGATATCCACAACTACTTTCATAACCTCAGCTTACTCTCTAATATTCACATCACAGTTTATATCGTTTCAGTCCACTACGATTATATGTAGGGGCTGCCTGGCCGAGGCGGTAAAGGCGTGCTCCCTTCGCCCGGAAGGACGTGGGTTCGAATCCCCGCCAGGAAGTCGTAAAATTCAAGAAACGAGATATCCTCTTCCGGAGGTGCATATGGCCCTGAGGTTCACTCAGCCTACACAAAAAATGAGTACCGGGTTAATTCCTGGGGGCAGAGGCAGAGGCTAACCACTCTACCCCATCAAGTACCGAGGTTAAGGATAGTGGAAGCCTTTACCTTCCACCCCTCCAAGAGCCTTCATGGCCTGTACGGAGATGACTTTGGGAGATGACTTTGCTTTGCTTTTACGATTATATGTGACATATTTTTAACATTGGTTAATGAATTGCAGAAAAGTGCTCAAGCTTGTAGCTAGTGATTATGTGTTTAAATAAACAGTGCTGAAATAAAATTACAAGATTATAATGAAAACAATAGAACATACATACAAAGGTTGCCAAATTGTTAGACTAAAGACAAATTAAATAATTAATACTAGCTCATTTAGGTTGCATACTTCGTAGGTAGTGTCAACTTTAATGGGATATTTTTAGGAATGTGTGTAATATATCTGTGCACATTTTGAATTACATTTAGGGAATTTTCAGGTCACAGGTTGGTATTACTGCTTAAGTTGATAGTCGGTTGTTTCAAGGAATCATTTTTCCTGTTTTTCTAGTGAGTTTGCTTTCGTAGGGGGTGTGCTGTTGAATGTGTGTTTTGTATGTATTTTTAGTTTAATGAAATCTACGAACTTACAATGCACTTTTATTGTGTTTAAATTATACTCACCAGTGACTTTTGAAGACAGTGTGCGTTTAATAGATGTTTGAGGTTATGGGGAAGAAAAATGACCTGCCACCAAGGAAAATTGGCATTACAAGAACCTTGCTGGATGAAGGTCGCTACACAAAACAGGAAATAGCAATTAGGCTCAACATTTCTGAAAAATCAGTGAGTCGAATAAAGAAAATGTCAGAAAATAATCATAATTACCAGGTATAACTGAAAGGAAAATGTGGTCTGAAGGTGAAGTTGGGCCACACAGGTGTTAGAAAACATCGTACAGCTACTAGCACTGACTTGAGAAATGCATTGACAGCTACAGGTATATAAAGATTATAGAGAACTGTAAGGAGGACTCTCTACAATGAAGAACTGAAGGCCAAAAGGCCGAAAAGGAAAGCAAAAATCACACCAACAATGGCGAAAAGCAGATTAAAATGGAGATTAAAATGGACGAAGGGACTACAGTAATGGACTTCTGAAGATTGGAAAAAGGTAAGTAACAATCTAAATAAACAATTTTTCTCAAAATGTGTTTATAAGATGGTAGATCTTGGGCTGAACTCTATCCAACTAAAACTTAAATAGAAACATCCTTCCCGATTGTTACAATAATTGTTTTGTCTACAAGTTCTAATAATATGGACAATTTACTCCAGTAATTTAACATCAGGTATGCTTTAGTGATGAATCGGTGTTTGAAGTCGCCGAAGAAAGCAGTCAATTTGTCCGGAGGAGACCAGAAGAAGAGTTACGTCAAGATTGTGTTTTATAGACAGTAAAACACCCAACAAAAGTAATGGCGTAGAGCGTTATGTCTGTGTACGGTAATGGACGACTTTACATCGTAAAAGGTACTATGAAAGAAGACCAATACGTACAAGACCTTACGCAGCGACTCTTACCCCAGATATAGGAATGGTTCGGGGAAAACCCTTGTGTCTTTATGCATGATAGTGCACCGTGACATAAAGCCAAGAAAGAAATGCAGTTTTTGAATAATTCAAGTATTACAGTGCTTCCATGATCAGGAAACAGGTCCGGACATGAACTCGACTGGAAGCTTATGGGCCACCATTACAACCAAAATTGGACTCACTGAAACACTGATCAAGATTTGGAACCATGATGAAGATATTACAAAAATGTCAAAAACTGGTTGAAACCATGCCAGATAGAGCGAAAAATGCTCATATATAAAGAAATAAAGCGTACAAAGCATTAATTAACATGTAGATATAATTTTTGGTAGTTGAATTATTCTCTAAAATAAAATATATGATTTTCAGAGCTTTAGTCTAATAATTTGGCCACTGTATTTTCAACACAATCTTTCAGTTAAATTGTGGGTGTTAAACGTTCCCAATTCTCAATTAAGATCTATTTGTAACATCATAGTTTTCATAGCAAATGTCGCCAGACATGAAACAATTGGTGAGAACCACCTGAGAGTAAAGTTTAAAAATATATTGGAGGGTGCTTACGATACTGTGTAAAATTTCTTGAAATGGCTGGAGAAAAGTCAACGAACTAGAATATAATAAATGCAGTGGTTATCACGCTGCCATCTGTTAAGAAAGTTGAACTGGCGACTGACATGTCTTAAATGTACCCCATTAGGTGGAACGCTGTGTAAGGTAGTGCGGAACTGAGCCGGAAAATGATACATTTTCACACAGATCTTATTCGTTAGGTGTAACAGTTATAGATTAGTTGAGTTGATGATGAAACTGTCGGATGGAAAGCGTAACTATTTGATGCGTATAAGGTTTCCTTAAGCAGAGGTTCCCTACAGAATCACAATGTACTGTAACTTAAAGTAGAAAAACATAAGAGTTTGCTTTTTCTTGAAGCAACAAATTGTTGAAAATGATTAAATCAATTATTGTTTAATCAAAGAAATGTGGAGATATCCATACATCTCCAATATTTATCAACATACAGAAGAGTATAGGCCTACGATACAAGATTACGCATTAGGATGCGCATCTAAACAGCCAAGAAAATTTAACACACTTTAATGAATCATCATACATTTCAAAGGGAACCTTTCTACGAATTTTTTTGAACATAGGAAGGAAATAAAATTTACAATGCGCAAATTGAATTTTATATTGATTTGTCAATAGACACATTTCTAGATTCTAAATAGCTCTCTCAATCATATGAACCGATATATATTTTCTACTCTCCTTCATTGTCCCATGAAAAGCATTAATTTTGTTCCCATCTGCCTAATGCTTTTGACATGTTGTTATGGGATTACTCCCTGAAGTCGGTAGTTGTAAATAAATGATCGTTATTGTAAAACGAGTGCCTTGCCACTGATGAGAGAACTTCAGTCTGTAAATATAACAAACAGTTTGTTATCTTTGAGACAGTAACTTTTTTCTGAATTCTATTTTAGCCATGTACCAATTTCACATCATGAGCGGGATAAAGATACTCTATTTTACATATTTCTAGGCAATAAGTCCTTTCTTCTCTTCGGAATAATGAACAAACTTAACTGACTCACAGTCGTGGCATTTTATTTTCTTTCTCACATCACGGATGGCATTTCCTGCTGTGTACTCAACATCATTTTCAGAGCGCATAGTGAGTGATTCGTAATTTGTAGTACAATGATAATGATCAGTAACGGTGCTGTAACGGTAAGGCGAGAAACTGGGGTCAGGGGCCACTTAGACCATATCATTATTTTCACCTGCGGTGCTTCAGAAGGAACCATAGTACATAGATAAGAGGAGCACATCACTTCTTGATGGCTTACAATTTGTTGTGATCGATGGGTCAAACTGTTCCAATAAACACTTCCTGTATGCTGAACTGAATTATTCTGCATTGGAGTTATTTCTGTTTCCTTTCGTATTATGGATAAGAAGAGCAGTTCTAAATTGTCGGTGATGCATTGGGCAACAAACGTCTCATGTTATTAACTAAGTACTCCACCCCGTAGCGAAACAGGTCAGGGTTGGACACACACATACTGTACTCCTCAAAATTATTCTAAACGGATAGTACTTTGCTGCTTGGGATATCACTTGTCTCTCTTCAAGTTATTCGCCCACTGTCCAGTCAGCTATTTGTCTTTTAGTGAAAAACTATGACGAGAATTTGTGTTTTACAGTGGCGAAAATTAACGTGATCTTTTAATACACATAGCCTTATTATAATATAAAATAAATCGACTTACCTGAAATAAGTTACACTGTTGGTTTTGCTGCAGCAGAAGCATGCGAAGCATAATGCAGGTATATTCACGCCAAACTATAAAGAATCTCTATCAACGATGAATTTGATACACTTGCGAGATTACTCAGACAGCTCCAGACAGCTGTTGTCGTTAGCTGGTACATTTATATCATGGCGGCCGTAGTGCTATTTGCGTCCTCCTGGAGCGCTAATCGAGCCTCCATAGTCACTATACGTACTATATTCTAACTCGTTGGGAGAAATGGTCCAGACTTGGGCCTCATACAGCTTTAAATAACATTGTGACAAGTATGTCACAATGAGGATTATTAAAGCAGTTTCACGAAATATTAAAGCATACGTAAGTGGGAAAATCAACATTCAGAAAGAAATCTAAAGGAATTAAGAGTGCATATCTTTAAGTTACAGCACTCTTCAGAATACTACAAACAAAGGCGAGAAACTGGGGTCAGGGACCATGAAGACCATAACATATTCACCTGCGGTTTCGTAATAGCTCTTAAAACTTCTGGGGTGCATTAGCGCGTGTTAAAATAACCTCCACATCACCTCATAAACGGCAGCAAAATGAAGTGATATAACCGAAAGCGAAGGGTCGCTAGTATATAAGAGGGAACTGTGATGTGGCATAAACCAAATAACTTAATATAACATACATTGAAGATTAAACTGTGGAGCAGTGTTAGGAAACTTGTCCTCTGAGAGAGAGTTTGCAAGTTGACTGTGTTCACATGACGAAGGCAGTGGAAATCAACCGTAAAAAATGGGACAGGTTTTTTTTAAGCATTAATACGATGAATTAACTCATTAACGATTATCAGGGAAGGATTGAACACTTCATTTTATGAAAATTATCTTACGCATTATAGGACCTTTGGCTATATTTCGTCAATGCCCGCTCTTATGAAAAACATCAATCGTTAACAAGAAAACTTTGCAGCAATAATATGGTAGATTTAAGTCTTTTTTTTTTTTTTGCTATTTGCTTTACGTCGCACCGACACAGATAGGTCTTATGGCGACGATGGGATAGGAAAGGCCTAGGAAAGGGAATGAAGCTGTCGTGGCATTAAGGTACAGCCCTAGAATTTGTCTAGTGTGAAAATGGGTTAACCACGGAAAACTATCTTCAGGGCTGTCGACAGTAGGGTTCGAACCCACTATCTCCCGGATGCGAGTCACAGCTTCGCGCTCCTAACCGCACGGCCAACTCGCCCGGTCAGACATATTTATACTTATCAAATCTTTTAGGACCTACGATGTTCAAGAAGGGAGCATGAGAAACCACGATATGTTACCAATGCCCGTACTGGCTAAAATGACCAGATGACAATATTTTAACGGTAGAACAGACTTACAAACTTTTAAAAAGGATTATTAAAATGTTTTTGCACTTTCTATGAGAAGGAAGGTACTTAATACTTTGGAAAAGTATCATAAAGAGTTCCTACGAGAAGTGAACTACAAAATATGTCACAAAAGGCCTTGATATTTCCTTTATTAAACTAGCCATTTTTCGGTGCACTCTTCTTGAACATAAGAGTCCTAAAAGATTTGATAAGTGCAAAATGTGACAGCAATCTGCCATCTTATTGCCACAACGCTTTTATTTTAACGATTTAACGCCGCACTAACGTTAGACAGGTTATCGGTGACTATGGAATATGAAATGGATAGGACTGGGAAGGAATCGGCCATGGCTTTTGTTGAGATACAGTCTGGAGTTTATCTGGTATGAACAAGGAGAGCCACAGAAAATCATCTTCAGAGTAAGATGCTGAACAAACTTCAATTTTTCTGTTTCGAAGCATTGTCACCAGTGACAACAAAGATGTCCATGACCTGGAGGAAAGAATAGGTGTGGATAAGAAAGTCTTCAGAACATGGAACATGTGCTAAACAGTATGAAACGTAGAAACAAGGAAAACATCTAAGACATTTTCGTCTGAAGTATAGTTGAAAGTCCATGCAGAAGAAAGTTAGCGGGAAATTCCAAGCCGGAGGTTGAATACAGCAGAATATCGATGTGGAGAAGAATGACCCAAACAAGTTGGACTCAAAGGAAAGTGAATATGTGAAAATAGTGAAAAGTCGGAGAAGAAGCTATTCAAGGAGATATAAAGAAAGAAGCCGTAATTTGTGGGTCAAATTTACAGACAATATGATTTCGTTTTCTATATCTGAAGGAAAAGTTGTTGGAAGTTTGGGGAGAAGGTGACCAAGGGTGTCTTGTTTTAAAAGTTAGGCCTCTTGAATGATGTGCAGCTCTTGTACATTGTCTCTACGGACTACGTCATAGATACCTCTGTTGACACTGAGAAAATGGTGACAAGTCTTGGCCTCAAAATAATGATGATGATATTAATGAATGAATGAATGAATTAATTCTTTAACGTCTCTCCATTTGCTAATATTTTTAAGTCACACTGGTCAGTCACAATTCCATCAACCGTTCTGTATTGCGAACAGTAGCTTTTAAAGACATTTCCTAAGTAACTATCAATTTAATTTGTATCAACCGGGCAAGCTGGCTACTTGATTTAGGTCACGTAGCTGTGTGCCTGAATTCGGGAGATGGTAGGTTTGAACCCTAATGTCGGCAGCCTCTAGGATGTTTTTCCGTGAGTTTCCATTTTCATACCTAGGCTAACTATATTAAGGCTATGGTCGATTCCTTTGCAGTCCGTTCTGTCCCATAGTGACCATAAGACCTGTCTATGTGGGTGCGACATAAAACGAATAAAACAAGAAGAGGAAGAATAGAAAAATGTGACGTAAGGGTAGATTATAGTACAGAGTGATCAAAATGCTTTACTCCAGCGCGCGCGGTATTTTCCCTATGGGCAACCTACCCGCTTATTCTCCGCGCGTGGGAAGGGAATGGCGCGGTATGTTATTACATGTTTTGCTCTCAGATCCAATCGTTTGTTTTGTGTGCGGGCGAATCCCTGCAAGCTGATCTTGAATACGTGTCCAGTGTCGGAATCGTATTTCAGCTGGTTCGCAAGTGTATATGTGTGATTTGTTCTTTCATTTATTTTGTAATTCGTTATAAATGGTGTTATATTAGAGCTCGTGCGTTTCCAACGGCACAGCCTATCTTTATGTACAATTCATATGTGTTGACTCAGTTAGCTCGTCAAGATCAAATAGGATTTCAAGAAATTCTCGAGTATAGACGTTGCAAGTCGTAAAACAGTCCATAATCTTTGTGATGAATTTAATTAAACTGGAATTATCCAGCTTAATAAACAGCGTAGTGTCCTCAATGAAGAAAATTCTTCTAAAAAATCACTTGTTTGTCTTGCACAACCAGGGATTTATATGGGTCTGTGCAAAATGCTACTGAATTATTTCACTTAAAGTCGTACGAAATAACTGTGGCACATACTTTCCAACCTGTATTTAAGCGCAAATTTTATGAGTGGAGTCTGGAAAATGGATAAAATGGACAAATAGACCCACGTTTAATATTACTCTCGGACGAGGCCTAGTTCCACGTCCATGATTATGTGTGTACGCAAAACAATCGTTACTGGAGTGTAAACTGTTTTGAGAATACGGTTGATTCAATTACTTATGCGAATACCATAGTGATCCCATTTTCCAGAGAATTAACCGACAGGGAGAGTGCTTTTGAATTTTTTTCAACAGGATCTGCCACTGCCTACACTGCAAATAATTTCATGAGAAAAACTCACAAAGTGTTCCCGCAGAGCAGAGTTATCGGTAGGGATTGTGGCCTCCTCGATACTCCAATTTATCCGCCTGCGATTATTATCTCTGCCGGTCCCGTGGTGTAGGTGTAGCGTGCCTACCTCTTACCTGGAGATCCCGGGTTCAATACCCGGCCAGGACAGGGATTACCTGGACCTGAAGGGCTGGTTTAGAGGTCCACTCTGCCTACGATGTTAGAATCGAGGAGCTATCTGACGGTGAGATAACGGCCCAAGTCTAGAAAGTCAAGAATAACGGCCGAGAGGATTCATCGAGACCACCACACGACACCTCTTAATCTGCAGGCCAGCGGTCTCTTGGTAGGCCAAAGCCTTTCGGGGCTGTTCCGCCATGGGGTTTCGTTTTTGTTGTTATTATTATCTCTGGGGAAAATAGCTAGTTGCTTTACGTCGCACCGACACGGATAGGTCTTATGGCGACGATGGGACAAGGAAGGGCTAGGAATGGGAAGGAAGCGGCCGTGGCCTTAATTAAGGTACAGCCTGGTGTGAAAATGGGAAACCACGGAAAACCATTTTCAGGGCTGCCGACAGTGGGGTTTGAACCTACTATCTCCCGAATACTGGATACTGGCCGCACTTAAGCGACTGCAGCTATCGTTGGGGAAAATAAAAATAGCCGTGCATAAGATTGGTTGCGTTACTGTTGTATAGTTTACCTTCACGCTCCATTCCCCGACTCGCACGCGGCAAACGTACGCGTGATCACTCCTAGTAAAAACGCCGCATGCTGGAGTAAATTATATCTGATCAGCATGTACGCATTCAATAATAAGGACCTGTAAAGACATATCGTTACTAAAACTAGAGTATTCCCTGTCGCATTGACAAACGTGCTGTCGGTGAAGACATTTCCTTCTGGCTTCTATGACCGAGTGTTGTTTCTTTCCTAGTTTGATGGTTATGTGAATGCATACAATCTTATCCTTTATTTCGTTCATATCGTTATGAAAACATTTGGTTTACCTTTCGGCAGTGTAACCTACAAGTAACAGAGACTACGGAGTGGCAACAAGGAACACTAACCATAGTGCTGATCGACGAAGGGATTGGAAAAGGCTAGGAGTGGTAAGGAAGCGACCGTGGTCTTGATTAATGCACAGCTCCAGCATTTGCATGGTGTGAAAATTGGAAACCACGGAAAATCTATCTTCAGGACTGCCGACAGTGGGGTTCGAACTCACTCTTTCCAGAACGCAAGGTGACAGCTACTTTATCCAAACCGCGCATCCACTTGCTAGGTAATCCTATAATTGTAGGTTACGGTGTATACTACTACTACTACTACTACTACTAAAATCCTCTCCTCAATCCTTTGCCTTTGACAGATCATGGTGACGTTTCCAGGTCTGGCGGTTTATCGCTATAAGGAAAGATTTCCCCACTAGGAGCTGCAGCTGTTCCACACAGCTGATTGATGTTCTTCTTTGGGGTCTCTTGTTATTAATTTTTCCCTCCGCTACAAGCTTCTCCGAGGTGCATGGGCGAAATATCCGAAGTATCGGAGGAAAGCCGGGCTACTCCGCTCGATAAATCTAACCGCGATAACCAGTTATTGCAGCACGCACTAATTAGTACGGTGTTCAGTCAAACATATCTGGAGAATACTTCCGTAAAGCCACATCTCAAAGCTCCCTATTTTCCCCTTTACATGTCTCTTCTAAATGTCCAGTTTTCAGGTGTTCTGTGTTCTTTGTATTTTGTCACACCCCTCCTTCTTGTTACTCCAGACACAACATAAAGAAAGCAGAGAAAGCACGCAAAGGAAAGCAATAGGATAAAGACAGCAGTGTCTACTAAGCAGAGGGGCAATATGGTGGAAAAGTATTCCTGTCCGATAAAACTTCTGTTCTATCTAACATACACCCAGCTAAACCAACCTTGCTTAAATATTTGTTTATTAAAAATCAAAGGTTCTAATGAAAGATAAATAAATCAATAAATTCATGAAAAGGAGAAAATTTCATAGATCATGAATTCTCTTGGACCGTACTCACAAACGATTGTTAGCATCCTAGCGACCTTCTTGTGATCATAAAAAATTTACATACTTAAGTAACCAGTGATGGAATTAATTTAAGGGCAAAAATACAGTATATATACAAAACCATGTCATACATAACCGCCACAACGTCTCAAGTAATACAGCTTTGATAATAAATTCAACGTAGGCATTTGCAAAGCAGGCTTAGAGACCTTAAGACGGGCTAAGCATACAGTTTTTTCCTTACAAAGGAATTGAGATTAAATAAATCAATGAAAAATCACTAGTTTAGATATTTCACTACCGGGCGAGTTGGCCATGCAGTTAGGAGCGCGCAGCTGTGAGCTCGCATCCGGGAGATAGTTGGTTCGAATCCCACTGTCGGCAGCCCTGAACATGGTTTTTCGTGTTTCCCATTTTCACACCAGGCAAACCTTAATTAAGGCCACGGCCGCTTCCTTCCCATTTCTAGGCCTTTCCTGTTCCATCGTCACCATAAGACCTATCTGTGTCGGAGCGACGTAAAGCAAATATATATAAAAAAAGGAAAGATATTTCACTCGCTGAATTGAAACCACATGTTACTTCTGCATGTTAGTAAAATATAAACAAACAAGGGAGCCATGCTTGTACTACTACGATTAACACACATACGAATTCCTAAATGCAAATAATACAAACATATAATATATTTTAACTATCAAAGTATACATGTGCGGCAGATATAAATTTAGTACAATTTGGAATAGGTACAACATTCTCTCCGTCAGTTCAAAATTACAATATTTCCTAACATAACGTAATTGCATTGATTACGTGGTAAACAAGTGACTGTCAGCATGCCGAAGTGTACTTCTACGGCAAATACGCCGCGAAATACTTGAATATCCAGCGAAAAACACACAGTAAACTATCATTATGCCGTTACAGGAGAAGTGGGTGTGGTTCTGGGCTTTTAAATAACCTGCGGGCTCAAATAAAAACATTTTCTGAAAGAGGAAGAATAGGGCTATTTTTGTATGAATAAAAAGAAAAACGGAGTTTTTGGCTCAAAATACGAAAAATTCAGTCATACCTTCCCTTAAGAATGCATAGTTTCGTGGCATACATGTATAAAATTTACAGCAATGTTTTCAGAAACTGTTTTTCACTCGTATTGTATTACCGATCGCTAACTGCATGTATTCAGCACCCAAGTTTATTTTTGTCGGCCGTTATTATACACTAATTTTTATTGCTATCCCGGAGATTTACTGACCTCGGAATGACGTGTTGGTGTTCCCAATGTCCTTATGCTTTGAGTGAACCTGTCCCTATATTTTTAATTATTCCAATACGCCATTAATTGCGATTTAAAATTGATTATATTATCATTGCTTCTCCATAAGGAGAGCTCCAGGATGGGTACACCAATATGGCGAACCGCGCGCTCAACTTGGCGTACTTTCTCCTGTAGCGGAGAGCTGCCATCAGCGATCCATGTATAGAGATCAGTGGGCTTGACGGAACAGTAGTCGGTCATTAGTTTGTCCCAGTGGGATATCTAGTTGTTCCATATCCGACTTAACTGACGTGACCCATTTGTTCTTAGAAGCCTTGCCTCTTCCTGTTACTGTGCATATCCTGTTGGCGAGTCTTTCGGAATCCAGACGGGCCAAGTGTTCATAAAAGGTCAGGCGCCCTTTCCTAATACACGTGACGATGTCCTCCTGGTGTTCATACATTTCATCATTATGGTGGATTCTGTAAATGCCTCCTTCCTCTCTGATTGGTCCTAATATCCTCCTCAGGATCTTCCTCTCTTTTAACTCCAGCTTTCTGAGCGGGCCACTACAAGGCACTCAGAAGCATACAAAACAGATGATTTGACGACCGAGTTTTAGTGTCTGAGTTTGAGGTTCTTGGAGAGGCAATATTTTTGCTAGTGGCTTTACGTCGCACCGACACAGATATGTCTTATGGCGACGATGGGTAGAGAAGGGCTAGGAGTGGGAAAAGAAGCAGTCGTGGCCTTAATTAATGTACAGCCCCAGCATTTGCCTGGTGTGAAAATGGGAAACCACGGAAAACCATTTTCAGGGCTGCCGACAGTGGGGTTGGAACCTACTATCTCCCGAGTACTGGATACTGGCCGCACTTAAGCGACTGCAGCTATCGAGCTCGGTGGAGAGGCACTTAGATGAATAGATACTACGACACGAGTGATAAGCCCTTTCAAATTTGGTACATCTGGCATCTATGGCTAGGTTATCGCTCTGACTCGCAGAAATCCATTCTCCCAAGTACTTAACTGCGGGTACTTTTCGTATGGTAACGTCTGTGAGAGGAATTGTAGAAGGGGCCTCCTTGATATTGGTCATAAATTCAGTCTTCTGGATGCTGATCTTCAGAACAGTCTTAACCGTTACACTATAAAGACTGTTGTAGGTAGCCTCCTCTATATTGTTTGCCAGTAGAATGAGGTCATCGGCAAAGGCTAGGCACGGGATAATGAGGTTGTCTCTCTTGTACCCAAGCTTTAGTCCAGCTCCCGGTGGTAGCACCGTTCTCCATTCCCTAATGATCTTTTCCAGGACACAGTTGAAGAGAATGCAGGAGAGACCATCACCCTGTCTAACTCTTGTTCTGATTGGAAAGCTTTCGGACAGTTCACCTCTGAATCTGACCTTGGACGTCGTGTTCCTCAGAGTGGCTTGAACTAATCGT
Organism: Anabrus simplex; assembly: GCF_040414725.1. NCBI lineage: Eukaryota > Metazoa > Arthropoda > Insecta > Orthoptera > Tettigoniidae > Anabrus > Anabrus simplex. The sequence continues at coordinate 1,366,487,561 of NC_090265.1, forward strand.
GGGGTCTTCCCATCCAGACCAAATTCCAATAGTATGGAGAAAAGGGTATCTCTGTCCACAGAGTCATAAGCTTTCTGAAAATCTACTAGAACCACCCCCCAGGGATGTCCACCTCGGTTTTTGTAATTGAGAACTGTCTTAAGATAGTGTATCTGTTCTGGACAAGATCTAGTCTTACGGAAACCAGCTTGGTATTCACCTAACTGTGAGTCTAGCTGTGTGGTGGGTCTGTTGAGCAGGGCTACAGAGAGGATCTTGCAGGTAATTTGTAACAAGGAAATACGTCTATAATTGTTGAGGTCTGTCTTACTTCCCTTCTTGTGGAGGGGATGAATCACGGCAGACGTCTATCCTTCGGGTAGGGACTCCGTTGTCCATATTTCCTTTATGATTTGATGGATGCTCTGCAAAGACTGGTCATCTGCATGTTTCCACACCTCGGCAACTATGCCGTCTTCACCTGAAGCCTTGTTGTTTTGAGACCAGCGATGATGCCCATCATTTCTTCTCTCGTAGGTGGTTGAGAATCAGGGTTCCTGTGTGAAGGCTTATGGAAAATAAGCTTTTATTTAGGTTCCTCCGCATTTATAAGCTTCTAGAAATAATCTGCAAAAATTTTGTGCAGTCTTTATTGTTCAGTTGAAGTTTTCCATCTGGTCCGTAGAGGATGAGGGTAGAAGCTGTGTACTGGGTCGTTTGTTTCTTAAGTCCTTTTTACAAGTCTCTTAGTTGTTTCTCTGAAAATTATTTTCAGCCTGTTTCATTAGGCTCCTGAGGTAATTTTTCTTGGCACTGCGGATGTTGTTAGCTGTAGATTTTCTTTGCATGAGGAAGGCTTCATAATTGGCTTCAATTTTATGTTGGTTCCACCTAGTTCATGCTTTACGTCTTTCTTCTATAACCTCATCACACTTTGTACTCCATCATGGGTGTTTGTCTTTGGTTGATGTGGCAGGGATAGTTTCTTGGGCGGCATCCAGCAAGCCTTTTGTAAGGCAGGCCATCCTTCTTTCTCTATATTCTTCCTGAGGGTATCTTGAAAATCACAATCCTCATCGCGCAGTCGCAGAGTGTTGAACCTGGGTATCATATGACTACTTTGGAGTTTTGGATTTTTCCTTAAGGGTTGCATATTAATCTTGACAAGTGAAAGGTAGTGATCAGAGTATATGTTGGTTCCTCGTAATACCTTGATGTTCTGTATATCCATATGATATTGCAGTGCTATAGCAACATGGTCTAACTTGAATTCACCAAGCATAGGATTTAGACTCTTCCAGGTTTTGGCCTTTCTAGGTAGACATTTGAAGGCTGTTGATTTCAGGACTAAGTTGTACTTGTCACATAGTTCAATGAGACGTTCTCCATTTCTGTTTGTTCTCTTATGGGCTGCATAATGGCATACTATCCCCCGATACTTCCACTCCTTACCGAATTGTGCACTGAAGTCTCCCATCAGTATGATGGAATGGTGGGAAGGGATCTTATCTAGAGTTTCTTCTAAGGTGGCCCAGCATTGTTCTACATTTTCCAGGTTTGAATGGTTTGTGTCATTCGTGGGTGAGTGGAAATTTACGACTGTGTATGCTCTATTACGAGACCTGAAGGATAACGAGGAGGTCCTTCCGTTAGGTGAAGTGAAATCTAAAATATGGTCAACCATCTTGTGGTGTACCGCAAAATCAGTAGCAAATTGTGGAAGTATTATTATTATTATTATTATTATTATTATTACTATTATTGTTATCATTATAACGGAGTTTCCGTGGTTCACAGAGAAATAGGAAGCGTCTGGGTTGAATAGCTGGACAATGAATTACTTACAGCAGAATTTAACATAACAAACTAGGAAATTTTATTTCTTTCCTTTCTTAAAATTTAGAGATAGGAAATCTGAATGAATAACAAAACAATTGTAGAGGTTAATAATGAGCTCGTCAGCCCTAACAATATATGGGACTTAGAAGTCCTGAAATCAGGTATCAAAATTTGAGATAATTACCAAGTCGTTAAATTACATGGAGAAGACTGTTATTGCTCCAGACAGGTACAATATTTTAAAAGAGCAAGATTTCCTCAGAGCAGGTACACTACACAGGAGTCTGAGTTCCAAAATACAAGAGTTTAGCCTCGAAGAGGCAATCATTTTCTTATGACACACTTAAAATTGCACTAGGCAACCCATCTAGTAACCCCACTTCAAAGTTTTCATCATGGTAGTAACTGTTCAGAAAAGGGAACTAAAACGAAGAACAGTTACCTAATGAATAATACAAGATAAACAGGGGAATAATTACCCATACTACATGGTCTTAGGACTAAAAAGGAAAGGTTGTACATAACAAAAGGCCAGGAGGCGAAACACCAACACTCCTTATAGAAACCACTAACACCCTAAGTGTGCTTACTATACTACAAGGGGGTGACTAAAACAGGAACATGTGAAGCCAAGACAAGATTTACAAAATTTTGAGTTTGAAAACTTTAGTCACCCAATGCAAGGTTCAATGGGAAACGATAGAGGGTCACCACTCTTTGTTCCCTTACATTACATATTTCCTAGTAAGGAACAGAAACAGAGTCCTCAGACTTCGCCGATAATCCTACATTTAAACCACCAGTTTACAAAATTACATTAAAAGAAAACTGCTGAAACCTTCTCCTCAAACTACCCACAGGTGATATCACATGCTTAGATAAATTCTGCCATTACCTTGTATCTCGGGATGTTCTTCAAGCAGTCCGGTCTCCTGCCTCCTAGGCCTCCGTCCAGTCGAACTCCCAAGCACTGGATCAGTTCAGACAAAAGACGGCCCTAAAGCGCCCTGCTAATTTTAGTTCCGTAAGGGGAAGCTTCCAGAACTCTTTGCTGATAGGCTGGATTCCTGTACACACCCCCAGTTTTAATTGGCCAGGAACATATTTCCAAGCATCAGATAGGTAGATTACAATAGAGGAGGTATTAACAATTTTTGACAATTTCGGTACAAAAAAATCATTCCTCAGGAAAAGGTTTTACCAACTCCCAAAATAAATACGAGTATTACTCTATCAAGTAGTTAATTTTAGTCCGGGAGAGTGAGCTAACAAATCGATGGCAGAGCCATCTAACTGTAGAAGACGAACTTCTTTTGGGAGTTTACAAGTTCAAGTTCGTTGGCATAAATGGCCCTAGAGAAGGCACGCAGTTTAAATAGCCGGGGAAGTTGTACCCCTGTTACATTTATAACAATAATTATTACCGAGCTCGATAGCTGCAGTCACTAAAGTGCGGCCAGTATCCAGTATTCGGGAGATAGTGGGTTCGAGCCCCACTATCGGCAGCCCTAAATATGGTTTTCCGTGGTTTCCTATTTTCACACTAGGCAAATGCTGGGGCTGTCCCTTTCCTGTCCCATCGTCCCCATAAGACCTATCTGTGTCGGTGCGACGTAAAGCAACTTGCAAAATAATAATAATTATTGTTGTTATTAATATATGTATGTAAGTGTGTATGTATTGTGACAGTTTCAATAGGCTGGATGGCTTGAATATGTGGATGGAGTGGCATATCTTCGAACTAGTACTCTTTGGAGTCTCAATGAATTCACCTGTGAGCATAATAATTTTCGAATTAATGGTTTAAGCTATAAAACTGCATTTGGATGTCGACGACTAGGAGTAACCGCCCAAGAAAGAAAAGAAGAAAGAAAATAAAAGAAAAGAAATGAAAGAAAAACAGAGCGCGCATCGCTAGCATTCGAGAAACTGAGTTTCACACCGGTCATAACAAACCATATGAACGATTTGTGATACTATCAGAATAGCATGATAGAAAATTAATGTGTCAAAAATAACGATTATAATAATAATGATAACAACGCTCCTGAACATTAGTTTACAAATGAAACCAGTGTGGTAAATTATTATTATTGCTAATTTGACTAGAGTTCCGGCTCGAACGCGCGTGCGTGGAGTATCAAGGAGTCCAGCCGGTCAGCTGTGAAGAGAAGTAGGTTATTGGGTTAGTGTGTATGCCAGTCGCCGGACTTCAGTGGAGTTTGACACGCTGTTGAGATAAGTCCTTGGTTCGAGAGCGGACGGCGATAATTAAAGATTGAATTGTGGAAGTTGGATTGTATTAACTTAGTTGGACCATTCAAATATACTACTCAGAATATTATTCTTGTCAACGTACGTAACATAGCGGACGTCAAGTTAAGTTGAGCTGCCTACCGTGTGTAATATTTGAATGATATCTACAGGAAGTGTTGTGTGGCAAATTTACTAATCTTTCTTGTAATAGTTTCAGCTTGAAATTCAAGAGGATAGTGATGTGTATCATCATGGTTTTGTCACATACTACTATATGTGTTGGTGCTGAAATGGAAGCTTAAACCCATGTGACCAGCTGACAGGCAACAGGATGAGAGGAAGGCACCTATGACTATATTATTCCAGATGACGACCAGTTATTCGACATCGTGAAGACGCCTTAAAGCTAAGTCGACACAATTGTCTAAGATAATCTGTTTGGTAGAAGTGTAGCTACGTAGTAGTAATTAGTAAATGGTCTGGCAGTATATTTTAGTTATGTTGTTGTAGTACTTTACCATATTATAATGACAGTAGAAGATCTTCATATTTATTCTTGTCAGATAATAACGTGATATTGGAACGGCGTATACGGCTTATGTGGTATAGTAAGTGTGTCAGGTAGTAACAATTCTCGGAGTGTATCTTTCAGCTTTATTATAGCCACGATTGGTGGAATAATGTCAGAGCATTCGTTTATGTAGAATAGATGTTTCTGGATGTACAGTCATCGTACAGAGATGAGATATAACCGTGCATGGTATTTATTGGGTATCATCGTAAAATATTGGAACTTAAAGTCTTAAAAGAGAAATGATTCCGTCATTTTGGATCAGAACCCGTGCAGATAATCCTGCGGAACAAAGATAGTTGAATCCAGATATGAGAACCGGTAGGTGGATTGAATCTTCGAGAATTATACACGCGTAGAACTTGTTATGTGATGTTAGATTGAGTTTGTGATATCCCGGGGTGGATCACAAATGTATAATTGTATAGTAGGAATCGTTATTGGAGATTTTGCTACGGTTAATGTCATAATTTAGTCTTCGAGAGAAGTGATTTTGTAATGAATAAGCGAAGTAATTCTTCGAGAGTAGAATCACGCCATATAGTTATTGAGGCAAGTGATATGTTGATAGTGGATTATGATAGATATTTGCGTGATTTAGGATATAGAACCTACGTATGTTTGAATTTGTGTACGTTTTCGAAGAGGTAATCTTAATTAGATTTATTCCGAGTTTTCTATAATTCACGACTTTAATGTTCACGATAATTTACAATAGTTCTAGAACACCATTCGAGACTTTGCCTGAACTCGAGATTTCCAGAATATTCGAGGATTTTCATCCAGGTCATCGGATTAAACTTTAGAAATTTCACGATACCTTCAGCTATGATAAACTTATACAATGACACTCCGACTATATGATCAAATTATTTAGTAATACTCTGGAAATATGATCGTCTTTATGTAGCCACATGTGTAGATAATGTAAAATAGGGTGTAAATAGTAGTGTATTTTTGTATTATTGTATGGTTATGGTGTTTTGGAGTTGATTTTTTTTGTCTCAGATATTGTTACACGATGCGGATGATGTTAATGTCTTCGTTATTTGCATTTAGTAGTTGTGATATGGCATTGAAGAAATTGAATTTGAGTTAGGCAGACCATTTCAAATGCGTATTGCATTTTCAGACTTCAGTAATTTATCTATTTAATTTTGTTAATCCAGTAAGCGACTGGTAATGGAACAGATTATTATTTCATTGAGCCGACTCAGTTTTAAACTGAAATTGAAGCATCAAATTATGTAATTGTAAAGAATCGTAAATTTTTGAATCGATAAGTGGAAACTTAATGGGGTTTTGAGCAAAAGTTAATTCAATTTTTTTTCCTTTTAATATTTCAGAGCTGATCGTCTGAATCCAGAACTTTCAATAAATCAAACGGAATCTGTCTATCTGATCAAAATATTAAATGAATATGTAATTACGATTTGCTAGGACAAGATAGGGTATGAAATCATGTACCACCCCATTCGATTATTTCTTTTGTACTTCAAGAGATACATTTTTAATTCGTTAACGATCATTCACATCATCACAAGTTAGGAGGATGACAATTTGAGAGTATTTTGTGATTAATAAACCATGCCATATATTAATTTCATTCTGTATTTTATTTGTAATATGCCACAATTTAGTCATATTTCCTATGCATGCCACATCCTTCGATTTGTTATATGTGCGTCTAATTTATGAACTGAGCACACCTGAGGTGTCTCGGTGTTCTCCGACTGTAGCTCTACGGTTGCAGTATGCATGTATGTATGTATGTATGTATGTATGTATGTATGTATGTATGTATGTATGTATGTATGTATGTATGTATGTATGTATGTATGTATGTATGTATGTATGTCTACGGCTTTGTCCTGTTTATTCTTATTATTATTACTGTTATTATTTCACGCTACTGGTTTAACGTCGCACTAACATATCGACGGTTTCTAGTGACGGAAGGATGCGAATGGTAGTGACCATGGGCTTAGTTAAGGTACAGCCCATGCATTTGCCTGGTGTGAAAATGGTAATCCAATGAAAAACCACCTTCAGGGGTGCTGATGTTGGAATTCGAAACTACCATCTCCCGAATGCAAGCTCACAGCTACGCGTCCCTAGCCGCGTGATCAACTCACTCGGTGTTATTATTTGTGATTAATTGTGCCTAGGTATGAATTAAATGCGGCGAGCGTTCACTCGAAAAGAAAACTTTGCATTCACGTGTTCCCAAGTCACTTATTAATTGTGTTACCCAAGGCTGAATGTTTTCCATTTCCATTATTCAAAGCAGTTTTAAGTACGTAACAAAGAGGGGAATATAGAGTGGGTGGTATGCATTATGCTAACCCTGGGCGACTAGGTAGTTTAAAGAAATGTTACTCTTTGCAAATAAAAACCTAAAATATCTAGGGAAGCCTGGTATGGGAATATATCAATATGCCAAAATTGAAGGGACTTCCTCCGTGAAGAAAGTATTGTATTAGCCGAAAAGTAAAATCGTTCCCGTCTAACTCCAAGGAAAAAGAATACAAAAGATTGAGCAATTGGCAACAGTATTAATCTAAAGGGAAATCCTATAATTATTCGTAGATCTAAACGTGTCTGCTTCTGCACTAACAGAGAAACAATTAAAGGCATACCAGTCTCATGCATAGAAAGATTTTGGAGCTTCAGTTTCCAAGGAAGTTCACCATTCCCCAAGTGACAAGCGACATTAAAAGAGGCTTACCATTTGATGATATCTCTGAATACTTTTGTTTTGAAATTATTTTCCAAACGGGGCATTATTTTGAACATACTTTACTTCACGTCCCTCTGTGCTTGAGTTTGGAAGCGCTGCCTTGCTTTTTGTTGGATAAGCCGTTTACTTCATTACATCGATCTTCAGTCCATAAAAAGTACTTTTCTCTTTAATTCAGGATGATTTATGGCACTATTTTAACGTTGGATTAGAACTGCATTTGTGCCAGCTTCTCTCCTTCTTAATGGAGCTTGGCAATGGGAAAAGTGACCACTTGATTATATTACTCGACATAGGAATTCGGTCATATATCACACTAAGTAGGGAGAAGCAGGTCTTAGTGCCAAGGATTAGGTTCAATATTTTCCTTGTGGAAGGTCAAACAACATTTGAACTACTAAGGTTTGGAAAACGTTTAGTTGATTTCTGATTACTTCTTAATCTTACCTAACTTTCGTCGATGTTTCTCTTAAGGGGGGAGACCCAGCTTAACAAAGGAAAAAAGAAGGTTAATATTCATTCGATTGTTAAACATGCTACAATTGTTGTTGACAATTGCTGCACATATCCCAGTGTTGGCATGCTTCCTGGCAACCGGAAGCAACTTCAATAATGTCAGAATTTTAATAATTTTAATATTTGAAAATAAAATCTTCAAAATTTCCCGCCTTTTTAACAATATATCACTGCTTCCCAAGTTTATAAGAATTTTGCTACTTTTCCTTTTTTAAAGTGTGTATCAAACCTCCAACTACAAAATGAACCTCAATCATTAACATAGACTGCAATTCGGATTTTTTGTTGGGTTTTTATTCCGAGCACCAGAAAATATTAATATTTTTGTAAATAATTATGTTATATAAAATCTAATTTCAATTCCATTGGTCTGAATGAGGTACAGATTGTAGTAAAACACTATGGGAGGAAACTCTGAAAAATTCATAATTATCCGTGAAACAGTAAGGGAGTTATGAAGGAAACCGTTAAAAAGGCGGGAAATTTTGAACATTTTATTTTGAAAAGTTGTAATTAGAATTTTGACATTACTGAAGTTGCTTCTGATTGCACTGAAGCATGCCAATACTGGATTATGTGCAGCATTTGTCAACTACGTTTGTAGCATATATAACAATCGAATGAATATTGGCCTATTTTCCCTGTGTTAAGCTAGGTCTCCCCCCTTAAATAGTTTGTGAGCTGTAGTCTCTATCGTCACGTGTGTATTGATATTAATTGCGAAGTGTACAGGGAAGTACGTAACCGACAACTTGTGAATGATAAATCATTACCGAATTTGCTTGAAATTTAAGTGGCAAACCATTTCAATATATTAAAGAACCCACCTGTCTTCTATGCCTTTGGATACTCATCACTTACATCAGAGCGTTTAACTACCTTGACCGGATAACACATCCTGGTTTCCGAGTAGGTCGAAGAAATGTAAAATGTAATTGAAAATTTGACATGAGATCTGAAATAAGAACGTCGTTTAACACGCAATGCTTCGTCAAATCAAATAGGCATCCTCAGATTTTTCATGTATCACTCTGTAACTGGGGTCATAGAATACACTGACAGAGCAAATGTCATGGGATAACGGAGCACTGATGCTCAGGTGTGTTGTCTGCGCACCACACGCCCCCTGTGCCAGCGGCAGTTGTATAGGAGACCTTGTGAGCTGTGGCTGTGCATGTGACAGGTGTAACATGGAACGTCGTCGTGAGCTGACACCGTTCGAACGGAGTATTGTGGTCGGTGCCCGACGGATGAGAAGTGCGATTCGGAAGTGGTGCGAGAATTCGGCTTCACACGATCAACCGTGTCCAGGATGTATCGTGAATGGTTGAATGCGGGGGTCGCCGTCTACAACAGACGAACGACCGGCCGTCCAGCCACCCTCGATGACCGTGACCGGCGACATCTTAGACGGATTGTCAATAGTGACAGACGGGCAACCGTGCAAAAAATCACGGCTCAGTTCAACACAGACCGCGCTAGATACGTCTCCCAGTGGACAATCCGTAGGAACATGGGTTCTGTGGGGGTATTGGAGCCGGCGCCGCACACGGGTGCTACTGTTAACCCAACGTCATCGGGCACTAAGACGCGCATTTGTCGCCAGTCACCAGGGATGGACACTGGAACAATGGCGTAACGTGATATGGTCGGACGAATCACGATTTCAACTGCACCATGCCGATGGGAGACACCGTGTATGGCGCAGATCACATGAAGCGATGGATCCCGCCTGCCTCGAAGGTGTGGTCCAGGGCGTTGGTGTTTCTGTTATGGTCTGGGGTGCATTTTCCTGGTACGGAATAGGCCCCCTAGTTGTTCTGGAAGCTTTGAATGGTACGCGGTATGTTGAGCTGCTCGGAGACCATCTCCACCCATGTTTGGCCTTCCAGCGCCCAGACGGTTCTGCGGTGTTTCAAGATGATAACGCGCCGCCACATCGCTCCCACGTCGCCAGGGAATGGTTCTAGGAACATGCAGCGGAGGTCCAACGACTGCCATGGCCACCCAGGAGCCCGATATGTACCCTATCGAGCGTATCTGGGATGTTCTGGAACGCAGGCTCCGTGCCATGGATCCTGCACCCACGAACAGACCAGCATTGGCGGCCGCTCTGCAAACGATTTGGTGTCAGCTGCGTCCAGAGGACTATCAGGTACTTGTCAACTTACTTGTACGGCGTCTCACTGCAGTTCGCAGGGCCAGAGGAGGTCCCACACGCTATTAGGTGACTATCCCATGGCATTCGCTTAGCCAGTGTATATCCACAGTATAACGTGCATGTCGGAATAGGTGATGATTACAAAGGGAAACTGCCCAGTGGATCTCAATTAGGGGCAGTGGGTTAGTGAGCACAGGGCCCCAACAGATATGCTTGTACTTACTTGTGCACTCTTCACTTTTATATTTCCTATTCAATCTCCTTTCGTTAACTTCTGTTTTTTTCCAACCTCAACGGCATGAGTATTTCATTCTCATGCTCTTTGTAACCCTTCCCTTTCTTTTGTCGATACCCCTATTTTTCGAAATATCAAACCTTTCTAATTAGTGTTAAGAGGGGATGATAATATTACAGCCGAATGCAGCCCTTGTAGGGCAGATCCTCCGATAATGGTAAGCAGCGTCTGCCATGCGTTCTCCTGTAGTAAATGGCAGTGATGCTTGTGGTAGGTGAGTTGCAGGTACAGCACGAACAGCCACTCCCCGAGTCAAAAGAATTAACTGCTTGCGGTTGAAATATCACGAATACACCGAGAATCGATCCCAAGACCCCATGGGGTTGCTCTTAGATGTCTAAATGTACTGTACTTACCCAGACCCATCACTATTTTTCATATCAGTTAGTACTAGCAGGTGCACAGTGAGAGGACATGCAACGGGAACTGGAGACGACGCTAAATTTTCCAAAAACCTGTACGGCCCACTAGAACATTTATAACAATATAAACCCTTTCCTTTCCTTTTTCAGCACCTACATGCATCTACATGTAATTTTTTTCCTGCTGTTGGCTTTACGTCGCACCGACATAGTTAGGTCTTATGGCGACGATGGGAAAGGAAAGGACTAGGACTGGGAAGGAAGCGACCGCGGCCTCAATTAAGGTACAGCCCCAGCATTTGCCTGGTGTGAAAATGGGAAACCACGGAAAACCATCTTCAGGGCCTAATCTATTATACAGGGTGGGAAAAATTAAAATGCCCCGGAGAACATTTATAAGACTGACTCGGAATTCACTCTTGTTAATGAACAGGAGAACTGTCCATCACAGTAAATGCTGAAAACCGGGATTTCGATTCACTAATCGGTTGCTGTCACATGTCTACTCATGCGCATCTCCCGCATCTACAGAGTGCGTCACCGTGTCATTACGTGTGAATGAGATGAGCAGACGCGTTTAGTGACCAGTTGAATGTAACACAGAATGGTGCTCACGGTAAAACAGCGCATGCTCATTGTCGATTGTTATGTGAATCACGATTCGTGGAAAACCTGTGCGGAACTGTTTGCGCAAGAGTTTAAGACTGGAAGTGTTCTGGCAAAACCTACAGCAAAGTCTGCAATGCGAAAACGTAGTGACAAAATGGTGTGAAACGGGTTCTGTGTCGGTAGATACAGACTGGGTTTCGGATCTTGGGTTTCGTCCCTTAAGTGGCCACGGCTCTACCGTTGCTCTACACGTCTGCATTCGGGAGACGGGACAGGGCTGGACCTCACGATTGGCCCCAACGGTCGGCTGTTCTGAGCATGGTTTTCAGTGGTTTTCCATTCTACTGCACTAAGGCGAATGCCGGGACAGTTCGTAGTATAGGCCACGGTTGTTCACGACCCTCACTTTCTTTGCACGTCTCCTTCACCGTAAAAAATCTCCCGGTCTGAGAGACGGCTTAACCGTCTAAGAGGCCCGCCTCCCCCTTCAGGGGAGGAATGAAAACGTTTAGTAGTAGTAGTAACGGCTTCTGTACCGACTAAAAACCGTAACTAACCAAAAAGTTCTCGAACACTAGAAAACATTGTTTGAGTGAAGGAAAGTTTAGGACGAAGTCCGACGAAATCTCAACACCGTTTATCAGTGCAAGTGGGAATTAAGAGACAAACCTTCGCGAGTTGAATTCTGCGGGTGGTTTCTGAGTGAAGTGGAGTCGGGACTTCTGGATCCTCAGTTATCATTTCCTTCAGATGAGGCCATTTACAGCATCTTCTGTTATGTTCATTAACAAGGCTAAATCCCGCGTCAGTCCGTTTGTAAATATTTTCCGGGCAGATTTTATTTTTTCCACCCGGTATAAAAGCGAAGCCCACTGACTCACGAACTGGTCACCATATCTCCTACATCGTCCGACTCGTTGGCTGAATGGTCAACGAACTGGCCTTCGGTTCCATGGCTGGAGAGCTGGGTGTTTATGCTGTCCCCAACATCCCTGCAACTCGCACACCACATACAACACTATCCTCTACCACAATAACACGCAGTTACCTACACAAGCAGATGCCACCCACCCTCATCGGAGGGTCTGTCAGGCTCCATGGCTAAATGGTTCGCGTGCTGGCCTTTGGTCACAGGGGTCCCGGGTTCAATTCCCGGCGCAGGGTCGGGAATTTTTAATCATAATTTGTTAATTTCGCTGGCACGGGTGCTGGGTGTATGTGTTGTTTTCATCATAATTTCATTCTCATCAGGACGTGCAGGTCGCCTACGGGAGTCAAATCAAAAGACCTGCATCTGGCGAGCCGAACTTGTCCTCGGACACTCCCGGCACTAAAATCCATACGCCATTTCATTCATTTCATCGTAAAGTCTGCCTTACAAGGGCTTCACCCGACTAGAAATAGCCACACGAAATTATTATTATCTCCTCCACCTAACCCCTCATTCAATACAAGAAGTTGAATTTTTATGTATCAGAAGTTAAATAAGAAATGTCTTTAAATATTCTACCCCTAGTGGGTTCGAATGAGGGTTATCTCCAGAAACAAATTCATTCCTTCGAAACCGTTTGATAAATGAATTAAAATGTTCACATGATATTTGCTATTTTTATGTCTTAGATGTTAGATTCAAAAGAGTTTTAATTCATTGCAATGATAAGATGTTTAAACTGAGCTAGTGCTGGAAACATACATTTCCATACCTCCAAAACCGTTTAACGTATGAAGTCGAGATTTTAAATAATGGTCACCTGTGGGTAGGGGTGGTAGAATAACATCTACAGTATCCTCCGTCTGACGTAAGAGGCCACTAAACCAGGCTCTAGGGGCTCCTACCTTTTGAATGTGGCTTGGTGACACGGGGCATTTAGCTGAGTCCTGGAATTGATTCCACTTACTTGTCCCACTCTTCTCACTTTCGTTTATCCTATTCGACCTCCCTTGGTCAACCATTGTTCTCTTCCAAAACGGATGGTGTTAGATTTACGAGGCCTAGGGAGTCTTTCATCTTCACGCCCTTCGTGACCCTTGTCTTTCGTTGGCCGATATCTGCATTTTTCGAAGTGTCGGACCTCTAGCACATTACCTCTGATTAGTGTAAATGGAGGATGGCTGCCCATTTGCACTTTCTCTTAAAACGATGATCGCCACCATCAATCTATGTACTAGATGTTAAATAAGAACGGATTCTACAAAACATTACAATTCTAGAGGGCTGAAATGAAATTAGTTTCTGAAAACATGTTCATTCCTCCGAACCGAGCGAGATGGCAACGCATTTAGGATCACATAGGTGTTAGCTTCCTGGTGTATTTGAGCATGTTAAAGACCCAGAGAACTGAGCCATAGCCGAAACCTTTGGTTGAGGCTCAGAGCGCCAGCCCCTTATAGATTCGCTTTTCTTAATTATAATATATTTTTGGCTTCGGCCTTATCGACCATGCAGCCGGTTTCTGTAGTTTTCTTATTATTAATTGACTTGATTAATTGTGCCGATACATTTAAGACGCACACGAATACCCCGCCCCCGAGCCAGAGAAATTAACCGAACGAAGTTAAAATCCCTGACCCCGCCGGGAATCGAACCCAGGGCTCTCCGAACCGAAGGCCACTACGCTGACCACTCAGCCAAGGAACCGGACACTGGAACACATGTGATTTTAAAATTATGACAACTGAAAAATCATTTAACAAATATCGTTGTTCTTCTGATTTTAATTGATCTAAGAATATTGTGGTTTCCATTTCCAGTAAATTCCTTTGTTCTTCACACATGATTGATATTTTTCTCATTTTGTTTCTTCCATTGTAGTTTCTTGTTTATTGATCGGTACGGCTATGGAAATCGACATTGTTGAAATGTATGTTTTATAAATATGCCACGGAAAACAGTTATATAATTACTGAGCAAGTTGTAGATTTAATCTTGCATTCACGAGATGAGCATTCTACTCCTAACGTAGGCATCTTGGAAGAAGGTATCACATAGCTGTACTGATGTAGATATGGACAAGGATTCAGTGATGCAGAGTACATTATTTATGGTGGTGTTGAGCTGGATGACGAGGAATGCTCTAGCCGGTATTGGGCAACAAGTAAAACTGGACGAAGTTTGCACTCTTGATGGGCCTTATTGTAAAGTGTGTAAGTGTAGAAATGTTAGAGCTAGTACATCTACAGAAAACATTAAAATTGCACAACGTATCCTCCTCACACCATTATCACGTAATAAATGGCGGAGGTTGTACTATAATGAAGGCCATGGCCACTATCTTTCCAGTATGTCAAGGATCTGATTCAGTTAGCGCGATGATGTGCATCCAATAAAACAAAACTTCCCGTTTATGATCGTGTAACTTCGTACCATATCAATGTATTTGTGGCTATTGTGGTCAGACAATCAGGGAATCAATCACTGTTACATTATTCGCAGAAGAAAGAGAGAGAATGGAACCCATCGGGGAATGAGGTATACTGTAGAGTAGAGAGAATCCATGGAAGGTGGAATAAGAATTATAATGCCGTTATTCATGTTCAGATGGTCCCAGAGACTTACAAATTAATAGCAAGAAAGGGAGGGTAAGAAGGACATTTAACTGGAGTTTTACTGAACTCAAACCAAAGTGAAGACGATTATCATTCTTAACCTTCGAAGTGTTCCAAATTTAACACTACAAGCCGAAAATTGAAGTCTGGTGGATATCATGGGCAAATATAAATGTGGCACGAAGAAGTGTAATGACGAGTGGCTCATTCAATTTTACTGAAATGGTGTTTCGTTAAAAGAAACACTATTTTCCAGACCTTAATCCAGAGATTAAAACGATCACTGCGACATCCTGAAGGCTTGGCGTATGCTAATTGATGCCAGGAGTACGGAAAGTAGTGATGTAGGTGTGGACAAAGATTCAGAGATGCACGGTACATTATTTATGATGGTGTTGAGCTGGATGACGAGGAATGCTGTAGCGAGTATTGGGCCATAAATAAAACTGGACGGAGTTTGCACTCTTTTATGGGCCTTATTTTAAACTGAGTAACTATAGAAGTGTTAGTGAATCTACAGAAAACATGAAAAATGCACAACATATCCTCCTCACACCAATTCGAAAATGTTATTTTCAGTTGCTTTAATTATAGTAAAATATCAAAGATGATCTTTTAAGAATTAATCATAGATTTTAAGGTCTACTGATTTATTTCCATTATTATATAATTTATTGCCCGAATATTCCCAAGCATTGTGTTTGAGTCCGCCTCTGTGGTGTAGTGGTTAGTGTGATTAGCTGCCACCCCCGCAGGCCCGGGTTCGATTCCCGGCTCTGCCCCGAAATTCGAAAAGTGGTACGAGGACTGGAACGGAGCCCACTCAGCGTCGGGAGGTGAATTGAGTAGAGGTGGGTTCGACTCCCACCTCAGCCATCCTGGAAGTGGTTTTCCGTGATTTCCCACTTCTCCTCCAGGCAAAAGCCGGGATGGCACCTAACTTAAGGCCACGGCTGCTTACTTCTCTTTTCCTTGTCTATCCCTTCCAATCTTCCTATCCCCCACTAAGGTCCCTGTTCAGCATAGCAGGTGAGGCAGTCTGGGCGAGGTACTGGCCCTCCTCCCTACTTGTATACACGACCGAATGTCTCACACTCCAGGACACTGCCCTTGAGGCGATGGAGGTGGGATCTCTCGCTTATTTATTTATCGTATGATGTGCACAGATAGATTATATAAATAAGTATACAATATATACACAATATATACAAGCAGAAGCCTATAGTTCCAAATCAAGTCCATTGATCCATTTCAAGGCCTCCTCAGTTGCGTTATGAATGTCCTCCAAAGGACCTTGAAATGCTCTCCGTGGACACTCGGCAATTACGTGGTGGATGGTCTGTGAGGTAGCTCCACAATCACACCCAGAAGACTTCTGCCAGCCCCATTTATAAAGCGTATAGCCGCATCTCCTTGATTGACTCTTATCCTGTTTAGAGTCCTCCATTGACGTCTGGGTAGATGGAATCCAGGAGGTTGAACATGAGGTAGAGTCACAAGATGTTGATTGGGAACAGAAGACTGCTGCCATTGGTGTAACCAGGCGTTCGTGATGGAGAACCCAGATTCTTCCAGTGTAAGTGCAGTGCGCCAGGGTGGAGATCTAGACTTAAGTCGAGGAGGGGCAGGTTGAGTAATATCCTGGTGAACGGGGAGGTTGGAGTCCTGGCTGGTCTTCTTCCACAGTTTTAGAAGAGCTTCAGACCTTCTTAAGCAAGGCGGAGGAATATTACTGAGTGTAGGCAGCCAGGCCACGTTTGTAGAGCGAATACAACCGGTTATGATGCGCATTGTTTGATTTAGTTGAGCATCAATCTTCGCAGTATGAGCACTGTTCAGCCAAATTGAAGCGCAGTATTCAGCAACTGAATAGCAAAGAGCTAGAGCAGTAGATCTCAACACTTGGTTGTTTGCGCCCCAAGATGTGCCGGCTAATTTTTGAAGAATATTATTCCGACTTTTAATCTTGGCGGCTGTGTTGTTAATATGATGTTTATATGTTAGGGATCTGTCTAATGTGACACCTAAATATTTCGGGAAGGGACAGTGTTGTAAGGATTGATTTCTGAATGTTATTGAAGGCTTGTAGTTGGCAAATTTATTTCTGAGATGAAACACAGATACAACAGTCTTTTGGAGATTTGGACAGAGACACCACTTTTGGAAGTATGTATCTAGCTTTTCTAGATCTGCTGTAAGAATTTGTTCAGCTTCTGGAAAACTTGGTGTTTGGCTAACCAGTAGTATATCATCTGCGTAAATAAATTTCCTGGACTTAGTTGCTGGTAAGTCAGCAGTATAGAGGTTGAAAAGTAAGGGTGCCAGAACAGATCCTTGTGGAAGTCCATCATTCAGTTTGTAGGTTTTGCTTACTGCATCATCCGAAAAGATCTGAAAGTTTCTGTTGCTAATCATATTGCCAATGAGATTAGTAAGCTTGACACAGGGGATGGCAGAGATAAGTTTTAGCAGAAGCCCTTTTCGCCAGACAGTATCATAGGCTGCTGATAAGTCTAAGAAGACAGCCATACTAATCTTCCGATTCTCAAATCCATTTTCAATATGAGAGGTCAATGCAAAAATTTGGTCAGCGCAATTTCTTCCAGGTCTGAAGCCAGCTTGTTCTGTGGGAAGGAGATTATTGATGGTTTCTGAGATCCTATTGTATATTAGTCTTTCCAGGAGCTTTAGAGTAACACTTAGCAGTGCAATGGGTCTGTAGCTTTCCACTCTCAGAGGGTCTTTGTTGGGTTTCAAGATCGATATTACTTTGGTCTTCTTGAATAGTGAAGGAAAGTTACCTGTCTCCAAAATATTGGAGAAGAATTTGGTGAGCCAAGTGATTGTTGCAGGTCCAAGATGTTGCAGGAATTCAGGATAGATGCCGTCTATACCTGCTGCTTTCCCGGATTTTATGTTCTTGATGCCTTCTAGGGTTTCCTCTCTTGTGAAAGGACAAGAGAATTGGGATGACTGTTGTTTTGCTAATTGCTTTTTATGTTTCAGTGCTGACCGGATTTCCCTTACAACTTGTTTATCTCTATTGATCTTTGAGATAGAGATCATGTGTTTGGCTAGATCATTAATGTTAACACTCAGCTTCTGCCTGCCAGCTGGCTTTAATGAGTCAAGCTTTCTAATGAGAGACCAGGCCTTTCTACTTGAGTGGGTAAAATCAAGAGATGACACAGTGTCGTTCCAAATTTGTTTTCTATTGTCATTCAGTGATTGAATAAGTTTTGTGGCTGTTTCATTGTTGCCATTTTCCTCAAATTCCTTAAGAAGGCTCTCGCTCTCTGCAGTCCATCCAGGAATATATTCTTTACGGCATCCTCTTGGAATGCAGCGCCGAGTCGGAGGGAAAAACTAACCCTGGAGGGTAAACAGATTAAGAAAGAGGAGGATTATGTATGAACTGTATACCTAGGATTAGTACAGATCTCCACCCCACCCAAAATGTTGCAGGGTCTATAAAATTGTGTTCAATGAATATGTTCGAGCTGTATTTATAAATAATACCACTTCGTTTAGAACGACATTATACGTTACGCTAAAGCTGTCTGTGTTCAACCAGAGATATTTTTATTCTCATTCCGTTGCATTAATCTTCATAACATAATGTTTTAAATTTTTCATTAGTACGGTATTTTTTTTAGAAAATGTATTATCGAAACATCCAATTATGATTTATATCCATTATTTATATCTATAGAGTACATTTTATTTGCGATAAACTAACTTATACCGGGCGAGTTGGCCGTGCGGTTAAGGCCACGCAGCTTTCAGCTTGCATCCGGGAGATAGTGGGTTTAAACCCCAATTTCGGGAGCCCTGAAGATGAATTTCCGTGGTTTCCCATTTCATACCAGGAAAATTCTGGGGATGTACCTTAATTAAGGCCACGGCCGCTTCTTTCCCACTCCTAGCCCTTTTCCTATCCCATCATCACCATATGACCGATGTGTGTCGGTACGACGTAAATCAAAATGAAACAAACAAACTAATTTTTATGCACATTTAGAAAATGTTTTCACGTGGTTCTTTAATTAGGTATTTTAGTTCTTTAGTGTTACTTGCATGGTTCAAATCCCCAGATAACGTATTCTGTCTGTATTTATTTCTAACTCTTGTTGAAGTCCTGGGGTGTTGAAGACACGGGAGACTTCTGAGTGCCAGGCGACATCATGCAAAGTCTTTCATAGCGAGGGGTTCATTGACTCGGCTAAAAGGAATTACCCATTAAACAGACATGATAAGCTTCGTGAAGAATAGACTTGAAAGATCCGTCACTCACGGAGGTAAACGACTGGAGATGAATGAAAGGACGATAGATCACAAATTCTAAAGAAGGGATTAACATCTTCCAGAAATAGGAATAAGAGAAAGCATAGCTGGGACAAGAGACGCTATACCATAACATTTGTAACTATTTATGAAAATTCATGAAATATTCATTAAAACTTCCCTAGGATTGACTAGGTTTTTGAAAAGCCATATTTTTATAGTTCATGACTCATTAAATTATTAAACTAAAGTACGGACTTCAATTTACAAAACATTCTTTCATCGTAATTTAACGAGTAAAATTCCTTCCATAAACACTTTACAAAACAAAAGTAAAAACAAAACAAAACACGGGTGCGTGTTCATGACATTTTACTGGTAAGTTAGTGTGTATAGCACGAAGTTGCTCACCTAGGTGCCCGTTGAAGCTAGCCAAATACGACCGGGCTCGCTTGTCTGGATTGCGGACAGCTTACGTACCAGGCGTACGTCAGAGTCAAGCGGGAGAGCGAACACACTTGGCACGGGACAGGCGTAGTGACGTTTGCTTGTGACTAAGAAATATTCTCGCACCATTCAGTGAAATATTGTTTGGAGTGCAGTATAAAAGAAGACATTATAATCACACAGAAAGCTGACCTTTTGAAAATAATCGGGTTTGCTGCATACTGCGTTCAATATTAATAGGCAGGTTTTATTCTCCTCTATTTACACATTCGTTTCGTGTTAAAGTTTCGTGTTACAATGTGCAAATATACATACCAAAGCTTGAAAGCTATGATTTACAATTTCTTGTATGGAAATAACAGAATTTTCACTAAGAAAATTCACTCACTAAAACGTATTTTATTTATATATTTTATCAAGTTTTATGGTTTATTTTGCACAGTGTTGTAATGCTACGTGAATTTCTCTGTTTATTGAGTATCTGAAAATAGTATTTAAGTCTTATGATCAATTGATAACAGCTAGCCTCTAAACAACGAGTGAAGACAAAGAAGTTTAATATCCGAGGACAACAACACTGTAAATGACCTTCATGGGCTGTGCCGTTATCACAATGTTGCTGTCGCTGAAGTGCACACACTGATGGCTCGCCCGGACACCCCCCCACCCACAACATTTGCAGAATGTGCTGCGTGCCCACGGGACGAACACCTCTGGTATAGCCCACTAACAATAGTACAGGAATGAAATATTGGATACAAATAAAAATAATATGTTTTCCTTGTTGACACTGTCAAAAGTAACAACGTATAAAAGATAATGATTCCGAAATAGCACTGTACAGTACTGTAGAGAATAGTAACCAATTAGATCAGTTGGTCGAACGGCTTAGTCGCGTGTAGCTGTGTGACCACCGCCGTCTCGATCCTCTTATACTGCCTGCTCTATGCCACTAGTTTAACACAGGAAGGCGCGACTACCAATATTTCTCTAAGTCACCGTAAGAGTGCAGTAGTAGACGCACAATCTTCGCTGTCAGTGTGGGTATGGCACTGTGGTATTGGTGCATGAATGTCTGTGAAAACCTGAGTTATTTCGTACAATGAGTAAACGTGTCTGGTCACTTCCGTTCGTACAAGATATATTTTGTATAGAACTGTGAAATGAATTAGTCATGTTATGCTTATAGATATTTCAAAAAGTGATTTTAAGGCGTACTGGTTTCTTTCCGTTTGTGCAAGGTATATTTTTCGTAGAACTGAAACTTCAGATTCTTTCCCCGAAATATTAAACTGTTGTGTACCATTTTGTCAATCTCCGCAAGGTGGTTCGCAGCCAGAAAAGATACGACTCCATGAAATACCGTCTAGAAGGGAATGAAGAGAAAAGCGGCTGTCGGTTTTATCTAGACAAGGACCTAATAAAGGAAAGAATTGGATATCCTCAGATTACTCTCGCATCTGTGCCTTTACACCTTATTTCAGAAGATGATGGAGTTTCTGCGGCTCAGGCGGCAGCGTGCCGGTCTCTCACCGCTGGGTTCCGTGATTCAAAAGCCGGTCACTCCATGTGAGATTTGTGCTGGACAAAGCGGAGCCAGGACAGGTTTTTCTCCGGGTACTCCGGTTTTCCCTGTCATAGTTCATTCCAGCAGCACTCTCGAATATCATTTCATTTCATATATCATCCATTAATCATTGCCCCGGAGGAGTGCGACAGGCTTCGGCAGCCGGCACAATTCCTATCCACGCTGCTAGATGGGGGCTTCATTCATTCCGTTCCTGACCCGGTCGAATGACTGGAAACAGGCTGCGGATTTTTTTCAGAAGGTGATTAAAGCCGTGGAGGATAGTGGATTCACCGAGCTCGATAGCTGCAGTCACTTAAGTGCGGCCAGTATTCGGGAGATAATAGGTTCGAACCCCACTGTCGGCAGCCCTGAAAATGGTTCACCGTGGTTTCCCATTTTCACACCAGGAAAATGCTGGGGCTGTACCTTAATTAAGGCCACGGCCGCTTCCTTCCCACTCCTAGGCCTTGCCTGTCCCATTGTCGCCATAAAACCTATCTATGTCGGTGCGACGTAAAGCAACTAGATAGTGGATTCCTTGTTATAAGAATTGTAACGGACAATCTCAAAACAAACGTCTTCATGTTTAGACATTTTGGACAACCTCAGATATCCAGACGATAATATTCCAATCAAACTAGAAACAGGAAATCAAATCCTCATTTGCGGGTACTAAGTTCGTGGTGTTGAAGAGAGGATGGAGTGTAACATTTGTGTCAGCACCATCTCACTGCCTAGAGCTTCGACACCGCTAAATGGAACTGATTATGCATCAGGATAGAGGAGGAGTCCGATACCCAAAACCTTGTTTTGTTGCTCTGGTTAATCATCTGCAGGATTTCGTTTAAGCTGCTGTGCCCTATTGTGGAAGTCCTTCAAACGTACGAGCGTAATACGAGGACTTGAGACGTCTTCCCTTTCAGAATGTGTTTTGTTACAGTGTGAGGTCAAAGAGCATCAGCAAACTGTTAGTGATATTATCCTAACCAAGATCGTAAGACCTCTATTATTTGATAGTGCGTTGGCAAGAACAAAAAAAGTACGGTACCACTCCAAGCCTTCGTCCAGGAAAATCTTTAAATTGTGCACGAAGAGGCCAACTGCGACTTCATGCAGGTAATATTGCCGATATTTAATAGCACTGATGTAATTTACGAGCTTCAGTGAACATATGACCATACTGCATAGTGTTTTGTAGGCTGTCGTCATTAGAATAAGTTTGGAACATTGTGCGTCTATGCCTGCCATTTAGCGGAGAAATTTTGTCGCAGCGTATTCGCAAAAAGCCTCGCATAGAGCAGGTAGTATAGAAGAATAGAGACGGCGGTGTGTGTGACAAAAGGACGCACTAGTTTGCACCGTGCAATACCAGGGTTGGTGAACGTTTAATTTCGCCAGCGACGTAACGTTAAGCCTTGCAGGGCAGGCGATGAAGGCGGGCCCGGGCCTTAAATGGCCCCGAAGACCCCTTGCAAAAAAATAAAAAAAATAAAAAAAACTTCTGGTGGATTTTAATTTATAACTTGATAAATTAAAACAAACCAAACCAAACCCCATGGCACTACAGCCCTTGAAGGGTCTTGGCCTTCAAGCGACCGCTGCTCAGCCCGAAGGCCTGCAGATTACGAGGTGTCGTGTGGTCAGCACGACGAATTCTCTCGGCCGTTATTCTTGGCTTTCTAGACCGGGGCCGCTATCTCACCGTCAGATAGCTCCTCAATTCTAATCACGTAGACTGAGTGGACCTTGAACCAGCCCTCAGGTCTAGGTAAAGATCCCTGACCTGCCCGGGAATCGAACCCGGGGCCTCCGGGTAAGAGGCAGGCACGCTACCCCTACACCATGGGGCCGGCACTTGATAAATTAGGAGACTCAAATAAACACTACTATTGCGCTTCGCGTAATCGCGTGGGCGCTTGGTGCAATATATTTTGTACCGGGCGGTACTCCTCTACGCGACCCAAGTTCAAATCTTGCGCCAATTGAAACTTCTCTACTGGAGAAACCCGGAACTTTACCACTGAACTAACTCTACTAGTTATCAGAAGAAGTCACTGAGTGTTTTTGATTTGCTTTTGTTTTTCATTGATCAAGAAGTGTGAACATTCTCTAACAGATGTCTCTACCAAAAATAACTATGGTAATACACTCTGGCGCAATGAAATGAACTCTCTTGAAGACATTTTGTATTCTTAAGTTTTGTCTTTACTAAATTTTGTTTTTTATTTATTTTGGGGTTGGCAATATTAATCTTTCTGTCTGTCAGTTTTGAACTCAGCCAATCCCGAATTTCTTTAATTAATTTCTGACCAATAGTGTCTTTCTTCTTCGATGTTGATGTATAACTTTTAGCGACCCAATAAAATTGAGGGGGTGTGTCTTCTCATTCCTGAAAGGTCTTGAATTTTCCACGAGGGTATAAAAAAATCTGATTTTCTTGTCTCGATGCCACTTCAGTAACATCTAACTTAGTGTGTGGATATGTAGCAGGGGGCGGGAAGCGCCTCTTTCTTCAAGCAACAGTTCTTCTACAAGGTAATGGCCTTTTCACATCTTTATTTCTTGCTAGCTCAGCAGTCTAACTCTCGGGGAAGGTTCGAAACCTTTAATATGTAACCCATCTTTTTAAAATGTAAATTCCTTTTCAGTCTATGTAAAAACTACAAATCTCTTTAACTGTAAAGCGGGGATAGAGAGTGCTTTACCCTCTCGAACTCCCCTTCATTTGGAAATTGAGGTGACTACGTTTTCATAACCGTTTCTTCTCTTCCTTAATGTATTAAAGTTCTCATACGGGTCACCTCCCTAGCTTGGGATTAGCCCCTGTGTACCGGCCTAGAGCCACTTAGGTTTTAAAAGTGTATTTTGGAGTGCAAGTTCACGCCTCCAGTCCTTTCTGTACTTTGGGCCAGTAACTTAACCTAATGTTTTGTTTTCTTCTCGAGAAGGCCCTGTAGATTGGGTACGAGGTACCCCTGTACTATTATATGTGTGCCTTGAGGGCAGTTAGTGGAAAGTCTGTTTATGGCCTCTTAAATAGGTTTGAAAATTTTGAGAGCGGGTCAGCTCTTTCTTGTGTGTGAAAGGTGCCTCTGGGAGGCTTGAGTTAAAGGTTGGGAGCAAGTGCTCTATGCATCTAGGGGTTTTCTACCCTTTAGCAATTGTGGTTGTGAGCTTTGAGCTCAGAAATTATACTTGGGGCTCGAAGCCCAAATCTTGTAATGCACAGTAATTTATAATTTCTTAATTGGTTGATCTGCTTTTTGGTACCTGTTATACTCTGTTATTTGTTGATTTCGAAAAGAAAATATAACCTTTGTTAAAGTTTTAAATTAACTTTAATTTTGTAGTTGAGACCTATTCCAGACCTTCTTTCACCTCTGCCTTCCACGGATAACTCCGTGACAATATTAATCCACGCATTTCGTAAGTAGTAGCATTTGAGTGCATGACTTATTCGCACGCGCGGAGCATGAATACATATTATTTTTGGAGGGCTTTTCAGAGACCGATCGTCCCATGCACACATGTCCTGTAATCCTGTCAGGGAATGGAGATAGGTAATTTTAATTTAATTTCCCTGTGATGTTACTGATGAGTTGATGACAACATTTGGATATTACGATCAAGACAGCATCAACTCTAAGCTCGCATGCACTTATAAGACCCATTAAATATTTTTATTTGAAATCTTACAATAATGAATAATGTCCTTATTTACAAAAATTGGCAATATATTGCATTAGTTCTTCCGGCTGTGATTGAATTTTTATTAGTTATTCATAGGTTTGCGGTCGCTTGGTAGGTCATGGTCCTTCGGGGCTGTGTCGCCATGGAGTTTGGTTTTACACGTAGGTTTTGAATTTTATTTAAGGGGGCCCGAATTTTAATTTTTGCACGTAGGCCCGTATAACATTAATTACGCCCCTGAATCTCGCCGTTGAATATTATTGTGAATTCTTTTCTGTTTCAAATTATAGTATGCGTTTAAAGAAAAACAAGGATGATATCGACATTTGTGAGGAAAAATACAGTAAAATTTGTGTTCGTAAAGGATAATCGACCCAGTGCCTGGGTAAAGTGCATAACTGGATAATGGATACTTAAAAGCTGACTGCTGAACAAATCGATATAGTCCATCTCGGAAGCCTGGAAGACGCAGCATTTATTACGGTAATTTCCAACATCTTGTCTGACAGACTGATAAGCTGATAAGTGTGCTTGGAGGGAAACAGAATTACTCTAATTGATGGTAGAATAGAAACTGTTAAGTACAGCTGATATCGTCTTAAAACTGTTTGGATTTCCTGTGTTCGCAGAGGTACCTATTGACTCTATAATATATGTGTTAACTAAACATGGACAAACAATAGATCACAGAAACGAAGAGTGATCTGAACAGTACCCATTCCGTGTGCCGAACGGCATAAGAGCAGTGCGTATGGAACTTTGTAAGCTGCTGAACCATACATCACTTAGTTGTTAGTTTATTTTTCAGTAACTACGGAATTATACTCTGTATCCGATACCAAAGTCTCAGTTGTAATAATTTATTCGATTTATTCGATTAAACCACAGAAAAATATACAAACTAAATTAATTCAAAAACTGTTCAAATAAAGTTTGAAAAATATCAAACAACTGATAAGATATTGCGCGAAGAGACCTCGTCCTTTATTTTATATTGAAGGCTATCGAGCACTATTGAGCACAATCATCTGAGGCCCGAATGTCTCCTTCGTCGAATACGTGATGATGATGATGATGATGATGATGATGATGATGATGATGATGATGATGATGATGATGATGCTTGTTGTGTAAATGGGCCTAACATCTAGATGAGACAAAATGTTATGACAATTTAAAATTTCAAAATCAACCACTGACTATAATAAAAACGCGATGATGAAGAGTTAATGAATGGATATGAATTTTAAACAATCAGTGAATCCGACCCAGAAATTATCATAAAGAGTAGCATTACTGACCAAAGGACTGATTCTAAAGCACAATCCTGAATCTAGGATGCTTGATGTCTAAAGGGGGCCAAAATCCAGGTTAACGGTCCCTCATAATGCTACTTATCGCTAGTGAAGTAGAACCATGGCATTTCTCATGTTGTGGTACTAATCAAAAGTAGCGTAGACTCACGGTGTTCCACACATTATGGTACTACTCACAAGTATTGTACTTCGTACAGGTACCGCAGACCTATGGTGTTTCTCACATAAATACGCCACTCATACGCAACGCAAATCCATGGTGTTCCTCACCTAGGTGTACTAATCACGGGCAACGCATACCCACGGTGTTGCTGATATAGTGGTACTATTGCTACTAATCAAAAACCTATTGTGTACCTAACATAGTGGTACTATTCGCAAGTGAAGGCGACCCATGGTGTTCTCCGCGTGATGGTACTAATCACAAGTAGTTTCATGGTTCTAATACAATCATCCCTTAATCGCCCCTTTTAGTCGCCTCTTACGACATGGAATACGTGTAATCAGGGGCGTAACGAATGTGGTACTGGCCCGCCTGGAAAATAAACATTCGGACCCCCTCAAATAAAACGCAAAACCTACGGATAACTAATATCAATTTAATTAGAGCAGGCAGATAACGTGCAAAATATTGTCAAATTTTAAGAAAAAAGGTATTATTCACTATTGTAAGATCATTAAAACGTAATGTTTAATGGGTTTCATTTGGCTGGCTCCGTGATTTAACGGCTAAGGTGCTGAACCACACACCACTTACTTGTTCGTACTTAAGGTGGCTTTCATTTTTCAGTAACTACGGAACTATACTCTGTATCCGATACGAAGTCTCAGTTGTAATAATTTATTCGATAACAACACAGAAAAAATGTGCAAACATTTTTTGTTGTTGTTTGCTTTACGTCGCACCGACACGGATAGGTCTTATGGCGACGATGGGACAGGAAAGGCCTAGGGGAGATGGTGAATAAAAATAAACGAATTTGACTGATATTAATGTCGACTACATTATTTAAGAGGTCACAGAGTTGAACTGTGACACTCAGGATGGTTAAGTCATAGTTCAGCCGCAATCGTTATGGAGGTTGAGGAGGGGTGAAAATGAATGTAAATATGACGGATATTATGGATGTACTGTATGTGGGTATGTTACAGAATTGCTCTGAACGAAACTTGGTACACATATGACTTAACATCTTAGAAAAAATACTATGGAGATGAAACATCACAGCCTTCGCTGGGGGTGGGGAATGAGAGGGACTGACGTGCAAAAATATTGGAAAATAACCGATATTAATGTCGAAATCCATTGTTTATGTGTCTCTGATACGAACTGTGACGCTTTTGATACCGTTTAAGTCCACGTTCAGTCTCCATTGAGAAAGGAGCTGAAAAGGGCTTAAAAGTATATAGTATAAAATGATCGAGATTAGTGTTGAATACACTGCTTTTGGGGTCACAACGCTGATTGTGACAGTCTCAATGAGAGCTGAAATCGTGTACATCATATGTATATTGCAACGGATAAATACATATAATTATTACTTTTTTTGAAAAAATCACTTCCCAGTCAATTATAGCTTCCACAAGGACGAAATTGTACTCTAAAGTTAAATAATCTAAAGCTTGAAATGAGATACATCAAAATAACTCTAAAACTACTTAATAGATCATAAACTCACCATCTCAAAAAGAATTCAATAAGCATACACTTCACACTTAACTAACTGATAATACAAATACTAAAGGTAAACATTCAAAAACTATCTGGGCAACGCCGGGTACTACAGCTAGTGAATAAATAAATTAGATAACCCACTACGTGAGGGCATTCGGATACATTGGCTCTGTGGATGATTCTTGAAGTACCGGGCGAGTTGGCCGTGCGTTTAGGGCCGCATAGTTGTGAGCTTGCATCAGAGAGATAGTGGGCTCGAACCACACTATCGGCAGCCCAGAAGATGGTTTTCCGTGGTTTCCCATTTTCACATGTGACTGGGGCCGTACCTTAATTAAGGCCATGGCTGTTTCCTTCCCACTCCTAGACCTTTCCTATCGCATCGTCGCATAAGACCTATCTGTGTCGGTAAAGCCAATTGTAAAAATAATTCACGAAGTACAAAATTCGAAAAAAAATGACAGGCTCAAGTGAGATTCGAACCCACCTACCAAACGCCTCTGTATTAACAACACCGCACTTAACCTATGCCACCACTGCGACTCCAGCGAGTAGGTTTCCAGAAATCCTACTAGATGGACTACTACTTCCGCTTCAGAAACGCACACAAGTTTTCTTTCAGTATGCCATCACTTTTAGCGTTCATTTCATACCGTACTGAAAGCTCATAATGACAGTTTGATGCACTGTGTAAATGCCTGTCGCATACGGTACATGTTTTTGCAAAGGTAATGGTGCAGTGAGTAATTAAAGGCGATTGTTGCTTGGTGTACGACAAGGAAGAATAGACCATAACGACACCAGTGACGATCGGTGGGATGCCCGACACAGCATACAGTAAAACGTCAGTCGCGGCTGACTCACCTTGTAGTTATAGCAAAGTACTTAATTTCCCAGATAGTCTTTATAGAATGTTACTAGATGTGAGAATAGTAATTTACATTTTGTTCCTAGTCTCCATCACTCGAAGCATCTCCGACAATTTATACCTAGTGTTCTTGATAATAATCCCATCGTTGTGCAGATAACTGATAGTGATGAAGCAGATTTTAAGGATGACATGGCCATTATAGCCTTTTCCATGGTCTTGGGATTGCGAGAATGCCTCTTACTTGTATCTGTGGGCTACTTCGAAGTCCACTCACCCAACGCGAGATAAATTAGGAAGATAGGAGATAGCACCCTCCTGCCTAGAAAGCCAAGAATAACGACCGAGAGGATGCTGATGACACATCACCTCTTAATATGCAATCCTTCAGGCTGAGCAGTGGTCATTTAGTAGCCCAAGGACCATGAGGGCTGTAGTGCGATGTTGTTTGGTTTGGTGGCCATTGGGGTCAAAGACTTAACTATGCATACATTTTACTTTAGGTGCTGTTGTGTTGTAGTTGCTATTATAGTGTGCGTCAACTGTATTTCTACTTCTCCAGTAACCGTTCTGCGGATCAGTATCATCCGCTCCTACATCGCACGTTTTAAACGCCGCCGCCGTGACTTAAATTTGGTTAGCAGCCAACACGACAGATTTGCTCTGCGGTTATGTATACTTTGCCCCTGTAACCTAAACTATAGTCCTGTCAAGCACTATTTTATCAATGGCACATGATAGAAGAGAAATCATCTCTTTCCAGAGCCTTTCGTAAACAAAAGAGAAAGCTCGCAATTGCACTGTGTGACGCCTAGCTTTTAAACTTTCAAATGTCGCGGCGAATTTCGAGCCAGCAACCACGGTGATGCTCTGGATCTGCGACCGTATATTCGTTCCTCTGGATTAACCGTTCTGTCTTGAGCCCCATTGCCAGAACGTGGATGTAGTAGATTATTGTGAGTAGTTTCTTAAGGAGTAGTGAGCCAGACGGAAGTGGAGTACAATGATAATTTTAACTTGTAAAAATCATTGAATTATCAGATGACTCTACGAAAACTATAGCTCGGAGATTCTGTGAGTTTGATTCGTATTTGTGTAAATTTACTTCAATATGTCAGTTTATATGACGTCTTTCTTCCTTTAATCCAACCATATTAACAATAATACATTGATAACGAAGCTATTCTCACTATTACTTTGCTTGTGGGCATTTTCATTCATAGGACTTACAAGAAACAGATTGACAGATTGATGAGTTTGAGGCTTAACATTAGCATTAGTAGTAAATATAAATACTGTATATCTTTAGGGTTTATATAGGAAGCATGTCCTTCAGCAAACGTAGATCACTTAGCCCTTCCGGTTATCTTATCGCTGCACTCCTAAGGTTGCACCACACACAAGTGGAGCAGATACGCCTTTCCTTTATTAAATCATACCTTTTCATAGTTCTACTTCCTACGATGCTCTAATTACCGTGATACACTTTATTTCTTTGACGGAAATTATGATATCTATGTACTGATACCCTTGAGGCCATAGAGAAAGGAAATGCATTCAATATTTTCCCGTTTAAAGCATTCTTATTTCTGGCTATTTTTACAAAATTTAATGACGTAAGTACCAAGTGTGGATTTGGCCCAATTTCATGGCCGAATACCCTTCCTGACGGCAACCTGAACATTCAATATTGCAAGTGCTGGTGGACAGAGTGTTGTGTGGTGTGTAGATAAAGATGTATGTGTTAAGACAAACATAAGCACCCAGTCTTCGAGCCAGAGGAATTCACCATATGGCAATAAAATTCTCAACCCCTCCGGGAATCGAATCCGGAGCCTTCTGAATTGAAGAACGGTATGTTGATGATTCAGCCGGGGTACCTGAATTCGAACTCAAATATTATCTTCTTCTTCCTCCTCTTCTTCTTTTTCTTAATCTGTTTACCCTCCAGGGTTGGCTTTTCCCTCGGACGCAGCGAGGGATTCCACCTCTACTGCCTTAAGGGCAGTGTCTGTAGCGTGAGAAATTGGGTCGGGGAATACAACTATGGAGGAGGACCAGCACCTCGCCCAGGTGGTCTCACCAACTATGCCGAACAGGGGCCTTCTGGGGGACGCGAAGATTGGAAGGAATAGACGAGGACGAGGGAACGAAGTAGCCATGGCCTTAAGTTAGGTACCATCCCGGAATTTGCCTGGAGTAGAAGTGGTAAACCACGGAAAACCACTTCCAGGATGGCTGAACGGGGAATCGAAACCCTCTCTACTGAGTTGACCTCACGAGGCTGAGCCCTCATACCACTTTTCAAATTTCATGGCAGAGCCGCGAATGGAACCCGGGCCTCCGGGGTGGCAGCTAATGACACTACCACAGAGGTGGATCTTAACCTTTCTCAAAACATAAATTCATTAAATATATATAAATGGTCGTAAATGAAAGATCCAATATTTTTTTCTAAATTACATCTAGATTTTGCACTTTATGTGGGGAGGTACACGTTTCGTTGGCTTAAACGTAGTGGAATTTAAATGTTTATAGCTCGGAAATTGCAGGTTTGCATGCTTATTACATATTCATTACTCTTCACGAAATAATGATCAGATTTTTTAGAAAGCCGAGTAATTGCATGTACATTTATAAAATCAAATTGTATGTTCATATTTTGCATTTAAATGGTGTCAGAACTATAAACACTATACTACACTGAATAATTATATTTCTTTCGCTGTAATGATTTAAATACTTATATCAATATACTCCAGAATTTGGAAGACATTATCTCAAAAAAGTATTTTCTTAATCGTTACCTTTCATACTAATTTTTCTGATTATTGCAATACTAATTACTTATCAAAAGTTGAATTATAAATTATTTGTGTCAATGGAAATAGCCTGCTTAGAGTTGTTCATATGAATAATTTGCACGACCATGAAAAATTTCGTAGAAATAGCTTTAATAGTCTTTTCATTGTGTAGATAATCACTTGTAAAGTTGAATATTGTGGAAAATGATGGAGAATGAGTAAAAGACATTTGACAGTGCGGGATGTATTAAATGAGATACATGAACATCTACAAACACATATTTTGAACTAGTTGAGATGATTTCTTTTCACCAGATTAAATAAGAAATACATACCATCATATATATTATTTATATAGTATAGATCACTTTCGCTGCTCGTATAACCAACCAATATTAACAAATGAGGTGTCAAAACAAATAAAATTTCACGCAACGGTGACGACTTGCACTTTCACTTGCTAAATGTAAACGATTTGTAAAATAACTGCGTCAATTTCGTTCATTTGAGCCCCAACTTTGCCGCGGGACATTCTTAGCTGTGCAGGTCTTACTTTCTCTGCCATCTACCGCTTGCCATGGAACTGTTTCTAACTTACCGTTGATTTTTCGTAAAGAAGATATTCTTGGCCTTCTTTTAGTACCAAATTTACCCGTCTTTGTTCGTTATTGGTATGTTTCTGTTCCATTAAATTTACCTATTCTACGACCATTAATAAATCTATTGCAAAGAGCAAGGTTGTACTTGCTCAATCGCATGTTCCCAAATGGACAACTTTATGCAGATTTCTCTTGAGTAAATTTTTCCTCTTTTTATCAAGGAAAGAGAAATACAAACTGCCAAGGAACACTGTATTTTTACTTCCAATGTTGTTTTAAGTAAGTGTTGTAAACTATTATCACAGGAAATTTTGTAAACAATATTAAATGAACATTTGTAAATAGTGGTTAAAATAAATTATTATCTATATACTTATTGAGAAAA
Source organism: Anabrus simplex (assembly GCF_040414725.1). NCBI lineage: Eukaryota > Metazoa > Arthropoda > Insecta > Orthoptera > Tettigoniidae > Anabrus > Anabrus simplex. The sequence goes on from NC_090265.1 coordinate 1,366,520,073, forward strand.
ATATTTTGTGAAAATATCAATTTTATTTCATTTCGTTTCATTTTTATTTCATATTCCGTAAGTAATTGATAAGTAAGATATACATATTACTTTATACAGTAAACACCTTTTGATAACATCTTATACCCTTCATACGGGGGGGTTAAATATTCGGGGTTCGTGTTTCAACATGAGAGAGTTCTCGCACGGGTACGCTAATGGGAAAATAAATTGATTCATGCAATATTTTGATAAATAAGGCTGGACCTACTCTGAAATGAATAATTATATCCAGTATAGTGCTATGTAACACATAAAGTCATACCTTCTCTCAACCGAATGATTTTATCCAGTATAACATATAAGCCATGCAGTGTCAGTCAGATGATATTTAATTTAACAGTTTGAGAATATTAAATAACAATTGATTTCTGCCTGTGATCCTGTGATCCGTTATACTAGATATGGTAATCTCTTTGGGGTTATGTTTGGTGTAATGAAATGAACAATCGTGTTTTTTTTTCTTGTGAGAAAGTGTCTAAGGTCTTCACGATTGTAATGTCCCATTTCAAAATCCTGAAAGCCTATCATGTCCAATATTGTCCTCAGAATCATATGGACATAAAATACTTAAACATAGCACATTCCTCGTAAATTTAGATACCCTGAATTTCTATTGATAACCCATACGCTCAAACTAACGCACATTATTTTAATATATTACGCTTGCAAAATTTTAACACGTATTATCTACAGATGAATGGAAAGATAAGTCGAAACTGAGTTGAGAGAAGATCAATTTAGCTTTAGAAGAAATGCACGAACACATGAAGCAATCCTGACTTTACGTCCGATCTTAGAGGATCGAATTAAGAAGAACAAGCCTACTTTCATGGTGTTCGTAGATCTTGACGAGGCATTTGATAATGCTGATTGGACCAAGTTATTTGAGATTCTGAAGATGATTGGTATCATATACCGAGAAAGAAGAATTATCTACAATCTGTACAAAAATAAGTCTGCAGTGATAAGAATCGACGGTTTTGGAAACGGAACAGCAATGCAGAAAGGAGTAAGTCAAGGTTGCAGTTTGTCTCCCCTTATTTTCATTGTTTATATAGGACAGGCAATAGAGGAAATCAAAGAGAAATTTGGGGAAGGTGTCACAATCCATGGAGAGAAAATTAAAACCTTGAGATTTGCTTATGATATTGTTATTTTATCTGAGACTGCAGAAGATCTGGAGAAATTGCTGAATGGTATGGACAGAGCCTTGGGGAAAGAGTAAAAGATGAAAATAAATAAGTCCAAAACAAAGGTAATGGAGTGCAGTCGAACGAAGGCAAGTGATGAAGGAAATATTAGATTAGGAAATGAAGTTTTAAAGAATAACGTTACTTGGGTAGTAAAATGAGTAATTATGGCAGAAGTTAGGAGGACATAAAATGCAGACTAGCACAGGCAAAGAAGGCATCTCTTAAGACAAAATTGCTCACTTCAAACATTGACTTAGGAATCAGAAAGATGTTTTTGAAGACTTTCGTGTGGAAGTGATACATGGACGATAACCCGTTCAGAAAGAAATAGAATATAAGCTTTTGAAATGTGGTGTTACAGAAGAATGCCGAAGGTGAGATGGATGGATCGAATCATGAATGAAGAGTTACTGAATCGAATTGGTGAGAGGAGATCGACTTGGCTAAATTTGACCAAAAGAAGAGAGAGTGTGATAGGACACATCTTAAGACTCCCAGGACTTGTGCAGTTGGTTTTTGTCGAAAGTGTAGGCGAGAAGAACGGTAGATGTAGACCAAGGAATGAATATGAGAAGCAGATTAGAGCACATGTAGGATGTAGTAGTTACGTAGAAATTAAAAGGTTAGCACATGATAGGGTGGCATGGAGAACTGCATCAAACCAGTCTACGGACTGATGACAACAACACGCTAAAATTAAAGAAATATATTTAACCCATTCACATACAATTAGTTCGCTCGATAAAGCGCCGTTGAAAGTGATTGTTGTGTTATGTTTCAAGTTATGAATGTTGTAAGCAACTACATTGCATTTATATTTTAGATTCCATCTTAAATTGACGTTTTGGTGCTTTGATGCGCTTCTGTCCGCTGATGACCCCAAGGGAAGAGAATTGCCATTTGAATCTCGAAAGTGGCTATCTTCATATATATAGAATAGTCAGAATTGCTCAAGTCGTTGTAACATTTTTCAGAGCTATAATTTTCTGCTCATAAAGAAGAAATGAAAATAATTTTTTAATGTTCCATGTCATGACAAGAAATTTTGCTAACTGGTATTTGTTGTATTATTATCATCATCACCATCATCACCATAACTCCATGATCGTGAAACAAAATGAAAACAGGACATTGTATGAACTAGACACCCCATTTCATAGAGCAATGTATCCCTGCAGAAATACCTTAAGACGATTCTAGTGTTGGCCGTGAATGTAGTAGTAATATGTAAAATCACTATCGAAATTACTATTACACAATATAGGACTTCCTATTTAAATATTCATAATGGTTATATGTTTTATCCTTAGCTGTAATGGAATGGACTGAGATCCGTTTATTGCGATTGATTAAGGACTCAATGAAGAAACGAAACAGGTGCGATGACAGTCACAAACAAGATATAAGTTAAATGAAACTGATCGAGTGAGTTGGCTACATGTTAGTTTTCATTCTGAACATGGTAGGTTCGATCCCCACTGTCGGCAGCCCTGATGATGTTCTTCCGTGGTTTCCCACATTCACATACCAATGCTGGAGCTATACCTTAGTTAAGATCAAGGTCACTTATTTATAATCGTAGCCCTGTCACCATAAGACCCCTCTGCGTCGGTGAGATGCAAAACAAATAACAGAAAAAAAGATACAACTAGAATATTGCATTTCTTTTTTCTTGCCTTAACAGTTCATGACCAAAGAGCAGCAACTTGTAACATATTATCATTCTTATTGTTTGGGTCATCAGTCAATATACGTGTTGAATACAACTCTTCCTGCCGTTCTATCGCGTGCTAATCTCTGCATCTCTACGTTAATAATGGATCGTTTGTAAAGTATGTGTACTGTAATGTGTTTTTTTCATGTTCTTGTCTTGCAATCCCTCTTCCATTAAAATCCTCTATACTTCTCTCAATCATTGACTGAACAAACTCTTTATGTCTCAAGATGTGACCTATCAATCTGTTTCTCCTTCCGGTGAAATGCTGCCAAATTTCTCACTCATTCGGTAACTCTGCCTTCATTTATCATCCAACCTACCCAGCTCACTTTAAAGATTCTTCCGCAACACCATATCCTGAGTACTGTTCTTTCTTTCACTGTACTAATTATTATACAAGTTTCACTTTATGCTTTGCCATTCTCCATGCCAGAGCCTTCGTAAAAATCCTTTTAATGTACATGTTTCGGGAGAACTAATATATTTTCTTTGGCTAGTCTATATTTAATGTTCTCATTACGTCTTCCTTAATTTGTTCTTCTATTACCTAAGGTCACGGTCACTATCTTCTTAATACTAGATCATTTCCATACTTGCGTCGTGTATATATTTTGAAATAAATTGGGAAGTTTGTTAGGAACATGTTGTTGTAGGTTATGAAAAGGGAAACTATCGTAAAATTTACCTGGAACTCAACCAGAGAAATAAAGAAATTATTTTTCTAAGCTAGTGGTGGTATCTGAACTCACTCATCTCTCTTAATACCAGAAATCACAACTAGCGCCGCAATGAACTTGACCAACCTGGCAATTTCTTTGGAGACTGTTACAGTTAATTTATGCAGACGTTCAACCTTAAGTTATTGAAATCATGAGACTTACCTCATGTAAATATACGCTGTGAGATAAAAGAACTTCTGAAATCGATATGTATTCTGGTGATGCTACATCGTTTTCCTATATGAATTACTTTATTTATTGTCTTTGAATGTGGTGAAACTTAGGCTATGAAACCTGATATTATGCCAGAGTGGAAACGTTATACAATAAAAAATATGAATATTATTTACATTATCATCATGCATATTATTTTGTAAATAAGATCATCTTATGTCTAAATATTATCAAACTTAATGTAATAATTCTCTGCAGTTTTACTTAATAAGTGGTAATTTAGGTAAATGTAATATTCGTTTTGATATTGTGTTCTATATTTGTGAAATCTACTCCTTGCGGTGTATTGTAAATACCACTTAAGACACTTTCTTCTAAATGGTCTCAGCTATTACTATGTACAGTATACCCTGATTGCATATGTTAGTCAAGCTAATGCATCTTTTAAATGTGAATACCATCAATCACAGGTCATATCTGGCTGGAAGTAATTTGTATTCTCTACGTCCAAACCATTCTTGAAATATGTGATATAATCACGGTTAGTCGTTCAATATATCGACAAAAATTATCACTGGCTTCAGCTCATTAGCAATGTAGAACAGATCATTACTGTTTTACATTGAGATTTTATCAGAATATGAATTCCTTGTAATATTTTAGCATCTATAATACGACGGTAAAGGTATGCCTCTCTTTATTTAGAAATGTCAGAAGTTACAGGTAACTAGATACGCATTAATATGTATGTAGGCTACGTGGAAGTCATACACACAGATAAAATATTTAAAAAACTGCTTCAGCATTCACCGTCACTTCGTTGAGGTGTTATTCTTGAATAAAATAATCTGAATGTATTCTGTTTATTCGAGGCAGTGCATTTTCCGTGAAATTTGTGTACGTGGGAACGTTCATGTGCCGTATGCTCCCGGCCAACTCGCAGCTAGTCTGTGGTAAGCTCTCGACGTTACAGTGACTGTCTAATACATATGCTATTTGCACTCACATATTCATGAATACTCCGTTCACTCAAAGTGATGCTGTAGATGTCTAATATCATTTTTCACATATTTCTGACACCTGCTTAAGAAATTGTCCTTCACTGTCATCTTTGGCGAATTTACTTACTTTCCTTTTTACAATCTGCTCTATGTCGCACCGACACAGTTAGTCTTAAGGGGACGATGGGATAGGAAAGGCCCTGGAATTGGAAGGAAGCGACCGTGGCCTTAATTAGGGTATATCCCCAGCATTTTGCCTGGTATGAAAATGGGAAACCACGGTAAATCATCTTCAAGGCTGCCAACACTGGGGTTCGAATCCACTATGTCCCGGATTCGATATCACAGCTGGGCGCAAAAGGTGCCTATTCTACATAGCCTTAGTGGAAAAACAAAAGATTTAATATTGTCGGCCGTAGACCAAAATGTTAGGAGGCGAACACTTACACTCCTATGAAGTTCACTTGAAAATTCTAAAAACCCTATGCGGGCTTATGGCCCGAAGTTACAGAGGCTAAACCTATACTACGGAGGTGACTAGATGGAGAGAAAATTTTAAATTACAGAGAGAAGAGATAAATTTTAAAGTTTACGAAATCATAGTCACCTCAATACCAAGTTGAAGGGGAATAAAAAAGGGTTCACGCTCTAATGTCGTTAGACTTGTTTAACGATTTACATTGAAAGATTTACAATAAGAAAGGATTTTGAAACCTTCCTCTCAAACTAGCTTTCTGAGACTATTACATGGTTAGAAGATGTTTGCCATTACCTTGAGCTGGTGGGCCTTCCGGAGACGGACAAGGCAGCCCCCGCCTCCTCTATAAACACACTCTAAACTTATTGACTGGAGCGATCAAAAGACAACATGGCTCAAAACGTCCCAGCTTTTATAGCGGAGAGGAAAATTCCAGAATTCTCTAGGCCGAAGCCCTGGTCACACCCACAAATACCATTGGTTGATTAAATAAATATCACAAATTCCTGATTGGCTAAAATTTTAAGCATGCCGGAAGAGATAGAAGTACTAGTAACCTTAGAACACCAAAAACAATCTACAAACAATTCAGTTTTGAAAAGCTTGACACAACAAATTTACTTTGAAAAATGAATTGTTCATCCTCGCACCAGAGGGGGTCAGGTAAGTCCACAGTAGAGGTATCTGACGATAAACGTTCAAACTTCTTCCACTAGAAGTTTCACTGTTCGTATTACAGATAGCCTTTTAAAAGGCGCTGAGTTTGAATGTACGGGGTTAGTGTACCTCCGGTACAGACCTCCACCCCCGAAAGTACTTCGACGGTTGATACAGTTTTTAATGTTAACAATTTAGAAAATTTTAATTCCAGAGAAGAAAGTCAGAAATGTTCTTGATGGAGAGTTCATTGATACGTTACTTTGAAGCAAGTAAATGTTGAAGTTATTATGATTTAGTATAAGGCCGGTCAGTTATGTCCAAGGTTGACGGCATAGGCGGCCGCCACTGCCGATACCAGTGTGGCGTCCCCCTCACCCCAAGTACTCTCAGATACGTCTTACTGGCTATCTTGAGAGGGGTAGCCATAGTGATAGTCACCACGGACCAAATATTGAAGTTCTGCCCAATGTTGAAGTGCGGGGGTTGTGGAACCGCATCTCAGCCCTTGCCACAAATGATTGCGCTCAAGTTGGCCGTAGTGAAGGAGACTGGACCAAAGCGAGGTGGGCCCTTACCCCGCGCCAGCGTCTCTTGGCGGTTGTTGAGACACGGCCTCAGATGACATTAGGGCACTGCAACAAGAATTTCCTGGGCAACAGTGAATGTTTTTGTTTTTATGGAGAGAGTTTGTTTTTGGTCTGTGGTGCAGTTTAGGCAGGCGGCAAAGAGGACGAGTGTGTGGAATCTAGGCTCAGTCTTGGAGGCAGGGGCAAGGTAATGGCAGCCAGGAAGTGAAATTTTTGAAGGGAAGGTTGTTACAAGTAAAAAAAGTACCTTAGATATTTTTACAGAGATAACACGGCAGAAGGTCCTCACCTTTCACCTTGCATACGAAAATTTAAGATTCAAAGTTATTAAGGAAAGAAATAGAATTAAATTAGTAACGCCATCACTTGGTGGCCTATACTGAAAAGCAGGGATATCATACAGGTTTTACTTGGGACAGATGAACCCTAAAAATTCTTTCGGTATCTGGATTGCATACCAGGAGGGTGACCGGCATTAAGAAATCCAGAATAGTGCACTGCTCATGGTATCTGGGGGAAAGGTTGCCTGCAGGGACAAATATTTTTATCATGACTTGTTCTCCAACTTTTATATTGGTGGGTCTCCGTCCACGATCATACAGTACCTTTCTTTCACTTTCTCATGGGAAGCTTTCAAGTTACTTTTGGCCTTATTCCACAGATCCCTGATGTCATAGGGATATATTGTCTGGCAAAATCTCATTGATAGACCATAGATTATACAACGGCGTATTTGGAACGAACTTGAACATGAGAGATACAGGAAAAAACTTGTGTCTCCTGAACACCCGAGTTGAATGCAAAAGATAACCATTGCAGTGAGGTATCCCACCTAGAATGATCTTCATGATGAAAAGCTATCGAAGCAGATCGAAGATTACGGTTAACATGCTCGGCTAGAGATGGTTGTGGGTAATGAGCAGATATTGTTACATGTGACATGGATAGCTCAAAACAAATTTTTGTGGTATAAATTAGAGGTGAATGCCTTAGCATTATCGGAGACTCTTTGTTGACAAGGACCAAAGGTAGTATTAAGGCAAGAAATTGTAGACTGAGTGTTGGCCAGCTTAGTCGGAAATATCCATGAAAACCTTGTGAAACACACAAGGATGAATTTGTTCCCGCTCCCCTTAGATTGAGAGAAGGATCCGATGTAATCTATTTATAAGCATTCCATAGGGCGAGATGCTTGGTAAGATGATAATAGCCCTAGTATTGTGGACAAGATGGGCTTACTAAGCAAGCAAGATTTACAGGCTTTAACCATTTCCCTGATTTCGCCATCCATACTTTTCAAGATGAGCAGCTCTCTAATTTTTTCTCTAGTTTTAGAGATGCCTGAATGTCCTCCTAATGGGGTATCATGATAATACTTGAAGATCATGGTCACAAGGACAGCTGGAACTACAAATTTCATCTTTTATCATACCTCGAATGGCAACACAGAACCCCATTCCTCAGAACATAAGGGACAATATGTTCCCCAGAAGAAAGGATTTCCATAATAGGAGCCAGCACTGGATCTTCCCGTTGATATTTTTCAATGCCACGGAACAGCATAGGGGCATCAGTCAAAATAGCACTAACACCAAAAGGTATGGAAATAGAAGGCGAGGAACTTTCCTCCTGTTCAATGGAATCAACGTCGCCAGAAAACATGCAGCTTAACCCACCTGCGACCACATTCTCTGATCCCCGAATGTGTCGCGCGTCAAATTGAAACGCCGAGATGCGGATGGCCCAACGGGCAATACGTCCTGTACGATGGGGCCAAACTAAGACCCAACTTAGAGCCTGATTGTCGGTTTTCAATTCGAACTTAACATGTTCGAGATACAGGCAGAATTTTTCCAAGGCAAACAGGACCTCAAGTCCTTCTAACTCATAAATGGAGTACTTGGCTTCTTGAGCCGATAAGGTCCTAGACGCATATGCAATGGGCCGTCTTCCGAGTTCGGTTTGTTGAAGAAAAATAGTAGCAACTGAAGATGATGAGGCATCTGTTTATACGGTTAATTTCTTAGAGAAATCTGGCATAGCTAAGATTGGGGCGTTACAGGGAACTAACTTAAGGTCTTCGAACGCAGCTTGCTGCGATGGCCCCCATTAGCAATGTTGGGAATCAATTTCCTGAAGAAATTCACCATGAACCAAGCGATTCCTTTAACATCTTTAGGAGGCTTGAAGTCACGAATTGCCTGCGTTCTGGAATGTTCGATTGAAACCCCATCGGGCGACACAATATGCCCAAAAATGACATAGAAGACTTGGCAAAAGCTACCTTACATAACTTTACTGTTGACCCGGCCTTACGGAGGCGATTTAAGACTTCCTTAATTTGATGTAAGTGTTCTTCGAAGGTTTCAGAAAAATCCACGACATCGTCAAGGTAATGGTAAAGATATTCGAATTGGTAAGAACAGCCGCGATAGTGTGGAGCTACAAAGTCACGCGGTTGTATTCGTACAAGTTCCTGTCTCGATGATGATGATGATGATGATGATGATGATGATGATGCTTGTTGTTTTAAGGGGCTAACATCGCAGGTCATCGACTCAGTTCAAGTCTCTAGCGAAATCAGTCAGATATTTCGATTCTTTCGCCAGAGGTATCAAGTTATCCGGTTGGTTAAGATCTAGGATGGTGAATAACTTGGCCTTATGAAACGAAAGATCAGGAAGGGGCACTGATTGTAAGACGATCTTACGGTTTAACGCCCTGTAATCACTGACAGGCCTGAAACCAACTTTGGGTTTCGCTACAAGAGAAATGGCGATGAATACGCCGACTTTGAAGGTCGAATAATGCCATCCTTCAACATTTCATCAATGATCTCCTTAAGAGCCTTCGTCTTAGGTGAAGATAGCCTATATGGAGGAAACCTTACCGGGACCTAATCAGTTACCTCAATCTTGTATTCAATTAGATCAGCAACACCAAGGGTTTCCGAAATTACATCGGGAAAAGACTGACATAACTTTCGAATACTCTCAGCCTGGTCCTCAGGTAGATGTCTAAGGCTTAACGACATCTCACTCTGGGTAGGCGAAATTGAAGTGGATGGAGCAGAATTACATTTTAAAAGGGGAATAGGTAAATTACTTTCAAACTTGAATGTACAAGACATGTTCTGAAAATCGAGCACGAGACCAGAATGCGATATGAAATCTACACCCAGTATCACAGGGCATGACAACTGTTTGGCAATATGCAACTTAATTTTCGAGATAAATTTAGAAAGGCGTACTTTAGCATGAATAAATCCTAAAATTTGTAAGGGTGGAGAATTCGCCGAAACACATTTGACAGAAGATAAACAATAATTAGGACATTTACAAGAAACTTTCAATTCAGAATACCACTTCTCAGAAATAATAGGCCGTGACTGGTTGATTATTTATCTCGATTTTGTGGAAGGGCACAAGTCCTGTGGTCTCAGAGGCGATTTTAAGACATTACTTAGGGCCTTCAAAAGAAAAATAAGAGGGTGTTTCCTCCTCAGAGAGTTCGGTGGCCGAGCCTCGAGAAGCTGAACTAGGTGACAGCCAGATGCTCTAGTCACTTCCTACCGCTTAAGTTAGTGGAGGTAGCACTAGAAGTGGAACGGGTAGGTGTGCTGTTAGCGGAAGTACAGTTTTTGGCAATATGTGAAAATTCTTCACACTTAAAACATCCTTGGGATGGCCCTGCTCCTTTCCTAGTTCCACTAGATTTTACCAAGGGACACTTACTTCGCAGGTGGTCCGCTGATTCGCACGCATAACACTTGCGTGGGGAGAAGGTTCAGCGAGGTTGTGGCCGAGAACTACAAGATGACGGAGGAGGCTCCCTAGCGACTCATAATGTGTATGCATACCTAACTCTCTCCGCTGACACTGCCATAGCATCGAGTTCAGAAAATGTCTGAGGTCGAGAAGCGAAACATAAATAAAACCTGTATGATGGGGAAATCCCTTCGACAATGATCTGTACAATCTGATATTCTGAGTAATGAAATGTGAACTCCCTTGTATAAATCTTTATATCTTGAATGAACTTAGCTAAATTTTCGTCCAGCCCTTGGACTAAGAAATAGTAACTTTGTATCAACGAGTACATAGTTCTTGCAGGTATGAAATTAGCTAAACGACGGGCATAGAAATCTTTTATAGAGCTTCTATCCGCATTAAATGGGGTGAAATTTTGCACAGTTTTCACATACTATTGTATACGTTATCAGGACCGGAGGAATTTAAAGTGGAGAATTTCCGAGATTAAATAATAATAATAATAATAATAATAATAATAATAATAATAATATAGAGAAACAGGAAAGGAAAATATTGAGGAAAATCGTTGGTCCAGTCTACTCACAGAAGACGGAAGACTCGGAAACTTTATCAGATTCTAAAAAGATTACCGAAACCGCCAGGAAAAGGCAATTTAAGTTCTATGGCCACAATCTCAAAATGAACAATGACAGGTTCACCAAACGGATTCTCAACCTTGATCTCTCAATGAAAGTCAAGAATAACTGGCTTAGTGAAGTACGCAAAGACCTTCAGGAAATCGGGATCCCACAGAAAATTATTCAAGATCGATTCCAATTCAAAAAAGCAGTCAACAACCAACATGAATACGAGGACCAGTAATCATGGACTGAATAACGGAAGAACATTTTCAGCGTCCAGATGAAGAGATTTTGGGAGAAGAAAAATCAACAGCGTTAAATTTTTATCGCGTTCCACAGATTGGCATAACGCTGTAAATAATAATAATAATAATAATAATAATAATAATAATAATAATAATAATAATAATAATAATAATAATAATAATAATAATAATAATATCGTTAATTTTAGAGGTTATTATTTCTGTGCGTGGTTTGGTTTTTTTTAATCTGCATAGATATTTCCCGAGTGAAAAGTGCCCTGTTAATCATTTATTTTGAGAAATTCGTAATATTTTGAGGTAACTGAGGCAATGATTTCTGAGCGTGATGTATATTTTTGGCAGAATTGTGATAGGTATTGTTACCTGGTGGGAACCAGTTGACTTCAGACCCAGTAATGGTTTTTTTTTGTTCCAGTGAGAAGAATGTATCCAGTTAGTGGTTTGGCCCCTGTAGATTTATATGTGTAGTGTGCACGATTTTTGGGACAGAATGTTACTATGTGAGCAACTCTTGTCAGTATTGACCGTGTTTGGTAATGTGCGTACACGAGTTCTGGATCCGTGGTTTAGCCTAGAGGGCACACGTGATAATTGTGAGTGTCTGAAATGATTTTGTGAATTTTCTCTGTTGGTTCGGATTTCATGGAAAACTGTATGTTCTGCGAAGTTTGCTTATAGATGTCGAAGCGAAGTGTGTTTTGAAGTAGATCGTTCTTTGGCCTCAATGATTCTAATTTCAGGAGTTAATGGAAAGATTCTGTTATACCTTTCGTGTCCCAGTTTTTAATTATATTTAACTTCGTGTGTAGTCCATTATTTTTCGTCTGGGAAGCTGTAGTTTAACCATTAGTTTGGGAGTAAAGAATTTCAGTGGCTTTATAATGGTTTAGGACACATTTTTCGTGCTTGTAGAACAGTGAAGTAATTTCAGTCTTTCAATTTTTCGTTATTAGCAGCGTATTTGGATTTTAGATTTTTCATGAGTGACATTGAAGGTGTGTCTGATCCTCACTAATAACCACCAGCTGGGCATGTCGAATCATTTAGAAAGTATGACCTATCGTAGTGAAAGTGAAATTGGATATTTGAGAGAAAATCTGTAGTGATAGTGTGACTTCAATAAAACGGAAGTTCGGCCATAGCTAGTTGGCTGTTATACCTGAGAAAACTGGGATCACTTGACATGATGGTGATTAATTTAATGATTTTTGTGGGTTTATATGTTTTATTATCAAGATTTTATTTAATTATTGTTGTTGTAAGTGTGTTGTTGCTAGAGGCCGATGGTTTGATAGGATATCGAGGCCATTAGTTGTGATGTAACCTAGTCAGCTGGCTACGCTTTCATAGTTAGCATCGCATGACCTGGTTTAACATACAGTATTTAGTTCTCACACCACAGAATCCCATGGAAGGGTGATTGACTACTACCACTGGTATATGGGTTCCAGATTTTATTTTATTATGGTGCGTTTTTGTCTTCGCGTCCCGTGTCACCTGACAGTATTGATTTCATTGCGAGTGTTGGTTTAAGAGTGTAGTTATGTTTCTCAGCTCATTATATAGTGTTTATTTTTGGTCCGATTGGACTAAAATTTATTAAATCATTTATGCTTTAGTTGTTCAATTGTGGTAGTTGATATTTTCTTGATTTTTTTTTTTTTTTGCCTGACGGAATTTTGTAACTTACTAACTTGTGTAAATACGGACTTTCTGTTCATCAGCAGATCATGACCATCGACGATTACAAAGTGAAATGCTTAATCGCACCAACAATGGTCTTTCTTATTTAAATAATTCAAATGCTTAGATTGAGAATACTTGCTAGTTTACATTTTCAATTACTTATGACGAACCTGAGAATTAATTTCATAATTTATTAATTGGTTAATATAATATTTTGGAAATAAGTTCAGCTTTCTCAAGCCAGTTATATGTCCAATTGGGACACACGTTTTCCTGTGGTGCTAATTTTCAAGCATCGTTTTACATTTTGTGTGACATGGGTCAAAAGTGTTAGCTCTTGTTGCGAGTGACCCAATTTTATTATACTATGGCGCAATCTTGGTCGTCAGTTGTTGGAGTTGGTCGTCAACTATTAGAAAATGAACTTTATAGTCTTCTTCTTCTTTTCCTATCCATTTTTCCCCACACCTGTGGGATCGCTGGTGCGAACTGCATCGCACATGTAGATTTGGCCTTGTTTAACGGCCGAATGCCCTTCCTGACGCCAACCCTATATGGAGGGATGTAATCACTATGATGAGGAGAGTGTTGGGACGGACATATAAATCCAGTCCCCGAGCCAGAAGAATTAATCAGAAGCGATTACCCAATTCCCCGACCCGACCGGGAATCGAACCCGGGACTCTCTGAACAGAAGGCCAGTACGCTGACCGTTCAGCCAACGAGTCGGACAGAGAATGAAGTTAAGAGTATTTAGGCTAAAATCAGAACCACATTTGACTTCATGAAATGTTATTTAAGATATTAGCAATGGTTCAGTCCGCCTCTGCGGTGTAGTGGTTAGTGTGATTAGCTGCCACCCCTGGAGGCCCGGGTTCGGTTCCCGGCTCTGTCACGAAAGTGATACGAGGGCTGGAACGGGGTCTACTCAGCCTCGGGAGGTCAACTGAGTAGAGGTGCGTTCGATTCCCACCTCAACAATCCTCGAAGTGGTTTTCCGTGGTTTCCCATTTCTCCTCCAGGTAAATGCCGGGATGGTACCTAACTTAAGGCCACGGCCGCTTCCTTCCCTCTTCCTTGTCTATCCCTTCTAATCATCCCATCCTCCACCCAGGCCCCTATTCACCATAGCAGGTGAGGCCGCCTGGGGCGAGGTACTGGTCATCCTCCCCAGTTGTATCCCACGAACCAATGTCTCATGCTCCAGGACACTGCTCTTGAGGCGGTAGAGGTGGGATCCCTCGCTGAGCCAGAGGGAAAAGCCAACCCTGGACGGTAAGCAGATTAAGAAAGAAAGAAAGAAAGAAAGAAAGAAAGAAAGAAAGAAAGAAAGAAAGAAAGAAAGAAAGCAGTGGTTCAAGTTAGGTTGGAGGTTGGCCCGTACAAGGGTTCATTCGATGATCATCGACATCCTTACCAGAGATGAGGTTTGGCAATCCAATGTTCGAGAAACTGAACCTTCACACGATTGCAACTTTTTAAAAATATATATTTGTTCGTGGCGTGGACCTCTATAGATCTTTTGCCACTACTTGTACCATATAATATGAACGTGCGTGTAATTGTAATTGTGTAAGTGTAAAGTGTTGAATGTGAGGAAAGGAACCCAGTCCCCAGAACTGGGATATTAATAATTTACAATTAAAAACCCCTGACCCGGCCGGGAATCGAACTCGAGGCCGCCGGGTGACAGACGGACGCGTTGCCCTCTACACCGCGGGACCGGACAACTAATGAAACAGCCTACGGTTAACCTGAAACCCAGCTTAGTTTTCAGGTTCATGTTTTCTTGTTTATGCACAATTTATAATTAAACAAACTTCAACATTACGAAGCCAATAAAGAGGCCAGACCAATGTGTTGGTAACGTGTAATTTGGAGGAGTTTACTCTAAACGAGTGCAATTGGACTTGACAACTAAATGGGTAGCTCTGTTTCTAGAAAATAGAACTCAGAGAATTAGAGTAGGTGAAGCTTTATCTGACCCTGTAATAATTAAAAGGGGAATACCTCAAGGCAGTATTATTGTACCTTTATATTTTCTTACATATATCAATGATCTGTGTAAAGAAGTGGAATCGGAGATAAGGCTGTTTGCTGATGATGTTATTCTGTTCGTTCGTAATCTGTTTTCCCTCCAGGGTCGGTTTTTCCCTCGGACTCAGCGAGGGATCCCACCTCTACCGCCTCAAGAGCAGTGTCCTGGAGCATGAGACATTGGATCGAACCCTCCTCTACTCAGTTGACCTCCCGAGGCTGAGTGGACCCCGTTCCAACCCTCGTACCACTTTTCAAATTTCGTGGCAGAGCCGGGAATCGAACCCGGGCCTCCGGGGGTGGCAGCTAATCACGCTAACCACTACACCACAGAGGCGGACATGTTATTCTGTAAAGAGTAATAAATAAGTTACAAGATTGTGAGCAACTGCAAAATGACCTCGATAATGTTGTGAGATGGACAGTAGGCAATGGTATGATGCTAAACGTGGATAAAAGTCAGGTTGTGAGTTTCACAAATAGGAAAAGTACTCTCAGTTTTAATTACTGCGTTGATGGGGTGAAAGTTCCCTTTGGGGATCATTGTAAATATCTAGGTATTAATATAAGGAAAGATCTTCATTGGGGTAATCACATAAATGGGATTGTAAATAAAGGGTACAGATGTCTGCACATAGTTATGAGGGTATTTAGGGGTTGTAGTAAGGAAGTAAAGGAGAGAGCATATTTGTCTCTGGTAAGACCCAAACTAGAGTATGGTTCCAATGTATGTGACCCTCACCAGGATTACTTGATTCAGGAACTGGAAAAAATCGAAAGAAAAGCAGCTTGAGAGTAGCGTTACAAAATTTTTGCGAAGTCTGGGCTGGGAAGACTTGGGAGAAAGAAGACGAGCTGCTCGACTAAGTGGTATGCTCCGAGCTGTCAGTGGGGAAATGGCGTGGGAGGACATCAGTAGACGAATAAGGTTGGGTGGTGTCTTTAAAAGTAGGAAAGATCACAATATGAAGATAAAGTTGGAATTCAAGAGGACAAATTGGGGCAAAGGTTCGTTTATAGGAAGGGGAGTTAGGGATTGGAATACCTTACCAAGGGAGATGTTCAATACATTTCCAATTTACTTGCAATCATTTAAGAAAAGTCTACGAAAACAACAGATAGGGAATCTGCCACCTGGGCGACTGCCCTAAATGCAGATCAGTAGTGATTGATTGATATTGACATTTTTCTTTGTCGACATGACACAATATCTTTTAATTTGTTTTTAATCATTCAAATATTAATTTTGTCTTTGGGAAAATAAATGTCAATTTAGGAAACTCTTTCTTTCAAGTAGTTAATATATTACTCTATACCAGAGGTGCTCAGCTGGGGGTCGGTTGAGACTAGCTCAGTGAAGCCGGGCGTGACCAATGCCACTGAAAATGTAAAACGATGCTTGGAAATCAGCACCGCAGAAAAACTCATGTCCCACTTGAACATATAACTGGCTTGAGAAAGCTGAACTTTTTTCCAAAATATTATATTAACCAATTAATAAATTATGAAATTAATTATCAGGTTCGTCATAAGAAATCGAAAATGTAAACTAGCAAGTATTCCCAATCTAAGCATTTGAATTATTTAAATAATAAAGGCCATTGTTGGTGCAATTAAACATTCTACGTTGTAATCGTCGATGGTCATGATCTGCTGATGATCTGAAAGTCCATATTTACACAAGTTTGTAAGTTACAACGGTCTGTTACCCAAAAAATTTACACATCAAGGAAAAGTCAACTACCACATGTGAACAACTAAGGCATAAATGGTTTCATAAATTTTAGTCAAATCGTGCCCAAAATAAACACTATACTTTGAGCTGAGAAGCATAACTACACTCTTAACACAACACTCGCAATGAAATCAATACTATCAGGCGACATGGGACGCAAAAAGGAAAACACCTGGCGTAAATGCGGGCAGCTTACGTAACAAGCATACGTCACAGTGAAGAGGGAGAGCGAAGACACTGGAGAGGGATGTGGAGTGATGACGTTTGACTGTGGCTACAAAGCTCTGCTCCACTATTCAGCGAAATGTTAATTGCGGTACCGTACAGTATTACATAAACCATTATAATGGACAGAAAACCAACCTTCTCAAGATATTCCGGTTTGATTTATACTGCGCTGGATATAAACAGTCAATTTTATTTTCTTATATTTATACATTGAAAGAAAACTTACACGATATATTTTTGTGTTACAATTTACAAAGATACAGGTTTTAAGCGTACAAGCTGCGATTTACAAATCCTCGAATGTAAATGACAGTATTTCCATTGAAAAAAGTAACATTTCTGTTATTCATTCAGCAAAATGTGATATATTTACATAATTCAACAAGTGTATTGCTTGATTTTGCAGACTGTTTTGTGACTTTTCCTATGAACTGATTTTCTGAAAATAGTATTTAAATCTTATCAAGCGTCTAATAATAATAGCTAGACTCTAAATGGTGAGGGTGTTTCATCACGAGTGAGGACACAGATATTTACTATCCAATAAAAGTACAACAATAACAACAAGAAATCAGATCTTTTTTTTTTTTTGCTTTACGTCGCACCGACACAGATATGTCTTATGGCGACGATGGGAGAGGAAATGCCTAGGAAGTGGAAGGAAGCGGCCGTGGCCTTAATTAAGGTACAGCCCCGGCTTTTGCCTGGTGTGAAAATGGGACACCACGGAAAACCATATTCAGGGCTGCCGACAGTGGGGCTCGAACCCACTATCTCCCGATTACTGGATACTGGCCGCACTTAAGCGATTGCAGCTATCGAGCTCGGTAGAAATCAAATCTAACTGATAAGTTATGTTATTCCCGGTACGCATGATTGGACTGTTGGTGAGTTTATCAGATAATTTAAATCCAAGCAACCACAAGTCATAGCTTATCCACCTTAACTCCGTATTATATTAGAGATGTTTCTAAAAGCACCTCTTACAATATAACAGTGAAAATTATAATGCATTACGTACAGTTGAGGTTGTAGGCCTAAAGGTCGATTCACACTTCTCCGGGACGTGACGGCGCTTTCCGTGACGTGACGGCATCTTCCGTGAAAATAAAATATCGTCGCCATGTAAACGAAGGGGTGAGTTCCTACACTTCCGTTGACATTATTCGCCGTGACCTTCAGCGCTTCTCCGTGATCCGTGCCGGCAATACGTATTCGCTCGCTAACAATTTGTCTTGTTTTCACGTACTTCTTTGCTTTCTTCGAGTACTGAGGTTATGTGTGTGCGTTTGAACTGTTCTTTACCTTCCAAAATGAAGGACGAACTGCTGATTGAATTAGTGAAGGCACACTCTTTTCTATATAATTTAGCTGATTCGAAATATAACTTATAGTGGTTTGAAGAAGCGTGTATGGGACGAAATTGGCGAGAAAATGGAAGCTGAAGGTAGGTAACTATCATTTTTTGCTTTTATGATTAAGGAAATCAGTCTGTCTGTACATAGGCACGGGCATTGGCGCGACAAGGCACACCAATTTCATTTATTTAATTTTTCAAGTAATTATTATTTAATTTTTCTAGTAATTAAAGGGAAATGTAGTGTGTGCGTGAAATTTTACTTCGTCGTCCTTCAAGCACTTATATAGAGTAGGAAACTCTCTTTCTTTACCCCTGCGTTTGCATATTGGATGAACCCATTGTTTCTTCCTCTCTTTCTCCTCTTCATCCAAGATAGCTATCATTAAGAGCTCATCAAAAAAAAAAAAAAAAAAAAACCATCATGGAACACTTGATTGCCGACTTTTGCGCGGAACTGCACGGAACTGAAGTGTGAGAACAGACGTGAAATATTCATGTCGGAAAGGGCGGATACGGACACGAAGAGCGTCGTCACGTCCCGGAGATGTGTGAATCTACCTTAACTCATTATTGTATCCGGTCAAAATTCATAAACTGAAATGAAGATAAATAACTTATTCCTTACAACGTAAATTGAAAATTACGTGGATTTCTGTCCTCTTTCTTTCGTTATCTTTTGCCTCCATTTCAAACGCGGATATCGTCGCAGTGATCAAGGCTGACGGGGAGAACTTCGCCCAACCTTCACTACCTGTGACGTAACAACAACGTCACTGTGCTTGAATAGAGTACGCTTATCGGCTTCCTACCCGCCTGCTTCCAGTGCTGGGTACTCTCGTGGTTACAACGAACAGCAACTACCCCCTGAGATAACAAGACTTTGTGAGTGTAGGTACATGACACTGGACTCCTGTTATCGTCAACGGCAAGGGTACAGTATCTATGCGCGGTATGTAATGTATGTCTGTTTCTTCTCTTCTTCTTCTTCATCTTTCCTTTACGGCCTCCATTACTAAATTCTTTTCCAAACCCGATGGTTTTAAATTCATGTGGTCTAGGGTCTTCGGTTTATTCACCTTTCTTTACCATTCCCTTTCTTCAGCTGTTACTTTCATCAGTCAAGGCGGTCGAACATATTCATCTTGCCCCTAAAATTATTATTATTAAAAAGTATTGAAAACCCCTTGCTTGCTTTTATTCTGAATAATAATAATAATAATAATAATAATAATAATAATAATAATAATAATAATGTATTACAACATCTCTCTCTCTCTCCGCGTTGCTCTTAGGTCGAAAGGTCAGAGTCGCAATCTTCGGTTCAGAGGGTTCCGGGTTCGATTCACGTTCGGGTAAAGAATTTTAGCCACGCCTGATTAATTTCTCTGGCTTCGAGGCTGAGTGCTTGTTTTATCTGTTCACATACACGCAATGCACCACATCACGTAATAGTGAAATTCACCCCTGAAAACAGGTTTGACGTGAGGAAGGGTATCCGACCGTAAAACAGGGCAAGTTCACATGTGCAACATAGCTCGCTCCCAAGACCCTATCGGAGTTTAGAAAAGTGGCAGAAAAATAAACATGTCACTTTTCTCTCTGTGTTCGTCTTACATTTCTCTCCCCCCTCTTCCATGGCGCTGCGGACCTGATGGGCCACTGGGTCACTGCCAAGGCCCATCAGGTCAGCAACGCCATGGAGGAGGGGCGGAGAGAGATGTAATCTCGATCAGTAATCATTACAATATATACGATGAATTGGTTGATAACAATATCTGCTAAATTCCTTCAAATAACTTCCTTGAGAAGGTATTTCGTGACAAGGGATCATAATTGGACCATTAAATTATTATCAGGATTATCTGTTAGTTCACATAGAATCGATATGAAGATTTAGGAGCCTGACCATTATTGTCAGACTCCTCGGCTGAATGGTGAGCGTAGAAGTCTTCCGTTCAGTTCCCGTTGTTGGTGGGGACGATACAATAACATCGAACGAATCCCGTTCCTGTAGTATGGGGCGACTAAATGGGGCCCAAAGGATCTTAACTTTGGGGGGGACATGGTTTAGCGACCACAGGGCCTTTAGCTGAGTCCTGGCATTGCTACAAAATGTGCGTGGCTCCTCACTTTCTTCTATACTATCCGACCTCCGTTGGTCATCAATTGTTCATTTCCGTCCCTGATGGTATTGCGTTGTGAGGCCTAGGGAGTCTCTCACGCCCTTCGCGGCCCCTGTCTCTCTTTGGCCGATACCTTTATTTTCTGAAATGTCTGACCCCTGCCATTTTCTCCTTCTGATTAGTGGTTTCTTACCTGTACATCCTCATTAAAACAATAATCACGACCACCACCACTCTTCGGTTCAGAGGGTCCCAAGTTCGATTCTGAGCCGAGTCGGAAGTTTTCTCCTTGTATTTAAGCCTCTTGTTTGGGGACTGGTATTTGTATTCGTCTTAATACACATCTGTTTATCTGCACGTAGCACACCAAACTACCAACCATCATAAAAACACGCAATGGCGTGTACATTACTTGACATAGGGTTGGCATGAGGTCGGAAATACGGCCATTAAAATTGGCCAAATCCATTAAGTTGGAGAAAATGCCAAGGAAAGGACTAATTTATAACATCGAAAGAACAAACCTAACACCGTCTGATGTGAATGATTCTAGCAGCGATGAAGGAAATCATAAGAAGACAAAATGCTTTCTCCGAGCTTCCGAAGCCTCTATAGATTCTGGCATGCGGACAGGAGTAGTTGATAAGTTCATTATCTTGTATAGTAACACGTCTGAGATATTTAAAACATTGTTTGTACATGGGGAAATAATTTGCAGTTAGAAAACTACTTAATACTTTCAGAATATCAAATACTAATGAAATTAATATTCAATGTTGAACTGTCAGACATGCAGCGAGTTGACATATGACATACGTAGTATACGATACGCAGCAAAGACATCATATCTTATGATTTGAACGTAATAATTTTTTTCGGAAAGAATTACGAGAAGATAACAAGATGTATGTGCGGCGCGCAAGAGATCACTTAGAGAAGAATGGAGTGGAGATTCTGTAGTCTTGACCTGTTGATATTTGGGGTGGAGGTGATGTGGTTAATGCCATTATCCACGAGCCTTTTTTTCCCCGGGAGAGGTGATTGTCCTGATTTGGTGTGTGGGCAGCGGTGACATCTGAAAGGAGGTAGAGAAAGTATCATTACAGCTCTGTATCGAGAAACCCCTTTACTCTCCAGTTTGCAACCAGACACTGTCCTGTCTGAGTTGAACGATCCCAAATATTTGAGCAATGTGCATTCATAGCTTTTTTCTTTTTGCTATTTGTTCGGGGCGTCGACCTATGAAGATTTTTTGCCCCTACTTGCACCATATGTGAGGAACTTGCGTGTATTATGTAAATAGCTGAAGTGCAATGTGTTGAATGTGAGGAGAAGAACGTTAAGGACGACATAAATCCCCAGTCCCCAGGCCAAGGATATTAATCATTTACAATTAGAAACCCCTGACCCGGCCGGGAATCGAACCCGGGGCCGCCGGGTGACAGGCGGATGCCTTGCGCCCAACATCGCGGGGCCAGACTGCAATCATAGCTTAATAATAATATTAATAATAATAGGATATGCTGAGCGAGTTGGCCGTGAAGTCAGGAGCGCGCCACTGTGAGCTTGCATTCGGGAGATACAAGATTTGAACCCCACTGTCGGCAGCTCTGAAGATGGTTTTCCGTGGTTTCCCATTTTCACACCAGGAAAATATTGGAGTTGTACCTTATTAAAGCGACGGCCACTCCCTTCTCACTCCTAGCGATTTCCTACTCCATCGTCGCCATAAGACCTATCTGTTTCGGTGCGACTTAAAGCAATTTGTAAATAATAATAATAATGATAATAATAATAATAATAATAATAATAATAATAATAATAATAATAATAATAATAATAATAATAATAATAATAATAACTAGCGAATGTACCCGTGCTTCGCTACGGTATTCTACATTGTATTCGAATATCGAAGTAAATAGTGTACATGCAGTAAATAAGATTGTTTTAAAATTGCATGTCTCTTAGCGTTATCCGAGAAAGAGCATGGGGAGGTCCCCGTACGTTGTTTCCAATGTAAAGTGTTTGTTACGGATTTGTGATATAACGGCAGGCTCACTTGCCTATTGGCATTCACAATCGAGTTGGGAAGTTTACATTATAATTGCAGGCCCCATTGCCTACTACGCGGACAGAATCGATTTGGGGAGTTTTCGTTAAAATGGCAGCCCCTCTTTCCTACTTCCAGACAGATTACAGTTGAGAATTTTCTATTATAATGGCAGGCAATTACCCTACTATCACTCAAAATTGAGTTGTGCAGTTATCATTATAAAGCCAGGCCCATTTTCCTACTGCCAGCCAGCTTACTGCCAGTCACACCAAGTTGGTGAGTTTCCATCAAAATAGCAGGCCAATATGCCTAATGCCAGTCACATTTTAAATGAGGAAATTTCTTTATAATGGCGGGCACCCTTGCCTACTGCCAAAACACAGTCGGGTAGGGGAGTTTTAAACAAAACTGCATGCTCACTTGCCTTCTGCAAGCCAAATCGAGAAGGGAACTATTCATTACAATTGTAGGCCTTCCTTACTAATGACAGTTATACAGGAGTTGGAGAAGGAACCCCTTCCTATTGCCAGTCAAAGTCAGTGTGGGGAGTACTGATTACAATAGAAGACCCACCCTTTCTCGATCGCTAAAAATCGACATTAGCGAATATATATAGATCGACATACGAAAGTATATGCGTGTTTACAATATTGAAGACCTTCATTTACAGATTAACTGCTACTAAACGCACGTCATATCGACAAAGGATTATACCATAAGATACGCCGGATTTAGTGGCCTAAATGGCTGGTCCTATGATATGTCATCTATTCTTGGGTCAGATTGAGTTAGAAACGTGGAACAGGGTAAAGGTTTTGGAAGATGATCTCACATTACATTACTTTTCGGATAATTATGTGACAGCTACATACATAGCATTTGGCTCATATATGGCTACTGGGTGGGCCAATTTTCGTGAAGAGTTTGATGATTCTGTATTTCATATAAGTAATTGAAAGTATGAATTATAGTAGTATAATAGGACAGTTCGGGCGCCGCCTCCGCCGCCGAGCTCCCAGTGGCCCCCTCCGCCTCCGCCTCACGGGTGGCCCTCCCAGTGGCCCCCCTCCGCCTCCACCTCACGGGTGGCCCTCCCAGTGGCCCCCTCCGCCTCCGCCTCACGGGTGGCCCTCCCAGAGGCCTCCTCCGCCTCCCGCGGGAAATTTGAATTGGTAAACAAAGCCACGTGCTTTTTGACAGCTCTCATCGACAACAACGCATCGCTAACCTCAGTACTGCCTTCTTGACGGGCCTAAACCTCAGTAGTGCCAACTTAACCTAACTAGCGTGAGGTAAACAAATCCACGTGCTTTTTGACAGCCACGTGCTTTTTGACAGACAACAACGCATCGCTAACCTCAGTACTGCCATCTTGACGGGCCTAAACCTCAGTGGTACCAACTTAACCTAACTAGCGTGAGGTAAACAAAGCCACGTGTTTTTTGACAGCCACGTGCTTTTTTGACAGCTGTCATCCGCCATCTTTGAGCGCTGTGCTGCCCTCTTTAGATGTAAAATTCGTCACCTGTCATCGGCAGTGCTGCCATCTTGGCGGGCCTAAACCTTAGTGCTACCAACTTAACCTCACTAGCTCGAGATAAACAAATCCACGTGCTTTTTGACAGCCACGTGCTTTTTTGACAGCTGTCATCCGCCATCTTTGAGCACTGTGCTGCCCTCTTTAGATGCAAAATTCGTCACCTGTCATCCGCAGTGCTGCCATCTTGACGGGTCTAAACCTTAGTGCTACCAACTTAACCTAACTAGCGCAAGGTAAACAAAGCCACGTGTTTTTTGACAGCTGTCATCCGCAATCTTTAATCTATAGAGCACAGTGCTGCCCTCTTTAGCTACTTACCTTTGAAATGTGGTGGCGGATAATTTGAAAAATGCTTTTTGACAGCAGCCATCTTTGTGCACCATGCTGCCCTCTTTAGCTAGATACCTGTGGTGGCAGGCAATTCCACATGACAGCAGCCATCTTTAATCAAGAGAGCACTGTGCTGCCATCTTTAGCTAGATACCTTTGAAATGTGGTGGCGGCAAATTGAAAAATTTCACGTGCTCTTGTTTGGAAACAAACTCACGTGCTTTTTTGACAGCTACCATCCGCCATCTTTAATCAACAGAGCATAGTGCTGCCCTCTTTAGTTTGAAATGTGGTGGCGGCAAATTCCACGTGCTCTTGTTTGGAAACAAAGCCATGTGCTTTATTGACAGCTGTCATCCGCCATCTTTAATCCAGAGAGCACCGTGCTGCCCTCTTTATCGTAGTAGATGTAAATTCGTCACCTGTCATCCGCAGTGCTGCCATCTTTAGCTAGATACCTTTGAAATGTGGTGGTGGATAATTTAAAAAGAGAAATTCTACAGCAGCCCTCTCTCGACGCTAATTGCATAAGATGGCGGCTATACATGACTCCTTAAGGGTGCTTACGCAAGATGGCTGCTATACACAGGTTCTTATGAGACTCCCTTGGGATGCTTGCGCAAGATGGCAGTTATACATGGCTCCTTATGAGATGCCCTAGGGATGCTTGCTCAAGATAGCGACTGCTCTTATGGGACGGCTTAAGTGTCCTTGCACAAGATGGCTTGAGACGCCCTAAGGATGCTTGCGCAAGATGGCGGACACAAGATGGCGGCTATACACAACTCCTTATGAGACGCTTTAAGGGTGCTTGCGCAAGATGGTTGCTACTCTTATGAAGAAAGCTAGCTTAGAGGCTACTGCGCAAGATAACAGCTGCTGTTATGCATGTGGTGGAGGGCAATTTGAAATTCTATGTGCTTAATCAACAGAGCATCCTGCTACCCTCTTTAGCTGAAATGTGGTGGTGGATAATTTGAAAAATTCTTTTGACAGCTATCATCTTTAAACAATGGCGACTATACATAGGCTGTTAAGGCCTTATCATTCTCCTCCTCCTCCTCCTTCTCTACCTCCTCCTCCGCCTCTTATGTCAAGGCATAGCTTTATATCGAACAAGTTTAAACCTGCATCGCGAAGGCAAGCGTGTGCAGCGATAACATTATTATGCATGTTTAGACTTTCGAAACATAAGAAGAGTAGAATCAAACGCTGTACTCGATACGACATGTGATCAGAACATTGATTGATGCGTTCAGAAAACAAAATAAGTGATCAAGACTAGAATCGAACACTGTACTCAATACATCATGTGTTTAGAATATGTCAGGGGATACCCTTGTTCTAAGAAGATAAGATTGAAACATAACAAGACTAGAATAGAACACTGTAATCGATGTTGCTAACTTCAACATGTGATCAGAACATTGATTGATGTGTTCAGAACACAAAATAAGTGATCATGACTAGAATCGAACACTGTACTCGATACAACATGTGATCAGAACATTGATCGATGTGTTCAGAACACAAAATAAGTGATCAAGACTAGAATCGAACACTGTACTCAATACAACATGTGTTTAGAACATGTTAGGGGGTACCCTTGTTCTAAGAAGATCAGAATGAAACATAACAAGACTAGAATCGAACACTGTAATCGATGTTGTTAACCTCAACATATGATCAGAACATTGTTTGATGTGTTCAGAGCAAAAGTACAATTTTGATGATTTACTTAGTGTAAAATCAAAAAGTATGGAAACACACTGTGCACATATCGCATAGCTAACTCGCTCAGTAAGCAATATTGCAAAACTACAACTTCAATGATTTGCCTAGTGTAAAAGTCAAAAAACAAACTGTACCCATACTGCGCAGCTAACTCGCTCGGTAAACGATATAGCCAAAGTATAACTTCAAATTATTTACCTTCCATCATTCGTCTTGTGTGAAAATCAGTCGAACAAGTTATCGCATAAACATGTAACATGAAATATCAGTCAATCTGTTGGCATGGGTTACAAGCATGTAGCTTATGCGGGAAGTAAAATTAAACAGAACGCTAGTGCTATAAGAAATACTCTGCTTACATTTAAGTCCCTAGCTGTTGAACAAGTTATTACATAAATATGTAACATGAAATATCGGTTCGGAAACATATTGTTTCAAGGATGAAAGGACTCTTCCTCCTCCTTACCGCACATTCCTTGTAGGGCTAAGGGGCTAATGGGATAAAGGGCTAATGGGCAAAAGGGCTAAAGGGCTAATGGGCTAAAGGGCTAAAGGGCTAAAGGGCTGAAGGAGCAACAACCTCATCGATCGCTATCAGCAAGAACGCTTGTACTTTGTTAAGTGTAGAAAATTAATCTTTATTTGTAAATGGTTTCATGTTCAGAACAAGGAATGGAACCTAGGGGTTACGTCTTACCTAATAAAATCCCCGAGGTGCGATGAGTTACGTTTTTCGAACTAGTGTTTGGAACACTGAACTTTTCAAGATGATAGCAGAGAGTTTAGCAATGTTCTGTTGTTGGATTATAAATTCCGCGCTACAACATGCATAAGGTGGCAGCCTTGAGGTGGCAGCCATGTTTCAATCGTGTACACATTACCTATTGATTTTGCATGCATCGAATCTCGTACTGAACTTCTTCCGCTAGATTGTGCTGCTATCTTAGCATAACCTATACCCATGAACTTAAAGTACAATGAATAGTCATGTTTCAAAGCGTGTACACATCAACTATCGAATTTGCATGTATCAACTCTCGTACTAAACTTCTGGACGTAGATTGTGCTGCTATCTTAGCATAACTAAGACGCATGAACTTAAAGTACAAAGAATAGTTATGTCTCAAAGCGTGTACACGTTACCTATCGATTTTGCAAGCATCGACTCTCGTACTAAACTTCTTCCGCTAGATTGTGCTGCTATCTTAGCATGTCCTTAAGGTACAAAGAATAGCCATGTTTCAAAGCGTGTACACATTACCTATGGATTTTGCATGCATCAAATATCGTACTAAATTTCTTCCGCTAGATTGTGCTGCTATCTTAGCATAACCTATACCCATGAACTTAAAGTACAATGAATAGTCATGTTTCAAACCATGTACGCATCAACTATCGATTTTGCATGTATCGACTCTCGTACAAAACTTCTTCAGGTAGATTGTGCTGCTATCTTAGCATAACTAAGACGCATGAACTTAAAGTACAAAGAATAGCTATGTTTCAAAGCGTGTACACATCACCTATCGATTTTGCATTCATCGACTCTCGTACTAAACTTCTTACGCTAGACTGTGCTGCTATCTTAGCCTAACCTATACGCATGAACTTAAAGTACGAAGAATAACCATGTTTTAAAGCGTGTACACATTACTTATTGATTTTGCATGCATCAAATATCGTACTAAACTTCTTCCGCTAGGTTGTGCTGCTATCTTAGCATAACCTGTACGCATGAACTTAAAGTACAAAGAATAGCCTTGTTTCAAAGCGTGTACACATTACCTAATGATTTTTTACGAAACGACTATCATACTAAACTTTTTCCACTAGATTGTGCTAAAATCGTGTAAGTGTGCTGCTACCTTAGCAAAACCTATCGATTTTACATGCATCGACTATCGTACTAGACTTCCTCCGCTAGAGCATGTAGCAATCGCTTTTGTGTATCCCTAACCCATGTGCACGAACTTAAAGCCCAAAGAAGAGCTATGTTCTAAAGCGTGTACACATCACCCACCGATAATATATCGAATATCGTACTAAACTTCTCCTGCCAGAGCGTACGACTATCGCTTGTGTGTGCACGAACTTAAAGCATAAAGAATAGCAATGTATAAAAATCTTGTAAACAAAGCAGCAGCATTAAGTATAGCCATGTTTAAATGCGTGTACACATCATGTATCTATGATGCACGCAGTACTAAACATATTCTATTAGAATGTACAAAGTTCGCATGTGTTTGTGCTGCTATCTTAGCATAGCCTATGTGCATGAACTTAAAGCATAAAGAATAGTTATGTGTAAAAAATCTTGTGAACACAGCAGAATGTTTACTACGTAGATGTAGACATTGAACTTTGCATGCTGAGGCAGCATACTACGTGACCGTGACGTCACGACCACGTGCTCTTGTTTGGTAAACATAGCCACGTGCTTTTTTGACAGCTGTCTTCTTGACGAACCCTAACCTCACTTTGAAGGACAATAGAGCGTCGCTAACCTCACTGCTGCCATCTTTACAGCGGTAAACCTCAAGGCTGCCACCTTATGCATGTTGTAGCGCGGAATTTAAAATCCAACAACGGAACATTGTTAACCTCACTCTTGTCATCTTTACGGCAGTAAACCTCAAGGCTGCCACCTTATGCATGTTGTAGCGCGGAATTTATAATCCAACAACAGAACATTGCTAAACTCTCTGCTATCATCTTGAAAAGTTCAGTGTTCCAAACACTAGTTCGAAAAACGTAACTCATCGCACCTCGGGGATTTTATTAGGTAAGACGTAACCCCTAGGTTCCAATCCTTGTTCTGAACATGAAACCATTTACAAATAAAGATTAATTTTCTACACTTAACAAAGTACAAGCGTTCTTGCTGATAGCGATCGATGAGGTTGTTGCTCCTTCAGCCCTTTAGCCCTTTAGCCCTTTAGCCCATTAGCCCTTTAGCCCTTTTGCCCATTAGCCCTTTATCCCATTAGCCCCTTAGCCCTACAAGGAATGTGCGGTAAGGAGGAGGAAGAGTCCTTTCATCCTTGAAACAATATGTTTCCGAACCGATATTTCATGTTACATATTTATGTAATAACTTGTTCAACAGCTAGGGACTTAAATGTAAGCAGAGTATTTCTTATAGCACTAGCGTTCTGTTTAATTTTACTTCCCGCATAAGCTACATGCTTGTAACCCATGCCAACAGATTGACTGATATTTCATGTTACATGTTTATGCGATAACTTGTTCGACTGATTTTCACACAAGACGAATGATGGAAGGTAAATAATTTGAAGTTATACTTTGGCTATATCGTTTACCGAGCGAGTTAGCTGCGCAGTATGGGTACAGTTTGTTTTTTGACTTTTACACTAGGCAAATCATTGAAGTTGTAGTTTTGCAATATTGCTTACTGAGCGAGTTAGCTATGCGATATGTGCACAGTGTGTTTCCATACTTTTTGATTTTACACTAAGTAAATCATCAAAATTGTACTTTTGCTCTGAACACATCAAACAATGTTCTGATCATATGTTGAGGTTAACAACATCGATTACAGTGTTCGATTCTAGTCTTGTTATGTTTCATTCTGATCTTCTTAGAACAAGGGTACCCCCTAACATGTTCTAAACACATGTTGTATTGAGTACAGTGTTCGATTCTAGTCTTGATCACTTATTTTGTATTCTGAACACATCGATCAATGTTCTGATCACATGTTGTATCGAGTACAGTGTTCGATTCTAGTCATGATCACTTATTTTGTGTTCTGAACACATCAATCAATGTTCTGATCACATGTTGAAGTTAGCAACATCGATTACAGTGTTCTATTCTAGTTTTGTTATGTTTCAATCTTATCTTCTTAGAACAAGGGTATCCCCTGACATATTCTAAACACATGATGTATTGAGTACAGTGTTCGATTCTAGTCTTGATCACTTATTTTGTTTTCTGAACGCATCAATCAATGTTCTGATCACATGTCGTATCGAGTACAGCGTTTGATTCTACTCTTCTTATGTTTCGAAAGTCTAAACATGCATAATAATGTTATCGCTGCACACGCTTGCCTTCGGATGCAGGTTTAAACTTGTTCGATATAAAGCTATGCCTTGACATAAGAGGCGGAGGAGGAGGTAGAGAAGGAGGAGGAGGAGGAGGAGGAGGAGAATGATAAGGCCTTAACAGCCTATGTATAGTCGCCATTGTTTAAAGATGATAGCTGTCAAAAGAATTTTTCAAATTATCCACCACCACATTTCAGCTAAAGAGGGTAGCAGGATGCTCTGTTGATTAAGCACATAGAATTTCAAATTGCCCTCCACCACATGCATAACAGCAGCTGTTATCTTGCGCAGTAGCCTCTAAGCTAGCTTTCTTCATAAGAGTAGCAACCATCTTGCGCAAGCACCCTTAAAGCGTCTCATAAGGAGTTGTGTATAGCCGCCATCTTGTGTCCGCCATCTTGCGCAAGCATCCTTAGGGCGTCTCAAGCCATCTTGTGCAAGGACACTTAAGCCGTCCCATAAGAGCAGTCGCTATCTTGAGCAAGCATCCCTAGGGCATCTCATAAGGAGCCATGTATAACTGCCATCTTGCGCAAGCATCCCAAGGGAGTCTCATAAGAACCTGTGTATAGCAGCCATCTTGCGTAAGCACTCTTAAGGAGTCATGTATAGCCGCCATCTTATGCAATTAGCGTCGAGAGAGGGCTGCTGTAGAATTTCTCTTTTTAAATTATCCACCACCACATTTCAAAGGTATCTAGCTAAAGATGGCAGCACTGCGGATGACAGGTGACGAATTTACATCTACTACGATAAGGAGGGCAGCACGGTGCTCTCTGGATTAAAGATGGCGGATGACAGCTGTCAAAAAAGCACATGGCTTTGTTTCCAAACAAGAGCACGTGGAATTTGCCGCCACCACATTTCAAACTAAAGAGGGCAGCACTATGCTCTGGTGATTAAAGATGGCGGATGGTAGCTGTCAAAAAAGCACGTGAGTTTGTTTCCAAACAAGAGCACGTGAAATTTTTCAATTTGCCGCCACCACATTTCAAAGGTATCTAGCTAAAGATGGCAGCACGGTGCTCTCTTGATTAAAGATGGCGGATGATAGCTAACAGAACTTTTCAAATTGCCCGCTACTACGTGCTTAAGGTGGTAGCCATAAAGAGGGCAGCACGGTGTTCTGTGGATTAAAGATGGCGGATGACAGCTGACGAAATTGCCCGCATGATAGCAGCACGGTGCTCTGTTGATTAAAGATGGCGGATGACAGCTGTCAAAAAAGCACATGGCTTTGTTTCCAAACAAGAGCACGTGGAATTTGCCGCCACCACATAGAGGGCAGCACTATGCTCTGTTGATTAAAGATGGCGGATGGTAGCTGTCAAAAAAGCACGTGAGTTTGTTTCCAAACAAGAGCACGTGAAATTTTTCAATTTGCCGCCACCACATTTCAAAGGTATCTAGCTAAAGATGGCAGCACAGTGCTCTCTTGATTAAAGATGGCTGCTGTCATGTGGAATTGCCTGCCACCACAGGTATCTAGCTAAAGAGGGCAGCAATGTGCACAAAGACGGCTGCTGTCAAAAAGCATTTTTCAAATTATCCGCCACCACATTTCAAAGGTAAGTAGCTAAAGAGGGCAGCACTGTGCTCTATGGATTAAAGATGGCGGATGACAGCTGTCAAAAAACACGTGGCTTTGTTTACCTTGCGCTAGTTAGGTTAAGTTGGTAGCACTAAGGTTTAGACCCGTCAAGATGGCAGCACTGCGGATGACAGGTGACGAATTTTGCATCTAAGGAGGGCAGCACAGTGCTCAAAGATGGCGGATGACAGCTGTCAAAAAAGCACGTGGCTGTCAAAAAGCACGTGGATTTGTTTATCTCGAGCTAGTGAGGTTAAGTTGGTAGCACTAAGGTTTAGGCCCGCCAAGATGGCAGCACTGCCGATGACAGGTGACGAATTTTACATCTAAAGAGGGCAGCACAGCGCTCAAAGATGGCGGATGACAGCTGTCAAAAAAGCACGTGGCTGTCAAAAAACACGTGGCTTTGTTTACCTCACGCTAGTTAGGTTAAGTTGGTACCACTGAGGTTTAGGCCCGTCAAGATGGCAGTACTGAGGTTAGCGATGCGTTGTTGTCTGTCAAAAAGCACGTGGCTGTCAAAAAGCACGTGGATTTGTTTACCTCACGCTAGTTAGGTTAAGTTGGCACTACTGAGGTTTAGGCCCGTCAAGAAGGCAGTACTGAGGTTAGCGATGCGTTGTTGTCGATGAGAGCTGTCAAAAAGCACGTGGCTTTGTTTACCAATTCAAATTTCCCGCGGGAGGCGGAGGAGGCCTCTGGGAGGGCCACCCGTGAGGCGGAGGCGGAGGGGGCCACTGGGAGGGCCACGCGTGAGGTGGAGGCGGAGGGGGGCCACTGGGAGGGCCACCCGTGAGGCGGAGGCGGAGGGGGCCACTGGGAGCTCGGCGGCGGAGGCGGCGCCCAAACTGTCCTATTATACAACTAATTATGCATGTGAAAATTCCAAATTGACTTAACATCGATTAATAGAGAAAAATCAAACGTAAAATGGATACAGATACGGCAAAAAGTCATAAGACCAAGGTTGTAGATCATTCCAAATTGAACGGAGATTGTGCCGGCAAAACGTCATAAGACCAAGGTTGTAGATCATTCCAAATTAAACGGAGATTGTGCAATCCGTTATGTGATAGGAATTTACGAAGGTCTGCACCATCATTAAAATTGCCTGCATATTTCGATATTCTTCGGGGATAAAAAGTGAAAAATTTAATGATCTAGGGTGTTTTCCGTTCGTTACAGGCTAAAATGTTTAATTTTGTCAAATTTCAATTACCTTCTTTTTCTTCTGGCAGATTATCCCGCAATCTGGATTTTAGGCGAGGCGGGCAAAAATTCGGACTTTCAGGAAACTAAACGAAAAATTATGGAGATGGTCATTATTACCCCTTAAACGGAAAGCTGTACGAAAATTTCGCCAAAATAGTCAGTGTAGAGCCACACAGTCGTTACGATTTGATTTAGATAGATGAGGAATCTGCTCAATGTAAAACACCTTTTGGGCTATGTCCGCTGGACTTAACCTGCAAAAGTGACCATTCATGACATCTCCCTTATTAATCCTCCTGACGAAAAAATTCACATGAAAAAAAAAAAGGTCCAGAGGTGGAATTCCATCACGTTTGGTCGATTTCTAGTCAGGTTGGTCTTGTTCTGTATATATTGTGGAAGAGTAAAATCACCATTTCGGTTCCCTATAAACCGCCAGTCCATTCCGGAACATGAAATATTATTTACGTTTAAAACCTACCTTTGGACAGGTGGATGCTAAATATAAATTTTGGTTCGATTGTCTTCAGTAGTTTTCAAGTTGTAAGGAATACGCTTTACACGCACCCGCTCGTGAGTTAAGTCCGATGGGACTTGTACAGAAAAACGGTCCGTTAATGATATCTCCCCTATTAATCCTCGTATCGAAATGATGCACATGAGAAAAGAGGTTTAGAAATTAATTTCTACCAAGGTAGGTAGATTTCCATTAAGTTTGGTTGTGTATATTTTGTGGAAGTGCAAAATCACTGTTTCGGTTTCGTATAAAACCCCAGTCAGTTCAGGGATTTAGAAACAATATTTGCCCTAAAACCTATCAAGGACAGGTGTATTCTAAATATGAGTCTTGTTGGATATACATCCAGTAGTTTGTAGCACTCGCGTACATACGGCGTAATTAAGGAAGAAAATAATACAGTTAAGAAAGTTGAAAGTAATAGAAAATGGATTATAACTGAGGACAGCCGGATAACGACAAATATGTAAATGCCAAGTGAATGTATTGGAAAATCAAATGCCCCTCAATCAATTATGCTAGTGTGAGTTATGGATATAATAAAGCGGTAACAGAGGAGAAATTTAGGTCCAGTGATTCTTAGGTAAACAAATAACAATAAGATGACTAATGGTGTTATTACTTAATCTATTCGAGGGCGGTTATAACATCTAACGATATTCCGCCAATATCCCGCAGATAGGCCGATTGACGCCTCTCTTGCCTTCTACCCAAGGAACAACCACGAATTTAAAAGCATGATGAGGAAAATGGCAATACGTTACTTCCCTGCTGGCATGCAGTCAGAGACGTTGCCATGGTAACCTGTAGGTTCGTTGTTGGTCTGTCGGTCACTCAATGCAGAGCATGATACCAGCGGAAAATTGTAAATTTCTCCGTCATGTGAAGAGTAAGGTAAATTATGAACATAACGAAAGTTGTTTATAATGAAGAGATGTTTCACGTACGGTAAACTAAGTTTACAGAAAATCAATAGTATAAGAGAAAATGGAGGAAAACCATTCTGGTTTTTATAAACCCCCCGTCTATTCAAAGATTTTAAAATGATATGCATATTGAAACATTCCCCGGGATGAGTATACTCTAAATATGAAGTTTGGTTGAGATCTATCCAGCCGTTTCGACGTGATGGTTGAAAAACCATTCTGGTTTTCCTATAAACCCGCTGTGTATTCAAAGATTTTAAAACGATATGTATATCGAAACCTTCCCCGGGATGAGTATACTCTAAATATGAAGTTTGGTTGAGATCTATCCAGCCGATTCGACGTGATGGTGGAACAGACAAACAGACAAACAGACAGACAAACAAACAAACAGACACGAAACGTAAAAACCACCGATTCGGTCTTGAGTTGACCTAAAACGGATAAATATCTGAAAAATTGGCAAAACAAAAGAGATTACAGACAGCGGACCCCCTACAATTTTATTTATATAGATAATAATAATAATAATAATAATAATAATAATAATAATAATAATAATAATAATAATTACATAAATACTTCATCATTATAGACCGTTATGCCTTTCAGCGTTCAGTCTGCAAGCCTATGTGAATTTACTAAACGTCTCCACAATCCTCTATTTGCAACTAGTGCTGTGACCTTATTCAGTTCTTTACATCTTTAAATCGTTAGAAACCGAGTCTAACCATCGTCGTCTTGGTCTCCCTCTGCTTCTCACACCCTCCATAACAGAGTCCATTATTCTCTTAGGTAACCTATGCTCCTCCATTCACCTCACATAACACCACTACCGAAGCTGGTTTATGCGTACAGCTTCATCCATCGAGTTCATTCCTAAATTAGCCTTTATTTTCTCATTCCGAATACCCTCCTGCCATTGTTCCCACCTGTTTGTTCCAGAAATCATTCTCTCTATGTTCATGTCTGTTACTTCTAACTTACGAATAAGATATCCTGAGTCCACCAATCTTTCACTCCCGTAAAGCAAAGTTGGTCTGAAAACAGACGGATGTAGAGGTAGTTTCGTCCGGGAGCTGACTTCCTTCTTACAGAATACGGTTGATCGCAACTGCGAGCTCAACGCATTAACTTTACAGCACCTTCATTCAACCTCATTTACTATATTTCCATCCTGGGAAAACACACATCCTAAATGCTTGAAATTATTTATCGCTTCTAGCTTTGTATCACCGATCTGACATTCAATTCTGTTGGATTTCCTACCTACTGACATCAATTTAGTCTTCGAAAGGCTAATTTTCATTCCATACTCATTGCACCTATTTTCAAGTTCCGAGGTACTAGACTGGAGGCTTTCGGCACAATCTGCCATTAAGACCTAGTCGTCAGCATAGGCCAGACTGCTTACTACATTTCCACCGAAATGAATCCCTCCCTGCCACCTCATACCTTTCAGAAGATGATCCATGTAAACTACGAACAACAAAGGTGAAAGATTACTACCTTGTCTAACCCCAGTAAGTACCCTGAACGAAGAACTCATTCTACCATCAATTCTCACTGCAGCCCAATTGTCAACATAAATGGCTTTGATTGTTTTTAATAATCTACCCTTAATCCCATAGTCCCCCAGTATGGCGACAATCTTTTACCTTTGTACCCTGTCATATGCTTTCTCTAGATCTACGAAACATAAATATAACTCTATGCCTCTCGTGGCATTTTTCAATTACCTGACGCATACTGAAAATCTGATCCTGACAGCCCCTCTGTGGTCTGAAATCAAACTGCTTTCATCCAACTTCCTCTCAACCACTGATCGCACACTCAAATAATGATAATAATATTATTTAAAATCCCTTCACCATCCCGATGTGCCATAATTTTGCCTGAAAAGTGATTCTTTAACGTGCCATAAGTCCATTAAGGCAATCACTCAGATTTAAGCACTATTAAATGCTAACAGAACACACTGCGATTCAATTCCTTAGTCTTGAATATATTTATATCCGGAGAGAACGGACATCATATTAAAATATGAGAGGATCTGAGAAGTGATTTTTGGTGAGGATGCTGAATATAGTTCACTACACAAGTAATCCTTTTATTTCCAGTTTCTTGGGGTAAGCATTTCGTGTGTATTTGGCCCTTTTTAAGGAAAGTTGCCCTTTTAGATGCCTCTGTTATTTGGGGGATATATTCACTATTGCGTATTTTTGAAGTGTTTGGTAGCATGGTGTGTTACGTGTACATTAAGAGATGTGTAATGGTGCGGAAACAAACACTCTGTTTTCGAGATAAGGAAATTAACTGCATGCAGTCACAGTTCTCGACTGGCCGGTATTCAAACCCAAGGTCATCTTAAGCGATGACCACTTCGCAGACTATTTAACCAAGGAGCTGAACGAGGATTCCAAGCAGATGAAGGGATGTAATTGTTAACGTGTGGTATATTCAAAAGTCTGTTACTCTATTGTACCCGATGCATTTACTGGACGTATTCAAAATGGCGCCTACGGAAGGTAGAGGCCAGCCAAGGCAAAGAAATGTATAACAAGATATCGATATATGTATGCTAGGAGGCCATGACTAACTTAAACCTACCACTATGAAGGCGGTGTACAATGGTGCAGAATCGATAGAATTGTTTTAAAAAAATAAGAAGGATAAAACAGATTATTACAAAAACTGACTTGAAAAATTGACGTGGTGAGAACAAGACGTTCCGAACTTCGCACTCGAAAATAAGCGACATTGGCAATATTTAGCGAGAAACATTAAGCTAAGAAGAAGGAAATACTGAGCGAATTGAATAGATAAGCGTTAAAATACTGGAAAGAGCAAGTAAAATCCTGAAGCTTAGAATAATACGTCCAGATACTCAGACGCAAAGCCGTTTGAAAATAGGAACTTGATTGAGACGAGAGAGCTCGAGATTAAGCCACTCTTAGTGAAAATAATCACTAGGAAAACAAAATAAGGAAGCAATCACCATAAAAATATATATTCTACGCAGAACTATGATGAGCTTATATTTTTCAGAATCATCGCATTTTGTCTACTGTCTTGCTGAGCAGATGATGGCTTGCTAAATCGGCATAGACCAACCTGGAGGGAGATGTCATCCCGGCCGTTAAAACCACCCGACCCGTGTGGAGGAGGTCACACTACTTGAGACACCACTGGTGGAAATCCTACCCAATTCCTGATCCAAGGACTACGACCACACCGAGAAGCAACTAAGGCCCGAGATATTGAATGACGAGCTAAGTAATAGTATTAAGTAATATAATTTCTTATGTGGAGTATTACCAGTATATACAGTAGATCTGAATAGCCTAAGCATGAGATAATTAAGTGTGCTTATGAATATAAGAAAGTGCAGTGTGAAATATTTAAGTTGACATCTCGTTACAGAGTGATAGCGTGTTACTATATTATTTTATCCAAGGATGAAGGAATACGATTTAAAAGTACGACATAGTGCAACAGCTGTTTCAAGGAATCCCGGTTAGTTAGGAAGGTCCATGCGTGATGTAGTAATAGTCAAACCCAGTTACGTCATAGAGGGACGCATGTTGAATTGGTTAAGACAAGTTACCATATTCTTTGCTGTATGATTTTATTGAAAGGAAAGATACTGAATTTGGGGTTATATACGGAATTGCAAGATTAAAATGCGTTTTTGAGGAACGAATACTGCGCTTTTGATGAGATACGTATCGTTGTGTAATTAAATATTGGAGGTTAAACGCGCTAATTGTGAATGCTAAATGAATTAAATATGGGTTAATATTGGAGGTTAATAGTGAGATAATGGAAGTGTGTATAGTATTTGAAATGATATATTGCGCAGAGTAATAGGAAGTAAAGCGTATTTGATATGTTTAATATGTGATGTTGGAGCACATGCAGTGCGATTACAGAATATAAGTATGCCCCAGCGAGGAACTACAGCAAGGTATGAACAATAATATTACGTATATTTTAATGATGTGTGAAAGTGGTTTGACAGTAGTAACAACCGGTGATGGATAAATGAATACATGATTATGTCATATTCTGAATGAATGGATATTGCATGGAAGAATAAGCGTGTATGCAAGTAGTAACATAATGTAGTATTGAAATATCTTTGTGTTGGCATTAGCACACCTATATATGATAAATGCTTACTGGCTGTATGTATATCGAGCTGGAATACGATACATAAGAAATTATTTAGCTAGAATAGGGAATTTATTTGACATTTACGTAGGATATCATCGATGTTTTGTTAATATGGAATATTATTAGAGTGAATACTTAGTTAGGAGCCGTAATTTAAATGGCAGTAGGACCGAGGAACTTAATGCGTCATTCAATATTTCATTTTCTTCACGTTAACCTGCACCAACGAACTCAGATACTTTTCAACATTACTTAAGTCACTGATATTTATATTCAGGACATATTATTCAAATTCAATTCATTTTCGCAGAAACTTGAACAACGTGATGGTTGCATTTTCAATGAGGTATATAATTATACCATGACTGATGGAATAATTTATTGATATAACGAATTTCGTCCGTGGCCAAAAGACTGTGATTTAATATATTTAAATGACCAAATGTAATTTTTAAAGGAAAGATAATTCATTTCAGGAATACGTTACTCAGTGTATTAAGATGAAAGCTTAGTTTAGGATATAGGCAGCGCTGACCTAAAATATTAGATTCACTGATTAAAATATTTATCTATTAAGTTGATAATTGAAGATTATGAGTCATACCTGATATTAACCATTTCTTTTGCGAAACTTGACAATTTAATAAATGTGTTTCTTGATTAGTTTCTTATATAATGAAGTGAGTTTTCATTTATATTGGTAGTTAATAGTTTTACTTAGTGTGTAAGATTCTCGTTGTGCGCATATATATATTTTTCTTAAAAGGATGACTGAAGTTTGCGTTTACGAAATAACTACTGAGCGTATGGTATCGTTACTTTCTCTGAACTGCGTATGGTACCGTTATTTCTCTTCGGACACACGTAAAACCAAACATAGGAAAATTAACCATTTTTCTGGAGGCATGGATACCCTGAGATATATTTAACTGACTAGTTGGGAATTACTGTGGTTACCCTGACCCGTAGGGTGCACTATTAATATCTAATGCTACTCTTATTCCTATAATTCTTTTGCTTCGATGGTTGCGCCCTCTCATATTAACTTACTAAGAAATTTTCAAATCTAGACCGTTTGTTGTGGATTCCATTGGTCACGAAAGAACGGTTTCAAAGTCAGCGGTGTTTAAGTGATAGAAAAGTATCTTTCAGTTCTCCCACTATTCTTGACTGATAGTTTGTTTCGCATTCAATTTATTCCGAAGGTTTTACTTCTCACAATTAAAGGGAACAGCATTTCAGAGATAGTGAGCGTTTTCCTCCATTGATTCAAGTGGACTGTTTGGCATGACTTCCACACAATTGTTCCAGGAATCTCTATTATTCTTTTCACCTTGAACGCTCTTAGTATTTTTTTTACTCCCTTACCACTAACATGGATGCCAACGGCCGTAGCCGTGTTGAAACACCGGATCCCGTGAGATCTCCGAAGTTAAGCAACATTGGGCGTGGTCAGGAGTTGGATGAGTTGCCACGCGCTGTTGGTGGGGGGTAAGGGAATGGAGGAGCGGAAAGGAACTGGCCACCCTACTGCACGTAAACTCCGGCTCAGGAACATCTCTGCGGAGGTTCGGACTTGTCTTCGGGCAGAATAACCCTTACCTTACCTACTATAACACGGATGGGCGGTGGGTTTGAGGATCTTTCATTCACAAATGATTTTCTCACACATTACTATACCTTGTTTGATTTGACATCCCCCTCTCTACTCCTGCTACACGTGTCGTCGTCTTATGAAATGAATGTAGTAATTACGATGCTTTAGCCGAATCTGTCATTGCTAACTTTCGAGAGACTTTTCTAATCATCTCGTCCCATCAGTCGTTTAAGGTCAAATTCAGACCTCGATAGTACAGAGTTTATAATTTTCTCAACCCTCGTGGCATTTTCCTACTGGATGCTTCCAGTCTGCGACTGAGAAAGAGCTTTCCTCCACCATTCATGCTTTCTCCTGACGCAATAATTACGACGACCACTTTCGAGCTGTCAATATATAATTAGCCGTGGTTGGTTCTTAGTCTCGCATCCTGATTTGGAGTATATTCTTAGTTAAATGCAAAGTACAGCCCGCAATATGAACTTACTTATTAGTGCCATATAGTCCGGCTCCATGGCTAAATGACGCGCAGGTCACCTACGGGTGTCAAATCAAAAGACCTGCACCTGGTGAGCCGAACATGTCCTCGGACACTCCCGGCACTAAAAGCCATACGCCATTTCATTTCAGTGCCATATACTCTCGCAATGCTACCTGTGTGGCACTTTTGTTGATTGGTCAGCGTACTGACATCCGGTTCAGAGGTCCTTGGGTTCGATTAACGGTCTGGTCGGGGATTTTAATCGCGCGTGTTTAATTCCTCTAGCTCATGAACTTCGTCCCGTAGAAAAAATCCGCTTAATCAATGGAGGGAGATGCCCACTATCTCTGTGAAATTCTGTTTCCTTAAATTTTGAGAAGTGCAGTCATTGTCGTTATACACATCTCCACAACACACGACGATCCACCAGAGAAACATTCATTGCTTTACATAAAGTTGGCGTTAGGAAGGATAGCCAGCCGTAAAACTAAGCTAGATCCATTCCAAATGCCGACCCTAGGTATGTAAGGAAAGTCCAAGAAGAAGAAGAAGAAGAAGAAGAAGAAGAAGAAGAAGAAGACTCTCCCCTTGCTACCTGTTGCTATTTATTCATGCATGAAGTATCTGAGTATCAACACTCTCTGGCTTTTTGAGGAAAGCATCGGCAAAATACAGTACCTCACTCCTCATTACCTAGTTGGCATCTTGGCGTTGCCATCGATGAAGTAGCTATATCTAAGTGGGCCAGGACGGTGGAATCCATCCACAGTTGAAAAAGGCGAGTGAAAGGGTGGTAAACTGATTTTGGGAGCGGCCCCAGTCTCGAAAGCCAAGAATAACGGCTGAGAGGAATCGTCATGCTGATCACACGACACCTCGCAATCTGCAGGCCTTCGGGCTGAGCAGCGGTCACTTGGTAGGCCAAGGCCCTTCAAGGACTGTAGTGCCATGGGGTTTGGTTTGGTTTGGTTTGGTTTGGTTTAGTTTGGTTTGGTTTGGTTTGGTTTGGTTTGGTTTGGTTTGGTTTGGTTTGGTTTGGTTTGGTTTGGTTTGGTTTGGTTTGGTTTGGTTTGGAGTTGGTGACCACGAGGTCCCTAGCTGAGTCTGATATTCCTTCAGCGTATTTGTGGCTGGGTCTTCACTTTCATCCTTCCTCTCTGATGATC
This sequence comes from Anabrus simplex, assembly GCF_040414725.1. NCBI lineage: Eukaryota > Metazoa > Arthropoda > Insecta > Orthoptera > Tettigoniidae > Anabrus > Anabrus simplex. The sequence continues at coordinate 1,366,561,868 of NC_090265.1, forward strand.
CCTTGTTCAAGTCTTGTTCTCTTTCTACCCTGGTGGTAGACTGGTGAATCATAAGGTTCTTACATTATCATGCCCTTCGAAGCCCTTCTCTTTATTTCCCCGATACTTTCGTTTATCGAAAGGTTGGACCTCTTTCTTTTTATCTCCAGATTAGTGTTAAGAGACGATGGTTGCTGAGTTGTATCTCGAATGAAAACAATAATAACCACAAGTGAAAAAAAATGAAATGGCGTATGGCTTTTAGTGCCGGGAGTGTCCGAAGACAAGTTCGGCTCGCCAGATGCAGGTCTTTCGGTTTGATTCCCGTGGGCGACCTGCGCCGCGTGATGAGGATAAGATGATGATGAAGACGACACATATACCCAGCCCCCGTGCCAGCGAAATTAACCAATGTTGGTTAAAATTCCCGACCCTGCTGGGTATCGAACCCGGGGCCACTGTGACCAAAGGCCAACACACTAACCATTTAGCCATGGAGCCGGGCATAACCACCAGTAATAACCACATAATATATCGTGGTGCTATGTCAGGATCCAACTTACCTCCGGCTTTTGATTTAACTGATAGACTCACGTTAAATGCTAAACATAGATGCAGACTGCGCAGTAAATGGCGATTAATGTTAGCTCGAAACAAAAAACAAATGTTGATATCAAATGAACATGTGAGAGGCTGGGCTGTAGTATGAACATGATACATGCAGGGTTACTGATATCCAGTGACAGTAATCGGCACAATGAGAACTTTTAGAAATGTTCCTCGTCTGCAATGGTGGGATAGAATTTATTTCGCATATTTGTGATTTTCAACTTGATTACTCTCAAATTAGGCGCGCAATCAGAGAATAATAATTAAGCAGTAGGGTGTGTGAACGATCTTTTAAATGCACCCATCCCATCAGGAAGGAAAGAGGGAAGTCGACCCGACACCCCCAGGAATGCTGGCGGGTTGCCGGCGGACAGGGGTGACTACCCCACCTCACTGACGTCATGAGATAACCGAACTTAGTCGAAGTTTCCCGATCATGGCCGGTATCCAAGCGAGCAGAGCGAAACCTAACTATCGATTCAGCATCCCCACGCTGTGTACCGGTCGTCCTCGCGTGCAATCAATCCCTGGCTGGACTCGCATCCAGGCTCCAGGAGATCCACGACCTGGCGCGCGAATCTAGCTCATCGTACCGCACTGTCATGTGAAGTCGATGGTGGGTGGTGGTGGTGGGTGCGCAGGAAGTGCGTGGAAGTGCGTGGCAGTGCGTGTGGTGATGGTGCGTCGTGAAGTGGTGTGGCATTCAGTGTAACCAGAACAACAGTTAAAAAGAGAACCAAGTGTGGGGTATTGATATCGCGAAAGAAAAAAAGAACTGACTATTGAGTCATCTTTGGTGGCATCTTGTGGTAAGTTAGTCCAGCATCTCCTCCCGGCGCCGCGCGGCGCGCTCTCACATGAGACACTCGAGCCCACACTGCGGCGTGCGTACCTCTTTATATTGATTTTCTTAGAGGTAGTGCATGCCACATGGCAGGCTCACACCACGGGCGGCAATGGTTGTAAGGTTTCTTAAACTGAAAGCAAAATGAATCCTGAGTTTAATGTAACCTTTACTAATGGAATCTAGGTACAACTTTCTACCGGGAGCACCGAATTTTGATAATTTTGAATATGCTATCTATCGTTCTGTTTTCTTGTAGAGAGTATCTCAATGCACGAATAACAGTGAATGAGTAAATAAATCTGAAAAGGCATGAAGAACACCTCCTAATACCCACTCAATTTGTTAGGAGAATATTCATTTCGTCTCCCTTGACTATACCCATTTTCGTCCCTTGCACATTAGTTACCTTCCAAATTAAATTATATTTACTGCAACATAACCCGATACTTCTCAAGGAAATATAACTCGTGTTAATCCCCACAAGTGGATGACATAAGATCGTATATTAGTATGAACATACCTTCACACTTACTTGAAACAACATTAGTGGTTTAACAGCAGAGACATAATGGCTGTAATGTATAATACATCCTCTCATATGATATTCGTTTCCTTGGTGGCAATGTAGTCAACCAAAACACCGAACGTTTTGTTACAAGCGAGGAACACCATTTTCTACACGTTTTCAATCACTATGCAGGATATTAACTTAGGAACAACATAATGAATGTTGGTTTCTACAATTTTGAAAGAGATGTAAACTATCTGGAAGAACTAGAACTGAAACTTCCCATCGACAGTATATTGTATGGCATCTGATTTTAAACTCACCCAAATCGACCACTTCCTGAAAATCCTTCCATCATAAATTCTTCACTTAATATGCTAACGTTTAAGTTAGATCCCCTCAGATCTATTGTCGAACTTTAAAATAAATTTAATTCTACCTTATCTGAAGTCTTTGGGTAAGATATAGTTAATGTGTGTATTTATTTTATATGATAAATATTAAAAATGGAGATACTGTAATTGTTTGTAAAGGACGGCTTCTGTTGGAAACTCAACGAATAATGTATTTTACAGTAGGCCTATTAGATCTGCAATACTATAATATCGGGTAAAGGATCCATTTTTCTCTATGAAATTAGTATGGATCATTAAAAGAAATCCAATTCCAATTGGTGTTAGATCTGCAGTACTATAATATAGGATAAAGGATCCATTTTTCCCCACGAAGTTAGTCTGGATCATTAAAAGAAATCCCATTCGAATTGGTGTAGTTTCTGAGTAGAAGGGATGGGAGTAAATACTTCGTGTACAAGAGGAATTACACCGCGTATTCCTGGTCAAAATTATTTATAATGAAATAGGCACGATTCAGTGAATTTAGCGTTTTTAACAATTTATTGGGGTCGGTACTAAATAAGAATTCGGCCTATTTTTAAGGCCAGATGCCCTTCCGGACGCCTACCTTATATAGTGGAAAGTATTCAATATTACGTATTTCTGTGGTGGTTGGTTATGTTGTGTCTAAATGAAGAGAAGTGTATTAATACGAACACAAATATTGCAGTTACCGAGCTAGAGGAATTAACCATACGCAGTTAAAATCCCCAATTGGTTCGGGAATCGAACCCGAGGCACTCTGAACCGAAGGTCAGTACGCTGACCATTCAACCAAAAAGCCGAGCTGAAACATATGTAGCTCCAGATTTTTTGTTTTGTTCACAAATTGAAGGAAAAATCCCATAACATTCCTTTTCCAGCACTTGTGGATTGTTAGAATGTTCTCAGTATACGCTATCACAATTGAAATGTAATGCATAGAAATATGACTGGAATGCCTTTTGAAATTGTTATATTCTCATCTTAGGCTCCTAGTGACAATTTCCCAAAGACAAAATCTCATGCCTTTGCTTTATTTTTTTTCACATCACCGAGCTCGATAGCTGCAGTCGCTTAAGTGCGGCCAGTATCCAGTAATCGGGAGATCGAGGGTTCGAGTCCCACTGTCGGCAGCCCTGAAGATGGTTTTCCGTGGTTTCCCATTTTCACACCAGGCAAATGCCGGGGCTGTAACTTAATTAAGGCCACGGCTGCTTCCTTCCACTTCCTAGGCCTTTCACATCCCATCGTCGCCATAAGACATATCTGTGTCGGTGCGACGTAAAGCAAATAGAAAAAAAAGAGTTTTCACATGTCTGTTACTCTAATAAGATCGCCGAGCTGAGTAGCGCAGGTGGTAGAGCACTGGCCTCCTAAGCACAGGTTGGCGAGTTCGATCCCGGCTCAGTTCTGTGGTATTTGAAGGTGCTCAAATACGTCAGTCTCGTGTCAGTGGATTTAGTGACACGTAAAAGAACTCATGCAGGAGAAAATTCTGACATCTCGACGTCTCCGAAAACCGTAGAAGTAGTTAGAGAGACATTCAATCAATAACATTATCATATTTAAAGATATCCTGAGTAGTACACAAGTACGAACACATTGTATTTTCATAGTAAAATATTCTTACTGCGGCATGATAAGTGGTAATGGTTTAACTTCTTCATTTTAAGGAAAATACATGTAAATACCTTATTATTTTACAGATCCACCATTAGTTGTCAAAGATAGCGTAGGTGTCACTGAGAAGGCGTGCTAGGGAAGTTAGGAGTAAACGAGTTTCCCGTTGCCTTCCTCACCGATCCAGAAGGCGCTGTAACATAACAGTCTGCACTAAAACGCACAGACCAACCAATCCTATGAACAACAGTTCCACATTATTTACCACAAGGACTGCCTGTATTGCGAATGCTGTTATTAACATCGCTCATACTTGTGTCCACTGTATCTCACCAGAGATGGATTTCGGCAGTTCTATATCTATATCTATATCTATATCTATATCTATATCTATATCTATATCTATATCTATATCTATATCTATATCTATATCTATATCTATATCTATATCTATACAATTAACAATAGTTCAGCATCAACGGGAATGTGGTTTTTTACCGTTCAAGAGTTCATTCTGGACGACTAAATGATTTTTGGATGTATTTTGATCTATGTTATCGTAGCCCGCCTGGTGACCGTGATCGTTAAGGCGCTGAAGTCTCAACGGTCTCATATCGTGGTTAGCCGGTTCGAGTCCCGTTGGTGGAAAATATTTTCACCATCAGAATGTTGGCCGGCAGGGTAGGGGAGGTCGTGGTATACAATTTCGAATCTACCGAGCTCGATAGCTGCAGTCGTTTAAGTGCGGCCAGTATCCAGTAATCGGGAGATAGTGGGTTCGAGCCACACTGTCAGGCAGCCCTGAAGATGCTTTTCCGTGGTTTCCCATTTTCACTCCAGGCAAATGCCGGGGATGTACCTTAATTAAGGCCACGGTCGCTTCCTTCCAATTTATAGGCCTTTCCTATCCCATCGTCGCCGTAAGACATATCTGTGTCGGTGCGACGTAAAGCAAATAGCAAAAATAAAAAAAAATAAAAAATAAATTCTAATCACTAGATTGCGTGTCAAAAATCTGGATCCGCGGTGCTCAAATGGACTGAGGGCATATAGCTCTCTTGATGGTGATTCGTCCGTCGGATAGGGACGTTAAGCATTGAGAAGACCCCTTGGCGCTATTCGACAGGAGTAGGCTATGTGCCGGTACCGGGTTTCGCCCTCTCCCTACTATCATATATCACGTCATTCATTTTATCCCCTCAACTCCTCTGATGAGGTTGACGTCAATAAGGGCATCCGGTCATAAAAAACCTGCCACGACAGATTCATCTCACCTCATACCCGACCCCGTAGAGAAAAGGGATAAAGGTTGGACAAAAAACAAACAAACAAACACATTTGATCTATGTTATGGAACTAGTTCAATGGAACTATAAAATGTCTAGGCATAACTCATAAATTATATGATTTATGCCGGCATGATAGCACAGTGACGTGGTCTATAGCTTATTACGAAGTAAGATGCATTTTAGATCTGTACTCAATACAGTAATTTTCCAAATGGAAGGTTCCAAATCTGTAGTTCAAGTTTCTTTTGCATCTGCAAGTTGAAAGATTTATAATCTCAAGATCACGTAGGCCTATACCTGAGAGCTTTGGTGTTTGATAGGCGCTGAAATGAGCTTATCTATATAGAGATATTTTGGGATAAATTCAAAATTCCTCTTTCGGTAGAAAGAGTTAAGCACGTTTTACAAGTAAACTGTTTGGATTGGAGCGAGAGATTTCGATGAAACTCGGACGAATGGATTAACAAATGCACTGTATAAACTAATGCTAATAATAATTTATCTGTAAAATCTAGTATTATGATTAATTGTTGAAAGTAGCTGGGTGGTTTGGAACAGCTGATGATGACGTATGATGAGCGTATGTACTGTAGAAATATGATGAACCCGCATGAGGTGGACGGGTGCAATACCTATAATCCTATTTTGAACTTACATAAAACGCGTTGTACTGAAAATGAGATTTTGATAACACGAAAAAAAATTTACGCTCTTGAAACCCAGCTTTTCCCCACTTCTCCTCCAGGCAAATGCCGGGATGGTACCTAACTTAAGGCCACGGCCGCTTCCTTCCTTCTTCCTTGTCCATCCCTTCCAATCATCCCATCCCCCACGAAGAGCCCTGTTCAGCATAGCAGGTGAGGCGCCTGGGCAAGGTACTGGTCATTCTCCCCAGTTGTATCCCCCGACCCAATGTCTCACGCTCCAGGACACTGCCCTTGAGGCGGTAGAGGTGGGATCCCTCGCTGAGTCCGAGGAAAAAACCCACCCTGGAGGGCAAGCAGATTAAGAAATAAAGAAAGAAACCCAGCTTACTAACACGTAGAATATACGAATAATATCTAATATACTTTCGTATCGTTTATAATGGAAACTAAAATATTAAGTAGCATGAAATCCTGGTTATCTGCATATAATCGTGAATGCTATCAACAATATTTTATTAGGACAAACGAGGAAACTGCCTATTCGAAATGACTCACTCTTGTCATGTTGTGGACCGCCTATGTACTAACGGCAGTTGTGCAGAGATTTTCAAATGTCTTACTTGACCATTCTACGAAGTTCCATTGCAATAAATGCCTTTGATAAATCACCTTCCATTTAAAACTGCAACAAAAATTTACTATTCTTTTACTGCAATATTCATAATAAATATCCTAAAGGACATATCCTTGACGGTGCACGCAGCACTGAACATGACTTGCAGTGTGTGCATTGGCACATCTTAACATTTTATCACTGCAACACACGTCTAAAGAATTCGTTGTAGTAATTGTTCATCATTTTATTGCTCTGTTTCGTACACTTTCGATCTGATATAGCCCTACAAGAACCGTCCATAGGGGTTAGATTAGGCGATCGTGGTGGCCACTGCCAGGGTTCATCACGACCTATCCACCGTTCACGACATCGTGTATCAAGATATCCCCTAACGGCTCGAAGTAGTGAGGTGGTGCACCCTTATACTTCAACCAATGTTGTAGTACTAGCTGCAGTGGAATGTATTCTAGAGTATTATCTAGAGAGAAGTCAATCTCTGGAAATTCTACATAACGTCTACCTGTGTGCCTAGGTGCAATAAGACGGGTCCAATGATATAGTATCCCAGAATACCGCAAAACATATTAACCCCTCTTCCCCTACTAGAGTTGCATTTGCTGTGCTCGAATCCAGTGGGGGTTTACTGGAGCCAATAATTGAAGTTGTGGGTGTTGACGGTGGAAACATTTGAAAAATAACATTCATCGCTCCCCAAGATATTCCTGGAACAAATATGAACCTTGCAGTAATGCCGTGGCCATTCTTCGTCAATATGTTAACTTGCGATCAAAATCATTTCCATTGAATTGCTGATGTATGTGCGCATTATACGGGTGCCGCTATTGTGTCTCCTTCACGATCCTTTGTATTTACCTTCGGCGCACTCCTAGCTCGCCTGCAGCACTTCTTTGCCCTAAGTAAAATAAAACGTGTGCAAATTGTAACAGTGATTATTATTATTATTATTATTATTATTATTATTATTATTATTATTATTATTATTATTATTATTATTACAGTAAGGTGAAATTCAAGTTCCAGGTATTGGGGTACATTCTGCATAAGGTCAGCATTGTCGCAGGCGGGTATATCCCTGTCGGAAAGTGCCTTAAACAATCCATTAACTCTTAACTCCAGCTACGTAGGTCGAGTCATAAGTCAGGGTAACAATTTTTTTTTTTCGCGAACAGGAGACAATAAGGAAAATCTAATATATGCATTTGGAAACGTACGGTATTTATTTGCGCATGGTGCCACTAGATGGTGTGTCTAAACAACAGTGCGGGTCTAAGCATGCCCCCAAGTTCAGTGTGTGAGTGAGAGCGTCACAAAATGGAAGTCAACAAGCAGGAGCAACGATCGTTTATTAAAACTAGCAAATGTACCCGTGCTTCGCTACGGTATTCTACATTGTATTCGAATATCGAAGTAAATACTGTACATGCAGTAAATAAGATTGTTTTAAAATTGCATGTCTCTTAGCGTTATCCGAGAAACAGCTTGGGGAGGAACCCATACGTTGTTTCCAATGTAAAGTGTTTGTTACGTATTTGTGATGGTAACGACAGGCTCACTTGCCTACTGCCATTCACAATCGATCTGGGGAGTTTTCGTTACAATGGCAGACCCCCTTTCCTACTTCCAGAGAGATAACAGTTGAGAATTTTCTATTATAATGGCAGGCAACTACCCTTGAGTTGTGCAGTTATCATTATCATGTCAGGCCCCTTTTCCTACTGCCAGCCAGCTTACTGCCAGTCACACCAAGTCGGTGAGTTTCCATCAAAATAGCAGGCCACTATGCTTAATACCAGTCACATTTTAGACATGGAAATTGGTTTATAATGGCGGGCACCCTTGCCTACTGCCAAACAGAATCGGGTAGGGGAGTTTTAAACAAAATTGCATGCTCCCTTGCCTTCTGAAAGTCAAATCGAGAAGTGAATTAATCATTACAATGGTAGGCCTTCCTTACTAATGCCAGTTACACAGGAGTTGGAGAAGGACCCCATTCCTACTGCCAGTTAAAGTCGGTGTGGGGAGTACTGATTACAATAGCAGACACCCCCTTTCTCGATCGCTACAAATCGACATCAGTGGATATATATAGTTTGACATACGAAAGTATATGCATGTTTACAATATTGCAGACCTTCATTTACAGATTAACTGCTGCTAAACGTACGTTATGTCGACAAAGGATTGTACCATAAGACGCCGGATTTAGTGGCTGAAATGGCAGGTCCTATGATATCTCATCTATTCTTGGGTCAGATTGAGTTCGAAATGTTGAACAGGGTAAAGTTTTTGTAAGATTATCTCACATCTGATAATTATGTGACAGCTACATACATAGCATTTGGCTCACATATGGCTGCTGGGTGGGCCAATTTTTGTGAAGAATTTGATGGTTCTATATTTCCTATAAGTGATTGAAAGTATGAATTATGCATGTGAAAAGTCCAAATTTACTTAGCATCGATTAATAGAGAAAAGTCAAACGTAAAAGGGATACAGATACGACAAAAAGTCATAAGACCAAATTGAACGGAGATTGTGCAATCCGTTATGCGATAGGACTTCCCGAAGGTCTGCACCATCATTAAAATTGCCTCCATATTTCGATATTCTTCGAGGATAAAAAGTGAAAAATTTAATGATCTTGGAAGTTTTCCGTCCGTTACAGGCTAAAACGTATAATTTTGTCTAATTTCAATTATCTTTTTCATCTGGCAGATTATGCCGCAATCAGGATTTTGGTCGAGGAAGGTAAAAATTAGGACTTTCAGGAAACTAAACAAAAAAATGTGCAGATGGTCATTATTATTCTTTCAACGGGTAGCTGTGCGAAAATTTCGCCAAAATAGTCAATGTAGAGGCACACAGTCGTTACGATTTTATTTATTCAGATAGATAAGTTATCTGCTCCACGTACAACACCTTTTAGGCTATGTCCGCTGGACTTAACCTGCAAAATTGACCATTCATGATATCTCCCATATTAATCCTCCTGACGAAAAATGCCCATAAAAATAAAGTTTTAGAAATGGAATTCCATCAAGTTTTGTCGATTTCCAGTCAGGTTGGTCATGTACTGTATATATTGTGGAAGAGTAAAATCACCATTTCTGTTCCCTATAAACCACCAGTCCATTCCGGTAACATGAAATGTTATTTACCTTTACAACCTACCTTCAGTAGTTTTCAAGTTGTACGAAATACGCTTTACACGCACCCGCTCTTGAGTCAAGTCCGATGGGACTTGTACCGAAAAACGGTATGTTAATGATATCTCCCTTATTAATCCTCGTATCGAAATTTGCTCATGAGAAAAAAAGGTTTAGAAATTAATTTCCATTAAGGCAGGTAGATTTCCATTAAGTTTGGTTGCGTATACTTTGTGGGAGTGCAAAATCACGGTTTCAGTTTCGTATAAACCCCCAGTCAGTTCAGGGATTTGAAAACAATATTTACCCTAAATCCTTCCCAATCACAGGTGGATTCTAAATATGAAGTTTGGTGGAAATATATCCAGTAGATTCTAGCACTCGCGTACGTACGGAGTAATTAAAGAAGAAAATAATACAGTTAAGAAAGTTGAAATTAATAGAAAATGGATTATAAGTGAGGACAGCCGGATAACGACAAATATGTAAATGCCAAGTGAATGTATTGGAAAATCAACTGCCCTTCAATAAATTATGCTGGTGTGAGTTATGGATATAATGAAGCGGTAACAGAGGAGAAATTTAGGCGCATTGATTCTTAGGTAAACAGATAAGAAGATGACTAATGGTGTTATTACTTAATCTATTCAAGGGCGGTTATAACCTCCTACGATATTCCGCCAATATCCGGCAGATAGGCCGATTGACGCCTCTCTTGCCTTCTACCCAAGGAACAACCACGAATTTAAAAGCATGATGAGGAAAAGGGCAATACGTTACTTCCCTGCTGGCAAGCAGTCAGAAACGTTGCCATGGTAACCTGTAGGTTCGTTGTCGGTCTGTCGGTCACTCAATGCAGAGCATGATACCCGCAGAAAATAGTAAATTTATCCATCATGTGAAGAGTAAGGTGAATTATGAACATAACGAAAGTTGTTTATAATGAAGAGACGTTTCACGTACGGTCCACGGAGTTTACAGAAAATCAACAATATAAGAGAAAATTGAGGAAAACCATTTTGGTCTATTCAAAGATTTTAAAATGAAATGCATATCGAAACCTTCGCCGGGATGAGCATACTCTAAATATGAAGTTTGGTTGAGATCTATCCAGCAGTTTCGACGTGATGGTAGAACAGACAAACAGACAAACAGACAGACACGAAAAGTAAAAACCACCGATTCGGTTTTGAGTTGACCTAAAACGGATAAATATCTGAAAAATTGGCAAAACAAAAGAAATTGCAGACAGCAGAACCCCTACAACTTTATTTATATAGATAGTAGTTCTCTGCGGCAGAAATGCACGCCAATGACATGCAGAGTTGCGGGAAGCATTAGGTGTACATACCATTTCCTATAGGACAGTGGCGAGGTGGGTGGAGATGTTCAAACATGCAACGAATGGTATTAATCGCCTGCCCCACCGCCGGGAACACACAGTGGAAACCTTGGGTGATTATTTCGAAAGTCTGTAACCAGTGATCTGTCCTTTGTACGTAGTCTTGTGTATTTGCTGTCTATACCATAATAAAACAACGTTTACCAATGGGCTGTGTTCTATCACTTTCCTACGAGAATCTCCTGAAGTCAGAATTTGTCTTCAGGCCCTATGCATATGTACATGCCCTATATTTCCAAATGCATATGTTAGATTTTCCGTGTTGTCTCCTGTTCGCGAGAAAAAAAAATTAGTTGCCATGACTTATTACTCTACCCTCGTATGTTCAGCGAAATACGCGTATAGACGGCTGACGTCTCTTTGGAAACTCCTGCGTATACCGCCTGCGCGTTTCGACTCCGTTCCAATCAGATTCTACATAGATTAAAATGATGACTGTGTATTCGCCGTTGCCGAACACACCAGTCATTGTCGGTATGTTGACAGCAACTCTAGTACTGCCATGCCAAATACATGCCTACGACTATACGTTCGAGAATGAGGCTTACTACCGCATTAGACAGGTAGCGCTGAGGAACATGCAACGAGTGGCCGTTCGGTTGTTATCTCTTCGTATTCTAAGGTAACATACCTACGAGCAGTAGCATCCCTTTGAAAATAAGTTAATAGATATCCCATTCATCATTTGTGTATGCGGGATACTTACAGTATAAGTACCTGATGGGAAAAATAAAACTGAGCTGGAAAATATAAGACTGACGCTGAATTAACCATTTTTAATGAATAGGAGAACTGATCATCACAGGAAATGCTGTAAATCGTCATTTCGGTGTTGCTGTCACATGTCTGCGTGTGCGTATCTCCCGCATGCTCCGTCCCGAGTACGTCGCTGTGTCATTACGTGTGAGTGAATGCGAAGAGCAAACGTGTTTAGTGACCATTTGAATGCAATACACAGTGTTGCTCACGATAAAAACAGCGCGTGTTCAATGCCGAATGTTTTGCGAAGCACGATTCCTGAAAAAACCTGTGTGGAACTGTTTGGGCAAGAGTTTAAGACTGGAAGCGTTTAGGCGAAACCTCCAGCGAAGTCTGTAATGCAAAACTTAGGTGGCGAAATGGCGCGAAACGGGTTCTGTAGCGAATACAAATCGGAAATATCCGAAAAGAGTTCGAACAACAGAAAATATTGCTCGAGGGAAGGAAAGCCTGAAACGAATTCCGAGGAAATCTCACCGCCGTTTTGGCTGTTTTTCCGAGTGCAGATTAGGAGATAGTCTTGTCGAAACATTATCAAAAAGGACCTGCATATATATCCTTACAAATTTACTGTTGCGCATGCCTTAAAGCGTCCAGATGAACCTTCGTGTGTTGAGTTCCGCCAGTTGTTTTGGAGTGAAGTGGAGTCAGGGCTTTTGGACCCTCAGTTTTTCATTTCTTCATATGAGGCCTGGTTCAGCCTGTCAGGTTATGGGAACTCACAGAACACGTGTCAATATGCATCAGAACATCCCCATGAGTACGTCGAAAAGTCGTTGCATAATCTTAAGTTTGGTGTGTGATGCGCAATGTCTGGTGTCCTCATCGCAACACGATTCTCTCACCAAACTGTTAATGCTGACCGGTATGACAACCCACAGTTTAATCCATATGCGGATCAATTCATAGAAGATGAACGACTGTATGGATGTTGTCAGCAAGACGGAGCAACAACACAAACTGCCTTGACAATATTGTCTTGAGTGCATGATGTGTTCGGTGAGGAGAGGACAACCAACAGAGGCAGTGCAATCAACTGGTCACATCGATCCCCTGATCTCTCTCCCTGTGATTTTTACCTTTGGGAAAAATTGAAGGGTCAGGTGTACTCCAATAATCCTCATACTCTGGAAGAGCTAACGAGAACATTGCAAATACTATTTCTGCTGTCCCTCACGCAGAGCTGCCACACGTTTCTCCCAGTTTGATAAACTGAACACAGCGCCGCATTGAAGTCAAACAATTCATATTGTAAATATTTTCGGGACCAGTTTTAGTTTGCCCACACTGTAGAAAGTAAGGCACTGCAGGGCTACGTGGTATATGTACGTATGTACGTGGTTGCTCAACTTAAAATCTGACTATACAGCGTGATTCAGCAGCCCCTTCCAATATCGTTTGCTGCAGCCCAACTAACGTGCGAATGGTTATAGGGGTACTATTACCTGCAGGCGTACTGTGTGGTACTATTGTTCAGTGAGCACATTTTACACGCTATTCTGAACCTCCAGCGAAATAATATATCATCCATTCGCAAAACATGACGCCTTGAAATCATGTAGCAACGTCCTTTTATCATGTAACTATGTTAATGTGTCGTGCATCGTGACCGGGTGTAACGAGGAGAGGAATCAATGCATAAAACTAGGTAACAGTGCAGTAATTAATGTCTTAAACCCCGAACCGGATGATGTACCATATCCTGCTCTCGTAATACTACAAGAATGTAGCGTGGCGGACGTGGTTAGGCGTTCGCCTATCAATCGACGGAATGTGCCAGCGGCGGTTCGAATCCTGCATCGTTAAAATATTGTCCGCCTCTGTGGTGTAGTGGTTAGTGTGATCAGCTGCCACCCCCGGAGGCCCGGGCTCGATTCGCGGCTCTGCCACGAAATTTGAAAAGTGGTACGAGGGCTGGAACGGGTTCCACTCAGCCTCGGGAGGTCAACTGAGTAGAGGTGGGTTCGATTCCCACCTCAGCCATCCTGGAAATGGTTTTCCGTGGTTCCCACTTCTCCTCCATGCAAATGCCGGGATGGTGCTTAAGGCCACGGCCGCTTCCTTCCCTCTTCCTTGTCTATCCCTTCCGATCTTCCCATCCCCCCGCAAGGTACCTGTTCAGCATAGCAGGTGAGGCCGCCTGGGCGAGGTGCTGGTCATCGTCCCCAGTTGTATCCCCGACCTAGAGTCTGAAGCTCCAGGACACTGCCCTTGAGGCGGTAGAGGTCGGATCCCTCGCTGAGTCCGAGGAAAGAACCAACCCTGGAGGGTAAACAGATTAAGAAAGAAGAACAGTGCAGTAATTAACGTCTTAAACACCGAATCGGATGGCGTATGTACTCTCCTCTCGTCATACTAAAAGCGTATTGCTGGCAGTGTAGCGTAGCGGACGTGGTTAGGAGTTCGCCTAGAAATCGACGGAATGTGTCAGCGGCGGTTCGAATCCTGCATCGTAAAAATATTTTTGAATCCGTGTGATGCTTTTTTTTTGCAAGTAGCTTTACGTCGCGCCGACGCAGATAGGTCTTACGGCGACGATAGGACAGGAAAGGGCTAGGAATGGGAAGGAAGCGGCTGTGGCCTTAATTAAGGTACAGCCCCAGCATTTGCCTGGTGTGAAAGTGGGAAACCACGGAAAACCATCTTCAGGGCTGCCGACAGCGGGGTTCGAACCCACTATGTGATGCTTGAATACATAAACACAGGCCCACGTTTGCCACATTCAAACGGGAGAATGTCGCTGTTATTAATCTTGTGCCCTGAGCATACTCCACTGGTTAGGGCCTGAATGTACTGTAATCTATGCTGTCATTTGGCAGGTTTTCCACAGAGGAATACGTTGTACGTTGACATGCTCCTCCTTTATGGGGAAGCAAGGGAAAACGCGTGCCAGGCACTACGTCTGTACCAAGAACGTTATCCCGTCAGGCGACACCCGGCTGCTACGACATTCCGCCGTGTTGAAAGACGCCTAAGGACAACAGGCGTTATTTCCAACCAGCTACTAGTCCGCGATAGGCCCATTATATCGGGTGAAACAGAAGAGGCCGTTCTGCAGGGAGCTCGTAATATTCCACACATCGGTACAAGGGCGATTGCATGACAGGGGAACACCAGCCAGCCGTCCGTCTGGCGAATACTGCATGAACATACAGTTCACCTATACATCTTGAGCTACACCAAGAGCACCATGAGCGGAATTTCGAAGCTGGAATGGAGTTCTATCGGTTGCTATTAGGCAGGCTGCACAATGATGCAGAATTCGTATCGCTTATCTTGTTCTCGGACGAATCACGCTTCCACAATACTGGAAACATCAATCTCCACGATATGCACTGCTGGAGTCCGGACAATCCTTACTGGGTGCGACAGGCGGCCCATCTAGTACGATGGGGAGTAAGTGTTTGGTGTGGAGTCTTGGGGGATCGCCTGATTGGACCTTATTTCCTTGAGGGCCATTGGACGGGCCCATGATACGTGCACTTTCTGCGTCACGAACTCCCACTGCTGCTGGAGGATGTGCCCTTGCACGATCGTTTGACGATGTGGTTGCAACAGGATGGAGCTCCACCACATTCGACTTTACCCGTTCGTAACCATCTGAACGAAGAACTGCCAGGGAAATGGATAGGGCGAGGAGGCCCCGTTTCTTAGCCCGCCAAATCAACGGATTTAACGCCGTTAGACTTCTTCTTGTGGGGACATTTGAAGGACGTCTTTTACACTCAAGCGCCGGAAAGCTCCGACCAGCTCCGGCAACTTATCTCGGACGCCTGCCGAGCAGTTACACCTGGAATGCTTCAGCGCGCAAGACGATCTATTGGACACCGGGGCCGAATTCGCATAAACCAAAACGGTCATCACATCGAGCATTTGTTGCGATAAAACATTGTCAGGACAGTTGTGTTCCTATTATTTCCGGTCTGTATGTGTCCGTCCTGCTAAATAATCGGCCCTTCTTAGGGCTACAAACACATTCATTCACACACAATTTGCATGAAAGTGGGTATTGAACTTACATTGCGTGCGGTACGTATTAAACAAATATTTCAAACATTTGTAATCTTCTCCCCGAACTCGAAGCTTCCCCTGACATGCAAGCCCACACCGCCGGGCCTTTAACAACTACACTACGGTTCTCTACGGCGCACTGTGCAGCTTATATCAAGTATTAGGTTTACTGCTGTCACAATATCAATTTAGTGTTTCACCGGCGTGTCAGATTCATATGATATAGAAGGCACACATGCCTTCCAGTGTTTCATACGAGTATAACGTTACGGCGTCCTATCATGGTGAGGAGGTAAATACCAAGATATCCGGCTGTGTTGTCTGAGCATACTGGCAGGGCAGATGTTTTCAGGACGGAATGAATATTGCGGACTGCATAAAACTCCTGTAACTCTGGCTCCTTGGACGAATGGTCGGAGTAGTGGCCTTTGGTTCAGAAGACCCCGTGTTCTATTCCCGTGAGGGAGGATTTTAGCTGCGGTTGGTTGATTCCTTTTTGTTTTTGCTAGTGGCTTTACGTCGCACCGACACAGATAGGTCTTATGGTGACGATGGGATAGGAAAAGCCTAGGAGTTGGAAGGAAGCGTCCGTGGCCTTAAGGTACAGCCCCAGCATTTGCCTAGTATGAAAATGGGAAACCACGGAAAACACCTTCAGGGCTACCGACAGTGGGATTCGAACTCACTACCTCCCGGATGCAAGCTCATAGCCGCGCGCCCCTAACCCCATGGCCAACTTGCTTGGTGGTTGGTTCCTCTAGCTTGGGTGTTTATCATTGTCTTAATACACATCCACAAACAATTAATCATACTTCAAACTACCAGAGAATCCCGCAGTAATTAATACATTACTCCTCATAGGGTTGGCGTCAAGAAGCGCATCCGAGTATAAAACGTGGCTTAGTTCACATTATTATTCACCTTGGGAACGGCCAGGAAATAAAATTTTACCTCTGCTAAATGCTAGCCCAGTTTTGAAAGGAGAGTAGCATGCCTCCCTTTTACCCACTGCTTCAAGGTTAGAATGTCAGTCGGTACAGGGATTTAAATTTTGAATTGAGGGCTGGAAGCGGGTTCATTCAGCCTAGTGAGACCAACTGAGGAGTTGTGTGATATGAGAGGCAGCACACGACTGAAGATGACGTAGCGCTGACCACTAACACGAAATATCTGGAGGCCATCCGCTTGGGCAGCAGTCGTTGGCAGTCCAAAGGTCTTAAGAGTGTGTACACGCCTCGAGATTGTTTGTTTGTAGGCTTGTACCTCATTTAAACCGAATATTTTCCCCAGGGATTTGGCTTCTAAAACTTCGGCTTTAACAAATTGAGGTAAATGAATTGTCTACTTATGAATGCCGATAATAACTTAATACATTCAACACAAAGAGAGATAGTAGAGCGTATTAGGTTTCGATGCTGTGAGCTTAAATTCCGGAGATGACGGGTTCGAATCTCTCTATCAGCCCTGAAGGTGATATTTCGTTGTTCCGCATTTCCAAGCCTGGCAAATGCTAGAACTGTATCTCAGTTGAAGCCACGATCGCTTCATTTCCTGTACTAACCGATTCCTACCTACTCCTCCTCCTTAATCTCTTTACTGTCCAGGAGTGGCTTTTCCCTCGGACTAAGCGAGAGATCCCACCTCTACCGCCTCAAGGGCAGAGTCCTGGACCGTGAGAGATCGGGTCGGGGGATACAACTGGGGAGGATGACCAGTGCCTCGCCCAGGCGGCCTCCCCTGCTATGCTGAACAGGGGCCTTGGTAGGATGGGAAGATTGGAAGGGATAGACAAGGAAGATGGAAGGAAGCGGCCGTGGCCTTAAGTTAGGTACCATCCCGGCATTTGCATGGAGGAGAAATGGGAAACCACGGAAGCCACTTCCAGAATGGCTGAGGTGGGAATCGAACCCACCTCTACTCAGTTGACCTCCCAAGGCTGAGTGGACCCTGTTCCAGCCCTCGTACCACTTTTCAAATTTCGTGGCAGAGCCGGGAATCGAACCCGGGCCTCCGGGGGTGGCCGCTAGTCACACTAACCACTACACCACAGAGGTGGACTCCTACCTACTCGTCGCCGTAAAACCTGTCTGTGTCAGCGCGGTGTAACGCATTATACATTTTAAGTCAGATTTATGAGTAAAATTTCATTTCTATGTGCAAATGTAATACATTGTTGTCATTACCTGTGATGATCCTTTTTATTATCAAGCCTCTTATCTTATCGAATAAATTCCCTCACCGTGCAGTTCTTTGTTATTTTACAGGGCTTTCTTCTAAGGAGAATCCGATGTAGTGATTGATACGGTTACTCTTAAGGCAATTCATCACGACCTGGCAAAGGGAGTGGAACAGTTTTATGGGCAACATGTTTAATGAATTCTCATCGAGAACCCCGAAACAAGCTTGTTTTTCTGTAATTTTTGGGTAAAAATATTACTGTAGACTGTATTATAATGAACATATCTCAATGATGGGAGAAATTTGTTACACGAGTGGATTTTTTTCTTGCTATTTGCTTTATGTCGCACCGACACAGATAGGTCTTATGGCGACGATGGAATAGGAAGGGACTAGTAATGGGAAGGAAGCGACTGTGGTCTTAATTAAGGTACAGCCCCAGCATTTGCCTAGTGTGAAATTGGGAAACCACGGTAAAACATCTTCAGGGCTACCGACAGTGGGGTTCGAACCCACTGTCTCCCGGATGCAAGCTCACAGCTGCGCGTCCCTAACCGCACGGTGAACTCGCCAGGCGCGAGTGGATTTGGCCCTGTTTTACGGCCGGGTGCCCTTCCTGATGCCAACCCTTTGGGGAGGGACGTAATCAACATTGCGTGTTTCTGTTCTCTTTGGCAGTGTGTTGTATGAATATGAAGAAGAGAGTGTTGGTACAAACGCAAACATCCTGTACCAGAACCAGATTAATTAATCAGATGAGATTAAAATCCTCAACTTGGCCGGGAATTGAACCCGGGACCCTCTGAACCAATGCTGACCGTTCAGCCAACGAGTCGGACAACATATCTCAATGATTAATTTATAGAAATCATCTGCGCGACAATGGGTTCTTGAATTATGCGTGCAAACGTTTTTTTTATAGGAAATACTGAATTTAATTGTATTGCATTATTTACGCGTATATAACCCGCACTTTTCTACCTGAAATTTGAGGTGGAAAATGCGATGCGGCTTATATTCAAAATAATTATAAACTAGGCTCAATGTTAAAAGGTTGATTACCGAGCTCGGTAGCCGCGGTCGCTTAAGTGCGGCCAATATACAGTATTCGGGAGATAGTGGGTTCGAATCCAGGGATTTCCGTGTTTCCCACTTTCAGACCAAGCAAATTTTGGAGGTGTGCCTTAATTAAAGCCACGGCCGCTTCCTTCCCACTCCTAGCCATTTCCTTTCCTATCGTCGCCATAAGACCTATCTGTGTCGGTGCGACGTAAAGCAACTTGCAAAAAAATTTGATTCTTAATTAATAATACATACCTTATAAAATGTTTAAATAATCAGTATATTTCCTCGTGTAGACAACATTATTTTACTGTTCATCACTGTCCCCGATATTCTCGCTCGAATTTTCACCCTCATGTGATGCGAGCCATACCGCGTTGTCTTCAGTTTATCGCGTTGAAAATGGCTCTGACTTTGTTGCTCTGGGAGACCATTTCTTCTGGCATGAGGTTCCGTGCAGCCACAATCTATTCCTATATTTGTGACAGCGAAGGTTTCTTCAATAATCCAGTTAAATTTCGAGAAGCTGCTTCTCCGAATTACGAGATTATGTTGTGCTATACAACAGAGTATCTGTTATCCTGCTAACATTTTGACAGATACCAAAAATACATCTGCTCGTATTTTGCGTTATATTCCAAGAGTTGGCTTTTACCTCAGAATTTTTCACCTTCCTTCACTGAAAGGATTGACAGTTTAGAGACGTTTTGCAATGACGTCTTTCGCTTTAATCCATCTTCGAACGTCTTTTTATCGACGCCGAATTTTCTTCCTCCTGCTCTGCTTCGATTCTATTGAGCATAACGAACATCTTTTAATCTTCGAGGTATAACTCAGCCTTACGCGACCCGTATTTCACTGACGATGAAATGTTAAACTACCCTTCGGACACTTTATACTACTACTACTACTACTACTACTACTACTACTACTACTACTACTAAACGTTTTCATTCCTCCCCTGAAGGGGGAGGCGGGCCTCTTAGACGGTGACGCCGTCTTTCAGGCCGGGAGATTTGTTACGGTGAAGGAGATGTTCGGAGAAGGTAATAATAATAATAATGTTATTTGTTTTACGTCCCACTAACTACTCTTTTACGGTTTTCGGAGACGCCGAGGTGCCGGAATTTAGTCCCGCAGGAGTTCTTTTACGTGCCAGTAAATCTACCGACACGAGGCTGACGTAGGTATTTGAGCACCTTCAAATACCGCCGGACTGAGCCAGGATCGAACCTGCCAAGTTGGGGCCAGAAGGCCAGCGCCTTAACCGTCTGAGCCACTCAGCCCGGCCCGGAGAAGGTGAGGGGGTGGGCGGCCGTGGCCTATACTAGGAACTGTCCCGGCATTCGCCTTAGTGCAGGAGAATGGAAAACCATGGAAAACGATTCTCAGGAGAGCCGACGGGTGGGACCAGGCGTGATGTCAGGCACTGTTCCCCAGGCCCGTCTCCCGAATGCAGAGGCGTAGAGCTATGGTAGAGCCGTGGCCAACTTTCCTCTGCTCGGTTGGCCGGTCAGAGTGCAGAGCTTATGGGACAACAACCCACTCTGCATCTACCGACCCCCTTTATACATACTGTACAATACCATTAGGTACATCAGAGTCGGCTACAATACGTACGCAGGAACTTGCGACGTTGACACACTGTACCTCTCAGTAGTTCTTTTTCTACTTTCATCGTTACATGAAATTCTAACCCCCTCCTGCCACTACCCCACCATAACATATCGCCTTGAGAATAGACTGCGCCAATATACGTACGTGGCCTATACCCGCATAAATACGAGTAATTGTACTTTTCAAGTAACGACGACAGAACGACTTCAGATAAAATTCAGATTGATTATAAACAATGTTTTAGACTCATATTGGAACTCTACTTCCTAACGTAATTTATGATAGTTTATTATCGATCCACAACAAAGTTTCCGAGATTCTAACACCTTATAGCCTTTGTTGTGAGGTCAGGCGTTGAACATCGGTCATTGGCATGAAAATAGACTGTGTTAATGTAATTTAGATGTAGTTTAAAGGTATATTTGTATTAAAAGTCAAAATAATGTTTATATTCGACACGTATATTACATTATCAGGAAAAGTAACATTATATGCTTTAAAAATTCTTTTTTAGTGGTCCAGTAATTTCTTAATATGGACCAAAATAGTATTTTTTTAGTTATATCGTAAGATATTTGCAGATATTGGTACATGTTGTTAGTAGTTAAATATTGTTTCATGAACGGCGATTTCTGGTAATTTAAAATGCTTCTCAGTTTGCTGTTCTGTTCTTGCTAACGGTTTAACATCTCAGTGACACGGAGAAGGTTTCCTGCGATGCAAGGACGGTAAAAGGCTAGGATTTGGATGTTAGTGGGCGTAGACTTAATTAAGAATTAAATAATGTTATTAATTTTACTTCCCACTAACTACGTTTACGGTTTTTCGGAAATGCCTCTTATTTAAGATACACCCTCAGATTTTCCTAGTGTAAAAATGGAAAAATCATCTTCAGGGCCACCTGATGGCGAGTGTCGAATCCGCCATCTCCCGAAAACATGCATCCTGTCTCTTCCGTTCCCACAATGTATAAACTATAAACTACTAATAGCTTTTCTTACAGGTATGTTATAGTGTCGTATGTGTTATATTTCGCGCTTCTTGGTGTAATCTGAAATCATCCTTGTCAGTCTGTTGTCACTCATCCTATGGACATTATGTTATTTCATTGGTCTGTGAGTAGAGTTCCTCATTACTACGCTTTTTCCATGTGTCGCCTGCTCTTTTAGGGCCTAATATATTTCTGAGAATTTCTCCTCTATTTATTTATACATGTTTCCTTTGTGTTATCAAAATCATAATGAAGAAACTTCAAGGGAGAGTTAACTTGACACGTAAGAGGTTTTAATGATGATATGAATGCATTGATGTCTAACATTCAACGTAATCATATTAACCAAGTTCGATGCAATTTAATTATCTCGAAGTAAAAATATAGTACCGATCATATCGATTGTGAAATTCATGTTTTACTGACGTGGATATTCACATGTATTGCCGGCAGGTGAAAATGATGGTGGCATCAGTGCTGCGACGTAGTTGCAGGCATTCTCTGGCATATAGTAATGCCATACTGGTAATAATTTATGGGTTGATACTAATTTAGGAAATATGAATTCTCGATCTTGGAAACACATATATCGCGATAAATGCGCTTACATTACGTATTTACGATGGACGTGAAGGTGATATGTATTTGTGCCAATGCTTAGAACTGTTATTTGGGGCATCAACTAGGGTTATTAAGACTCGTTTTCACGTAAGCCTCTGAAGTCTTATATCACTTCAGTTTTCGTTGTGCTATATAATTTGGCATGTTTATGACTCCTTGTCTGGATGATCAGCGTACTAGCCATCGGTCCAGAGGGCCCCAGATTATCGTCCGTGACAAGGCTTTCAGCTGCGTATGATTAAGGGCAAATGTCTGGACAAAGATTATCATATGCAATGAATGATCATTGTAGATTGTTATTAACTTATTAGTTACTGCTTATAGCCTACGTCATGGTTAATGTTTTATGCCAGTTTATTCCGTGCGATGTGTTTTAAGGCTACAAATTCACTCAATGTTGTCTAATATTTTTACACCTGCTACCCACAGCATATAGGTACAAATTCTTAAATCAGATATCATGATTGTAGTCTACTTTGTATGTACCTGATGTATGTAGTAGCTTGAAAAATATCCTTCATGTCATATGAGTAGTTTCCAAGTTTACCCTTCCGACAGAGTGAAGTGAATTTTCATCCTTAAAAACATAGCAACGAATAAACTCTCATAAAAAAAGTTAACCATGAAATGTAACCAGTAACTAATACGCTAATAATCTACAATGTTCATTCATTGCACACGATAAGTTTTGTCTACCTAGACTAATTATTTCTGTCCAAATTATGATGGCAGAAATAGTGATTTTCCACTACTTTACTGTGGTCTTCACAGACAGGTGCCCTTAATTCCTCTGACACGGGGGCTGGGTGTTTGTGTTCGCATTAGTAGACTTCTCTTTATCTACATACAACACATCATACTATCAACAGCCACAGTAACAAGCGATAGTGATTACATCCGAAGACATAGTATTGACGTCAAGAAGGTCATCCGGTCGTAAAACTGGGCCACATACACGTAGAATGCTAACCCCAATAAATTGGAAAAAGGCGAGGAAGAAGAAGCTGATATAACCTGGCACGGTTCGATGGTCTTTGGCTGATATATATACAGGATACAGAATGTCTGAAAATAAATTACAGAAATTGTAAAAGGACATGTTGTTCTTTAACAAAATCGATCTCTAGCGTATTTTATTTCCTCCTAGTGAAACAGCAGAAAATTGACAAGAAAATGTTTGGTGAGCAGTTTCTGTGTAAGCCTGTGCAGTGAGTGGCTGGCGAAGCTCTGTTGCTTGATAACCTTGGGCGGTGCGCTACCTTACCACACTGACGTGTCACTCGATCACATGCAACCGTGTTAATAATAGCGGCGTATAACAGAGCAACATCTGATCATCATGCTCGGATAATGTAACGCGTTTGATGATGATGCTTGTTGTTTTAAGGGGCCTAACATCGAAGGTCATCGGCCCCGAGTGTAACGCGTTTATTCTGATTATCATGCTCTAAGGTATCCTGAACCAACTGGCGTAAAATATTTACACCCTAGTAGTAAAACTCCTCCCAGTTTCTAGCGAGTACAATGCATTTGTTTTATGAAGCATATCGGTAAATACAGTACATCTCGTGCATGTCAAAGTTCGCCACACTGGAAAGTAACTATTTCAATTACATATCCACATAACATATGTAATAAAAGTAAACATCCTAGGATATAATCTAATGAAACTAATTCCAACGTACTATAGTTCCGTACGTTATTGTTGTGTTTTGATAAGTGTTAATAAGAAATGTACACTATTAGTGCCAAAGTCTTCTTACGTTATTTAGATTTCGTGGTATAACAGCCCGTGCCTTTACAACTCGACTTGGGTCCTTAGGCTATTGAAGAGATATGTTTAGTGATAGTTGATTTCTGTATCGTTGTATCGTACATACTGTGAATATGAATATTTGTATTTCTTTTTTACGTGTTTCACCGGGCGCAGAGAAATGATGCTTTAAATTTCTCCTTTCCGATGCCCCACTTGTCCACTCCCCTACCCTACATATGTTGAGACACGCAATGCACTCTTACTGTATTGCTTGTCAACTGCATAGGACATGTAAACAGCCGATACCGTGCCGTCCTCAGTCACGCGCTCATGTCTGTACACTGCACACTAGTAAAGGTTCTGATCATTTCTGCGTACTGCATGCATTTTCCCTGGGAATTTTGAATTCTGATATTAACAGTCTTCACCGCTAACGATGCACTACACCACATGACATGAGAGATATGAATCAGTTAACCTTGGCTATTAACCAAACGGTTCAGGAAAATGAACGATGTGACCTCTCTTGCTTTATTGGGTTTATTATGTCCTTAACTTTCCGTAACTTATTTTCGGATACCCTATATATGGTAAAACACCTGTTTATGACATGGTCACCTTTTTCTGACACTTAAATAATTGATTAAGTAGAGTAAGCCAACTGACGACATGGAGATCTCTAAACTTACTGTGGAGCTACATCGGAGCACCCTAGTGACAGTATCAGAAAACCAGGAGCGCAAGGCACAATGGGTAGAATACTAGGAGGCATTTGTGTAATGACTTTCACTGTTTACAGTAATTGTTTTCTTTATACAATTTGATAAGAAGGTATGTTTCATACAATTACAAGTGCTCCGTACTGCAAGTCTTTTTGGTGGAGCCAATGTTGTATATTAGATGTTTGATAAGTGTACTGGAGATTTTAAATTCATTTTGGTAGGTTAGTTGGAATGTCAATAAATAGTTCACCAAAGCTTCAGTTGCACCCAATATTGACAACCCTGTCAAAGACTGGCGTTTAGCTAAATAAGTCGTACTGTGTATTTATGTCTATGCTACACCTTGCTTTCATATGTTGCAGTTTCGTAGCGATTTGGCTAAACTCAAATGACTACCACCATTTTTTGACAGGGTGTGTCAAGAACTGGTGTGTATACATGTCAGTAAATAGTGAACAGATTCATGTGCCCATTTTAATTATTTTAATCATTCGTTTAGGTTATTACCAATTACACACCGTTAGCCTATACCTTTTGTGATCAGTGTTATTTCTTATTTCTTTGTAGATGGTACAAAATGGGACCAATGTTTAAGACAATACTTAATTATTCACCAGAACAGATGGAACAAGCAGTTGAAGATGTCAAAAATAAGTTGTCTGTTGCTTCACCTGCTAAACTGCATGGCATCCCTAGAATAACACTTATCGATATAAGGGGAAAACTAAAATATCGAGGATAACGGGGACTGACCCAATTCTTTCCGTGGATGAAGAAGGAATGCTTACATGCTGGATAAATATCCATGGCAAAATCTGGCTTTCCCCTTATTAGAGATTACCCAATCGATAGTGTCAAACAGCTTTCGAGTAATCTGAACAGGGCAACTTCGTTTCTGGTCGTAAATGGTTCAAATAGTTTATAAGAATAGATCCCTCTATATCTTCAAGGACACCTGGAAATTAAACAACTTCAAGGGTGCATGTGTCGCCAGCGGAATTAAGAAATTTGATCCCGAAGTACATAACGGATCTTCCAGATGAGAACGTCCTTGATGCTTTGAAGGATCCTATGAGAGTTTTCAATTCAGATGAAACTGGTATTTTTCTCAGTCCAAAAGGTGGACATGTCTAAAGTGACAAGAAAGTATATCAGAAAGTTAATCCTGATGAGAAATAGTGCCTCATTGTTTTGATCGCAGCTAATGCAGCTGGTCTCTTAGTACCTCCTCTTATTTTATAAGTACTAGCTTATCCCCAGTGAGTGTAGAGGGTAAGAAGAGTCATGTGTGCAATCCGTAACGTAAAATACAGTGATGGGAATAGAGATATGTACAGGAAAGGAAAGTACCCAGAAAGTGTGGAGGACAGTTGCAGGTTATCCTAACCACAGTTTAATACGTTAATACAGTAAATTAATGTGAACAACCACTACGACAATCAACATGGAATTGTTGGATTATCTTTATAGATTAATATTAATTAATATGACGAACAATAATCTATATTTAGTGCTATCGTCCAGGACGCAGATTCTCTGTTGATTATTAACCGAGCCTTTTTTCAAGGACTGGAAATTTATTGAACATTACTCTAGATCCGTTATTACAATACCTTATTCCTCGTCCTATAAACTAATATTTTCCCCTATTTGTCCTCTAAAATTCCAGCTTTTTCTTCATATTATTGTCTTTATTACTCTTAAAAGCTCCCCTCAAGCTTATTCGTCTACTAATGTCATTCCATGCAATCTCTCACCTGACAGCTCGGAACATACCAAGTAGACGAGCAGCTTCTCTCCTTACTCTTTTTACCAGCCCAAAGTTTGCAACATTTTCGCAGCTTCGTGCTTCTTTACATTGGATGTTTCCCACTTGACGTATCAAGTAATCCTGGTATGGGTCCCATACAATGGAAACATACATCTTCCTTACGTATTTACTACAACTTTTAAATACCCTCACAACTGTGTAAAGAGATATTTATCTTTTCTTTACAACCTCGTTAATGTGATCACCCCCTTGAAAGTAGTTCGTTATATTAACGCCTAACAGTGATTCCCATGAGGTACTATCACCCTGTCAATGCAGTACTTCAAACTGAGAGGACTTTTCCTCTTGGTAAAAATTTAAAAATGAGTTTTAATCACATTTACCTTCATACCATAGTCTGCCGTCAATCTCACTACATAGCCGGGGTCCTTTTGTAGTCACTAACAATCCTGTAATTTATTTACTACTTTATACAGTAAAAGATCGTCCGCAAATAGCCTCATCTATAGAACTCGAGAAAATAATTATTAACATAGAATTTATTTTTGATTATGGCATTTTGAAAATAAGTTTTGAAGACGAACTTCAAGCACTATACCAAGAATATTTCGTTGAATTGTAATCTGTACATTCTTTTCCTTTTGTGCGTCATTTGAAGTCTCCTCTTTGCTAAACATTTATGGCTTCGAAATTCGTTCGTTTATATTGTATAGATTTCTCAGGATCTTGTAAATTGAGCTCAATTATCTATGTATATAATTTTCATTACAACAGAATAAATGATTCTGATGGTAGGAGCATAATATTGGAACAGGGGCAATCTGATATGTAGGCAGTAAGGGGAACCTTCGCGTACTGCGCCGATATTTGCCTGGTGTGAAAATGGGAAACTAGGGTAATTTATGTTAAGGGCTACCAACAGCGGAAGTTCAATCGTGCTATCTTCCGAGTGCAAGCTTATAGTTACAAGAAGTGTACCTTGTAATCAACTCCCCACTGTATACATGTCTTCTTCGTGTGTTTGAATAACGATCGGGAACGTACCGTAAAGTTTATGGTTTGTTTTACATTTTATAAAGTAACCTTCCAGTGACAATTATACCGTTCATAGAAGAGAAACGCCATAAGCGTGAAGTTAAATAATTCCTTCTATTTAAGTTCCATTAATATTTTTACCACATCAGGTCTTTCATGTGTATGTACTGTTTACTGCTCGCTTCAGGAGACAAATTGTAGAGTAAATAATCTCTAAAATATTATAGGAATCCGCATTTTCATTTGTATAGTGAACACGAATGACGCCCGGTTGTTTGATTTTAAGCCACAGTGACTTTCAGAAGCTATTACGTATAAGTTATAGGTTTTCACGCTCACTGCACTTCAACGTTTGTATGGTGTCGTACTTCTAAGGATGTTATAGGTATTGTTTCTCACTAACTACATTTTTTATGGTTCTCGGAGACGACGAGGTGCCGGAGTTTTCTACCGCAGAAGTTCCTTTGCGTGCCAGTAGATATATCTACTCGAGCCTGAGCAAATTCAAAAAAATCGGACTGAGGTACGATCGAACCTGCCAAGTTGAACTCACGCCACCTGGGCTACTCAGCCCGGCTATCATATTCCCAGTCTGAGGACACCAACTCCAATTTTACTCTCAAGTAATCACGTAGAAGTACGCGAGGTTGGTGTCCACTGTGTCACTGTCTCCATGGTCTCTATAATTTTAACTAATTCCCATATCTTTATATAGTAATTTATAGCCTATGTGATAAGAGTTAAGCTTACATTTAGAACACGTCTTGTAAATTTTCCTTTCATTTCACTGTAGCCGTATTGAAACACCGGATCCCGTGAGATCTTCGAAGTTTAGCAACATTGGGCGTGGTCAAGATGTGGATGGCTTGCCATGCGCTGTTTGTGGGGGGAAGGGAATGGAGGAACGGAAAGGAACTGGCCCATCTACCGTACATAAACTCCGGCTTAGGCACACCTCTGTGGAGGTTCGGACCTGCCTCCGGGAAGTCGGCAGTTACAGAGTGGGTCTGGGCCACATACAAAGAGTAAATAGACTGGCAGCGCCGTATCTCGTAGCATTGGTAATTTCCTGGAACACAATAGCCTAATGCCTGTGTTATCATTTCCAGTCAACGTATGTACATGTATGTATGTATGTTTGCATATATGTATGTACGTTGACCGAGCGAGTCGGCCGTGTGGTTAGGGTCACGCAGCTGTGAGCTTGCAATCGGAGATAGTGGGTTCGAATCCCACCGTCGGTAACTCTGAGGATGGTTTTTCGTGGTTTCCCATCTCTTCTCTTAATCTGCTTACCCTCCAGGTTTGGTTTTTCCCTCGGACTCAGCGAGGGATCCCACCTCTAGCGCCTCAAGGGCAGTGTCCTGGAGCTTCAGACTATGGGTCGGGGGATACAACTGGGGAGGATGACCAGTACCTCGCCTAGGCGGCCTCGCCTGCTATGCTGAACAGGGGCCTTGCGGGGAGATGGGAAGATTGGAAGGGATAGACAAGGAAGAGGGAAGGAAACGGCTGTGGCCTTAAGTTAGGTACCATCCCGGCATTTGCCTGGATGAGAAGTGGGAAGTGGAAACCACGGAAAACCACTTCCAGGATGGCTTAGGTTGTAATCGAACCTACTACTCAGTTGACCTCCCGAGGATGAGTGGACCCCGTGCCAGCTCTCGTACCACTTTTCAAATTTCGTGGCAGAGCCGGGAATCGAACCCGAACCTCCGGGGGTGGCAGCTAATCACAATAACCACTACACCACAGAGGTGGACGGTTTCCCATTTACTAGGTAAATACTGAGGATGTACCTTCCTTCCGTCGCGAAAACCTTCGATCTGTTAGTTAGATAGAAAGCAAAAAAAAAAAGTTTTGTTGAGAAGTCAGCCTGAAGGCTGGTTGGATCCTCAACAGATTCATCACCAGCTGCCTTAGATGGCCTGGGCGTCGCTGAAGAGGCGTAGGAGGTAAAAAAGGAGTTAGGTAGCTTCCCTTTGCTTTCCTCACCGGGTTAGAAGTTGCTATTACATACTAGTCTTCCACATCAACCAACCCTATGAGTGACATTTTCACACCATCTACAGTATAACAGAGACTGGTTCCATAAGGAATGGCATGACTAGTATTGCTCATAACTCACTTTTATATTGTCGAAGCCAAGGGTAAGACTAAGACAGGAAAATGAAAGTAAGACATTTGTTCTGGCCCATAACAGAAGCCATAGTGCACCGTAAATAGAAAATCACATGAGTGGTTCAAATTTTACTTAAAAACTGCATGTCATGTATTAATCAAGATTATAGTGATATAAAATTTTAAGTATTATTTTCTTTATCTTTGACAGTTTACCCAATATCGGTCATGAGCCAAAGATGTACCACTGTTTGGACCATACTTTAGATGACACTAGTTTGTAGGATACCCTCCGACCCTCCGCAAATTGTCAAAAAAGATCGTTTCATTGTCTGGGACCCTTTATAGTATGTTATGCAACGAACTTGTAATGAAATGCCATCTGACGTTTAAAAATAAATAAAGGAAGGAATGCAAGGAGATGGGAGTCAAAAGAAGAGAGTGTTAGGGATTGTTTCAAAGAACATGTTGCACAAGATTTAAAGGAAAAGGCTGAGGGGGACACAATAGAGGATGAATGGACCTTCGTAAAGAATGGGTTTAGTAGGGCTGCTGAAGAAAAGTTAGGAGGAAGTGAAATATCAACTAAGAGCTACTCTTTAATCTCCAATAAGTAGTTGAGTAGATATGAATACTTTCTATTATGGACAGCAATCAACCAAAATAAGTTGATCTTTAAACACTGCGCCATTTATCTCCCCTATAAATGGTTACGTGATGATGAACGTGGCTATTTAATTCTCTTTCGTCAGAGTGTTCTGTGACGTAAGGTTCCAGGACCTACAAGGGATAAATAGATGTGCTGTTCACTTTATGACGAGTTAAAATTGTCGTTGACAAAGAATCTGTATGCGTGTGTAGGTTTGAATGTCAGTCTCATTTAACTTTGTACTGGTCACCATTCAGAACATAAATATCCCTCTATTTATGTCTCGCGTCTGTGATCCGTTCTGCTCCGTGTGTGAAGATGACAGAAATAGAACACATTTCATAATTCGCTTCACAACTGCTCCCCTTTGAGTAGACAGGGGGGAAACGACCAATTGTTGAATGAGTGTGTGATGAGTATATGAACTGAAAGTAGATAATACAGCTTATGAACTGCATCTCAGTGATGAACTTTGTTAACATACGAGTATAATGAAGATGTTGTATGTATGCACAATTAGAGTATGGGCTGGAATAACGTAAAAAGAAGGAGAGGAAGAAAGTACGCCTGGATCCCTTAAAAGTGAATGTGTTACTTAAACCAAGTGAGGATTCAATTTCCATGCAAAACAGTATAAGTAATTTCTGCCTAATTTCTAGAGTTAAATAAATAAGCGGTACGCATCCACAAATGGATAAAGATAAAAGATTTCTTTCCTTCACAGAAGACTGCGTCACTAAACCGTCAAAATTGCTAGTTATACAGCTGAAGCGTGCTTCACTAAAAATGTAATAATAATAATAATAATAATAATAATAATAATAATAATAATAATAATAATAATAATAATAATAATAATAATAATAATAATAGTAGATGATATATAATTTTGTCCGACTCGTTGGCTGAATGGTCAGCGTACTGGCCTTCGGTTTAGAAGGTCCCGGGTTCGATTCCCGGCCGGGTCGGAGATTTCGGTTAGTGGCTTTACGTCGCACCGACACAGATAAGTTTTATGGCGACGATGGGATAGGAAAGGCTTAGGAGTTGGAAAGAATCGTCTGTGGCCTTAATTAAGGTACAGCTCCAGCATTTGCCTGGTGTGAAAATGGGAAACCACGGAAAATCATCTTCAGGGTTGCCGACAGTGGGATTCGAACCCACTATTTCCCGGATGCAAGCTCACAGCCGCGCGCCTCTAACCACACGGCCAATTCGCCCGGTAGGTCGGAGATTTTAATCGCTTCTGATTAATTCTTCTGGCTCGGGGACTGGGTATTTGTGTCCGTCCCAACACTGTACTCTTCATATTCAGACAACATACCACACTACTAACCACCACACAAACACTCAATATTGATTACATCCCTCCAGATAGGGTTGGCGTCAGAAAGGGCATCCGACCGTAAAACAGGGCCAAATCCACATGTGCGAAGCCGTTCGCAACCGCGACCCCACAGGTATGGTAAAAGCGATAGGAAAATAAGAAGAAAAAGAAGATATATAATTTTACGACCTAGTCATTACCTGCAAACTAGGACGATGTCGCTAATCTGTCATTCTGAGCCAACAGAATACGGTTTACCCATCCAAGTAGTGACCAGATCCAATATTCCTTAACTTGAGATGTCTCACAGGATCTGGTGATTCAAGATGGGCATGCCGTTACCTACACTCTTAATAAATATGTAAATAAAGTAAGTGTACATTATCACCTTGAAACATATTTAACACGTTAAAAGGGAGAATATATCAACGATTTCTAACTGACCCACTTTTAGTTTTATAATAATTGTAAATGACAATAATTCTCTTTTTTAATTTATCGTGGATTTTATGACCACAGTGCTGGAAGGACCCTTTGAAGCATGTTCATCATCTTGTCTGTAAATCTACAGGCAAGGAGGCTTTAGAACTTAAGCACTCTGAAATATTTACCAAATTAACCGGATTTGGATGTTAATTATTGTAATTAGAACATGTAGTATCTACAAAGTATCACCAGCAACTCTGATCGTAAACGACTGAAGATCCCACAGCACTAGCCTTTGTAAATAAACAATCTAGGGTTTAGTTGGTATATCAATCTCTGTGTTGATAATTTAAACACTTTTAGAAATTTTAGAAAAAGAAAATACTATTTCCATCATAGACACATTTTTTATAATCTTTGAATTAAAAGTACTGGCTCAACCCTTCCTCAGAAGCCATGAAATCGGGTATTGTTTCCTCTGGATTTATTGACATTTTAATGGTGTTGCTCTGCCTACTGAGTTCTTTATGGGCTCCTAAGAAATGAACTACCAGTCTCCAGGAAGAGTAACCCTCATCACTTGTAGGTTGCTGATATGACGACGTCAAATACTTTGAAAGGGCACATACAGTACGTTCTTTATTGGATAAGTCCACACTTACACATGTAGTAAAAACAAATATCTAAAATGGATCAAAATCGACAAACACAATTGATTTCATGTGATGAAGTTTAAATAGTATTTCATAGGAACTAAAGTTCAGGTCTACGAAGATTCTGCTATTTTAGTGGAAATAGATTATTATAGAAAAATGATGGACTGTTTTGTCTCAAAAATGATGCACATTTTATGTAATTAGTTGTTATATAGAATATATACACGACGTTTCAAAATTACGAACATTTATTTCATCATTTTATCATATAACATAAGATCGGCGTCGGCTCATTCATCCGGTAAGGCAGTGGTAAATGCAGAACAGTGTGTGACATAAAACACGTCATAGCGCTAGACAGTGCTGTTCTCTGCCTAAACTGAGTACAGCTACTCCTATTAATGAAGAGAAGGACTTTGGCCACAGCGGACACGATGCGTGTACACTAGGGAACTTTGAGGTGGTTCAGCAAACAAGGGTTCGTCACTGTCATCTTTGTTTAGAGGTAAGATTTACACACTTTGAGGACCTCCTCTGGCTGTGTACAATGTGCGACGCGGCAGTCCCATCCATAGCGCCACCTCCCGGGCGAACGGCGTGACGTCCATCTCATGCTATTTAATAGGAAATGCTTGTTTAGGCCTCCTGTGTCTCCCCTTTGTAATCGATCCACGGACTTTTTGAAACACACTTTATATGTAATCAATGTAATCATGATGTAAAGCCGGGCAGAGTGACTCAGACGGTTGAGGCGCTGGCCTTCTGACCCCAACTTGGCGGGTTTCATCCTGACTCAGTACGGTGGTATTTGAAGGTAGTCAAATACGTCAGCCTCGTGCCGGTAGTTTTAATTTAAATTAGATTTTATATAAAATTTTTATTAAAAAAGTATAAATATTGTCTGGTGCTCGGAATTAAAACGCGACAAAAAATCCAAATCACAGTCTATTTTAATGATTGAGGTTCATTTTGTAGCTGGAGTTTTGATACACAATTTAAAAAAGGAAAAGTACGAAAATTCTTATAAACTTGGAATTTATGAGGGAAACAGTGATATATTGTTTAAAAGGCGGGGAATTTTGAACATTCTATTTTAAAATATTAAAATTATTAAAATTCTGACATTATTAAAGTTGCTTCTGGTTGCCAGGAAGCATGCCAATACTGGAATATGTGCAGTAATTGTCAACAACAATTGTAGGATATTTAAAAATGGAATGAATATTAACCTATTATTTTCCTTTGTTAAGCTGGGTCTCCCCCCTTAAGCTGTGATGTGCTCAGGTGACGGTTACTCCTGAAGCAAGGAGAAATTACGATACATCGGCGTCTCCGAAAACCTAAAGAGTATTTAGTTGTACGTAAAGCTAATAATATTATCACGATGTATAGTATATTATAAAGCGTTTGTATTTTTATGTTTTGTAAGATAATACCAGTTCTATGAAAAGAACTAGGTTTTAATAAATATATCCAAAGACACCAAATGCTATTTATTACTCGTAGATGTTGACGATATGTTCAGTCATATCCCTCGAACGTGTGAATGATACAACAGAAACTTACTGACCCAGAATTACAGTCGTTGATGTGGTTATCACACAAGGGATAAGATGTCGGACTCATCCAGGAATACACGTCCGTGAACAAGTGAATAACAGACGACAATGGGCTATCCTGTGCAGAATGGAAAGAGGCCATGAAGAAAATGGCAAATGTTTGTCCTGTGCTCTCCGTTCCTGGCAGGTCTCTGGACAATACTCCCTGTCAGAGAGAGCAGAAAAAACGTGCACATGTCCTAGGCGCCTGTTCCCAAGGGAAGAACTGAGAAAGAACCATCATCACACGATACGGCGCATGATCACGAACTCACTGAATGATTATGGTTTTATTGCACACGTGGTAGCCTGTGATCTGACTACCCTACGATTCACTTCGAGACTCACATCGGCCAACCAGAAAAACTAGACGCTTAGCTCACCGTAACTTAGTATAAAACGAAGTACTATCTAGAATCTAGACAATATTTCTGCCCATAGCCTCATCGCTGGTGCTCGTGGTACGAATTCTCAATTTCTTGTGTAATTTTGGTATTGTATAGGACTCAGCTGAACATACTTTTTGAAGTCACAATAACCACAACTAAGTTGACTATCCATATTTCGTAACCACCCATACCCTCGAAGAAATTATATTTGCACCTGGGTTTCATGCCTTTCTTGATATTTACATTTTTGTTTAGTATATTTGTCCTTGTGTACGAAATTTCGTTGAGGGATAATAATAATAATAATAATAATAATAATAATAATAATAATAATAATAATAATAATAATAATAATAATGTAAAACACTACAACAGAGTAGTGAAACCGGAATGCCTGTACACCAGTGAATGTTTAGTACTAAGTTACAAGCTGAATAAATTAGAAGTACTGGAAAGAAGAATTACACGGAAAATACTTGGTCCGCTAAGAACTAAAGAACCCAAGATATCAAGAAGTAATTTATACTAATATTAAAAAGAGGAAAAGATTTGTATATTTGTTTGTAACGGATAAACTAAAAAACTACTGAACCGATTTTAAAAATTCTTTCACCTATAGAGAGCTGCATTACCAGTGAGTAACGTGGGCTGTATTTTATTTTAAAAACAATTCTTGAATGGAGAGGGGCGCCGGGGGGGGGCGAGATATCGAATTTATCGTACAAGGACAAGACAAAGCTCATTTTAAGCGCCTTGACGTAAAGAACAAAACTGGGTAATCCCTACGGGACCGAAAACCATGTTTTAAGGCTCTAAAACCAACCGTTATGGAAATATTGGCACCACACTACCCCTGCTCTAGGAATCGGCCGTAACCATTGCAACGTCAGCTCCAGGATTCTACAGCAGCGAGGTTATGCATGTACCTTTCGGCTTAGCTGTAACCAAAACTGGTACACATATGACTTACTACCTGGAAAAAATATGCTGTTGTCTAAGGCACTCATAGCACTCGTTTGGGCGAGGATGGCAAGGGGGTGAGGTATAAAAATAATAGAAAATTCGCTGACGTGAATAGTCACACTCCAGATATAATTTAAGCCCAAGATCAGGCCCACTGGCACGGCGTTGAGATCGCTTTTCGTTCAAATAACTCGATCAAAACACATTGACGACCAGCCCCGGAGATCTCCGTAGTACTGCGGCCGGCGGTTGCTGACCGGCCTTCGTTTATACGTACTGGCTTAGATTTCAGCATTTTGCGCTGTCTGTTAGCTATAGTTTGAACTATTTGCCATTATATTGAACCCTTGAACTTACCGTTCCTTCGTCGGTCGTCTGCCTCGGCTAATTCGGTAGAACAATATTGATTCTTGGATCTAGGGTCGTGTAGGATTCTTTTCAGTCACTTTATTAACCGATCGACGAGGTTCAGAGGAGAGAATAACTACTTCAAATGACGAGAAAAAATCTACTTACTAAAGAATTTATTCAACGAAATCACGTGAATCATGTTTTACTAAATCCCAAAAGAAGAATCAATTAAATTTGTCACAACATTTTATAACGCAGTCACAATGCACAACACGAATGGTGAAATGATCTTGAAATTATTTACATTAGTGTCTTTCAAAGTGTGAAAATGCAAGGTAAGGTTTGTGGACAGCAAAACCAGAAAAAGAATAGAAAACCTGAAAATCTGGTGACATTGACCCAAACGATAACTGAAAGTTAATCTACACGATCCGTGAAAAACCTGACCTTCAACAAGTAGAATTCCAGATTTACACTTAATTAGGGTTATGCACCAGTCGACTCGGATACGGAAACATCCCTCGAACGGATCCTTAAACGAACCAAACTAACTATCAGTTGCTTTGGGTAGGTTGCGAAATATTATTTGAAAGCATGGTGTTTGTTACAAGTTAACAGCAATTATCACAGGGAATAAAATTCCACCATGTGTTGTCATCTCATGACACCCTTAAGTTATAGATGAGTCCCGATGCTGAAACATGCATCACCCCAAACAGATGTTCAGAACGAACCAACAACACTTGATCCAAGGGGATCTTACGTTACATAGTTCTGAGGGAACAAAACTGCAAAATGCAGGGAAACATTAAAACAATGTGTTTAAAAGAAACGCCAAACACTGAAGTTAAATAAAAGTGATAAGTAACTCTTCTTTAGCCCTCTTACTAAACCAACTTACAGGTTATGAAACAGATATGTCGTTAAATTCGTTAAAGCACACGTCCACAATACAAAATAAACAACATGAAATCTTTCCAATTCTACATAACTACAACTAAAATTGCAAATCTGTCTACTGACACTTGTCCCCTTAAACTAAACTTCAAGTGATCGGTAGATCAACGTCTCACCTAAATAATGTGAATAAAGTAAAATAAAAAGAAAATATTATAACGGTTGACGAATCGAAACTGCATTCGTAGTGTAAATACTACAAAAAAATTAACTAAGTGTGAATATCCTGCACTATCGTAACATATCGTACACCCGAACAATAAATCTCGAAGTAAATAAAAAGAGACAATGTCAGATGAAAACCGAAAGTTCATGGAACATGAACGCACGCGGCTAAATAGTAGGGACCAGTCTCCATTAGCCAAGCCTATTACGAGAGCACCTTCCAGCTAGTAAAGGTTATGCCAAATTGTTGTTGTAGGCAGTTGTACCTCTCGACTGGCATGACGAGTTGATTTTGAAAGACTACGTTGGAAAGCAGTTTCAATTCGTGCAACATTTTCTTCAGGAACACGAGGGCGGCCAGGACTCTTTTCTTTACATAAACATCCTGTATCTACAAACTGTCGATACCATCTGCGAATGTTCCACCCATTCGGAGGATCAATTTAGTACCTCAACCTGAAACGTCCTTGCACTGTAATCACGGAATTGCACTTCGCAAACTCGAGAACACAAAATGATTTCTGCTGCGGAGTAGCCATTTTAAAAATATGACGGTTACCAAGCAAAACAGAAGACAACTGACATCTAGCGGCTATTGATATAAACTATACTATGTATTCGTTTCTCCAACAGCCAAGCCGAGGCGCAGCGATCGATAGTTTGCACAAAATAATGCTTTGTAATACGTATATTATTTTTGAAACACCCTGTAGTACCTGCTAATACTGTATCTTCCGTACATGCGTCCATTACTGCAGACACTACTGTCGTTCAAGTAGATTCGTAAAAATGCCTAACCTATCACTTGGCTATGTACAAACGGCGTTCTGATCCTATCGTTGAGCCAACGCTACAGTGTCTACACACCTCTAACGATAATTATATACACGCGGCATCCCCAACCTATCGTTGAGCCAACACTATGGTATCCGCATACCTCTAACAGTAATCATGTATATGCGGCATCCCGGACGTATTGTTTTCTCTCTCTCTTCTTTTTTTGCAATTTGCTTTACGTCGCACCGACACAGATAGGTCTTAGAGCAATGATGGGACAGGAAGTGGTTAGGAGTGTAAGGAAGCGGACGTTGCCTAAATTAAGGTACAGTCCCAGCATTTGCCAGGTGTGAAAATGGGAAACCACGGAAAACCATCTTCAGGGAGGCCGACAGCGGGATTCGAACCCACTTAAGCGACACATTATCGTCATTGCAACACACGTCATTCTACACACGCTACATAAACAACCCGGTGTTATGATTTACTAATTTAGAGGGACAAGCATTGCACATTTCTAACTACAAAGACATAATATTTAAGTCAGACAGACCTGTAATAGTGCTGAATGATGTGGCGACATTTTTGGCTGCATTTACCAAGCCAGTAATATCCGACTTAACCCCTCATCATGATAGGTGGCATACTTTTCTTAAAAACTACGTTATTAATTACACTGACTCTGCACTTGTCTTGATGTAATAGAAATAAATTTTCTTGAGTCTGATCTAACATAACAACAGATTTTATTATACACATAACACAAAATGGACCACACCGTTTCGTCTCGACCTGTAAGCTAATTAAGCGTGGAAAGCTCCTACCCTTCTCTGCCAGGTGGTCACCAAATGTGAATGACCGTGGGACAATGCTATCTCTCATAAGAAACCAATTGTTTCCTCTTACAGATTGTCAAAATAACCGTATTAATAATAATTTCGGAGAGATATCTGGGACTTCGCCGTCTTCCGCGCGGAAGTTCATAAATCCTATAAATAGCCACTTTGATCTTTCCTCCTACCAGGATGAATTGTCGTAAAATAAAAAAAATGTTTTATTATCAAAGTCGTTTCTATTCCTTATTATTATTATTATTATTATTATTATTATTATTATTATTATTATTATTCTCGTGTCAGATACATAAAAAAACAATTACAATAATTTCAAGTAACATTTATATAATCTTGGACCAGTACAACGCTACTTCGAGTCCTCTCTTCGTAGCTCGATGCAGGTCATCTTGCGTGCACAAAGATGGACACAGCGGATACTGAAGCATATGCTGGATGGTTTGATCTTCTCCGCAGTCACATTTGGTGTTGTCGCCATTGATGAAGCCCCATCTTGCCAAATTAACTTTGGACCTTCCCACTCCTGATCTCAACCTATTGAGAGATCTCCAGATTGTCCAGCTCTCATTGCAACCGGGTGGCAAACGTTCCTCAACCGCCATCTGCTCAGAGACTTGGGGGATCTTCGTCTTCCATAGCTGTATCCTTGCCTTCTCAGCTGGTACTATAAGTTCCTGAGATGTTCGTAGGAAGCTCTTCCTAGATTTCAGTCTCTGTACTAGAAGCTCATGTCCATGCAGTAAATGAGTACTTTCGTGCTTAACCTTTGTCCTTTCCTTATTTGCAGCTACTTCTCTTCGCACACCGGGTGAATCCCTGCAAGACGATAGAGTTTTTCAGTTGGAGTAGACTTTAGACAACCTGTAACAAGTCTGCAGGTCTCATTAAGTGCTATGTCTACCTGTCTGGCATGAGATGAATTGTACCAAACAGGGCAGGCATATTCCGCTGCAGAATAACATAGTGCCATGGCGGAAGCTGGAATAGTTTTCGGTTGACTGCCCCATTCTGATCCAGATAATTTACGTAGAAGATGATTCCTGGTGGAAACTTTAAGTTTAGTGTTCATGCAGTGTTTCTTGAATGTAAGAGCTCTGTCAAGCGTCACTCCTAGGTATTTTGGAGTTTCACAGTATTGTAACTCAACACCTGACCACACTATATGCAGCTCACGATGAGCTTCCCTGTTTTTCAGATGAAAGGCACAAACTTGTGTTTTCATAGGGTTAGGCATTAACTGGGTTGCCTTGTAATAGGATGACAAACTTTCGAGGGCGATGGTTAGATTCCTTTCCACTGTCTCAAAGTTTGTACATTGTGTTGCCAGAGCAAGATCATCAGCATACAAGAAACTTCTACTATTTGGAGCTACCGGCTTATTGATACTTTACAAATTTCTTATATCTCAAGCCAACTGGCTGGTGAGATTTCCAAGTCTAGCTTCTAACACTTTAATTTCTGTACTTCCTCTTCTTGATGTCGACTATCACAGGTTCGTCACCTTGGACTAATGATCGCTCACTGCCTTTCTCGTTTTTAGAATGGGTATTTATACGCAAACAAGGGACGCGGTATCACGCGTAATCTATTATTGTGCAATCGTTCCATCTGATAACCGATGGATCGATTTCTTTGAGACTCACACCGGAGATTCCGTCTTTTTTCCCTGCCTCTTTCACAAGTGTAATTAATTAATTCCGTGGACGATATTCCCGCTTATTTTGACTGTATGTCCTTGACACGTGTAACTCCACTCTGTCGACAGACAGACTAACTTCACTCTGGGCATCATTACTGTAAATATATTTCCCCCTATGAAGTTAGCTCCATCAAATGACTCCAAAATTCTTAATTAATTACTTCCTCGCTAATAACAGTGTCGAAATCTGTCACAATAGAAGTTATTAGCCAGAATTTATTATTAATTTCCCGTGATCTTCTGAAATGTCCCGATTATGCTCGATTTTTGTGTTTGATCATCTCTTGCGTGAAGTGACAAGCAACTGACATGAGTCCTGCATTACAAAGATGGCTGTGCGTTCTTTTCTCCTCTCGCAGTTGGCCCTACATAGCCGTGCGCCGATTCTTTAGCAATGTAGAATTTTGGCTCAATATCAAGGAGTAGGAAGATCACTGCCGACATTTTTGATTAGGTGGGAAATTCAGCTTTATAATTGTGATCGTTAGAACCATCATTACGGGGCTAGCTAATGAAGCTAATATACTATGATATATACCCAATTGTCAAGATGGCGCTCCCATGGCATGACAAAGTACTTCAACATATACACTCAGATTCATTATATGATGTGCGGCATGAGTGACAAGCCCTGACAGTCGGTGACGGGCTACGAGCATTCTTGATTTAATGCACCGCGTATTTCCTTGACCATTCATGCAATTATGGATGAGGTTATGAGTTAACGGTGTAGTCATAGAATATAAAATATCGCTACATCTTTCTTTCTTTAAACCTTAATGTATTTAACAAAATAACATCGAATATGTAGAGATATTCCTCGGAGCTCCAGCGCCGATTTCAACATTTAGTTGCTGACGGATACCGATATTTGCGATTAAATCTATGCAAACCGGTTATTATGGGTGCCAAGTGACAGTGAATTGGATATTTATCATGATTAACGGCTAACACTAAGTGAAAAGTAACCTTAAAAGGGCTACTAAGCAACATGGTGAGTACATGTTACAAGTTTGAGGTCGACAGCTTGAATACTATTCCAGTTACAGTAATTTGAGTGCAGTAATGTTAAATTCTCTCTTGGAGGCTTGAAGTAATAGTATAGAACAGAATACTAAGAAATATAAACAGTTTAGTGACGTGGTTAAGGGTAATTACAATATTTCTGTAACATTTTAATACCTGTTGAAATACTGCAAAATGCCTAAAAGAGCAAGGTCTCAACTATCTAAATATACTTCTCGGGCGAGGGCAGCCAAAATTTGTCGTATTGGAGAATGTTAATCTGAAAATGAAAATCGTCTTGCAAGTCAGAGGGAATACGCGTCGCAATCGCGTGCCAGAGAATCAAGCTCCGAACGTTCACAACCTCTTGCTGTACAAAACCTGAGAACAATACAGGTACACGCACGAGAGTCTAGTGTCGAGCGCTCGCTGCGGCTTGATGAAATGAGGGCTAGAATCATACAAACACGTGCAAGGGAATCGAGCACTGAGCGTTCACAACGACTTAGAGCACAGAGAGAAAGACAGCAGGCGTCAACAGCTAGAGTTCACGATCGAGTGAACTGGCTGGCATTCAGATACCATCCAAAGATTATGTTCAACAGACCTCTGTCCAATTCGGAGCCATGAATAAGATCTGCTTTAGGTGCTCTGCCAAAAAAATTGGACCGATGAACCTAATAGCATGTGCTGTGCTTCTGGAAAAGTTAGTCTCCCCAATATTCAGGAGCCACCACAACCAATAAAATTATTTTGACAAATAATCATTCACTACCTGGACATTTTTTAACAAACACACGTAGATACAATAGCCTCTTTCAAATGAATTCGTTTTGAGTGAAAGAAATTAGGGAAGAAAATTTTATGCCCACTTTTAAAATAGAAGGATAAGTGTATCATCTCATAGGTAGCTTTTACCAGCATCAGGCCAAAGCCCACGATACTTGCAGATATATTTAATTTCAAATGCAGAGAAATTATCATTGCGGTAAAACATGGCCCCAACGCTAAGCATTTATTTAATTAGCGAATTACGGACCACTTTGAATAGTCACGACGTATACATACGAAGATTTTTTTTTGCTAGGGGCTTTACGTCGCACCGACACAGATAGGTGTTATGGCGACGATGGGATGGGAAAGGCCTAGGAGTTGGAAGGAAGCAGCCGTGGCCTTAATTAAGGTACAGCCCCAGCATTTGCCTGGTGTGAGAATGGGAAACCACGGAAAACCATCTTCAGGGCTGCCGATAGTGGGATTCGAACCTACTATCTCCCGGAGGCAAGCTCACAGCCGCGCGCCTCTACGCGCACGGCCAACTCGCCCGGTCATACGCAGTTTTAAGCGAAACGTAGAACTTAACTCTTCTGATAAACTGAAGTTAATTATTATTCACTCAGACCGCACACCACAGACAGAACACAGAGGCAGATATAATGCTCCGACTGTAAACGAGGTAACCGTTCTATTGGTTGATGAAGGAAAAGGTCCTATGATCCATTACAG
This sequence comes from Anabrus simplex, assembly GCF_040414725.1. Classification (NCBI taxonomy): domain Eukaryota; kingdom Metazoa; phylum Arthropoda; class Insecta; order Orthoptera; family Tettigoniidae; genus Anabrus; species Anabrus simplex. The sequence goes on from NC_090265.1 coordinate 1,366,604,895, forward strand.
TATCCTATAATGTTTGTAACGGGAGAAGACGGTTATTTGACCATCCCTCAGCAAGGTTCATCGCGTAATAATATCATTTCCTGTATGTAATTTTATGCATTTAGATTGATGGTTAGAGTTAACTAATTTAATCCGTTACATTATTACAGAGGCTTATTTAGTCAATATTGTGTCGATATGATAGCTAAAATGATATCAAGAAGATTAAAAGAGGTATCTCGAAATGGACAACGGCTGAGGGCTGATGATTACATCCATTTCAGAGATGCTTTAAATCAAGACGCGAATGTTGACCCATCAAATATCGGTCAACATGTAATCTTACCATTTTCATTCACAGGATCTCCAAGTTATCTGCATGAAAAGGCGCAGGACACAATGAATTACGCTCGAAATTATGGGAGACCCGACTTATTTGTCACGTTTACATGTAATCCGGAATGGGCTGTAATTAAAGCCATCTATTACATATTCATTACTGTTCATATAATTATTCCCCAAAGATCAAATATTTGGCAGAGTGAAATGTTACATGGCAAGTGTGGCATGGCAGAAGCGTGGTTTACCACACTGTTGCTGAACTACCTGACCAAGAAAACGATCCGGTACTGTACGATATCGTAACTAAAAATATGCTGCATGGATCATGCGGCACCATGTATTTATACAAAAAGATACTCTCGACGTTTCGTCAACGATACCCAGGTCGGGGAGGATGGGTATCTAGTTTACCGTCGCCGTGACGCCGAAAATGGAGGTCGGAGCACTACGTTGAATAGCAGAGGAAGTAGGTTCACTATAGAATTATGGATAATAGGTGGATTGTCCCTTATTCCCCGATATTATGTAGAACGTTTAACGCTTACATAAATATGTACTGCCACTCTGTTTAAACTATCAAATATATTTGTAAATATGTCAATAAAGAATCAGACCAAGCTACTTTAAGCGTAAGAAATCCAAATGACGAAGTGGAAACCTATTTAAAAGGCCGGTACAAAGTACACCCGAAGCTGTCTGGCGAATATTAGAATTTCCAAACACGACCGGTATCCTACACTCGTGCATTTGACCGTTCACTTGGAGAACGGCCAAAGGGTGTATTTTACAGCAGGAACGGCTCAACAAGTTGCCCAGAACCCACGTAACACGACATTGCTAGCATTTTTTGAGCTCTGTAATGAAGATGAATTCACAAAATCACTTTTATACCACGAAGTTCCGCAATATTAGGCATTGGCCAATTATAAATTTACAAGAAGGAGGCGTGGCGAGGACGTCGTTGATCACCCGGGCATAAAAAGAAGAGGCTGCTTTAGGAAGAGTCTACGGTATACATCCTTCTCAATCAGAGTGTTTCTATTTCAGAATGTTGCTACATCAAGTACGCGGTCCGACCTCATTCGAGTACCGAAAATCTTTAAACGAGGTTGTCAAAGTGACCTATCAAGCAGCTTGCCGTGACAGAGGTTTACTAGAAAACGATGACCATTGGGAAAATACTCTGAGAGAAGCTTCGTTTTCGCAATGCTCAACAAAAATGAGATAATTGTTTGTAGTCATACTTTTATTTGGTCAGCCATCGGAACCATTGAAATTATGGAATATTGTCAAAGATGATTTATGTGAAGATATTAGACACATAATCAGACAGCAAAATCAAGACCTGACTGTACCTTTCAGTGAAGAAATTTATAACATTTATAACATTTATAATCTATTGGAATTAAATGGTAAAAGTTTAAGTGATTTTGGATTACCTTCCTCTATTCGTACACAGAATAATACTATAGACACAATGGTATGTCAGTATAATACCAATAATTTGACAGCGTTTGTCAATGAAAATGTGCCACAATTAGTCCCAGATCAAAGACATACATTTGAGACTATAGTAGATTGCGTGAATAATAACAAAGGACAATTATTTTCTTGGAAGCACTAGGAGGCACGGGGAAGACGTTTCTCTCAAATTGACTACTTGCTAAGATAAGAAAATCAGGGAAGATAGCTATAGCAATTGCTTCGTCAGGAATTGCTGCAACTCTCTTACGCGATGGAAAAACTGATCATTCTACTATTAAACTTCCGCTATTCGTACCTCTAGAGTAACGATCCACATGTTCTATCCGCAAAAATGGGCCTCTTGGTAAATTACTACAAGACGCAACATTCATTATGTGAGATAAATGCACCATGGGCCATAGAGCACATGCAGAGGATGTGGACAAAACCTTAAAGGATCACAGAAACTCCGCTGCCGTCATGGGTGGCGTTACTTTTGTATTTGCTGGAGATTTCCGACAAATACTCCCCGCTGTTAACAGAGGGACGCGTGCAGATATTGTTAAAGCAATGCTTTAAATCGTCTCCCCTATGGACATTGATTCAAAATTTGAACTTACGAACGAATATGAGAGCTCATCTTCGGGGAAATACGCATAGCAATTTCCCACAACAACTGCTAAAATAGGAGAAGGAATTTTTCCCTCTCAAAATTTAAGCAGTAATTATGACGTCCGTCTGGATGAGTCTCTGGGTCGAACAGTCCATAATTTAGAAAGTTGAATAAAAGCATTATACCCTAACATCCAAAAGTTAGACGAAATAAGCATTCATTGGCTGTGTTCTAGAGAAATAGTGTCACCCGAGAATTACAATGTCAACGAAATAAACAATCTGATTCTAAAAAAAGTACCCGGCCAGATTAAAAAAGTATACATCGATCGACACAGTAACTAATATCGAAGACGCCGTACATTACCCAGAGGAATTTTTTAATGCACTTCACGCTCGTGAACTACCACCTCATGAATTAACATTAAAAATCGGAGCGTTAATCGTGCTTATGAGAAATTTAAGCCCTCCTAGCATGTGCAATGGGACGAAGCTTCTTGTAAAGGATTTGAGGGGCGATTTAATTGTAGTGACCATTATCACCGGCCCTGCAGCCGGTCAGTTAGGTCATGTTCCTAGGATACCCATAATCCCTACTGATTTATCAATTCCCTTTAAACGACTTCAATTTCCGGTGAAATCATCATTAGCTTTAACAATTAACAATTCACAGGGACAAACCTTCGATTTAGAAAGTATTGACCAAAGAAAAGAATGCTTTACTCATGGTCAACTGTATGTTGCCCTATAGCGGGTCGGAATTCCCGAAAATCAATACATTTTGCTACCACAAAATAAAACGACATCAAATATTGTTTTCAGGGAAGCTATAATCGATAAAATGGGAAAGTACTGACGCGATTTTAATAATTCATTCTCTAATAGAAAGGTACAATATCCAAAAGTAACATAGAATACGTATAAACGTTCAATACATTAATTTTCACCAGTACTAAAATGTTTTCATTCCTCCCCTGAAGGGGGGAGGCGGGCTTCTTAGACAGTGATGCCGTCTGTCAGGCCGGGAGATTTGTTACGGTGAAGGCGAGAGGGTTTGTGGCCGTGTCCTATACGAGGAACTGTCCCGGCATTCGCCTTAGTGCAGGAGAAAGGAAAACCACGGAAAAACACTCTCAGGACAACCGACGGTGGGGACCAGTCCCTCTCCGTCTCCCGAATGCAGAGGCGTCAAATAGTGTATTATTTAGTATTATAAGAGAAAAGTGGTTTATGTCTGTTTTGTTTATGTAAGGGTCAGTCGCATTATAAATACAGCAGCACTTGATCTGAAACTTTGTAATAATGTATCTAGACTGCCCGTCAATAACATAGACCTAATCTTATTTTGATATTTGTAATAGTTACGAATGTCGGATTTTAAAAATACATTCAATAATATTTATATTAGTGGCACTATCTAGCGGCAGTATACAGTACTTGCACTATAATTTCAAACATAACCAATTATTTCTACGCACTTGAGTAAGTACGCAAAATGGATGACAACAGGTTAACCAAATAAATCTGAAAAAAGTCTTTGAAACAAGAAGTCAACAACCTGGATTTATGAAATCAAGAACATTTGGAAAGAAACAATGTATGGAAAAAAGAAGCAATAGGGAGGCACATTTTTATAAAGGAGGTGTTAAGAATGGAAGGATTTCAAGATCGCAAGGGAAATAAAATAGGCTTGCAAAATGGTCCGAGGGGAGGATCAGGAGACATAGAGAGAAAATGAAGGAGCATTGGAGGAAGAAGTGGCAACAAATAATAATAATAATAATAATAATAATAATAATAATAATAATAATAATAATAATAATAATAATAATAAAGCACTTTAGGCTTTTTCAGTCGTGAAATTATCAGCGTTTCGCCCCAGTGGGGTCGTTATTTGGATTACCATACCTTACCAAGACGTTGGTAACTAGTGCGCCGTTGAGACACAACTGCAAGCCTCCTTCGTAGGATAATGCATTGGTGGAGCGTTTGGGGAGGTATGTACTTCCAGTTGTACTGTTTGTCTAAAAATTACCTCGAAGTAATCAATGAAATTTAATTATGATTTCCCTCGGCAACTTCATTTTTGAAATAATAATAATAAGAAGACGAGAGGAGAAGAAGAATAATTTCATGAAGAGATTTTGGAAGAATAGGAAGTTCTTAAGGGAGGATAGTATGTTGTATACAGTCAATGTTAAATTTATCTCATTTAAGTACATTTATCTCAAAAACTATGCTTGATAAGACAATAAAATTTTAATGGCTGACAGAGCGTGATTCTCTCTTCTAAACACCATTTTTGTAGCTAGATAATTTGCATAACTTGATTTTTAGAAATTATTTCGTAAGATATTAAAAAATCCATATTTTTCAATTTGCTTAATTGATAATTACCAATTTCTCATAAGCTAACAATCTAAGAATAATGAAAATTATACATTTTACAAAGGATAAACATAAGATCATTTACACATTTTTTAAGAACTTGAGTAAAATAGTTGGGTAATCAGTTAATTAATTTGAAAAATGTGAATTTTTTAGTAACTTACGAAATGATTTCTAAAAATCACTTTATGCAAATTGTTTTGCAAAAATGGCGTTTGGAAGAGACAATCATGCTCTATCAGCCACTAAAACTTTACTTTCTTATCATGCGTAGTTCTTGAGATGGGATCAATTTAACATTGTCAGTATACAAGGTACAATCTCTCCTTACGCCAATGAACAATTTCCAACGCGCTCTATGATTCGGCATAACGAAACGAGAATAATAATAACAACTTCTGGTGCCGTCCCCGCACAGAAAGTTGGCGTAATTTTTATTATTTTCTTTATCCCTTATCAGAGTTGCCGTACCATGGATGTCAAGTCACCGTCGGGGGTTCTACACTCTAGGTAATCCATTTATATAACTCCGCTCATGCCAACGTTCCCTTATCAGCTCTGTCAGGCTGTATTTGTCATTAGAAAGATATATGACCGAAATAGACTGCTTTTCTCCGTTTTACTAGGGTTGAGTTTTCACGTCATTTCCCAGAAAAATGGAGTACCCCCTCGTTGGCGACTGGCTTACCCATGGGATCTGTAATATATCGAAAACCTGCAGTCGGCTCATTGACGAAGTCTGAACTGTCCATCCTTCCACACACTAAATCAGCACCGGTAACAAGTAATAATATTCAACAACGTCTCGAGTTTTCAATCGGAGGTCATGGTTGCAGACGTGCCTGGCTCATCCGGAAGGACGTTGGTTCGTTTCCCGAAGATTATCAAAATTTTATTTTCACTTCTAGAGACATACGTGTTGCTGAGGTTAACTCAGCCTACCTTGAAATGGATAACAGGTGTATTTCTGAAGGCAAAGTCGGTGGAGAATAGGGCTAACCACTCTGTGGGATAGTACAAGCCTGTACCTTCATCTTTCTGGATCCACCATGACCTGTGCAGAGATGACTCGTTGGCTTTCGGTATTGTGACTGAAGTTCTATGGAGCTGGCTTCAGTGTTACACAATATTCAAGAAGCAATGCATGGACGATGCGAATAATTTATGTTTCATGCATGCTTTAGGGAGACAGAAAAGTAATATAACACCCTGGACTGCATATCCTGCAAGGAAAATATTTGTCGATGCATTTCTACACTGGTCAAATGAGTAAGGTATATCCATGCTGTCTGAGATTCCGATGATCAGTAGGGAGTAAAAAATTCACTACGTTATTTGATACTTCTATTTCTTATGATAATTTAGAAACCCGTTGTGTTTGACAGGGTAATATATCACATCTATAAATTATGAGATGCTGAGAAATTATCAACAAAAGTGGAATGCAGCAGTAATGTAGTCGGTGCTCGTACACACAGTGCACAGTAATATAGAAGTGATAAAATGGAGCGAGTTGGCTACGCGATTTTGAGCACGTAGCTCTTAACTAGCATTCGGTGGATAGTGGGTTCGAACCCCACTGTTGGCTGCCTTGAAGATGGTTATCCGTGGATTCCCATTTTCACATCAGGCAAAATATGGGGTCTACCTTAATCAAGACCACGGTCGTTTCCTTCCTAATCCTAGCCCTGTCCTGTCCCATCGTCACCATAAATCTGTCTGTGTCGGTGTGACAAAAAACAAATGTATCTTTAAAAACGTGACGTTATTACATAATATTAGTTTCATTCCGTATTGACAATGATGAATTTTAACAATATAAATTTCTATTCATCCTCCTATTCAGCACATATTGACACCTACCTGAAGGGGTTAAAAGGTCATGTCATAAAATTCATACATGTTTCAACGTTATTTGTGGGTCATCTTCAGTTAAACAGACTTCACATCGCCAGTACAAATGTGGGCGTAATCTGGCCAGGTAGATTCAAGGAAGGCTATTACGTGTTTATTTGAGGCAGGCTTTTCTTGTGGGTACCTCGGAACATAATTTGTAGATGATGGAGATATCGAACAGGCGTAGTTAAACTGAAATGCCGGAATCGTGTAGGAGTTTAATGTGAGGGGTGTATAGAACTTCAGTTCTTTTAACCATTCTGAAAGTAGAGATGGGTGTCGTTTTTCATTATGTTCTTCATACTGATTTTGCAGAAGGTGTAGGATCTTGAATAATGGGTGTTTGTCCAAAGTAGATCGCTGAAGGAGAAAGCTTGTTGCCAGTCGTTTCCACCTCAAGTCCCGAGGTAGTTCATGAGCTTCGACTTGAAGAGCATTGGTAGGCCTTGACGATATCGCACCGAGACCTACTCTGAGAGCACGAAATGCAGGATATTTAATTTCTCAAACATACTATTGAACACTGCTGCACATAGTCAATAACGGTCCGTATTAAGGAGCGGTAGACAATTTGCAAAGAGGTGGGAGTAGCGGCCCACCAATTACGGGTTAACAAAGGACATTGAATGAACGTAGTGTCCATGTATGGATGTAAGCAATATGTCCAGTCCTAGAGGTAGTTAGCTATCTATATGCATTCCCAGGAGGAGGACATTAGACCTCAGAGGGAATGACTATGGTCCAAGTTGAATTCTATGAGATTGAAGAACCATTACCTTTTTGGTGAATATAGTTACTGATGATTGCGGAATAGAAAGTGTAAAGCTTCTCTGTGTAGTCCATTGTGAAACAGGGCTTAGGCGATGGAGAGTAATCATCGGACTGACTGGGGATGTATAAATGCAGACATCAGCAGCATTTGCAAGACACGAATGATGAGACTAAATATTTCGTCCAAGTCAGAAGTGTAGATAGGGGCTTAATACACAGCTATGTGAGAAGCCGTTAGAGACTGTACGAGGTCCAATAACAGTAGCTCCGTTCCGAACGTATATGGTGCGTTCTTTAATCAAGTTGCCAATCCCGATGATAAGAGTTTTAGGTAATTTGAATGCAGCTAACTTGCTCAGCAGGAAAGATACGTCCACATTGTCCACATTATCCAAACAACGCGTAGCCATATAACCCTCAGATTGGAAGGTAAGCTCGATGTCAGTGGTGAAAATGCTGAGATGACACGTGGTTCCTCATCCTCTTCGAAATCCATGTTGAGATAAAGGCAATAACTTGTAGTGTTCCAGAAACCAATCTAATCTCCTTTAACCATCCTTTCTAGTGCTTTGAACACGGAAAATAAGAAAACTATTGGTCTGTAAGATGTTGCACCTTGACACCGGGCTTTAATACGGGTACCACGATTTGAGTAGTCCAGTCTTCCGGTAGTGGTCCATGTTTCCACACGGAATTAAACGTCTGGACAAGGAGATTTTGAGCCGAGAGAGTTAAGTTACTAAGCATGGAGTACTGTATGTCGTCCTTTCCCGGAGCAGTATTATTACAATCCTTAAGAGACCACTGAAATTCAGCGAATGTAAAAGGTCGTGTAAGGAAGTGATCAGTATTGTCGCAGATGTCATCCATTATATCTATGTGGTGGGGCACTAGTTATGTCGACAAAATGTTCTTCCAACTCAGCAATGTTACACTGAAAAGATATAGCGTGGCTATCTTTACGGAGGTCTCTAATTTGCAGCCATATTATTAAAACGTTCACTGAAATTCCTCTAGCTTTGACGCCTTCGCTGTTTCAAGTAAAGCTTTACTTTAGAATTTGTCTGTTGGTACATCCAAGTAAGTTGGTGTGGTTTTTGAATAAAAATTTGCTTACGCTTCGCAATCATCAGCAATCATTCTTGATCTCACCAAGGGGTTGGAGGTCCTCGTTTAAGGCTGTATGGTTTCTTTTCGGGTATTGAAAGGCGGGCGGCAGAATTCATTATTTTCAGGAGAGCCGTATAGTCTTCTAACGGAGTTAACCGAGTCCACAATAACTGGAAATCGTTTTCGATTTTAGAAGTGTAAGCGTACCAGTCTGAAAATCTTGCATTCCACTTGGTAGATGGGTAAATAGTACATAAAGCAAACGAAACCCCATGGCGCAACGACCCCGAAAGCCATGGCCTATCAATCGACCACTGCTTAGCCCGAAGACGTACAGATTATGAGGTATCATGTGGTCAGCATGACGGCTCCTTTCGGCCGTTACTCTTGGCTTTCTAGATCGGGGCCACCATCTCACCGTCAGATAGCTCCTCAATTATAATCACATAGGCTGAGTGGATCTCGAATCAGGTAAAAAGCCAGGTGAAAATCTCTGAACTGGACGGGAATCGAACCCGGGGCCCATGGAGCCGGCGTAAATAGTTCATGGTGAGATATAATGATTATGCAACAAACTTTCACTCGTATAATGGTTCGAACCTACGACATGCGGCAAGATTTTCTAGGACACGCTGTTCTTAAGAGTAGAAGAGCACAGTGTAATATCAATAGCAGAAGGATACTGTCCAATTCGAGGGACAAGAGTTGGAGAGCCGTCATTTAAAATAACCCGCAGCATCAACAAACGCACAACTCCAGGCGTGACAATGTGCATTTAGGTCGCCACATACTAGGTATGCTGGGTCGAGTTGTAATATCAGAGTGAACCATTCCTGAAGCTCTATCACACATCGATGATGGTAATATATAGACATCAGTAAAAGGCCTGGTAGCCAGGTCTATCCATTCAGCTACGGTCTGGAAAGACGGCACTGGTCTGAAGTTCAGATGGATCATCTTATGTCGTACTTGAGGGGAAATAATAAGAACTGCTACACCGTAAGCATTCACATGATCATCTCTCTAAACTCGAAAACATCTAAACCGCACCTCCAAATTTGGAGATGTCCAACTTTCAGATATGGTAACAACAGAAATCTGTCTGCTATGAATCTCCTTTAATTAACTGTCTTTGCCAGCTGTCAGAGAACGAGCGTCCCATTGTAATATTTTAGATTAGTGGCCATTGTTTATGCACCCTGAAATCTTTTCACGCAATGTTGGAGAACCTTTAAAAGATGAGTAAAATATGTAAAATAAGATTGTGCATTGCAATGACATCCATCACAAAAGGAGAATTATTCTGTAAAATAGATTTATTTACATTTATTTGGGAAGGAGTACAGTACAATGAGCTTGAGGCGTGTACGGGTTTTGTCTGATTGGTCCTTTTGAAAGTTTGCGAGGGAAATAAAACAAAAAACAGAGGTGGATTTTCATAAGCACTAGATGTAGGTCGTGGGACTGGGCGCGGTTTTATGAAGGCTCTGTATCTATTAGAACGCTGAGTTTGGAGCAAGGGGAAGACCCGTTCATCTTCGATGGGAAGGGGTGATTTCACTACCTTTGTGCAGGGTCGATGTTTCAAACAAGTGATTGCGTCCTAGTAGGTGATATTTTGTTTAATTTCTGCCGTTTAGAGTATTTTGGGCAGTCGTTACATGTGCCACTATGTGCACTATTAAAATATACACACACTAATTGCAAAGATGTGCACTGTGCTACAGAGTGCTGATTACAACATTTAGCGCATCTTTCCGTTGAACGACCAAACTGTGACCTCACACCGCATACCATAATTAGACACACTATCCAGCAAAATTTGAGAATCGAATTGTACTACACATGTTTGAAATGATATAGTATCGTGTTACCATTGTGATAGATTTTCTTCATTATACGGCGTACCCTCAGAGTGTTAATGGAGGAGCAAATATTTTGTAGGAGCTCTTGGTCATCTAGACCAGAGGTGCTCAACTTAATTTGCGGGCGGGCCGAATGGCAGACACCTAAACGTAACGGGGGCCACCTTGTTCTCTCTACCCCCCTATCCCCACCCCGACCATCCCTAACACGATTATATCCACACCCCAGGTGCCCCTTCTCTAATCAGCAACAAATTAACCAACTAAGCTCTCACACGGCTATTCGGCAACATAAACAATAACTTCAAACACAATACAAAACAAACTGAGAAAAGTAAACAATACTCTGTAACTTGGGATAAATTTACCAGTTAATAAGAGGCCTGGGCCTTCGCTTAAAGTGACAGTGTTGAAATGTCTGGAGATAATTTGACACAGCCAACCTCAGAATGGAATGTAGGTGTTCATCACTGATCTGGGAATGTAATTTTGATTTTAGAAACATTTTTTTAAATGCTTGTTCACAAGTGAAAATACTCGCAAACGCGCACAAGAACTTTCTCGCAAATTTTAAGAATGCCGGAATTTTTTTTATTACTAAGCACCCTGTGAAAGTTAATAAGATTCCCTTCCGCAGACTTGTCCCTTAATTCGGAAGAACACTGAAGTTCAGTTAATTCGATCTATAGTTGCACAGGTGCATCACCGACGTCAACTGCAAATGGATTATCGAACAAATTAATTTTATCCGCAGTCTCAGAAAGGTCTTTAAACCTGGTTTCAAACTAATCCTTCACGAGGTCAATCAACTTAATAAGCCGATCATATGGCACTGAACTGTTTGAGTTCGCTTCTTGAAGCTCAGTACAACATGAAAAGTGTGGAAACGTTGAGCCCTTATTGAAGTTCTCATTTAATTAATCAGTCATGTATTCGAACGCATAAAGATGTTTTGATTTTATTAAGTACTAGTAACTGGCAGAAAACTCTACATTCAGCAGCCCATGTCGCAATTTCTGCAAGGAGCTTGGGGCTCGGATTTATTTGCTCGCCAGCTAAGTTTAGAAGGAGGAATTCCGACATGACGTACACAAGGCAGAACAAGGAAACAATAGAAATCCAACGGGCAGACCAACGGAAAACATTTCGGAGGACCAGTGAGAGGCTACAGGACCTGGAAATATACATTTGAAGTCATCACGAGCGCAATGTACTGGACCAGTGATATGACAGGGTCACCATCAATTTGGCTAGGCATTGGTCTATACGAATGATGGCCCCGATCGAGGATACAACGGGGTCTTGGAGGACGAATTGATAAAAGCGATGAGCGTGTGGGCTAGTGACCTTATTATTAGGAGAGATGCATGCAGGTAACATCGTGAGAAGAAATTTTCATTTACGTGAGTGATCGCGTGGGGACTTGTAATTTCGTTGGAAGACGCACAGTCTGCATTTAATCTATTCAAGTTTTCAAATACTGGGAGAATGGCTTTTATTTTTCGATTTCCAGAGGGAGAGAACAATTTAATTTAATCATTTCCAATGCGTAGTAGCCTGCTTGTGTAAATAGTTTCCCGAGGGCATTAACTTTACAATTTCCCGTCTTGCATGTACATGGGAAATATCTGACCTAGTTACGGTGAGATAAGATGAGTTGTTCCACTAGGCTGAATGAGAACTGCTTTCACGGTCAGAGGAAATTATCCCGGCCATAGTATACTAGTAACCGGCACGCTAATCTTTATACATCGCGAACGAGGGGATGTTTTAGCTGTCATCCAGAAGCAGAAGCAGAAAAGGAAATACGACATCACTCTTCTACGCCAGGATGGAGACCAAAGAGCTGATCCAAGTCTTTTCTGAAGGCATCATCATCGATTTGACTGGCTAAAACCCGGCTGTTCCTAAGGCAGGCGGATAAATGAGTCAGCGAAATAGTTGAGTACAGAATTTTCAATGTAATTATGTGAGCGTGAACGTGTTTTAATTTTGCAAAAGGGGATAGGTCAGTTTGATATTTAATTTCACTAAATTTAGATTTTGTTTGGAAGGAATACGTCCTATTTAAAGTAAATGTTAGGAAGCTTTTTAAATATAATTTTAACGTAAACGTGGACCGTTTGAATAAGGTCAAAGCTTGCATTCTTTCCATTTTATGCGATTTTTAGCTGAGTGGTTAGGGTAATTTCTTTTTACGAATCAGTATCTTGTTTTAGCCTCTTTTATTTTTGATGTGTTTTGCTTCGATGATTGAGACGAAGTGTACGTCTCGGGGCTTAAATGTAAATGTAAATAAGGATTAAAATTAAACTCAGCAAGGACTAGATTAAAGTATTATTAATGGGAGCTCAAAGTGCATGGAAACATGCCGCCAGGTTTTCTGGAATTTCTGACATGATGTGTGAATGAGTATGTGTAAAATTGTGGAGTTTTAATCCACAAATTTTGATAGCGTATTTTGATAGCGTATATTCGTGATCATTTTGAATATCAAGATGAGCGTAAATTAGTGTTTGATTCCCGAGTTCCTCGAACGCAGTTTCGTATTTCAAGTTCCGAATAGTTAGAATCAATTTTTCTCTGTAAAATTTCATTCTTATTATTATCAATGCGAGTTTCTTGAGTTGTAATGGTAAGATATTTCAGTAACTTTCAGATGTTCAGACATGATCGATTGTCTATTATAGATTATGGGATTATTGCAGACTTGGCCACTTTATCATTCCAGTTTAGCTTTACGAGCGCGAGTACTTTGATTTATGATCAGCGCCGTCTTGTTTCTTTTCATGCGAGCGAATGTTAGACGACGTCATTTCATACACTTATTCAGTTTTGGCAACTTTAGGACAAGTAATACGACTTAGTGTGATTCTGAGTAAGAGGACGCGTTCCTCATTTGAAAGGCCTGCATCTTCGTGTTTTTGTGACTTGCCTCGGGCAGACTGTTGAGCAGCGTGTGCAAAGGGTTGGACCCTGTGGTTTTGATGTTTCCTGCATTATTTTGGGAGACTCTATCTCCACTTTGAGCCATTCCGCCGTGTGTTGGCGAGGGCGATTTGCGTGTCTACCGAGGAGAGTTTTATTTTAGCGGCCTATACTTCGTGATTTACTGGTTTTTGTCCATATTACTACGGTTGTTGCAGTAGACGAGATTTTTACATCGCGACGCTTTGTTAGGATTTTCTTTTATGATATAACTGCGCTGAGAAACATTTTTGTCAAGTGATCTATTTCAGGAACCAACGTTGAGATATGTGTTGAAAGTTTAATCTTACTCTGTTACGTTTTATGGATTTGTGTCATGTAATTTATTTCAGGAATCCACGTTGATTTGTGCGTTCGTTACAAGGTCCACCAGTTGATTGATTTTGTGACATGTAATTCATTTCAGAAACCTACGTTGAATAGGATGTGTTGCTAAAAGTGGTGTAAAATTATGTTTCCTCATATTTTCTACCGAGTTATTGAGTGAGTGAGGATTGAACAAATGCCGCATGCTCTCCTTGGTGAACCCTGGAAAATATGGCATCATATTTTTGTTTCTTAGTATGTGTGCACTTGCCTTTTATGCGATCAATCAATTTCAGCCAGAAATGACTGGAACTGCCGATGATTGAGTCCATGCGATCGAATATAATTAATTGTAGATGTCTTTGTGTTCATCACATGTTGTAAATTTAATACTTTTCCACATAGCACTTGTTGATGAATAATGCAGTGTAATTCAAGAGGCATATCAGTATTTCCGTTAGTAAATTCGTTTCTTATTGTTAAAATCAATCCACTTTTTTTTACCACTCTTATTCCTTGCTCTATCTGTTGTTATAGCTGCCAATTCATCCCATCCTAAACTGAGATCCTTCAATGTTTCACTCAGTTGGAGAAACAAATCCTCACCTGTTGTAGTTCCATGGATGCTTCTTAAAGTTACCAGCTCCTCAGTTATTTCACACGCTTTGTCAATCCCACGAATATGAGTATCACGGACGTCGTTACTTTCATCCAAAGCCAACGAAAAGCACTGGAATGATTTAGATTTTTCGCGTAGTTGTGAGCACAAATTAGCCACGAGGTCTGTTCTTCTCGTCATAGTGCTCCGCGATAAGCTGACCGAATTTATCAGTTGTTTCTTTTCAGGACAGATTTCTTCTATTACCGAAAGTATACAGTTCTTCACAAACTCCCCATCTGAAAATGGTTTCCCTTTCGCGGCTAATACATGTGCAACGTTATAACTAGCGCGGGCTGCAGCTATATTTTCTTCGATCTGTTTCGTGAACATCTGTTTTTGAGCGGTGAGAACTTTAATTAAATTTGAAGTTTTTCCTTCCGTAATATCCCATCGTATTTATTATATACAGATTTGTGCTTCGAATCATAATACCACCTGATGCTATATTCTTTAAAAACTGAGATATTTTCCTTGCATATCAGACACATTACTTTCCCAATATTCTCAATACAAAAATAGTAGTCAATCCATTTTTCTTTAAAAATACGGCACTCATTATCTACTTTCCTACGTTTGGAAAGGGACATTTTTGTTCACAAATAAATTAAAACTACTTTGAATAACAGCAGCTCATAAGAACGCTAGTTCACAGTAAAGCAGTAAACCACACTGAACCTCTGAAAGCAGTTCCCGATTGTAAACTGGCCATTTTCTGTGTGTGTCCCTAGATAACTGTATCTATTGAATCCTCCGCGGAATGCAGGAGGTCTTTCACTCTCTAGGCAAGTCTGCAGCTGTAATTCCAAGAAATTGCTGGATGAAGTTTAACCCCTACCTGCGTTTAAGGTGGGAATAATTATGTATCATAGAACTTTTCTACAGCCCAGTAAAGGAAACATCATGTCAAGAAAATTCTACGAATAATTCAGAGGTATTCATTATGGTTTTATCCCCTTCCACGGTAAATAACAGTAAAGATTTTATTATTTTTTATCTTTTTCGGTGTCTACAAAACATAAATTATAAAAAAAAAGCTAGGCCAGGACAACATAAAATGCCTTCACGGGCCGAGTCCGGCCCGCGGGCCGTACGTTGGGCATCCCTGATCTAGACTGATATCAACGTTATGGATAACTCCTTAGCGAGTGATAACACGAGTCGGAACATAAGCTTGCGATAGTTCTTCAACAAACAGAGAAGACTCTACAAGGATCTTAGAAGCCCGAGCGGTTACTAAGTCAATCTTGATTCTGTTCCATCTTATTGAGCTAATATTCAACATGCTAAACCTAATTGGTGAAATCCTACTGACAGCAACTTCCCCAGTCCCTCTGGATGAAATTTTCCATTATTTCCTGCCGTACCATCTACCTACGTAAATATAATGGTCCAAGTTAATCGTCCTCATATCTAGTGCTGTGTTGTTTACATAGAGAGAGTGGTGCATGATAACGGTACTCGCTGAGCTACTCGCAGAGCAGGTGTCCGGCACATCTGTCCCAGGTTCGTGGGTGCTAAGTCTACTTTGAGTTTTTACTGTAGTTGATGTTTGTATTGAGAAAGCTGCGCGATCACATTCAGGTATTCCGAGTTGCGAACAAGGAAAATTTTCTGATGACAGCAATAACTATAATTCAGAAGTAGTTACCGCGAGCTTTCTTCATTATTTTGTGGCTGGTGATCCATTGGACGCTCCTAGACTGCATTACTTCGAGGCTCCATTTCTATGTCGTAGCGAGAAGAGCTGAAAAGACGTGGGAAGATCCTCTTTGGCATTGTTCGTTTGAATAAATATATATACAGTATATTTGCAAGTTGCATTTCGTGTCACCGACACACATAGTTCTTATGGCGACGATGGGACAGGAAAGGGCTAGGAGTGGATAGGAAGCGTCCGTGGCACTAATTAAGGTTCAGCCCCAGCATTTGCTTGGTGCGAAAATGGAAAACCACGGAAAATCATCTTCAGGGCTGCCGACAGTGGGGCTCGAACCCACTATCTCCCGAATACTGGATGCTGACCGCACTTAAACGACTGCAGCTATCGAGCTCGGTTTCGGTTGAATAGGGGGAGGGTCTTCCATCCCGTGTGTTCCACTGTCCCTCAGTAAAACAATGCTCAGTTAAGTATAATACACTGTAATGAATCTTGATAAATACAAATAATTATTTCAATAGTACTTCATTCGTAGACCTAACACGCAGAATTCAATACTGTGTTCCGTCACCCGAGTCAGATACGTAACCACCTGCGGAGAGCACAACTGGCAAGACTTGTACGGTGCTCTCACGAAAGCAGAATGTAAACACAAGTAGAGTTTGTTCTCGTGAAAGGTTTACAATTGAGCATATATTTTCAAACTAAACATCTGCTCTTTAGCATTTACTTGCCAGAATGGAAGTGTGTCCTTCCTAACATCCTGTTCTTGGACTGGGTTCAACTGTGTAGCCTTTTTCATAGTATTTACCCTGTTCTATGCAACTATTTTCCTCCTAACATCCGGTTCTTGGACTAGGTCCAACTTCTTTGTGGCCTAGTTCATATTCTAAGTGCAGGCTCTTCTGAATAAGTGACCTATAATCCATTACAATCATCACTTGAGATTGGGTTAACCACTAACTATTCGAAGGTATTTCTTTCTTATAGAGAGCAAGTACTTACTCTGCGGTCTAGAGATAGCGCGTCTGCCTCTCATTTGGAGGCCTAGGGGCAGTTTGGGTTCAAGCACCTCTAGCACCACTGGTGTAGTTCTTACACGCGGGCGTCTCGAGTTCAAGGCACATTAGCGCCTCATCTGTTATTTTTTCTTCCGTTTTTCTTTTATACTATATCTGCTCTTTCATTGTCCACACGTGCTTAAAGTTAGGAAATACTCAGATTATATACCTTTTTTAATAATTTGCTTTACGTCGCGCCGGCACAGGTAGATCTTATGGAGACGATGGGATAGAAAAGGCCTAGGAGTGGGTAGGTAGTCTTCATTAAAATACAGCCCCAGGTCCAAGGCCGATTTTTGGTTTAAAAAGTGCAAACAGCTTCTCTCTCTCTCTCTCTCTCTCTCTCTCTCCTATGATAACTGCATCAGTGGTTATATAAAATATCAGGAAGAGGGAAGATTTGCCAAGCCATGAGTGGCAAGACGGGACGACAGTAAACGAGTTTATTAGTTTATATTTGATCTAACAATAAGTCCGCGTGGGCAAAGAAAAACACAGAACTGATAAACCGAGCCTTTTGGGTGCGCAGTTTACGTTATGTAGTTGTGAGCTTGCATTCAAGAGATAGTGGGTTTGAATCTTCGGTAACTTTGAACATTCAGTGGTTTCCCCACTTTCACACCCGGCTTTGGCAGTATGAAAGTGTCTGAGGTATGATCGATAGACTAGAACAAATTGTTACTTTCATTAACCTGTCTCAGTTTCATCCTTGGCTTTGGCAATATGAAAGTGTCTGAGGTATGAACGATAGACTAGAACAAATTGTTACTTTCATTAACCTGTCTCAGTCTCATCCTTGGCTTTGACAATATGAAAGTGTCCGAGATATGAGCGATAGGCTAGAACAAATTGTTACTTCCATAACTTGTCTCAGTCTCATCCTTGGCTTTGACAGTATGAAAGTGTCTGAGGTATGAGCGATAGGCTAGAACAAATTGTTACTTTCATTAACCTGTCTCACTCATCCTTGGCTTTGACGGTATGAAAGTGTCTGAGCGATAGGCTAGAACAAATTGTTACTTTCATTAACCTATCTCAGTCTCATCCTTGGCTTTGACAGTATGAAAGTGTCTGAGGTATAAGCGATAGGCTAGAACAAATTGTCTGTCTCAATCTCATCCTTAGCTTTGACAAAATATGAAAGTGTTTGAGGTATGAGCGATAGGCTAGAACAAATTGCACCTTTCGTTTCAGTCTCATCCTTGGATTTTACAATATGAAGGTGCCAACCCCTATTATGAATGATGTGAGACTCCGAAAACCATAAACAAATATTAGTCGGACCTAAACCCAATAATATTATGGTGTGAAAATGTCGCTCATATGTTCGGTTGGTTCATGCATTTCAGTGGGCTCGGCAGACTGATAAGTACTATTAATTCTGGCCGCGGCGAGGAAAGCAACGGCAAGCCAAATCATGCCTCATTTCCCTTGTAGGCCTCTTCAGTGACACCTAGATCATCTATGACAGCTGATGGTGGGGCCGTTGAGAATCCAACTATTTTTCAGGCTCAGTACTCAACATATACAAATATACTCCGTCTAACGATTCTTCCAATATAATTCTCTCTGTCTCTGAGGGCCTACAGTAATGAATTGAAGCACAGGTTCAATCCTGTAAGAAAAATGTCTGTTTTCAAACATTTTCAGGTAAACTAATATAAGTGGAATTAATTAATTAAACTACATATTGACTGCATCTTTTCTTCAGACCAACTTTTGGATTTGAAGAAGCTTGATATTGACTTCTTGCTGACGTGTGATTATTCGTATGTATTTCTCTTTTACATTCTTGTTTCAGCCATACATTCTACTTTTTGTTAAACTTAGTTAATGTAGTGACTCTACGGAAGGGCCTCTCAAACACCCAAAATCTCACGCGTGCAAATTGAGGAGCAGAGTTCCTGTGCATAGTGCATCGGTCCCACACGGCTCGGCTCGGACCAACTCTTCGTCTCTGGGCTACTCGGCTAAGCTCGGCTCAACTCGGCTCAACTCGGTTCGGATTTGGAGCGGTACGAAGCAAGTGAGGAAGAGGGAGACAGGCGGAGCGAGCGAGACAGCGCTATTGCTCCAAATCGAGGAGTGGGGGTGTACACTCTGGGCAACCAAGCAAAGTTGTCTTTTGCACCGTGCGCAATGCATGCTCCAGGTGCATGCACTCTGAGAGTCCCTGCTCTACGGCCTAGTGTTAGCGATCCTGCCTCTTAACCCGCAGGCCTCAAGTTAAATTCACTGACAGGTTAGGGATTTTCACTTGGATATGAGGGGTGGTTTGAGGCCCACTCAACCTACGTGGTAACAACTGAGAACGTGCATGTCAGAGAGAGAGCGGTCACGTTCTAGAAAACCAAGAATAACGGCCGAGAGGATTCGTTGCGCTGACCGCGCATCAACTCGTAGTCTATAGACCCACGGGTTGAGCAAGGGTTGATTGGAAGGCCAAGGTCTTTCTGGGTTTGTAGCTTCATGATGGTTGTTTTTACCAAACTGAAGTCTACGTTATCTAGGTAAATAAAGATTTAAGAGGTCCGCTGCCTGTAATTTCGTTTGTTTTGCCAATTTTTCAGATATTTATCCGATTTAGGTCAACTCAGGATCGTATCACTGGTTTTTAGCTTTCGTGTGTGTATGTCCGTCTGTCCGTCTGTCCGTCTGATCTACCATCACGATGAAACGGCTGGGTAAATCTCGACCAAATTTTATATAGAGTATACTCATCCAGGGGAAGGTTCCATTATGCATATGATTTAAAAATCACTGAATAGACTGGGGGTTAATACGAAAACCACAACAGTTTTCTTCCATTTCCTCTTTACTATTGATCTGTTTGTAAAATCCGTGCACTACATGTGAAACGCCCCTTCATTTTAAACAACATTCGTTATGAGCATAATTTCGCTTACTCTGCAAATGACGGAGTAAATTACTACATTGTGTGGGTTCATGCTCTGCAGTGAGTGGCCGACAGACCGACAATGAACTTACCGGTTACCATTGGAAAGTCTCTGCCCGCTTTCCAGCAGGGAAGGGACATAATGTCATTTTCGTCAACACTCCTGTAATCTTGTGGTTGTACCTTGCGTACAACGCGAGGGAGGCGTCATGCTGCCATTCTGAGGGATATGTGCGGAATACCGTTGGGGGTTACAATCCTCTTCGAATAGCTCTTAAGGGGCTGTTAATATTTGAACAGTACCACGGATTGTAGCGCATGATTTCACACCGTAAGGTGGTTCCTGGCATTTGCTATAATTTTTACTCTATTTCTTTTCTACTTCCGTTTTCCGCTTTAATTTCTTGCCTCTTTCTTGCATCTGTAGGCTTAAGTAATAACACCATAAGTCATCTTATTATATGTTTGCATATGAATCCCTGCTACTGCCTTCTTATATCCGTAACTCATATCATCACAATTTAGTGACGGTTATTTCATTTTACAATACATCCACTTGGTATTTACATATTTGTCCTATACGGCTGTCCTCAGTTATAATCCGATGTTCTATTAATTTCAACTTTCATAACTGTAATACCTTCTTCCTTAATTACTCCGTATGTATGCGAGTGCTGATCCAGGTACCTGGACACTCTTTACTTTGAAGAAACATTTCAAGCCGTTCAAATTTATAACTTTTTGACCCCGGTATATATCGAAATATGGAGGCAATGTCATAGGATCAAACACATAGAAGGCTAAAAGAGGCGTCTGATGGCGGAATCCGATTGTTGATATGACGTACTCTTTAAGAGCAGTAAACCTCGAAATGAAGGTCTGCACTTATTAACGTACCCATGCTTATTTATAGGGGTCCGCTGCCTGTAATTTCCTTTGTTTTGCCATTTTATAGAAATTTATCCGATTTAGGTCAACTCAAGACCGTATCAGTGGATTTTAGCTTTCGCGTCTGTCTGTCTGTCCATCAGTTCCACCATCACGGCAAAACGGCTAGATAGACATCGTCCAAACTTCGTATATAGAGTATACTCATCCAGGGGAAGGTTTAGATATGCATATGCTTTAAAAATAACTCTATAGAATGGGTGTTTAAGCTGAAACCACAACGATTTTTTTCCATTTTCTCTTACGCTATTGATTTTCTGTAAAATTCGCGGACTACATGTGAAACGTCAATTCAAATTAAACAACTTTTGTTGTGTACATAATTTCGCTTGGTCACTGGACACTCTTTCCTTTGAGGGAATATTCCAGGCTGTACAAATATATTAAATTTAGACCCCGGAGAATATCGAATATGGAAATGTGGAGGCAATTTCAGTGACGGTGCAGACTTTCGTTTCGTGATAACTGCTTTCTAAACGGTTAAGTCATTTCAGAAAGCAGATTACATAATCTATGCTCAATTTGGAGAAATCTTCAGCTTTCGTCCTATGCCTTATTGTCGTATTTCGAGCCTTTATACTTAGATAGCGCTGCATTTCTCGATAACAATCAAATCTCTCCTACTCGACTGTAACTGGCATTAGGAAAGGGGGCCTGTAATTATAATGAAAACTCTCCATCTTTATTGTGAATGGCAGTTGGCAAGTCAGCTTGCCGTTATTGTGGAAACTCCCGAACCCGATTGCGAATGGCAGTAGGAAATGTGGCCTGCCATTATCATCAATGCACCTTACATCGGAAACAACGTATGAGGTCCTCCCCTTTTTGTTTCTCGGATAACGCTAAGAGACATACAATTTAATATATTCTTACTAACTGCGTGTACAGTAGAATTCCGCATACAAGGTAGAATACCGTAGCGAAGCACGGGTACATTTGCTAGTTCTGAAACATAAGTTTTTCTAAGACATAAACGCAGTGGTAATAATGTTTTGGTGTGGCTTGGTGGTGCTGGTGTAGGTGGGAAGCGGGTGGAATGCATGAGATTCCCAGAAATCACTGCTTTGCGCGCACGTTCTCAATGGCCAATATAAAATAGCCACGAGTATTGCTAGAGCGACGCAGGGCCGTTCTCCATTCACCGACTGAGTAACCACATAACTGATGTGTAGTGTAACGAAGTGTAAACGCATGTTAATTATTTCCTACAGAGCCAGCATGACAGAAATTACAACTTCACATACACAATCTACTTCCGTTTCCATTTAATTCTAATAATTTGGCATCTCCTATTTCTGGTCCCTCCACATACTATGTTCTGTCACTGCGAGTTCGCCATCGTGATCTGTGTTTTGCTATAGTAGCTTATCGTCGTTCTGGTCAGAGTTCTATTTCCGAACTTGCCACAAATTTAACACTGGTTTAAGGGATTCGAGTGAGGTAACACGACTGAAATGATACGTGGGTGAAAATCATAAACTGTGCCATTTCAAAGGTGAATGTTTTGCCGTTTACTACTTGAACTCCTTTCAAATACTAGTGTTGTTGTTCAAGTCATTAGTCTATAGACTGGATTGATGCATCTCTTCATGTCACCCTACCTTTTCTAAACTTTTTATTTCTACGTAACTAATGCATTCTATATCTGCTCTAACCAGTTTGTCATATTCATATTCTACACGTACCGTTCTTACCTCCTACATTTCCCTCAAAAAACAGCCGAACAAGTCCTGGGTGTCATCAGATGTGTCATATCATTCTATCTCTTCTTCTTGTCAAATTTAGCCCAATTGATCTCCTCTCACCAATCCGATTCAGTATCGCTTCATTCGTGATTCGATCTATCCATCTCACCTTCACCATTATCCTTAAAACCACATTTCAAAAGCTTCCATTTCCTTTCTAAGCTAGTTGTCGTCCATGTTTCACTTCCATACAATGCAACGCTCCATATGAAAGCCCTCAAGAACTTGTTTCTAATTGCTATATCAATGTTCGAAGTGAGCGAATTTCTTCTTTTAACAACGGCATTCCTTGATTGTCCTAGTATGCATTTAATGTTATTCGTATTTCCACCATCGTTAGTTATTCTACTACCCAAGTAACCATATTCATCTAGTTACTTTAAGACTATATTTCCTAATCTAATATTTCTTGTATCATCTGACTTCGTTCGATTGCACTCTACTACTTTTGTTTTGGACTTATTTATTTTCACCTTGAACTACTTCCACAATACTCTGTCCACCCCATTCAGCAACTTCTCCTGATCTCCTGCAGTCTCAGAAAAAATAATATCATCGACGAATCTCAGGGTTTTGATTTCCTCTCCTTGGATTGTGATTCAATTTTCAAATTCTTCTTTGATTTCCTTTATTGCTTGTTCTATACAAACACTGAAAAGGAGGGTGGAGAGACAAACTCCAGCCTTGCCTCACTCCTTTCTGGATTGCTGCTTCTTTTTCAAAGCCTTCAATTCTTATCAATGCAGACTGATTTTTATACAGATTGTAGATTATTCTTCGTTCTCGGTATCTGTTCCCGATCACCTTCAGAATCTTCAGTAGGTTGGGCCAATTAACATTATCGAATGCCATTTCTAGATCTACGACCGCCATGTACATGAGCTTGTCCTTCGTAATTTGGTTTTCTAACATCAGACGTAATGTCAGGATTGCTTCACGTGTTCCTACATATATCCTGTAGCCAAACTGATTTCCTCCCAACTCAATTTCAACTTGTATTTCCATTCTTCTGTAAGTACTCGTAATACGTGTTAAAATTTTGCAATCTTACTACACTGAACTAATGGCGCGATAATTTTCACACTTGTCAGCACAACATTCACAACATTCTCCTAAAATCAGATAGCACTTCTCCTATATCATACATCTTACACACTTAAGTGGAATAATCTCGCAATGCTAGTTTGTCCTATGACAGTCAGTAATTCAGAGGGAATGTCATCAATTCCTGGTGCATTGTTCCTATTTAGGCCTTTCAAATCTCTGTCGAATTCTGACATCAAAATTAAGTTTCCCATTTCATCAATAGCAACGGCCTCTTCTTGTTCCAAAACCATATCATCTACGTCTTTACCTTGATACAACAGTTGGATATGTTCCTGCTATTTTTTGGTCTTGTTTTCTTTCCCTAGAAGTGGTTTTCCATCTGAGCTCTTAATATTCATACACATAGTTTTCCTTTCTCCAGAGTTTTACTGTATTCAGCATATACCTTTCTTAGGACCACACGACCTTCAATATCCTTCCACTTTGTATCCACTTCATACTGTTCTGCCCCCCCCCCCTCATTTTTGTAATTCTTATGCTTTTATCAATTAGGTCTAGTATCTCCTGAGTTATCCACTAGTTATCCACTGATTCTTTCCTTTCTTTCTAACCTTTCATCAGCCCTGCTGACATCATTCTTCACGACTGTCAATTCTTCCTCTATTGTATTTCCTTAGACCTTTTCACTTAGTCCTTGTGCAACATGTTCCTTAAAACAGTCCCTCACACTCATTTGTTTCAATTTGTCCACATCCCATCTCCTTAAATTCCTTCCTTTCTTAAATTCTTCAACTTCGCATGAAATTTCATGACCAACAAGTTGTGGTCAGAGTCTACGACTGCTCCAGGTAAAGTCTTGCAATCCAACACCTGTTTTCTGAATCGTTGCCCAATCATAATGCAGTCTTTTTTTTGTTAGTTGCTTTACGTTGCACCGACACAGGGAGGTCTTACGGCGACGCATAATGGAGTCTATTTAATACCTTTAAATGTTTCCAGGTCTTTAATATCTACTGTATATCATTGTCGTTTCTGGTGTTTGAACCATATACTAGCAAGGACTAAATTATGATCGATGCAGAATTTAATCAGACGACTTCCTCTTTCATTCTTTTGTCCCATACCGAATTGTCCTACTGTATTAACTTCTCTTCCTTGACCTACCACTACATTCCATTCTCTCATCACAACTAGATTCTCGTCATCTTGTACATATTTTGCCGAATCTTCTATCAATTCATGTATTATTTAGATTTCTTCATAATCCGCTGAACTAGTAGGCATATAGTCCTGCACTATTGTGAAGGGCATTGGTTTGGAGTCTATCTTGACAACAACAATCCTTTCGCTATGCTGTTCGTTGTAGTTTACTGTTAGTTTACTATTAAACCAACTCCTGCATTTCCCCTATTTGATTTCGTGTTGATAATTCTGTAGTCGTCTGACTAAAAATCATGCTCTTACTGCCAATGTACTTCAGTTATACCAGTTACATAAAAATTTAGTCTATTCGTCTTCCTTTTCCGATTTTCAAACCTAACACAACGATTCAAACTTCTAACAGTGCACACTCCGACTTGCAGAATGTCAGTAGACATCTGCCTAATGATTGTCCCCTCTTGTGTGTCCCACCCAGAGGTCCAAATGGGGGAGTATTTTACTTCCGGAATATTCTACCCGAGAAGAAGCATCATCAGTACATCATTCATAGGGAGAGAGCTGCATTCCCTCGGGAGTTGTAGTTTCCCGTTGCTCCCAGCCGTATAACTGTATTAACACAGCTATGCCATGTTAAGTATTATTACAAGGCCATATCAGTAAATCACCAAGACTGCAGCCCTTGCAACTTTCGAAGGGCTACAACCACCCTCCTCCCACTCACCCTCCCGCCCCGTCCACCTTTTGATGAATGCTATTTGTTCGGGACGTCGAACTATACAGATCATTTGCTCCTACTTGCACCATGTGATATGAACCTGCGTGTAATTAGAATGGAGGAAGTGTAGAGTGTTGAACGTTAAGGACGACACAAACATTCAGTCCCCAGGCCAGGGATATTAATCATTTACAATTAAAAACCCCCTGTCCCAGTCGGGAATCGAATCCGTGGCCGCCGGGAGACAGGCGGGCGCGTTGCCCCCTACACCGCGGGGCCGAACAACCATTCGTTAGTCATTTCTCTCGACAGATACCCATCCGATATGGTTGCAACTGCAGCTCAGCTATCTGTTTCACTAGGACGCACAAGCCTAACCGCAGTCCTAATCAGTTTCTGTAAATGTACAGACATTATATCGACACAAGTTATCGGCCCGTCTCAATAAGCACACGCATGGAAAATGTTATTATTACTCTGCTTTATAATTAAATAATCATGGGAATCTATAATAATAATAATAATAATAATAATAATAATAATAATAATAATAATAATAATAATAATAATAATAATAATAATAATTTCCTCTCGACATTTGATTGGTCTCTTGTATGAAAATACGATAAAGGTTTGGTTTACGTATCTTTGAATTTATTGACGCTGATCTCTGATATTAAAACCCTTAAATAGCAACCGACTGGGCGAGAATTTGATAACGGCACAATGAACATGGCAGGTGAACGCACAACAAATTACGCCATGCATCCCCTCTCTAATGAATTAATTCTGATAGTACTTAACAGAGAAAGAAGCACTTCGTTCCTTACTTGATCTGCTCTGTGCGACCTGGTAACAAAGTGAACCGTTCATCTTCTAGAATATTTTCAGTACCTGATTAATCTATCGGATTTTATACGTGGTGAGGAATGGTATCACAGTATACGGACCCAGACGGGTAAAATCGATTCGAGAGCTCGAGCAGTAAATGCCCCGCCGACCTCCTTCATATGCCGGCAGGTGAGAATAACTTCTGCAACAGGCTGGGATGAACTTATACATTCTCTCTGCACTTGAGTGCAATTGATACACAAAGATTTAATCAAATCTCCCTACAGCGAAGAGCAATAAAACAATAGGAACTGATAAGAGAGCCATACTGACGCTACTTCGTGACAGGCCATAAATTACCTTCCACAAGCATCCTTCCTACATAATAGAAAAATGCTGAAGAAAACAATTGGTGATATATGGTCCCATAATCCATTAAACTTGCTGAAGTCACATAGGATCAGTGGCATAAAAATAGGAGTGGGGTTGCCGGGCTTAACCCACACAATATATTACAATAATTGAAATATTTTGTTGGTTTTCACATTGAAAATAACACCTGCGACCAGAAATAATAATAGGCTAATAATGATAATAATAATAATAATATTAATAATAATAATAATAATAATAATAATAATAATAATAATAATAATAATAATAATAATAATAATAATAATAATAATAATAACAGACTTACCAAACAGATATTTAAAGATATTTGATTACTTCTGGAGATGAAAGACCACTACAGCATGGGTTAAGGAAACGAAGAAGGATGTGGAAAGGTTACAGCATCTTGGAAGACCGGCTGTTAGAAATGAATACGTTTAGGAACACAATGAAGAATATGGAAGGTGTTCAAGCCACAGGAAGAACTAAGAAGACCGGAAGAGCCTGGACAGATGACAACGGAAGCAGGCGAGCGAACGCATGAAGGAGTATTGGACACAGAGAAAACTCCGCATGAAGAGAATGAAATGAAGTTGTAGCGTGATCCTTAGTGGTCCATTCGCTTGTGAAATAATAATAATAATAATAATAATAATAATAATAATAATAATAATAATAATAATAATAATAATAATAATAATAATAATAATAATAATAATAATAATAATAATAATAATAATAATAATAATAATAATAAACTTACAATCTGCTTCACATCGCACCGACACAGATGAGTCTTATGGTGATGATGGGATAGGTGAGGTCTAGGAGTGGGAAGGAAGCGGCCGTGGCCTTAATTAAGGTACAGCCCCAACATTTGCCTGGTGTCAAAATGGGAAACCACGGAATACCATCTTCAGGGCTGTTGACAGTGGGGTTCAAACCCACTATCACCCCAATGCAAGCTCAGAGCCACGCGCCCCTAACCGCGCGGCAAACTCGGTCGATAACTTAATAATAATAATAATAATAATAATAATAATAATAATAATAATAATAATAATAATAATAATAATAATAATAATAATAATAATAATCATAGAAAGACTGCAATTCAAAAAGCCTGTACCAAACACAAACTCGCATTTCCCAACAACTCAAAAATAAGAGAGACAATCCAACTGCTTAACAATAACAAAGCCCCTGGACAGGATAGGATAACTGCGGCGATGTTGAAAATAGTAGGAGATGACTTCATAAGAATAACACTACCCAGCATGAATTTTTCGGCAAAGCATCTGATACGTGGTTTTAACTAAATAAGGTCTCCTGATTTCAGAAATGTCATTGGTTCTATTGTATCACATCTGGTTTTCGTGTTATTTGCCATTTACTGTCTGAAAATGTGCCATTGCGGCACAGTGCTGCTTTGTGATAACAGCGAATCGGCTGTCCTTTCCTTTATGTGAGCTGTAAATGTGGTTCCAGTTGTCTGAAAAGTCATTCCGAGATACTTGAATGTATTGACAATCCTTAAAGGTGAACCTTCGTAGCGTATTATGTCTGATGCTGCTCTTCTTCCTCCCCTTCAAAAAACCATGACTACTGTCTTCTGATCATTAATTTCTAAATTGTTTTCTTTTGACCAATTTGTCAGATTGGTGGGAAATATTCTAGCTTCGATTCCTGTGGCACATTCCGTTTTACTAAAAGAAAATTATATCACAATGCAAACTGTTTTAGATAAAATCAAATATCATGAGCACTGGTGGGATGTGTGTAGTGACTTGAAGGTGTGTGGTATTCTATTAGGACAACAATCAGGCTACACTAAATTCCCTTGTTATTTATGCGAATAGGACAGCAAAGCTAGAGACAAACCCTGTTCTACACCTTCCTGGCTCAAGAGAGAAGTTTTGATACCTGGTGTAAAAAATGTTACAAATGCTGCCTTAGTTGACCCACAAAAAATTATTTTGCCACCTCCGCACATCAAACTGGGAAACATGAAGGAGTTCGTTAAGGCCTTGGAAAAATGTAGCCCTGTTTCAAGTACATTGCAGGCAAATTTCCACATTTATCTGATGCAAAAGTCAAGGGAACTCTAGTTGAAAAATCACACATTCGTGGAGAAGGCTAAAGAGACCCCTTGAATACAGGGGAAAGAAGAATGAAAAAAAAAGAACACAGCGAATTCATGAAGAGATTTTGGGGTTAAAAAAAGAAGAGGAAGCCGTCAGACCAAGCTAACAAGTTCAAACGCACTCTTTAATTCGGCATAACGAGAAAAGGAATAATAATAATAATAATAATAATAATAATAATAATAATAATAATAATAATAATAATAATAATAATAATAATAGCCTGACTAAAATTAAAATACAGTTATTCTCACCCAAACATGGAGTGGAATAGCTAAATTAGATTCCACAAGGATGTAAAGGCAAAATATCAAGAAGAACTGAAGAATCTTGAATCACGAATCACGAAAATGGGGCGAAATCCGAGACAAGATCAAAGGTGCGGCTGAGATGACGATCCTCCAGGAAAAGAAAAAGAGACCGGAGGGGTGTAATGAAGAATTTGATGCGGTACTCGGACATAGGACAGAGGCATGGAGAAGATGGAGCTCAACCAAAATGGAAGAGGATTTACTATCCTTCAGAATCGAGACGAAACTAAAAAACGAGGTATTCCGAAGGATCAAGAGTCAATACGAAATAGAACAGTTGAAGAAAACACAAGATTACTTCCAGAAGAATAACACACGGAACTTCTATCGGACTTTCAAATCACAATTTCAAATCAGGACACTGTTTCAGAGACTAAGGGAAAGTGTGAATGCATAAAACGGAAAATGTGAAATTCTCACCAGATACTTCTAGAAATTACTTAGATTCGATGGTCCGCAGGGATGTTTGGAAATTAAGCCACCAAAGGCAACAAATCAAGGAAAACAGCAAAAGAGACAAGAGTTGTGGAATGAAGAGTGTGATGCGGCACTCATACTCGGAGCACCTGACGAAGAAGAAGTGATCCGCATTATTCAAGAGTTTAAGACATCAAATCTGCGGGCGAAAATGGCATCGTGGCAGAACTCCTGAAAATGGGGTCTACTGAAGTCATAAAATCTCATACTATATTACTTGGGAACATATGGGAAACGGAGAGCATAACTGAAGACTTGCAGACGCTCTGGTACATCCATTGAATACGAAAGGCGGATGTTAATGATTACAGAGGAATGTGTATAGTTTCGGTCCCATACAAGATACTAGAGTAGAAGGTACACTGGGTCAAGAATTAGACGAATATAAGGCAGGCTTCTTGGAAAGGTAGATCATGAGCGGAACAAATCTTCAACTTTAAGAGTATTATAAAATACAAGATGCTGGGTCAGAATAAATATGTGAAAAATTTGGGGACTTCAGATAGGCATTTGATTCCATTAATAGAAAAACCTTGATGGGAGTTCTAGAAGAGTTTGCATTGGACAACAAGACAAAAAAATAAATCAGACAGACAATCAGCTACACTTACTCTAAAATATAGATCAAGGAGGGGATAATTGAGCCCTTTGAAACCAAAACTGATGTACGACAAGGAGACGGACTTTCACCAACCATGTCCAATTGCCATAAGGAATGAAAGAAGTGAATTCCTGACAAGGAGACTTTCAAGATTGGGAGAGTATACGTACAGATTGTTTGACATTCGCTGATGATGTTGTGATACCAGCGATATAGCAAAAGCTAAGGAAAGAATTGAAGAACTGCCGATGATGGCAATGAAGATTGGGCTTCAAATTTCCTTTGAGAAGACTGAGTTCATGGCCAACATCAAATAGGTCCCTTAGATGTTGAAGTTAGGAGACGAATAAAAAGAGTTAAGAGATTTAAGTATTTGGTAGGAAAATTGAAAGAAAATGGGTTGGAAAATAATGCCATTAAAAAGCGGGCGAGAAAAGTGGAAATAGCATTTCAACTGACGAGGAACACCTGAAACAAAATGGTTCTGTCGTATGGGGATAAACTAAGGCATCTAAACACTGTTGTTAAACCTGAGTGCCTGTAGGTACCAGAAACATTGGATATGATAGGGAAAGGTGAGCTTGAAAATATCTGGAAGATAGAAAGAAAACTGCTTAGAGACATTCCTGGCCCAAATATAAAATTTTGGAGAGGAGGCTCAAAACTTAAAAAAAAAAATTGTCAGAGAACAGAAGGAGTGATTGAATCGATGAGAAAAGGAAGGGTACAGTTCTATGGACACTTTTTGAGGATGGACAATAACAGATTGACGAAGACAATCTTTGAATTATTCTTCAGAAAGGAGAAGACAGAGCTGAAATTGTTTCGAGGTTGGACTTGAAGGGCACGTGTACGTGAATTATTTTCAAAAAGTTGAATTTTTTATTTTCATGTATTATTATTCTTTGGAGTTCTCTCTTTCAGAATATATATAGTTTATATATGTTAGCAAACATATTTTGTCCTAAATGTTGTTTTTAAGAATGTCTGCGCTAAGTAACCAAGCCCCTTTAAATGTCAAACATTTGAAATTGTCATAACGTTTCCACCAGTAAAGATATCGGAAAGCGGTAAGTAGTATTTTATCGAAAGCTGCCCTGCGTAAGAATTGATTGCTCTTAGACCTGCCAGCCGCAACGTGCTAGGTTGTAAACAGAAGCCAGTATTGTATTGTATAGTAGCGTGCATGAAATTCTCTATTTGTATATATCCAGCATTTGCCTAAAGTGAAAATGGGAAACCACAGAAAACCTCCTTCAGGGCTTATTAAAACTGTACTATGGCTTAGCTATGAGGAGCAACCAGGGTAATTTGGAAGCTATGAGAAAATCTGTATGGGCTAATTTAATTCACAAAGCATCAACTGTTGACCACCCACAACACGTGTTATGTCTTCCAGGTCCATACTTCTGGTGTGGGTACCAGATAACAAAGACAGAGGGTAAAAGATTATTGTCATAAACATTCATTACCTTATGTTGTTATTGAAGCCATAAAACCTATTTATATAGATCTTAGTGCCAAACATCTCTTGGAAAAATGATTACATATACGAACACAGAGCCCTAATTAGAGTTTCCATCATTGCATTTGGGAACGTGTGCCAAAAAGCATATTTTTAGGTCTTCCTACCCTAAAAATGGGTGTATTGGATGCAGTTATCTACTTCAATGCAGGTGCTGCATCCAGATGTAAGGTACTGGCTTCTTTAGGAATATCTCCAGGGGAAAATATGGCCTCAGCATTAGCTGCAATTGATCGTCGTAGGGTAATTGACGCTGAGAGGGCTGTATTTGAAAGCTCTAAAGAAGCCAGAACAAATAGTAGAAATAGGAAAATACAGCAGGATGATGAGAGTGTCCTAAATCATGAGGAATATGGAGCTGGAATGCATCTAAACTGTAAGGGTTGGTCACAAACTTAAATTTTTACTTTGATTGGCTCTCCTGAAAAATTGTATTTTTTAAGAATATTTATTTTACTATCTCAGTAACCGTTAATGATAGAACACTGAAATTTGGCACACAGTTTTAGTGTGCTATTGTCTGAAAAGTAGACTACAATCATGAACGTAGCTCTTTATTTATGAAAAATAGACCATAAAATATTCAACAAAATTTATGAAAATTTTAATGACAATTTTCGAACTTTCCCCACAAAAGAACCATTTTACTGCATATCATGATTGTAGTCTACTTTGTAGCTATATGCTGTGGGTAGCATCTGTAAAAATATCATTCATATCACACAAGTAGTTTCCGAGTGTACCCTTCCGACAGCTTGGAGTGATTTTGCAATCTTAGAAAACATCACAAGAAATAAACTCTCATAAAAAATTAACAATGAACTTTAACCAACAATTAATGATATAACAACAATCTGCAATGTTCATTCATTTCACATAATAATATTTGTCCACCTAGAACAACTGTATCTGTTCAAATTATGATGGCAAATATAGTGATTTTACACTATTTTACTATGGTCTTCACAGACACGTGCCCTTTTTGATGGGGTTAAGGAAGATGATGTAATGAACAGCAATCGATTTAGACCATTCATCAAGAAGTTCTGCGGTTTCCATGGGATTGGGGAGACACCAGTGAGGAAAGGCAGATCCTTCCCAGGAGAAAAGAAGAAAGAACAAGGAGGAAGGATGAAGAGACTGGAAGAGAGTAAAGGCAGAGAAGGTTAAAAAGATAAAAAGAAATTCAGCTCTCAAACAGACGAGTCTTTGAAAGCTGAAAATATGAGCACGTACGTTTGACTGCTTGGATGGATGACCAGTGTAGTGGCCTTCAGTTCACAGGACGCCGGGTCTGATTCCCTGACGAACCGGGATTTTCATTGCGTATGGTTAATGAATCTGGCTCGCAGACTGGGTGTTTGTAGTAGTCTTAAAGCTCGTCTGTTTATGTACATACAACACACCACAGTTCCATTCACGAGTGAAATAAGGAATAGTGAATACGTGACTCCATATTGAGTTGGCGTCGAAAGGCATCCGTCCGTAAAACGGGGCCAAATCCACATGAGGTGTTGACCCCAGCAAATTACGAACGCGGACAAGAAGAAGTAGCGGAAGAAGAAGTTCAATGAATATGTATACTACTTACAGGTTCTAAGCAATATGCATTTAATTTGACTCAGAATAGCTGCCCAGTAGTGGCAATGAAGGAGTAATAACGAACCCCGTCTTTGACGAAATTCTGCGTCCGCCATTGTACAGGAATTAGATTCTGTTCTTCCCAACTAATCCATACATAATCGTTTATGCCATTGATTGAATTTCCTGATGTCCTTCCTTAGGTGAGACACAAATTATTTGAATCTCAATTAAGTGATGACAATGAAATGCGAATTTTTTAAGTTAATAAACTTGGTTCTTCCACTGTGACTTGCCAGGGACAGATTAATTCAACATTTATAACTTTTTGAAAGTTTATATTTTATTCCTTTAGGATAGGCACTATAGAATCCGAGCTGAAATTATAATTTGTCGTCTTCTTCCTCCTTCTTTACGTGTTATGTCTTTTCCCCCAGATGATGATTATGGTAAGCACTCTTCGATCCTGCTTCAGGTGAAAGAGCTGTTTGACACAGTGAATGTCTGCTCATTCCCGATGTCATTTATCCATGACTTCCTTATGCGTCCAACTCCACGGCGATGGTCGATTTGTTCTTATAGTATAAAGTGCAAAAGATTGTATTCGTTTCCTCGCATAACGTGACCGAAATATTCCAGTTTGCGACATTTTATCACTTTAATTCTTGCTCTTCATTATACTTCATCCTTTGAAGTTTTTTGTTTCAGGTAGTGTTCATCTATGGATCCACATTTAGAAATCTAAAAGCTATTTTATATAGAAGCGGTTCAAAGAACTTGTAGATGGTTTACAGGTACTAAACAATATACACTTAATTATTGCTTAGACTAGTTGCTTAGTAACAGAAACAAAATGGGGGTCGATGACCTTCGATGTTAGACCCCTAACAAGAAGCATCATCATCATCATCATCATCATCATCATCATAGAAACAAAATGGAATAAATAAATGAAACCTGCAAACCAAAGTTCATAGAGAAAATAAATATTCGAAACCGTGCGACGTTTGTACTGTACGGATATCAGCAGGTTGCTTGATGTATCAGGTAAACTAAATAAATAAGCGAACTGTCGCCATGGTTTGTAAACTCTACATTCACAATACCATTAGGATGTAAAGAATAAGAGAACCCTGCGGCGGTGAAGAAAAGCGCCTCGCTCCTCGACAAGGTGTTTAGAGTGGCCTCTTAAACCCTCGTTTGAAGAGTGCAAACAGATCAATAACTCCGTGGTAAAACCATTCATGGTCTTAAAATACTCAAGGAAGTTGAAGTACTTGCAGCGTATTTTTAGTAAAGTTATGAATCCTTTTAATCTCTGCGAACTTATTTAAAAATACCTGTAGACAATTTATACGTGGGCCATAATGAAGTAAGGAGCTCCTATCATAAGAAAAGACTATAACATAAAACTATTTTGTGTATTTTAGAATGGTAATTGAGAAAATGTAATTCGAAGAAAACCGATAGACAAAAATAAAATGAAAGTGGAATTGATCATTACACACCTCTCCGATGAAAATAAAGTGAATTATTAGTTAAAAAAACGAAATTTACCGAAATAAAGTAAATTTGATATGTATGTGGTAATCCGAAGCACGAATGAACTAAATTTAATTACTGAAATTCAATATCATAACATAAAAGTAATTAATTTTGAAGTTATAGAGTAATATTATATTCAATTTTAAAAATGACGAGTGTGAATAGGAACCAAGAATAGACCATAACGCCGTGAATAAGCTATAATATTATCTTATGTTGCCCGATTATTATATCCGATTGGAGCACAATTTTCATGAAATAATTGTAAGGATGTCATGATCAACTATATCTTTAAATTCTTAATTTATGCGATATTTCTCAGTGTTATCCAAATGAAAACGTTTTATAACAGCAGAACCGTTTATAGGAGGAAAATTTGCGATTATTAAGATTGTTTATATCTCATACCGAATTTCTGAAAGGCTCTGTTTTTATCACGGTCAGTGCGCTCTGTCTATTTCGGATAGGTGATGGCCTACCGAACAGACAAATATATTTAATGTAACATGTCGTGATTAGCTTAATGTTAACTATGTGGTAAAAAATTTATTTAACCATTTATGATCCATGCATGTTGGGTATTCAGACCGAAGGCTGATTTGATCATCCACATCTCCACCAAAAGCTATCATAGATAGCCCAGGCGTCACTGAAGAGGCATACTAGGGAAATGAGGAGTGAGGTATTTTCCGTTGCTTTCCTCACCGAGCCAGAAGTTGTTGTTACACATCAGTCTGCTAAGCCCACTGAAAAGCATGCACCAACCGACCCCATGAGCGATATTTTTTTCACACCATTCATAACAGGGACTGGCTCTATAAACATGATATTACTAGCATCGCTCACATCTTGGTCATTCATATTGTCAAAGCTGAGGGTTGGACTGAGACACGTCAATGAAAGTAACAAATTACTGTGACCCATACCAGAAGACATAGTGCACTGTAAACACTACATCTAGCCAGAAAAGGCATATGATCCATGTTACAACTCAAAAATTACAATTCAGCGGCTTCTTGGAGCACGACCAGTGCGTATGACTTATGAATGATGTTACCCATAAGGTTAGTCGTGCCACATGAGGAAAGCAATGGCAAACTAACTCACTCCTCATCCTGCTTATTACGCCTCATTTTTTCACCGCCATCAGTTTTCGCGATTTCCATATAACCTCATAACCTTTGGTGGTGCTATTTGAGGATCATTTTTTTCTTTTCTTGCTATTGGCTTTACATCGCACCGACACAGATAGGTTTTATGGCGACGATGGGACAGGAAAGGGCTAGGACTGGAAGGGAAGCGGCCGTGGCCTTAGTTAAGGTACAGCCCCAGCATTTTCCTGGTGTGAAAATGGGAAACCACGGAAAACCCTCTTCAGGGCTGCCGACAGTGGGGTTTGAACCCACTATCTCCCGAATACTGGATACTGCCCGCACTTAAGCGACTGCTGCTATCGAGCTCGGTTATTTGAGGATCCAACCAGTCTTTGGGTTGATGACCTCACGGACAAAAACAGGCAGTGGCTTCTCACTGAGAATTTTTGAAATGAAACGGGCACATCTCCGTCATACAACGGTGACGTGAAACCGAATATCTCGAGGCTGTAATAATGATAACAGCGAGTCATATTTCATGTAAAACCTCAAACGGTCTAGGTTTGTAGCAGAGTTGGGAATTGACCATGGAAACACACATGTAACGCTACTTTTCTAATTCTAGATCACGAGGTCTTTGTGTCATTACTAGAGCCAACAAATTTAGGTGAAACATTTGGATAAAAGGGTGCAAAAGAAGGTGCTTTGATGCAGTCGAAACAGATGCAAAAATGTGCAAATTTTAAATGTAGGTAAATATTCATACAAACAATACCAAAAAAAATTCCACATCATTAAAAGGACAAAAAGAATCACTCATGTTATCATGCATTAAAAATCTGCTTTAATATGTCCCAGAACACAATGTTATTAAAATAGCACATCTAGAAAACTATCAAAACAGATAACATTTCAATGTTATTTTCAGTGAGGTTGCATCTCCGGTCACTAAGTAAACACTTAGGAAAAGAATGTTCAACGTCAACAGACACGAGTGGTGCATGTTTTTTTTCCAGTCGATATTAAATGCCTGTTTGTTGCAACACACTCAACATCAGGGTTTTTGGCTAAGCTCTGTTCTAGTATCTGTTACACAATATCATCAGTGCTTCCTGCACATCCATCACAAGAGCCCATTTACGAAATTTTATATAGCCTCCTTATTCTTCACATATTTTGCCCTGGGTATAAATTGCATAACATGAATACTGAGAAGTTCCTAACTTACTGACTTAACTTTAAAATATAAAATTTGAAATAAAAAATTAAAAGTATGAAATATCTGCATTTAAAATGGAAAATATGAAAATTAATATTCATTAAATAAAATACACAATCGTCGGACCTTGTACTCACACTTACTTCTTATCTGCTTCCTTACACATACGTTATTTGATGGGCGCCAGCTACCACTCAGTGCAGCAATAATAGAATGAGAATCTTGACTATCTCTAGGGTGTGGGGTAATAAGCTTACTTTTGACAACATACCATATACGTTCTGGGAAAAGGAGATTGGCGTTCGGTTTCCCCATTAAATTTGAGGTTATGTTATTATATTCTGGAAATGAAACGCTAAATTAATTTGATCGAACAAAATATATTCTAGAAATAATTTCAATAAAATAGTGGGAACTGCTGCGATTAAAACAGATGAGAATATGAAATTATGACATTGCAATTGAAAGAAACTAGGCATGAATTTGAAATCTTCTTCACCGAACATTTAACAATTTATACGAAATATATCCCTCACTGGTTCACTTGACTGTACGTTCAACAGTTTGAGTGTAATTACGACGTATTCCTTTGATCTGGTGTTTACTGTAGATGTGTCATGCCTAATTGTTGATGTATCCATGTGACTGCTTCTTCTCCATATCATGTGACTTCTTGGTAAGTCTGTATGGTATGACTTCATTGCAAGTGTATCCTTCTATGACTCCATGGTAAGCTTTTGCGTCCGTATCTTTAACTAAGTGACCGACTGAGGCCTCTCCATCTCGTTCAGTAAATGACCAACTGTGGCCTCTACTTCCAATAGAATAATGACTCACGCTACAATATGCAGCCACCTTTTTTAGACGTTGCTTGACGCACCTACGTAACCTCCAGAAATAACTATGATCTACCCCCACCTCGTGACAAATATTACACCCTATGGCGAAATCGCCGGAGGCTACCAGTAAGTAACTCCCAGAACGTGAGCTCATCGCTAAATACGCACGATAACGTAGCAATGACTTAGCAGTAACGCCAGCAGTATTACACAATGTAGCAATGTCACATCCAACATTTGATATATAGCAGTTCCTACTGTACATGTTTTTAGTGTTAATCTACACACACGTATATATACATACACTTAACTAAAATCACGCAAGCGGCAAGCATTGCAGAATGGAATTGAATAATTATAATACAATAATAGTAATCTCACAGATAAAATAATAGCATGGACATAATAATAATAATAATGATATAATAATAATAATAATAATAATAATAATAATAATAATAATTATAATAATAATAATAATAATAATAATAATAATAATAATAATAATAATAATAATAATAATAATAATAATAATAATACAGATATCACCTTGTAACGGGATTTGAACCGTTACAATACGTTGTTCTTTTCGTATCACTTGTTATTGATATATCACAAACATTGCACCTCAGAACTGACCCTTCACCATAGATCTTTTACATGCCGATATTGTACGACATGGAGTGTAGATTGAACTTTTTTCCGCCCTTTAAAAATCCGACTACCTCTGCCTTGAATACGCTTTCTTCGGATCCGGAGGTCTAAATTCTACCACTGATCCACATATGCAGATTTTACAGTAGTACAAAATTGGTAAATGATAAGGCATATAAGTAAGTGTAAACGCGATCAATATCGGCCCCGTAGTCCAGAGGTAGCGAGCCTGCCTCTTACCCGATGGACCAGGATTTGATTTACGGCCAGTTCGGGGAGTTTCATCAGAAACTTAAGGATGATTTATGGTATTATCAGCCTACGTGAGAACAATTAAGGATCTAACTGACCGCGGGATAACATCCTCATGCTACAAAACCAAGAGTAATGACCGAAAGGATTCGTCGTGCTGACTACGGGTCACTTCGTGATGTGCAGGCCTTCGGGCTGAGTAGTGGCCACTTTGTAGGCCAAGGACCTTCAGGGTTGTAGCCCCATGGGTTTCATTTGTTTGGCTTCTATCTACAAAATATAATGTAGCACTACTGTACGTACGAATTACACTAGCTGGATAGGTGGACAGGTTCAACTGATCCAAAGCCAAATAAGCTGCAAACAACCCGGACTTAGACGTGGGTTACAATCGAACTCCTAGCAGTACAAACATACAAGAACTTAGGGAGGAAACCATTCGAGAAAGCGGGTGGGATAGTACTACAAGCGGAAGCATAACAAAATCATACTTTCCTAATGTACGGAGTAGATTGAAAATTTAACTCAATCTAAGCAGTAATGCAACAGCTGTGACTGCAGGTATTGACGTATTGACGTAAATAAGAAAACCGCCAGCTTCTTCTGTAAAGGCAATGAACTACGACCATGCACAATGGAACTCCATATATACACTCACCTTCATAAAAACAGAACACCTTGAAAGCCTCGAGGTAAGAAGTTCTTATTTACAGCACATGTTCATTAGTATGTTCTGCAGAAACTATTATCATTTCAATCATCTAGGTAGAGCATGTGTCCTGTTGCCTAGTAGGCACTGGGTCCTCCATGGGCGCTGATAACGTGTTCCATGCGTGATGGCATCGACGCGTATAAGGCGCGAATGACGTCCTAGCTATATACTAACAACGGAAACACAGATGTAACGCAACTTTCCTAATTCTAGATCACGAGGACTTTGTATCATTACTAGAGCTAGCAATTTAGGTGCGAATGAAGCACGCACCGGCTCCATGGCTAAATGGTTAGCGTGATGGCCTTTGGTCATATGAGTCCCGGGTTCGATTCCCGGCAGGGCCTGGAACTTTAATCATAATTGGTTAATTTTTCTGGCGCTGGGACTGGGTTATGTGTCGTCTGCATCATTTCATCCTCATGACGACACGCAAGTCGCCTAAGGGTGTCAAATCGAAAGACCTGCATCTGGCGAGCCAAACTTGTCCTCGGACACTCTCGGCACTAAAAACCATACGCCATTTCATTTTTTGAAGGACGCAGATCTGTCCTGCAATGCCATTCGGATGAGGTGTCGATCTCCTTAGAGAGTTGTCTGGGTGGTGCGATCAGACCCATCTCGTCGTGTTCTACGGTCTTCTGTGAATCGTTCTGTACACACCCCTTGCAGCCATGTAGCATTCACCTGGTCCCACAGTTCATCTTTGGTGGTTGGCATTGAAGTCACAGAGCCACGCCCGTCGTTTCACCGTATCCCACACATTTTTGATTGGCAACAAGTCCGGTAATCCGGCGGGCCAGGGAAATAGTTTGACATCTCGTGACAACAAGAAGGAACGTGTTCGTACAGCAACATGTGGTCGCATATTGTCCTGGTGAAATATGGCGTCTGGGTTGTCGTACAGGAAGGGTATGGCTACGGGTCGCAGGATGTCATTCACCTAAGTCAAAATGGTCACAGTGCCCTGGACATGCACCAACTGTGATTTATGGTTGTACCCAGCAGCACCCGTCACTAGAAAGACTTGAGCTGGCGATGTGCGAAGGCAGTCAGTGTGATGACTCTCCCCCTGTCTACGGCGTACAAAAATGCCGCCATCATTTTCAAACACAACCAAGATTCGTCCGAAAACACTATCTGCTGCCATTCCTATCCCCAGTTACGTCGTTCCAAACGCGATTGCAATCTAGCATGTTTATGCACAATAGTCAAAGGTAGGCGGAGAATTGGACGATGTGCCGGTTACCCAGACCGTAATAAACGGCGACGGACGGTCACTTCTGATAGTGCACGATGTGTTAAACTGTTGCACTCTTGCGCCAGAGCCGAGGAGGACGCAGATCTGTCCTGCAATGCCATTCGGATGAGGTGTCTATCTTCTCGGGGGATGGTATTTGTGGTGCGACCAGACCATCTCGTCGTGTTCTATGGCCTTCTGTGAATCATTCTTTACACACCCGTTGCAGTGGCGATACACTTCGTCTCACACGAGCAGCAATTTCTCGGATGGATGCATCACGTTCTCTCATGCCAATGATGGGCCCTCTTTCAAACTCACTCATTTGACGGTACGGTTCTCGCATACGTCTGCGAGGCATCCTGCACGTATG
This sequence comes from Anabrus simplex, assembly GCF_040414725.1. Classification (NCBI taxonomy): domain Eukaryota; kingdom Metazoa; phylum Arthropoda; class Insecta; order Orthoptera; family Tettigoniidae; genus Anabrus; species Anabrus simplex. The sequence continues at coordinate 1,366,646,298 of NC_090265.1, forward strand.
CTCAAGTCACACTGATACATTACCTTCGGTTTATAGCATCAAGAAGAGCTTCAGGCACATTTTACCAGTCGGTGGTTTTTCACCGAGATATCGGTGTGGATCTTGAACCTGAGAGCCGACATTGTTCAAATGCTAATCATTTCTTCAGACTATACTAATGCACATGTCCTGTTAATATAAACTTCCTATCGCTAAAGGTGTTCTGTTTTTACGAACATAGTGTACGTAAATGTGTATTGCTTCTACAGAAGGAATTTATAAATTTAACTGAAGTTTCTTTGACTGTGACTTTTCTGTGACTTCTTTAGGTTAAAAGTAACATAAGAAAACCTACATGTGTGTGTGGTGAAACAAATCATCAGAGAGTTGATTATATCGTTTGGGAGTGTAAGTTATTCATCTCCTAGAGAGACGAACTTTGTAGAAATGTTACAAACTCAGCAGGCCGTTGGTCGGTGGAGGAATACCTGATGGAATTTCCTAAATTTGTAAATACATTACACTTTGACATCTTACAATGAATAACCAATTAATCGTTGGCAATGGACACCTGTAATTTATTGTATATAGGTTATTTATTAGTACTGTCATTATGTATAGGGGTTGCCTGGCCGAGGCGGTAAAGGCGTGCTCGGTCCGCCCGGAAAGACGTGGATTGGAATCCCCGTCAGGAAGTTGTAAAATTTAAGAATGAGATTTCCACTTCCGGAGGTGCATATGGCCCTGAGGTTCACTCAGCCTACACCGAAAATGAGTACCAGGTCAATTCCTCGGGGCAAAGGCGGCCGGGCGTAGAGCTAACCACTCTACCCCATCACGTGCCGAGGTTAACAATGGTGGAAGCCTTTACCTTCCACTCCTCCAAGGGCCTTCATGGCCTGTACGGAGGTGACTTTGCTTTGCTTTGTCATTATGTATACACTAGTTGCCCGCCCCGGCTTCGCTCGGTCTAACGATTACAAAGGCTCCACATATTTTAAAGTTCATTCCTTTACAAAATAGCAGGTATCTTGTCAAAGTATATTATACAAACTTAAAAAATGATATGTCGCAGGGCCATATGGAAATAATGATCTAACTGAGAGAAGAAGAAGACTGAGGCAATGAACTGCGGCAACACAACTTAAAGCTCCTATTCATACATCGATGTGCATAAGGAATGAAAATTAGTTAAATGAACAGTATGAAGCTGTGATAGAACTTAGAATCTGATCGTGTTGCTGTAAATTGGTTTATAGTATTGACGTAAGTAAGAAAACCACCAGCTTCTTCTGTAAAGGCAATGGACTACGATCATGCACAATGTAATGCGCATTACTTCTACAGAAGGAATTTATAAATTTAACTGAGGTTTCGTTGACTGTGATGATGATTTTATGGCATGCAGTTTCATATTACAGGAAGAGGGCAATGGTATTGGTTACGACCAAGTTTTGTTGAGGATATTGCTATTTCTCGGTCTTGTAAATAACGAAAGCAAGACTTTGGTGCTATTCACAATCATTATGGTGATAAAAGTATGGAAATTTGTATCCAGTAACCATAGGTATTTCGCTAGATTAAAGCTGTCTGAAAATGAAAAATCCACAGCCTGTTTCCAGTCATCTGACCGGGTGAGGAATGGAATGTAGCCCCATCTAGCGGCGAGGATAGGAAGTGTGCCAGCTGCCGAAGCCTGTCGCACTCCTCTGGGGCAATGATAAATGACTGACAGATGAAATGAAATGTTAATGGAGAGTGTGGCTGGAATGAAAGATGGCAGGGAAAACCGGTGTACCCCGAGGAAACCCTGTCCTGCCACCGCTTTGTCTAGCACAAATCTCCATGGAGTGACCGGGATTTGAACCTTGGTATCCATCGGTGAGAAGACGGCGCGCTACATCCTGAGCCTATTAACGCTGTCTATAAGTTTATGATATTAAGGTCAAAACTGACTCTCTTCAAAAAAGCGAAAGCAACACTTCGCTACTATTCACAATTATTATCGTGATAAGAGTATGAATATGTAGATCCAGTAACCATAAGAGTATCTCTGCAGATTACCCTTTCCTATGATTTTTAACATATTAGAATATCTTGTAAATAGCTAAACAATACTTTGGTGATATTCATAATCATTATGATATGATAAGAGTGAGGAAATATGGATTCAATAACCATAAGTATCTCGGCTGATTAACGGTAGTTAGAAATCGGTCTTGTACATAGCGAAAGCATTTTGGTACTATTCACAATCATTATGCTAATAAGACTATTGAAATTTGGACCCAGAAAAGATAAGTATCTCGGATATTAACGCTGGCAATGAGTTTAAAATGATTAAAGAGAATCTCTCCTTGGCTTTTCTTATACTCATGCACGTGCCTACTTCAAACACCAGCTCTGTATTCTATTGTAGGATCCTTGAACTGGCGTTGCTATGGCTACAGATGATTATTCCTCATTCGATTTCTATATCGGCGGTGTTTGGTGTCAATATCTCTTCAACGGTTGGTTTTAGGGCTTTAAAACGTGGTTTTGCGAGTTTTTTATTCGCGCTGTGAGCTTGTATTAGCCTATGTTAAGGTGCCAAAGAGCCCAAATTACGGTTCTAACGGGAATCCTTTGATATTATGGGATGATATATGGCCTATGTTGCTCGGAATGATATTATCTTTCAAAAAATGTTTCAAAATCGGTTCTGTAGTTTCTGAAATTACTGTATACTGTACACAAACTCATAGTCTCTATATATTCGCTTAGATAAACATGTAGTATTACTTTCAATGATGTAGCATATTGTTAATAAATGATTATAAAAAGTACATACACACATAGTGTACACTCAACCGCACAAAAATTGGCCTCCAAATAAATATTTAAATTTATACATTCTCGAAACTCAAGGATATTCTACAAAGAGGATACTCGGTGGCCGAAGAGATGATATTGGGAATCCTACCACCTGCACAATAGGTTCATTTTAAAGAGGATATTCCGTGTCGGTCAACTTTGCGCGGTTGAGTATACATATGGAGCGTGGCAGCCGAGTGACATAGTACTGGAGTCTCACCAATGCCGCCGTACTTCGAATTCCATCCAATTGCATGTGGAATTTTGGAAATGTAAAAATACGTCCCTGTGGTTCGGATTGTACGTAAAACTGGGAGTCCACCGGTCATGATCAGTATATCATCAGCCACGTAAAGCTAAAACCTTTCATTTTTTTATACATCATTGTCTTATCCAGTGAACCAGTAGGATATGTTGTATTCAATCATTCGCACGGGGCCTTAGTTACATAATGATCTACACTCATGCTCAGAAATTAAGGATAATGCTGATATATGGTGAAACAACGCTATGGTGGGCGGTTTGCGGTTTTAAATCACCTCGGGGTATGACCATGTATTGCATTTGACCTGCGGTCGTCGCACGGTGGCGCTGGTAGCAGTCCAAATACGCAGAGGTGTGTTGGTGCATGTCAGAGTGCGGTGCAGCGAGTAAGTGTGCAGGTGTTTTCAGACGTGCTAGTGGTGACTGTGTGGTGCAAATGGCTCAACGAACACATATTGATGACGTTATGAGGAGTAGAATAATAGGGCGACTGGAGGCTGGTCAATCACAGCAGATCGTAGCACGGGACTTCCGTGTTCCACAAAGTGTGATCTCAAGATTATGGCAACGATTCCAGCAGACAGGAAACGTGTCCAGGCGCTACACTACGGGACGTCCGCAGTATACAACACCACAAGAAGACCGATATGTCACCATCAGTGGCCGCAGACGGCCACGGAGTACTGCAGGTAGCCTTGCTCGGGACCTTGCTACAGCCACTGGAACACTTGTCTCCAGACACACAGTCTACAGACGACAGAACAGACATGATTTATTCGCCTGGAGACCTGCAAGGTGCAATCCATTGACCCCTGTTCACAGGAGAGCCCGTAAAGCCCGCTGTCAAGAACACAGTACATGGTCATTGGAACAGTGGTACCACGTTATGTTCACGGACAAGTCCAGGTATAGTCTGAACAGTGATTCTCGCCGAGTTCTCATCTGGCGTGGACCACGAACCAGATACCAACCCCGTAATATCCTTGAAAGGGACCTGTATGGAGGTAGTGGTTTGATGGTGTGGGGTGGGATTATGAGTAGTGCACGTACAACCCTGCATGTCTTTGACAGAGGAACTGTAACAGGTCAGGTGTATCGGGACGTCATTTTGCACCAGTATGCCTGCCTTTTTAGGGGTGCAGTGGGGTCCCACCTTCCTCCTGATGGGTGATAACGCACGGCCCCACCGAGCTGCCATCGTGGAGGAGTACCATGAAACAGAAGATATCCGACGAGTGGAGTGGCCTGCCTGTTCTCCAGACCTAAATCCCATCGAGCACGTCTGGGATGCTCTCGGTCGACATATCGCTGCACGTCTTCAAACCCCTAGGAACTTCAGGAGCTCCGACAGGCACTGGTGCAAGAATGGGAGGCTATACCCCAGCAGCTACTCGACCACCTGACACAGAGTATGCCAACCCGTTGTGCGGCCTGTGTACGTGTGCATGGTGACCATATCCCATATTGATGTCGGGGTACATGCGCAGGAAACAGTGGCGTTTTGTAGCACATGTGTTTTGGGACGGTTTTCTCAACTTATCACCAATACCGTGGACTTGCAAATATGATTCGTTTGTGTTCACTATGTGCCTACGCTATTAGCGCCCGTTTTGTGTAGTGTCACGTTTTGTGGCACCACAATATGTAATTATCCTTAATTTATGAGCATGAGTGTAGAAATCATTTCCAAAGGCAGATTCGTACATACATACACACTACTCCAGCAGCAACGCAGGTCACAACTCTCTCATGGAGATATTGTGGAAATGACGAATGAGGAATATATTCTACACAATCGAATTCCATTCCACCTGGTAGCTAAATTCCGGGATGGTTGTCTCCAGTATGGAAGGTTGAAGCAGGAAACGTACAATCCAGTTCTACAAGAATTCCGTGGGAGCATGAGGACAGGTCTAGTGATCGTGCTTACCACAGCATTTTGCGAATGCCTTGGAGAGCACTTTGTTTTATGTAGACATATGGAGGCAGACACTGCCTTGCATGAATAGTATGTTCGCTACTGCACACATGGCAGCAGACCGGGTTTGGTGATATTTGGAATGGATGTGTAATGCACCTCATACAAAAGCAATACGCGAAGAGATCGAGAACAGTGGTTGCTCACTCCATGAGTAACAGGCATTGTATCTCTACGTTAATGTCGTACAGTGCCGAAATCGGATTTCATCTGTCCGACGTCGCTCTTGATAGTGTCCATAATTAGCGTGGAGGCAGAATCCACTCTTCTCACTGAACACAACGCCTTATTATTGTGGAGCCCCTTTCTCGACTCGGTAAGGTGTAAGTGAAGTGGGCGTAACCACGATCCTTGGCCGGCTTGAAGCAAAAGATGACCAATGGCCCTGGCCGTTGCCGTTGGGGTAACATTATGTATAATCAATTTCATGGTTACTGTGTGGTCACAATGACCGATTATAAAATGCGACGCTCTTGCTGTGCATCTTTCCGCTGGACATAGCTGATGTGCAGTTTACCTATTTGCTCCTGTAATTTTTCTCCGTGTAGAAGCGGGATGCGTTCTTACGAGTGGTGGTGCTCCTTAAACGTGAGCAGCCCACTCGGTAAAGATTGTGTTGCGGGCCAGTTTCACCTGGACCCCTGCGACTTGCCAGATTTATTTACAAATAAGTGTAACTTGTGATTTAGCTAACGTATTAGCGTTACAAGTTGGTCGTATTTATCTTAATTTTTCTAAGTTCCAATAGTCTACTCTATATTGATATTGTGTATTATATTGGAAAGCAATATTATCCAGTTAATGAGTAGTTAATTAGTGGGTAGTATTTACATTTGTTTACACAGTATTTACAAAGTAGGGCAGACATGAGTGGTAAGGCTAGGTGAAGTTCTCATGGATTAACACATTGTCTAAGAGGCGGATAATATTTACAGGAGTATTTACACTATTTACAGTGTAGCATATTAGCAGGTAGACTGTGCTAACTTATGAATGATGATATTGGTAGTGTTAGTTAAAGCAGTAAAAAGATTTGTGGGTGCTTCTATTTATGGAAGGCTGTTTCGTCCTGTTCGTGTATTTCCTGGATTAGGGAATTTTGCGTTCCAGAATTGGTGGTGTAGAATTATTTAGCCATCTTGATGATTTCATATTTAATGTTTGGAATCTGACGTTTATGTTAGATTGTAGTAGTCTGTTTCGTACGTGCAGTGGTGCATTGGCAATAATTCGTAGGACTTAGTTCTGATGGACTTCAAGCCTTTCTATATATCAGTCAGTCTCTTGCTCTGCCTTAGGCAGGGGCGGTGTACAACATTGTGGATTTAATGAGGGCCTTGAAGTGGATCATTTTGTTATGTTGTGGAAGATTCGATCGGTGGGATATTCAGCTGTAGATATTGTAGTTTGCATTTCTCTCTTTTTCAAGAGAGCTGTAAATGTGGATTCGGTGCTTAAGACGTTGATCCAAAGTTACGTCGAGGTACTTGGCTTCTTTAGACTATGGAATTTCGTCATAGACATGGATAAAGTAAGTGGATTTGTGATTCTAACGAAGAATATAGGACAGCAATAGTTTTAGACGAGTTTACTGTTATTCTCCAAGTGTCTAGCTATCGCTGGAGTAGGTTTAGACATCGTTGAATTTAGGAAACTTACTTCGAAAGAGTCAGAACTTATCAAGGTGTCGTCTGCGTATAATGAAAATTCAGTATCCTCAGTATGAGAAATGTCGTGGATGAAGTGAAACTAGAGGAGGGAGCCGGGAATACTGCTCTGTGGGACACCAGAGAGGATTCTTTTGTGTGATGATTCTTCATCATTTAGGGAGGGAAGCAAGTGCCAACCGGTGAGGTTGATGTGTTGTAGTGTCCAGCAGGAGTGACCGATGTGCATTTATTTCAGTTTGTACAGTAGGGCAGGGTCCAGTCATGATGGAAGGCCTGCGCGACGTCAAGGTTCGTTTGGGCATGTATAACCGATCGCATGTTGGTGAGTCTGATGTGGATGAATTTCTCACAGAATTTTCCGGGACCGTCAAGGAGACTAATGGGCTTTTACTTGTTAGGATTAGAGTAATATTTTCTGAGTTCAGAACGGGGAAATAGCCTAATTGGGGAGCTCTTGACATTTAGTTTCACGTTTACGATCTACGATTTCCTTTATTGGAATTGCTTTCCTCATTTTCATTATTTGAGAAGGAATAATTTCCAATCGAACTGTCCTATTCCCTATAAACATGTCAAGCTCACTATTCTCTGGACCACCTTTTGAGCAGACTAAAGCGGATGTGACGTCATTGTCTCGTCACACTCGCCGTGGTTGCCAAACGAGCCGGCGCGCCATTCAAAGTTGTACTCCACCATTATAATACAGCACAGCTCACGGATTGAACCTCGAATGAATTTAAAATAATTAATACACTAACGTCTGCGTGTTAGAATCCCATACAGTTTTTTAACGGCTTACCTCTTTAAACAATTAATTTACTGAATTAAATTTTAAATGTGAGAACCTACAATCTGTTTTCCAGTCAATGACCGGGTCAGGGATGGAATAAATGAAGCCCCATCTTGCGGATAGGATAGGAATTGAGCCGGCTGCCGAAGCCTGTCTCACTCCTCTGGGGCAATGATTAATGACTGACAGATGAAATTAAATTATACTGGAGAGTGATGCTGGAATGAAAGGTGACAGAGAAAGCCGGAGTACCCGGAGAAAACCTGTCCCGCTTCCGCTTTGTCCAGCACAAATCTCACATGGATTGACCGGGATTTGAACCACGGAACCCAGCGTTGAAAGGCATACGCGCTGCCACCTGAGCAACGGAGGTTTTCACAGTTTTAATGTACTAACTACAATTTCACGATTAAAGCATTGCGAACGAATTCTTTTGACATAAACAGTAAGTATTACATTCATTAAATTATTACTATTTTTATTTTTATTTTATTTTAATATTTATTATTCACTATTATTATCTAAATATATGATCTGATTCCTCATGGGCGATTTTTGAATAAGCGAGAAAAGTGAGGATTATGTACTCGTACTGGAATTAACTTGAAACTGACAGATCTTGCGTTTCTTCTTCAACTTATAACAGTCTGGTGAATTTTTGTACGGATCCATTGCAATAACGAGTAAGAAGAAACCTACAAACGTACAAGACACTACAAGAATTATGAATTAGCACACAATACGCACATACACTGTTTTTGTAAAAGCGAAACACACTGATAAAATTCTCTCACTGCTGTTTTAAACAGACTATGATTGGAACTGCACTCACGTGTTCAGGACATCCACTGAGTGAGTAAGTATGGCAGCTCTGCATTGACTGCACCATTGCCAAAACTCGCTCTGAGTAGCGCACCTCTCTTGCCCCCTCACCTACCGTGTGACAACACCGTAGGCGCTGCCCCTGTCGCCCGCGCCATCCCCTGGTCTATACACGCACTTCCGCTTTAGTCTGCTCAAAAGGTGGTCCGGAGAATAGAATGGTATCAATCCTATCCTCCAACTGAACCCTTTTGTTGTTAATTTCCATCAGATGTTCAATTACTATTATTGGTAGTTCCTTAAGTACCTTGTTTGGGATGCAGTCAGAGCCAGGTGACTTCTGGATTTTCAGCCGGTTGGTGATCCTGCATACTTCAAGTACGTTTGTGAGTTTGGGAGTGCCATTGAGTTTCCTGTTAAGATTGGCGAGTACGTCTTCTTCAACCTGGTGGACGTTTTCTGGATTGGTGGGGTTAGAGTGTGGTTTAAGCCATTTTTCAACACTTGAAGCTAACAGATCTGTCTTGTTCTTATCAGTTATAGCCTCTGTCCGATTATGGCGAAGAGTAGCAATTTCAGAACGAGTAGTACGCACAGCTTTGGCCATGGGCCATGAACTTCTGGCCTTGATTTATAGGGAGGAGAGTTTTTGTTCCACTCTTCAGTTGGAGAGGTCGCTTTCTTGCTTACACATATAGGCTGCCTTGGCCTGGTCGGTCCTGCTTACAATATCTGCTATACTTCGGTTGAAGGATAATTTTCTGCCTCGTAGATAGGTAATCTCTTCCACGTTCGTTAATCTGTGACCACTCAGGCCCACAGTAGCATCCGTCCAATGCCTATCCACTACGAGGGCCTTGGTCTTGTCATGGTCGAGCTGTATCCAGTACTGAGCGTGGCTTCCAGATCATTCAGAATGGATTTAACTGCTCCTCACATTTAGCCGAGACAGCTACATCATATGCAAAGCGCAACTTGTCCATCCATTCACCGTGAGCCCATACTCCGCTCTCTTATCCCCGCGTACTCTACCATTCCATTCTGGGTCTTCACCCCTCACTGCAGCCGCCCACAGCGCCTTTTAACAGCCTCCCATCCATACACGAAGGTGGTGCCTCACCAGGAATCCCTTAATCCAGAGCTTGTTGGATGTGCACGTTGAACAGCCGTGTCTCACTCCCCGCTTTATTCTTGCTTCTCCCTGATGTTCATCTTATCTGATGGCAGCCATTTCATCTTCCTATAGGTGTCATATTAACCTTAAACCCTGGCGTATTTGAGCCCCTTAAAATGCATCCGGACTGAGCTGGGATAGAAAGGCCAACCTGAGCTCAGAAGGCCAGGGCTCTACCATCTGACCAACTCAGCCCGGCAGTACGATAAATTAAAATGAAATTCTGGTATCATTGGAATTATTCTCCTTATAGGCTCGTTTTGCCTATCGCAACAGCATAGAGTATATGTCATCGCCAGTCAATATCTACCATATGTGGCAAAACAAACGACCCCTAAATGTTATTAAATGTATTAAAATGTATTGATGTATTAAAATGTTCAAACGTGTACCATCAGTTAAACACACTTCTCAATATGTGTTCAAATGTGTACCATCACGTGTCACACATTGTTCATAACGTTTCGGAAAATTATTGAACATGTTCAAGAACGAAGGTTGCTGTAAGGACACAATAAATGACGTTATCATCCCGCGTAATTCGGGAGTGTTTCATCTATCCCGAAAACGGATTACCACAACTTGCCCCATCTGTAGGCATCTGAAGCCGTGAGATCCAGGGAGCGAGGGATGGATGCTAGAAAATAGCTTAAAAATCCAAGGGTGATCTCAAAAGTGACGTTGCAGAAGTGTGACCTCGCCAAGCCGAGGGCTGAAACACATGTTGGGAGAAGTCGCCCGAAATTCTCGTTTGTGGTGGGGCTCCTGGGTGCCCTCTAGTCCCCTGTCGTTGACATAAGACTGGCCTCATGTGAAGGAACTTGTCAACAATTGTTAACATTGTTATATTGTTCTGTTATTCTGTAATTTGGTGCCTCGTTACTAAACCGCTTCACGTACGGTTATTTAAAGTGAAGCAAGCTCGGCCCATTCTTACGCCTCACTCCGTATTGCCGAAAATGTGATTCCCCTTTGTTGTGAGAAGCATTAATAAGTTACAGAAATCATCACAACGCTAAATTCACGATATACGGTACCAAACTATTATGAACAATTAACCGCTGATGTACCCGTGCTTCGCTATGGAATTCTACATTGTATACAAAATTCTAGGTTAAATAGTGTACACATTGTGAGTAAGACTATATGAAATTGCATACCTCTCAACGTTACCCCTGAAACGCGACTGGGTTAGGAAATTTTCATTGTAACGGCAGCCCCTCTTACCTATAATCAGTCACAATCAAGTTGGGGAGTTTTCATTATGATGGCAGACCCACTTACCTACTGCCAGTCTATCGAGTTGGGCTGTTTTCCTTATAATGGCAGGCACTCACTCTCCACTTGCCTTTTTACATCCTCAGAAAGACTGTACTTGTAATTTTCCCAACGGAAATCAACATAGGTTATTACAATAAAGTCGGTAGGAATGTCGCGATTAAAAGCAACGCTTTCATATGAAATACTCGTTCAAATGAAAAACCGCTCATTTTATCACTTTTAACGAACAGTACTGCGCTTCCGACCTAACAGCCCAAAGTTCCCGAGTTGGAATAACCAGGCGCAGACAGCCGTGAACACTCCTCTGCCATTATTCCTTTAAGTGTGCACACTGCTCATTCCAATCAACACCTCAGACTAGGGATACAATAGCTGGAATACTACGATGAACCAGTGTGTTACCTAGCAGTAGTATCAGAAAATGTACGAACCAGAGGAATGGCATGCTGAGCAAGAAAGTTATCCAACTCCCCAGCCACTTCCCACAAATATTTAAACAGGCTGTTATATACTGTACGCAGCAGTAATCCCATCTATCGGAGAAGAATTGCAGCGGAAGAGACAAAGCATATCACACACACACACAAAAATGGTCAGTGTAATGTTATTGTTGTCAGTTTTATGAGTCTTCGACATTGTAAGCCTTCACATTTCGTTTTCTTCCGACCCTGTGATTTTTTTTTTTTTGCTATGGGCTTTACGTCGCATCGACACAGATAGGTCTTATGGCGACGATGGGATAGGAAAGGCCTAGGAGTTGGAAGGAAGCGGCCGTGGCCTTAATTAAGGTACAGCCCCAGCATTTGCCTGGTGTGAAAATGGGAAACCACGGAAAACCATTTTCAGAGCTGCCGATAGTGGGATTTGAACCTGTGATATTAGGGCATCTAATGTAAAGGGAGATTTCCTTTCTTTCATGACTCCCTCTTGTGTTATTCTTCAAGCGATCGTACCTTAACGATAGCCCTAGGTCAACTTTGGTTTTCTTTTGACCCCGACAGTATTACGTATTAAAGCCTACGGAGTCTTTCATTTTTCTCGCCTTTCATGGCCTTTGTCTTCTTTAGGCCGATACTTTCATTTTTCGAAGTGTCGAAACTCCTTCGTATTTTTCTCTCTGATAACTATTATTTAGAGGATGGTTGCCTAGTTGTACTTCTTCTTAAAACAATGATCACCACCACCACTACCACCACTCTTATCATCGTACGATAGTACCGTAAAACTGAATAAGACATACATGATCGGAAATTGTATTCTCTATAACTTTTGTTATGCGGTACCGTACTTTTTATAGGATAATTAACATACGTCGGTTATTTAAAAATTAAATTTTGGGTGCCTTCCCCTAAACCACCATTTCATCCAGCGTGAATAAAATTATTTACTGCCTAGATTGCATTTCTTTATTCTTCGACGTTACATACCGGTTTTAATTAAATTATGTTCGCCCATTTTCTCGTGGCTTGGGGTTGATATGGACTTAGCAACACAAATCGAAATTCATGAATATCTCTGTTATAATAGCCGCTACGGTAAAAATATAAAAGGCACAAATGATCAAAAATTTTATTCTGTGTAACTTTACTTTATGTAGTATTTTGCCGATAGCACCACTAATAACACGAATATTTAGCGGGAATAAAATTATTTATAGCCTAGATTGTTCACGACTTTACTTACTTACTTCTTGATGCTACGATCCTTGTAGAACCTTGGTCTCCGCAACAACCTTCTTCCAAAGCTCTCTGTCGATTGCCTTTGTCCTCCATCTCCGAACTCCCATGGTACGTAGATCAGCCTCCACCTCTTCCCATCGCTTTCTTGGTCTAACTCTACATCGTCTTTAATACCAATCCATAACCACATCCTCGCCTAGGTCGTTTTTCAGTTTTATCCGTCCGGTTTGTTCTTACCTTTTGCAGCTTATCAACAGTTTTTTGAACGGGATAGAGTTGTCAACCCTATGCCCAACCCCCAACCTGGAGTACCAGGGTATCCCTTTTAGTCTGGATCATTACCTTCGACCTGTCGGGCAAGGGAGGCCCTACCAGTAGCTAAGCTACCGCCGGCATAGCTCTGAGGTTCTTCTGACCGCACAAGCCCCACCGCCACGACAAGGTAAACATACCGTCGATGGGGATTCCCGACTTTACATACAGATTTTCATTAAATTCTCTTCAGCATTTTTCGTGATGCCTGAACAGACAGACAGACAGACAGACAGACAGACAGACAGACAGACAGACAGACAGACAGACAGACAGACAGACAGACAGACAGACAGACAGACAGACAGACAGACAGACAGACATTATCATTATAGACTGTTATGCCTTTCAGCGTTCAGTCTGCAAGCCTCTGTGAATTTACTAAACGTCGCCACAACCCTCGATTTGCAACTAATGTTGTGGCCTCATTTAGTTCTATACCTCTTATCTTTAAATCGTTAGAAACCGAGTCTAACCATCGTCGTCTTGGTCTACCTCTACTTCTCTTACCCTCCATAACAGAGTCCATTATTCTCCGTGGTAACCTATCCTCCTACATTCGCCTCACATCACCCCACCACTGAAGCCTGTGTATGCGTACAGCTTCATCCATCGAGTTCATTCCTAAATTAGCCTTTATCTCCTCATTCCGAGTACCCTCCTGCCATTGTCCCCACCTGTTTGTACCAGCAATCATTCTTGCTACTTTCATGTCTGTTACTTCTAACTTATGAATAAGATATCCTGAGTCCACCAAGCTTTCGCTCCCATAAAGCAAAGTTGGTCTGAAAACAGACCTATGTAAAGATAGTTTCGTCTGTGAGCTGACTTCCTTCTTACAAAATACTGTTGATCGCAACTGCGAGCTCATTGCATTAGCTTTACTACAACTTGATTCAATCTCACTTACTATATTACCATCCTGGGAGAAAACAAAACCTAAATATTTGAAATTATCGACCTTTTCTAGATTTGTATCACCAATCCGACATTCAATTATGTTGAATTTCTTACTTACTGACATCAATTTAGACTTCGAGAGGTTGATTTTCATACCATACTTATTGCACCTCTTTTCAAGTTCCAAGATATTAGACTGCAGGCTTTCAGCACAATCTGCCATTAAGACCTAGTCGTCAGCATAGGCAGACTGCTTACTACATTTACACCTAACTGAATCCCTCCCTGCCATTTTATATCTTTCAGCAGATGATCCATGTAAACTACGAACAGCAAAGGTGAAAGATTGCAGCCTTGTCTAACCCCTGTAAGTACTCTGAACAAATAACTCATTCTATCATCAATTTTCACTGAAGTCCAATTGTCAACATAAATGCATTTGATTGATTTTAATAATCTACCTTTAATTCTATAGTCCCCCAGTATGGCGAACATCTTTTCCCTCGGTACCCTGTCATATGCTTTCTCTAGATCTACAAAACATAAACAACACTGCATATTCCTCTCGCAGCATTTTTCAATTACCTGGCGCATACTGAAAATCTGATCCTGACAGCCTCTCTGTGGTCTGAAACCACACTGTTTTTCATCCAACTTCCTCTCAACGACTGATCGCAACCTACCTTCCAAGATGCCAGTGAATTCTTTGCCTCGATATTCGCTTGCTTATAGATAGGTGCAATTACTGCTTTTGTCCAATCTGGAGGTACCTTACCAACACACCATGCTAATCTTACTACTCTATGAAGCCATTTCATCCCTGCCTTCCCACTATACTTCACCAGTTCAGGACTAATTTCATCTATTTCTGCTGCTTTATGACAATGGAGTTTATTTACCATTCTTTCCACTTCATCAAGCGTAATTTCACCAACATCATTTTCCTCCTCCCCATGAGCTTGGCTGGTCGCAACACCACCAGGATGAATTCCTTTTACGTTGAGATGATGTTCAAAATATTCCCTCCACCTCTCCAGTGATTCCCTGGGATCTATTATGAGTTCACCTGAATTACTCAGAACACTGTTCATTTTCTTTTTCCCTCCCTTCCTAAGATTCTTTATTACTGCCCAGAAAGGTTTCCCTGCTGCTTGACCTAGCATTTCCAGGTTATTACCAAAATATTCCCACGACTTCTGTTTGGATTCAACAACTATTTGTTTCGCTCTGTTTCTTTAATCTACGTACAAATCCCTGTCTGCCTCGGCCCTTGTTTGGAGCCATTTCTGATAAGCCTTCTTTTTACGTTTACAAGATGCTCTCACTTCATCATTCCACCACAAAATGTTCGCCTTTTCCCATCTTTACACTCAGTTGTTCCTAGGCATTCACTTGCTGTTTCTACTACCGCATCCCTGTATGGCACCCATTCACTTTCTATATCCTGAACCTGCTTACTGTCCACTTTTCGAAATTTCTCATTAATCATATCCATGTACTTCTGTCTAATTTCCTCGTCCTAGAGATTTTCTACCCTTATTCGTTTGCAGACAGATTCCACTTTCCCTACCCTAGGCCTAGAGATACTTAGTTCACTACAGATCAGAAAGTGGTCTGTATCATCGAAAAATCCCCGGAAAACTCGTAAATTCCTAACAGATTTCCTGAATTCGAAGTCGGTTTAGATATAGTCTATTATTGATCTGGTATATTTTTATTATTACAACTTCCCCCATGCGGAGGCTGCCAGAAGGGCAAAGTGTGTCGACTACACAGTATTTTGACTTCTAAGTTACTGTTGACTTTGCTAGTGTACCAGGTAGAAAAATCACCACAAGGCTCAGGAATAAATTTGCAATACGGTTCTTCAGATGGTATATAGATGATTGCGGAGTATGGTCACTGAACCTCGTATTGCGGCGATAGCGATGTCGTGAAGTCGTGTTCGGCTGAGACCGAGAGGATCCCTTAGCTGTACAAGAAATTTAGGGAATGTGCCTTGAGCTCCGGTCATGAGCCCATGGACGGAAATATTGTCTAGGTGATATTTATATTTATAGTAGTATACAGTTGGCTGGTAAATTGACTTCTTTTCGGCGTCCACCTCTTCGGCCTGACCAACGTGCGACTCGAAGCGTATTGTGGGATCTAAGATTATTCCTTGCTTGCTAGCTGGTTGAAAGGCTATCATGTCAATACGCCGTCGGTAGCTAGGCCAGAGACCTCTTTGTGCACCGTGAAACCGTGATCCCTCAGTGAGGTCGCAATCATGTGTCGTATTGTATGATGGTGGGTATTTCTCAATACCTCCCCGTGAGGGCAGGCTCCCAGGACATAGGCAAGAGTTTCGTGCTCTCTCTGTCCTTGGGCCTTCCTGGCACGGAGCGAACGACGCATACATTCGCTGTCATTTTGATGGCCTCTCTCCATTCCGCACAGGATAAGCCTCGGTGATCTCTTATCTATTTGTTCCCTGGCGTGTATTCCTGGAAGAGTCCAACGCCCTTTCCTTTGTGCGACAACTTCGTCCATGACTGAACTTCTCTGTCTCGTAGTATCTGTCGGACCTTCCTTACATTGGGAAGATTACTATTTTCGGACATAACTCGATCATTCATTTCTATGCCTAGATCTTGCAAACAAATTGTACGTTCTTGTTCCAAGTTCCTAGTTGCATTAATGTAGCCGTTATTTGCAAGCGATAATTTATTACAGATGTTAATATGCTATAGTTTGGCTTCCCAAGTGGCGCGAAACAAACCGAGGCCTAATACTTCCTTTCGGTGTATACCGTGTGATCCGGAACGTCTGCTGGTAGTTGTAATAATTCTTTAGTTCCACTCTTTAATATTTTATCCGCATCTGATAGAAAAGTTAGAGGTATCTTGTTTAGGGGAGTAACTTGGAGTGGGTAAATAAGAGTAGGTGATGTTGAACTATTTAAAATTGAAAATTTCTGGTCAGATTGCAGCAATGGTGAGCTAACAAGGGTGTCAATCGTGATTCGAGTCTGGGGACGGCCTGGCTAGCGCATTGATCCATGCATCATTGTAGACCGGGTTACAATGAGGGCTGCCATTAAATGAGTTGCCATTACCTACTATTTCTGCTCCCTGCTGTTGGTAATTGAAGGAAATCTAACGGCGCACCATGTGTGCTTCCCTTTCTGGTGCAGCTCGACAATCGCAGTTTCCAGCGGCGTAATGCCCGGCTTCGCACAACATGGTATCTTTGGCCTACCGTCGTGATATCACGACACTTCCTTGGGTAGCTGGATCTCCAGAGATCTCACCATTCAGAACATTTGAGATATGATTGGACGAAAACTTGGGCAGATTTAAATGGTCAGTTACGCCAGTTGAGCAGGATCTTCCTTAGAAAAACATCCGACGTCTGTACTCCTTCCTGCCCGACCGTATTGCCACCTGTCTCCGTCCTGTAGGTAGTCCATATAATATAAAGTGCATCAAGCAAGTGTTTGTTACTCTGCGATAAATGCTTGGTATGGTACAATATTTTGATATACAGTATTCTTTATAACTTACTACCATGTTCTGTACATGGGGGAGCTGTACGTACCATTTTAACCACATACCAGCACCCTGCCATTCTTAAACTTATGTTAGTGAGCCTCTAACAATAATAATAATAATAATAATAATAATAATAATAATAATAATAATAATAATAATAATAATAATAATAATAATAATAATAATAATAATACCTGCTCAACATTTTCCTGGTATTTACAAGATACGTTAATTCATAATACGATTTTTATGAACAAATATACTCGCTAACTTTTTATTCCCTGACGAAGATAATTAAATCATTAGAATTAATGAACTAACGGACTGAAAAATTCCTTCATTTAAGAGTATTACTGGATCGCTTGTGTTCCTTGCATCACTTCTATGATATCAACCTGCGAGTCAAAGATCAGAGGAGCAGGTCGGTTTTGATGAGAAGGAGAAATTATTCATGGTACGATGCTTCACAGATCAAAGAAGACATGTCCGTCTTTCCTTCACAAAGTTTTTAAGCGATAAAAGACCTCGGCAAGGGTAGAACATAGTAGGTAAGAGCTACAGCAACTCCAGTTCGCTCTACACTCAACTTACCCCTACATGCATACTACATGAAGATTGACTGACAGTGATATAATTCACTTATTTAATGTATAATTTTATAATCTAGTTATTCTGATACCTAACCAGTAGGTGAATGTGAAGTTCTATCAGTAGGTGTTATAGATAATAAAACAGAGTTACTCTATTTTAATCTTCTGAAATATACCATGCCTTCATGGACTCAACAGTGTTACATGTTATTATATTGAATCCTCGGCTCAAAGGCTAGTGGAATTTAGAACAGTTCCGTCAATAAATCCCAGAATAGGACAGACATCACTAAAGAACATGCAAGAGAAATTAGTTATAATGCAGTTTCTCGTTTCTTTCTTCAGATATTAATAAAATGCTAATACTCCAGTGCAAGTATTATATTGCATTATAAATGGAATTGTTCTACACAATGCCTAGCTGCGTGGCTAACTGTTTGGCATGCTGGTGGTTGATTCAAGGCATCCCTTGTTCGATTCCTGACCACGTCGGAGTTTTGTCCTCCTTTGGTTATTTCCTCTGCTCTCGGGGACTGCTTTTGTGCCGTCTTCACCATTAGGTCTCATCCTAGGTAGGTCCCCATCCACATCGATGCGCAGGTCAAAGCGTCAACTACAAAGAGGCCACACTCCATTACATTTATACAATTAATCGATACAATTCATTACGACTGCACACAGTTTGATCAGAAGTATACACCTGTACAATGTTGTTATTATTAAGTCTTTAAAATGAGGCAGGATACTATGTGTTGCTCATTAGGAGCTCCGTGACGTCAGTCTAATTTTAAAAAAATAATAAATCTGTCAGGGATATTTTTTTTTACCGACATAGATAGAAGGTAACGATGGGATAGGAGTGGAAAGGGAGATGGCGTTTGAACCGACTATCTTCCGAATGCAAGCTGATAGCTCCGCGACCCAAAACGCACAGCCATTTGCTCGGTCGTTGAAAACGTTCCGTGAAAAGGAGTTATCAGTCCGCTTCTGTGGTGTTGTGGTTAGCGTGATTAGCTGCCATCACCTGAGGCCCGGATTCGATTCCCGAGTCTGCCACAAAATTTGAAAACTGGTTTGAGGGCTGAAACGGCGTCCACTCAGCCTCGGGAGGACAACTGAGTAGAGGTGGGTTCGATTCCCACCTCAGCCAACCTTGAAGTGGTTTTCCGTGGTTTGCCTCTTCTCCTCCAGGCAAATTCCGGGATTGTGCCTAACTCAAGGCCACGGCCGTTTCCTTCCAATATTCCCATGCATAGCAGGTGAGGCAGGATACTATGTGTTGCTCATTAGGAGCTCCGTGACGTGGTGTGGTACTGGTCCTCTTCCCCAGCTGTATCCCCCGACCCAAAGTCTGACGCTCTTGAGACGGTAGAGGTGGGATCCCACGCTGAATCCGAGGGAAAAACCATCCCTGGATGGTAAACAGATGAAGAAGAAGAAGAAGAAGAAGAAGAAGAAGAGTTATCCATGAATGAGTTCCATGCTGCTACAAATTATTCAACTAATACCGCAACTATGTATCCAGATTTAAGAAGATAAGGTTCGGTTGTCCAAATACTCTCCTCCCCTTCAAGGTTATTTCACGTGAAGGCTGATTTCATTGAACAACGCTGACCTACGGATCCTAAGGTTCCGCGTTCAAATTCGGCAGAGGACTTCTTTGAACGGCGAGGAAAGATCTGTTCAACCCTTCACATACGATGGCGTTATGTAAATAATATCTGGATACACACTGGTATTTAATCTACAAAATTAATTAAACCTTATGAATAGTTACCAATAGAGTTCGAGTTTCTCTGTCCGACTCGTTGGCTGAATGATCAGCGTACTGGCCTTCAAATCAGAGGGTACCACGTTCGATTCCCGGCCGGGTCGGGGATTTTAATCACTTCTGATTAATTCTTCTGGCTCGGGGACTGGGTGTTTGTGTCCGTCCCAACACTCTCCTCTTCATATTCACACAACACACTACACTACCAACCACCGCAGAAACACGCAATAGTAATTACATCCCCCAATGTAGGATTGGCGTCAGGAAGGGCATCCGGCAGTAAAACATGGCCAAATCCATATGTGCACCCACGGCTTCACAAATATGGGAAAAGCGGTGGGAAAAGAAGAAGAAGAAGAGTCCGAGTTTCTCTGCCACCTGGCAAAGTAAAAAAAAAAGACGTCAAAATTGGCATAGGGAAGTCTAAACGGCGTTAAATCAAAATTCCTGTTATGGTCTTATTATTTTGTGTGATGTTTCGATCAGAGAAAAATATCTTCCCTCATTTGTGGTACCCAGAATGAAACTTTTAGAAAATGGCATTAAGATTATTTTCATGAAATAGGCTTAGCCTCCCCGTAATAATTCGCAGGAGTGTTAATTTGAAGGTGTAGGTGTAGAGTGGCGTTTTGACCATTTGACCAGGTGTGTCAACGGTAGTTCGGTCTATCGTACGATGTATCCCAGAAGAAATTAAAGGGTTATCTGCAATCGTTGCTTGAAGGAGGACTAGATCGTGAGTACCGTTTGTTAAATTTTTACTCAGCCTGGCGACTATTCACAACACCCGTGTGGTTACAGGGAAAGGGCTATGTTGTGGCCACTATTTTAAGGCGCACTTTGGTTAGCTGGTTCGAGTCTCGTTGGTAGAAAACATTTTCACTATCAGAAAGTTGGTCGGTAGGGTAGGGGACGTGGTGGTATATAATTTCTAATTACTAGATTGCGTGCCAAAAGCCAGAGTTCAGTTCCAAACCTCTCTGCAGTGCCCATATGGAGTGATTTCATATGATGCAGTTGACGGTGATTCGTACGTTGGATGGAGACGTAAAGTCTTAAGCAGACCCCTAGGTGCTGCTAGATAAGAGTAGGCTATGTGCTGGAACCAGATTTCACCCTCTCCCTTCCTGATATACATCAGGTACTTGATTTCATATCATTAATTCATCTGTTGTTCACGTCAGGAAGTGCATCGGGTCGTAAAACTCGATATGAAGATTCATCTCGTTTCATACCCGCCCCGTAGAAAAACGGGACAAGAGTTAGACATAGGCCTACGTATAAAGAAAGGAGTAGACAGCGTCGACTAGGTGGATTATTCATTTCGCTGTTTATACGGCAAAGGACCAATGTCCTTAGATATACCCATTCATCTTTGATATTCGTACGGGGCACATTGAATAATAAAGCAAATCCATATCCATACAGGCCATGAAGGTCATTGGAAGAATGATAATATGATTTATTTGCTGAACATTACAGGCTTCCGCCCAAATACATCTTCCCATACAAACCAATACTTCATGGCACGCACTACGCAACACGTCCTCTCTCGCCGCCTGCTCAAGTTTGACTGTCATTGGAAGAATGAAAGGTGACAGTTTCCATTCTCTGTAACCTCAGCACCGAGGTAGATGGAGTGATTAGCTCCATGCCTGGCTCCATGTATTTCTGTAGTGTGTCTGCCTCTGTGATGTAGTGGTTAGTATGGTTATCGAGTTAGATTCCCGGCTCTGCCATTAAATTTTAAAAGTGGTACGAGGGCTGGAATGGGCTCCACTCAGTGGTTTTCTGTGGTTTCCGCCACTTCTCATCCAGGCAAATGCTGCGATGGTACATAATTGAAAGTCACGGCCGCTTCCTTCCTTTTTCCTTATCTGACGCTTCCGATCTTCCCATCCACCCAGGGACTGACCAGATAGTCTACCCACATCCTTCGAGAAGAATTGGTCACGACTATGTCGCCTCAGGTAGGTAACCCTTAGAGTGAATAATGGCCAGTATATTCAGAACCCATTCTGTTGCAATTTGTGTGACACAAGAGAAGTGAGCTATTTCAAGAGATCATTACCCTCTCCTACATACCCACGCATCACAATGTGCTCTTCTCAAATTCTATGACCATTAGAACTGTTCCTGCGGTCCGGGACAGCGGAGACGTCACCAGCTCACATATGACTGGAACTCTGTTCTCCATATTACATTCTCTCGTCGTTTCCCACTTACTTGGAGTCAGCGCAAATATAGAAGAAGCCCAGTTTTGTCGTCGGCTGCCCTTACTGACTGTAACTTTATATGGAGGGATGTATACACTATCACGTATTTCTGTAGTGTGTCTCCCTCTGTGATGTAGTGGTTAGTATGGTTATCGAGTTAGATTTCCGGCTCTGCCATTAAATTTTAAAAGTGGTACGAGGGCTGGAACGGGCTCCACTCAGTGGATTTATATGGTTTCCTTACTTCTCTTCCAGGAAAATGCTGGGATGGCACATAACTGAAGGCCACGGCCACTTCCTTCTTCCTTATCTGACGCTTCCGATCTTCCCATCCATCCAAAAGGCGCCTGTTCAGCATAGCAGGTGAGGCCTCCTGGGCGAGGTACTGGTCTTCCTCCCAGTTGTAGCCCTCCGACCCCAAGTTTCATGCTCCAGGACACTACCCTTGAGGCGGTAGAGGTGAGATAACTCGCTGAGTCCGATGGAAAAGTCAACCCTGGAGGGTAAACGGATAAAGAAAGAAAGAAAGAAAGAAAGAAAGAAAGAAAGAAAGTATGCAGTGTGGTATGATGTATGTAGATGAAGAGGAGTGTATTTAGTCGAGCACAAATGCCAGGTCCACGGGCTAGAGGAATTAATCTGACGTGATTAAAATCCCCGACCCGACCGGGAATTAAGTCCATAAGCCTCTTTCAGCCAAGGAGTCGAAGTGTTTAGTTTACTACCTGTGACAGTATTCTTTTCTTATTTTTCGTTACTGTATGTTCCATTTAGTTGTGTGTAATTATCCTGAAGGGAGACTATCCTCTTTATCCACCAGTCAATGTTACATCAGTCTCTGTTACGAAATTATATATAGTTTGAGGATCTATAAAAGACTGTACTCATTCTCATGTGAGTAGGTGTAGATCCATCAGATCCAGGTGAATAAATAGTAAACTCGAAATAAAAATCGAAGATCTACACTTAATATATTGCTGCTCACTGATTCCTATCAAGGAAAGAAATATTTTGTTAATTTTGATTTTCTAGCCTCTATCCAAGTTATTTAGAGTGACGTATTTTCTCTTCTGTATTTCTGTAGTGATTAATTGTGTGATGTGTGTAAATGAAGATGTGCATTGTGGCAATCATAAACTAACAGCCCCCAAGCTATAGGATTTAACCAAACGAGGTTAAGATCCCCAGCCCGGCATAGAAGTGAACCCAGGATCCTATGAACGGAAGGACACTACGATGACCACTCATCCAAGACGTCTGACATTTAATTTACCACTGAGATGTCAAGAATTTTTGCAAAGTTTTATTTCTATCAAAATTACCTTAAATATTGCTGGCTTAGACAGTGGACGAAGGCATAGCCTTGTCATGGATGTTAGCATTTTAACTGGTGTGTTATGTAAGTCGTACATCACATGCTGTTATGATTTACGAACTCTTTCCTTGGAACTATTAGACTGTCAAATGTTCATGATCCTCTGGGGAACAATCCGAAGTTTTATGTTAGGTACGTTATTTAATGAGACTCTTTCGAGGAGAAAACTTATTTTTACGATATAATAAAGATTATTACAGTTTGAAATAGCGTGATCAAGTCGTTGACTTGGGAACCTGCAGTTTATACATTTAAAGACATCTGTTGCATATCTGAACAATGCTTACACTTAGTTTCAACACCTTCCGCTACTTCACAGATAATCAATTTTTATATGTTACTAGGCGCTATATTATGGCGTATCCTGCGGTCAGCATGATTGAGGTTCGAATCAAATTTAATTGCTTTGTTTCACATGAATGAAAAACCACGTACTTCTGATGAATATTGATGGTCAAACCACGTTTCATATAGCTTATCGTCGTAATATTAAATATCACGAGAATTGTTCAGCTTGCCTTCTAGTTTGCTTAATTTCTTAATGTCTCACCTACTTGACCATTTGTTTGCATTTGTAATCGTTATCTTGGGCCAGCCCCACGGTGTAAGGATAGCGTGCATGCCTCTTACCTGGAGGCCCCGGGTTCGACTCCCGGCCAGGTCAGGGACTTTTACCTGGAAATGATAGCTGGTTAGAGGTCCACTCATCCTACGTGATTACAATGGAGGAGCTATATCACGGTGAGATAGTGATGCCGGTCTAGGAAGGCAAGAAAGACGAGAGGTTTCGTCATGCTGACCACACGACACCTCATAAACTGCAGACCTTCGGGATGAGCACCGGTCGCTTGGTAGACCATGGCCCTTCGGTGCTGTTATGCCATGGGGTTTGGGGTTTGATCGTTATCTTTCTTTCTCTCTTGCTTGCACTTATGGTACATGCCATTATTTTGGATTACCTTAAGTATTGCAGTCCTGAAGATGGTTTTCCGTGGTTTCCCATTTCCACACCAGGCGAATGCTGGGACTGTACCTTAATAAAGGCCACGGCCGCTTCCTTCCCAATCCTAGCCATTTCCTATCCCATCGTCGCCTTAAGACCTATCTGTGTCGGTGCGACGTAAAACCAATTGTAAAAATAGAAAGTATTGCACAATGATAATTGTACAGAATGTCGGTACTTGGCTGAGTAGCTAAGAAGAAAGCGCGTTGGCTTTCTGAGACAATGTCGAATTCTGCTCACCCCGGTAGTACGGTATGCGGAAAAATAAACCTCACTGACATTATTGCCCATCTGCTGTCCACGTTTCCTTAGCAACAAAGTATTTATTTATTTATTATTTATTTATTTATTAGTTTATTTATTTATTTATTTATTTATTTATTTATTTATTTATTTATTTACTGTATATCGTCGTTGCCGGGACTACACCTCCTATGTGATAATATTTTTGGAGATATACTGACCCGTAGCACATACATTATGAAGAGCGAGAATGCCTTGACAATATTCACACAATATTGCACCTTAGTTGAGAGAATCTTACCGGCCAAAGATAAAATATTCCACATAGAAGGTTTCGTCCCTGCAGCGACGATATACTACTTTGACATATTTTGAATTCAGTGTTGTGTTGGTTTCTGCAATTTTGGTTCTCACAACAGAGCGGAAGGTGTTTATTTCCGTTCTTACGGAGTAGGCCGTCAGAAGGGGTCGAGATTGCTTCACGTTAAAGAACAGTACGAGAGCGATGTAATAATGAGACTCCAAGTAAGAGAACAATGTTAGCTGTGATTGGCAAGTTACTCCATGCGTGAATGAAAGGGCACCCAAGAAACCTCACCACAAACGAGATTTACGGACGACTTCTCCAGCAGGTGTTACAGTCCCCACAATGTAGACGACGAACATATCTAAAACTTGGTTTGAGCGGTAGGTCTGTTTGGCGGACGTTTGAAGAGCTGAATGGATTTGCATGCCGCATTCCAGTTGATCATCGTCTAATAACAGAAAGGCATAAGCGAGCCCGACTATGGAATTGCGTCCGACTGTTGCCCATGATGTATCAGGATTCAGATTTGATTTTCAAAATATGGTTTTCATACTCATGTTCACTTTGTTGGCTACTTCAAAAGGCGAACAATTCGTTTCTTAGGCTTTGAACAGTCTGATTGCGTTATACAGGGTCCACTACACAGCGTGCAGGTAACGATTTGATGCGCCGTGTCTGGTCACGGAATATAGAGCCTTTATTTCGTGGAGGATGCTGCACGGAATCCAAAAATAATGGACCAGGTAGTCTCTAGAAACCACATTATCACTCAATTCGTGCGGGATTTGCACCGTTTTTGTTGCGCCATATAATTACCACTCCAACGACAAGGAGGCAGCAAGATGGAACTACATGCCACACCACGGGGGACTTACTTACCCTTCTGCAACGGCACCTCGGTGATCACCCATTTTCTTGTGGAACGCCATTCCCGTACCCTTCCTGCTCGCCGGATCTTACGGTCACAGGGCATGTTGAAAAAATACATTTTCAAGACACATGATCCACCTATAAATGTTCCCGATTTAGGGGAGAAGATAACGTCATTTCTTGTGTCCTTACAGCTCGTCGACATGTTCAATAATCTTCATAAACGTTATGAACAATGTGTGGCACGTGATGGTACACATTCTGAACACATTCTCTACCAACGCAATTAAATAACGTGTCAGTGTCGTTTGTTTTGCCACATACGGTATTTGAAATTGATCAGATATGCCAGCCTCATAGCGGTAGATGTACCGACACGTAAAAGAACTATTGTGGGACAACATTTCTGGTACGTCCGCATCACCGGAAACCTTAAAAGTATTTAGTGTAACGTAAACCATTCTTCTTCTTCTTCTTCTTCTTCTTCTTCTTCTTCTTCTTATTATTATTATTATTTCGTCATATCCGCTTCTTGGTCTAGGGGTGTCTTACTGGGATGTCCTGAGCGCGATTCCTGACCAGATCAGGGTGGTGTTTTGACTAAATCTGGGGGTTGGTTCGATGTCCTCTCAGCCTATTTGAGAACAGTTGTGAGGAAATCTAACAGTGAAATAGTGGCCCCAGTTTATGACAATAACGGGCAACAAGATTCGTTGCGTTGCCCATGTATCACTTTGTAATCTGCAGGCCATGGAACTGAACAGCGGTCCTTGGTAGGCAAAGACCCATCAGGGCTGTAACGTCTGATCTGGTTTGTTAGTTCTTCTTCTTCTTCTTCTTATTCGTTTTTTCTCAGACTCGATGGCGTCACGGGTAAAAACAGCATAACACATGTGGACTGTCTTGTTATACGGCCGGATACCCTTCCTGACGCCAACCCGGTATGAAGGGATGCACGTCCTTCTTTGGTAGTTGGTATTGTGGTGTTTTGTGCATGTATTAAGAGGAATGTGTTAAGACAAACACAAACCTGCAGTCCCCAAGTCAGAGGAATTGACCAGATACGATTTAAATCACCGACCAGACAGAGAATCAAACCCAGGTTCCTCTGAACCGGAGGTCTCGACGTTGAGCTTCAGCCAAGAAACCAGATAGTCTATTTTTACTACTATTAGGTTGGCGATGGAAATCATTTGCAGGAGTTTTCCAGAGTTAATGCTTACATAATAATTTATAATTTCGTGTGGCTATTTCTAGCCGGGTGCAGCCGTTGTAAGGCAGACCCTCCGATGAGGGTGGGCGTCATCTGCCATGTGTTATTGTGGTGGAGGATAGTTGCAGGCATGTTGGGGACAGCACAAACAACCAGCCCCCGAGCCATTTGAATTGACCAATGGAGGTTAAAATCCCCGACCCGGCCGGAAGTCGAACCCGGGACCCTCTGAACCGAAGGCCAGTACGCTGACCGTTCAGCCAACGAGTCGGACAATACATAAGGAATTATGATCCATGCAGTTAAGCTACATAAACAACCCGAATGTACACTACTGTGCAGAGATACATGCCTTAAATTTCACAAGGTTCGATCTGCTAGAGCTGTATTTAGAAAAGAGACGAGTTCAAGCTTCTCTTTTTTACGGCAGTGGACTGGGCGGGATGGATTGATCGCTGGTGACGCTATGGTGAGCGGGCTGACGTAAGCCGTGCAAATTGAACTACGCTGTCAGAGAGAACAGACACAGATCATTAGTGAAGAGCGGTAGGCACAATATTGTGGTGAAGTGGAAGATATCAGAAGTAGTGGAGGAGAGAAAATACAGTACAGAGAGAAATCGATTCCTTGTGATGAAAGGATCTTACTGTTCCTGACGTCTGCGAAAATACAATCTTACAAATAGGAAGATGTCCGCCTCTGTGGTGTAGTGGTTAGCGTGATTAGCTGCCACCCCCGGAGGTCCGGGTTCGATTCCCGGCTCTGCCACGAAATTTGAAAAGTGGTACGAGGGCTGGAACGGGGTCCACTCAGCCTCGGGAGGTCAACTGAGTAGAGGTGGGTTCGATTCCCACCTCAGCCATCCTGGAAGTGGTTTTCCGTCATTTCCCACTTCTCCTCCAGGCGAATGCCGGGATGGTACCTAACTTAAGGCCACGGCCGCTTCCTTCCCTCTTCCTTGCCTATCCCTTCCAATCTTCCCATCCCTCCACAAGGCCCCTGTTCAGCATAGCAGGTGAGGCCGCCTGGGCGAGGTACCGGTCATACTCCCCAGTTGTATCCCCCGACCAAGAGTCTGAAGCTCCAGGACACTGCCCCTGAGGCGGTAGAGGTGGGATCCCTCGCTAAGTCTGAGGGAAAAACCGAACCTGGAGGGTAAACAGATGATGATGATGATGATGATGATGACAAATAGGAAGATTAACACGAATTTGAAATAGACTTTTAGCTTATTAGGTCCTGTTGATCACATGTAGTACATGGCGAAGACATTTTAAGTATGGAGAAAAGTTGCCAAATCCGAAGGTTATCGTTCGGATCCTACCGGTGTCCAGGTGGCCATTTTTGTTCTGCACTTAACATCTCTTCGGCGTGTAGTGTATGGTAAGGTAAGGGTTATTCTGCCCGAAGGCAGGTCCGAACCTCCGCAGAGGTGTTCCTGAGCCGGAGTTTACGTGCGGTAGGGTGGCCAGTTCCTTTCCGCTCCTCCATTCCCTTACCTCCCACCAACAGCGCGTGGCTACCCATCCAGCTCCTGACCACGCCCAATGTTCCTTAACTTCGGAGATCTCACGGGACCGGTGTTTCAACACGGCTACGGCCGTCGGCTTGTAGTGTACGGCGTTCCCGAAAATTTTACACTACAACTTTTTCCCTAAACAATTTCTTCAGTATGATACTTTTCCCTTATTTTTTTAAAAGACTATTCTCCCGCAAGTATATTTTGCCAAAACTCTTCTCACAAACACCATTTACTCACTGGACTTTATTATGTATAATCGCTCGAAGAAACAATGAGCGTATGTCCTTAGGACTCAATATATAATCAGAATTATTACCCACCGGGCGAGTTGGCCGTGCGGTTAGAGGTGTGCAGCTGTGAGCTTGCACCCGGGAGATAGTGGGTTCGAACCCCACTGTCGGCAGCCCTGATGATGGCTTTCCGTGGTTTTCCATTTTCACATCAGACAAATGTTGGGGCTGAACCTTAATTATGCCACGGCCGCTTCCTTTCCACTCCTAGTCCTTTCCTCTCCAATCGTCGCCGTAAGACCTATCTGTGTCGGTGCGACGTAAAGCAAATAGTAAGTAAACAAAAACGAAATTAAATGTTATTGCTCAAATATAATTCACCTCCCATTTAATTAAAAATCTTGTGGATACCCAATAGATTCAATTGTTTCTGAGAAAAGAGTGCCTGCGATGCTTATACACTACAGTGAGCTCATTCTCTTTTTGAGTAACTTATTGTACCTGAAACAGACTTTCAGATTATTGTGTAATGTCTACTGCATACAGTGATTATTCAAAATTCAAAATTGTTTGCTAGAACTCATTTTCACAATTATCATTCATAACTAATAATGATACTTGTAATGGTAACCAAGCGATAGGTTTAAATTAGCTTGAAAATTGCATCATGAGTGGAACAGACTGACAAACTTGGTCATCATTTTAGGAAATTAGTGTTATTTATTTAAGGTGTATTTTTTGTATATTATGTTTTACTGAGCCGCCTCTGTGGTGTAGTGGTTAGCGTGATTAGCTGCCACCCCCGGAGGCCCGGGTTCGATTCCCGGCTCTGCCACGAAATTTGAAAAGTGGTACGAGGGCTGGAACGGGGTCCACTCAGCCTCGTGAGGTCAACTGAGTAGAGGTGGGTTTGATTCCCACCTCAGCCATCTTGGAAGTGGTTTTCCGTGGTTTCCAACTTCTCCTCCAGGCAAATGCCGGGATGGTACCTAACTTAAGGCCACGGCCGCTTCCTTCCCTCTTCCTTGTCTATCCCTTCCAATCTTCCCCATCCCCCGCAAGGCCCCTGTTCAGCATAGCAGGTGAGGCTGCCTGGGCGAGGTACTGGTCATTCTCCCCAGTTGTATCCCCCGACCAAGAGTCTGAAGCTCCAGGACACTGCCCTTGAGCCGGTAGAGGTGGGATCCCTCGCTACGTCCGAGGGAAAAAACGAACCTGGAGGGTAAACAGATGATGATGATGATGATGTTTTACTGAATAATCTTTAATTGGTAAAATATCCTGTTGATGATGAATCTACCTACCTACCTATCTATCTATGTAGTTTACAATCACCATCTGGATTTTTTAAAAGCAGAATGACAGCTGATACACATGGGGGAAATTAATTACAGACGGAAAGTATGAGTATGGAAAGAAAAGATGCTGGGGAAAATACTTGTTTGAATCCTGGTCACTCCATGTGAGAGTTGTGCTGGACAAAGCGGAGGCGGGACAGGTTATTCTCCGGGTACTCCGGTTTTTCTTGTCATCTTTCATTCCAGAAACATTGTCCAATATCATTACATTTCATCTGTCAGTCATTAATCATTTCCCCGGACGAGTGCGACAGGTCGGCAGCTGGCACAATTCCCATCCTTGCCATTCATTCCATCCCTGACCCGGTCAGTGACTGTAAAATAGGTTTTAGGGTTTTATTTTCATTGGAGAAGCAGAAAGAATGTTTAAGAAAATGTTTGCCGTAGTATCTGTAGAAGTTCCGGTATTAAAGTATATAGTCTTAATTACATTTCCATTGTTCCAGTTAGCTTCCTGTAGTAAGGATACAACTAAGTTAAATATAGAATTGTTGTGTAGTTATATTATTAGATAATGTCTTGCTTGCTTGCGTTGTGTAATCATTGTGAAATCCCTTAGATAGTTTAGGGGCTGCCTGGCCGAGGCGGTAAAGGCGTGCTTGGTTCGCCCGGAAGGACATGGGTTCGAATCCCCGTCAGGAAATCGTAAAATTTAAGAAACTAGATTTCCACTTCCGGAGGTGCATATGGCTCTGAGGTTCACTCAGCCTACGCCAAACATGAGTACCAGGATAATTCCTGGGGGCAAAGGCGGCCGGGCGTAGAGCTAACCACTCTACCCCATCACGTGCCGCGGTTGATTTACCTTCCACTCCTCCAAGGGCCTTCATGGCCTGTGCGGAGGTGACTTTGTCTTAGATAGTTCAGCATTTAACGGCAATTTTCGTTTCCGTTAACGCCTATTAGGAAAAAATAATAATCTGTCTACGTATTTACAAATTTAGTTTTAACTACATTCCTGTAGTTTCACTTGACCTGTTATTTCCATTATCTTAAACTTATAACACGCCTTATTAGAATAGTGTAGTGTAGTAATTTATTAGTTTGTATCTTGCTTTCTTTATTCATGTGTAATTCCTTTGTAGTATAAAGCATTTCTTTCTTTCGCTAATTTTTAATTTGGAAAATACGTTATTTTTGATGATGATATTTTTATAATACTGTATTCATTATTTCTGTGGAGAATATTAAAAAAAAGAGGACTGAGGAGTGCAGCAGTAGTAACTACGGATTTGGTGCGGGCATTCAGAAGTATGAGGGAAGACTATAGATAGTTAGGCCTTTAACGGAGGACAGGAATAAAGGCAAGTCTCCCTCAATCAATATATAGGGTACATTAAGTGGACGAGAGAAGTGAAAAGAAGGGGCGTTGTGAAGGACAGGTGGATTAATATTTTAATGGGAAGAAAATTGAAGGCTAAGAGATCTACTCAGGTACACAGTTCGGGAGCGATGTCGTTGAGGAATCGTAAGATGGGGAACAAGGAGGTATTTCCAAGAAGGGGAAGGTAAGAGGAAAGAGAAAGTTAGTAATGGGAAACGTAAAGGAGAGTGTAGGAAGAGTGAGATGGAAGCGGATCATTAGAGTGAGAAAAGGGAAGGGAAAGCGGGTTCTGCAGTTCTCAGGGAAGATAAGGGAGACCACGAGAGCAAGGGATCAAATTACGTAGGTGGGTTTGAGGCACATGGGGAAGCTTTGTGGAGTAAAGTTAATCAGGCCAGAGTCTTATACAGTAATTACAATAAGACAGATAAATAGAAAAGTAGAAGGGAAGGAAGACGGTAAAAAGAAGATGGCAGTTTTTTACGTTGGTACCAACGAAGTAAGGTAAGCAGGAATAGGTATCAACATGGTTGGGGATGTGTTGAATCTGGTTGTAGAAACGCGGGAGGAGTTTAAGGGAGTACAGATTGTTATCGGTGGGATGCTGTGTAGGAGGGATACTGAATGCAGGGTGATCAGGGACTTAAATGAAATTATGGAGTGGATATGTGGGAAAAATGAAATGGCGTATGGCTTTTAGTGCCGGGAGTGTCCGAGGACAAGTTCGGCTCGCCAGATGCAGGTCTTTTGATTTGACACCCGTAGGCGATCTGCGCGTCGTGATGAGGATGAAATGATGATGAGGAGGACACATACACCCAGCCCCCGTGCCAGTGATATTAACCAATTATGGTTATAATTCTCGACCCTGCCGGGAATCGAACCCTGGACGCCTGGACGCGAACCATTTAGCCATTGAGCCGGACGATATGTGGGAAACTGGGAGTGATAATTGTAGATAGTTATGAGTGGGTAAAAGATAGGGATCTGCATTCAGATCGCGTATTTACGAACCACAAAAGGTAAAAAGTGGAATATTTAAAGAAACGAGGTAGGCTAGGGAGTGATGATCAGAGTACGCGGGATTGGAAGTCAAGTAAAGATGACTTAAAGTTGTTAGTGTTAAACTGTAGAAGTTTTGAAGAGGCGGGAAAAGAATAAAGAAATACATTTACCAAATATTGTAACAAAAGTTGAGTCAAGGCTGAGAAGTGATATTATGGATACGGAAATTTTCTCACTAAACTGGATTCTTACCGCCTCGGTGGTATAGCGGTTAGTGTGATTAGCTGCCACCCCGGAGCCTGGATTCAATTCGCAGCTCTGCCATGAAATTTAAAAGTGGTACGAGGGCTGGAACGGGCTCCACTCAGCCTCGGGAGGTCAACTGAGTAGAGGGGTTTCTGTGGTTTCCCACTTCTGCTCCAGGCATGTTATTGATCCCATCGAAAATTACTACAAAACGAAAGTTATACATTTTCCAGTCATTTACGTCTTATTCAGTTTTACCGTACCGACTATGATTGGTAGTGGTAGTGATTATCGTTTTAAGAGGAAGCGCAACTTTGCAAGCATCATCTGTGTAACGCTAATCAGTGAGAAAAATGGAAGGGGTCAGACACTTCGAAGAATGAAGGTATCGACCTGAGAAAGACGAAGGCCACGAAGGGCGTTAAAATGAAAGACACCCTAGGCCTAAGAGTTGACCAAGGGAGGTCGGATAGGATAGATGAAAGTGAGGACCCTGGCAAAAGTAAGTGGAAGCAATGCCAGGACTCAACTGAGGGCCCGGTGGCCACCAACCAAACCCCCCTCCCCAAATTCAGAGGCCCTGGCACCATATAAATCCTCTTACGACTGGCAGGGATACCGTGGGTGTTATTCTACTGCCCCCACCCACAGAGGGACGAATGTAATAAGAGAATTCATGAATTTAGATGAATTTAGACTTTTGTTACTTAGTCCATATCAACGCCGAGCCTTGCTGACACGGATATATTGTTCAATCGTGTTAACTAGCGATGGATTTTGTCATAATTGTCTTAAGGTGTAAAAACGCAAGGTCATCGGTCCATATCGACAAGGAAAATTGTGAAGATGATTATAAAAATGAAGAAAAAATCGTAAAGGAACGATCGCTTGAAAAATAAGACAAAAAAGAGTCATGAAATAAAGGAGAACTCGCTTTACATTAAATGCCCAAATATCACAGAGTCGGAAGAAAACTAAGTGTGAAGGCCTAGTGTCGAAAGCTCATAAAATTGATCAACAGGAACATTACATTGACCATTGTTTGTTTCAATGTGCCCTGTCTCTTATGTTGCCACTCATCTCCTATAGATGGGATTATTGATGCGCACCGACTATACCAGCCTGCCTGAATATTGGCGGGAAGTAGCTGGGGAGTTAGATAGTTTCCTTTTTAGCAAGCCATTCCTCTGATTCACGAATTTTCTGATACTACTGGTACATAACACACTGGTTCATCATAGTATTCCAGCTATTCGATCCCTAATCTGAGGCACTAATTGGCATGAGCAGTGTGCACACTTAGTGGAATAATGGCAGAGGAGTGTTCACGGCTGTCTGTGGCCTGGTCATTCCATCTCTGGAATTTTGAATTGTTAGATCGGCAGTGTTGAACGTGGAAAAATTTGTGGTTTTTCATTTGAACGAGTATTTCTTAAGACAGCATTGCTTTTAATCTCGACATTCCTACTGACGTCATTGTAATGACCTATGTTGAATCCAGCTGGGAAAACCATAAATATAGTCTTTCTGAGGATGTACAAAGGCAGATGGAGAGTGAGTGTCCGCTGTTATAATGAAAATTGCTCAACTTGATTCTGACTGGTAGTAGGCAAGAGATCCTGCTATTAAACTGAAAATTCCCTAACACAGTCTTCACATGAGAAAACACGTATGGAGACTTCCCCGTCACTTTTCTGGGGTAACGATAAGAATTATACACTCACAATGTGTACACTAGTTACCTAGAATTCTGTATATAGTGCAGAATTCCGTACCGAAGCATAGGTGCATCAGCTAGTATTCTATACGTCATGCTGAGTAAACCAGATGACCTCTATAGAGAAACTGAAATGATAGATGGTATAAATGATTACGAAGCAAGTTTGTCGTAGTTAAAAATAAATGTGATAGAAAGGAAGGTTGTAAAAATAGGTCTATTAGGCAATACCATATGGTTCATAGGAAAGGCATGAGGGAGTTCTTAAAGTCATTATGATCAGTGGAAAATCATAAACAGCTTATGGAATGGGTTTCAAGCAATTGTTGAAGTATGTGAAAATGAGTACGTACATTTAAGGGTAGTAACTGGCAAGGGCAGTGTCCTGCAGTGTGAGACTTTGGGTCTAGGGATACAGATGGGAAGGAGGACCAGTACCTCGCCCAGGCGGCCTCACCTGTTATACTGAAGAGGGGCCTTGTTGAGGGTTGGACAGATCGGAAAGTATAGACAAAAAGAGGGAAGGAATCGGACGTGGCCTTAACTTAGGTACCATTCTCGCATTTGCCTGGAGAATAAGTGGAAAACCACGGAAAACCACTTCGAAGATGGCTGAGGTGGGAATCTAACCCCTCTCTACTCCGTTGACTTCCCAAGGTAGGTGCCTGGAAATTGAAGATTAGTTTCTTAATCCTTCATAGCCAGGCTGAGTGGCTCAGACGGTTAAGGCGCTGGCGTTCTGACCCCAACTTGGCAGGTTCGATCCTTGTATCACTTTTGAAATTTCTTGGCAGAGTCGGAAATCGAACCCGGGCCTCCGGGGGGTGGTGGTGGTAGCTAATCATACTAACCACTACACCACGGAGGTGGACTAGGCTATTATCTAATGAAAAAATCTGCAGTGTGGATCAGTTTATACGTGATCATCAAGTAAGTAATGGACTAAAAATGGAACAGTACTAAGTAATATGCAGAACAAACTGTTGGCTGTTTACACAGGCCACTGGCTGTGAAACACGAGCTGCATTAACTAGCTTCATATCCGTACCCTCTTTAATGCTTCTAGATAACACTCAGCTACGCCTAACCCAGCTCCATATCTTTTAAAATAATTGCGTTTGCCGATTTAAAAAATATTCCACTCATTGTTGTGGAATGTAATATGAATTATACATATTGGTCACTAACACACCATCGACGGAACATAGCTAGTAATTTTTTTTGTTGCTATCATAGCATATATTTTCTCCATTTTACACATTTATAAAAAAAGGTATTCTTTACTTCTGCTTATAAAATATGACCAATCCAAATTTGATTTAGATTACATATTCATGTTGCAAGTTTATTTCTTACCGAATCTAGGCCTAGTTTCTTGCTCCAGTGGACGCTGAAAATATTGAATGTAAAGCTACACTCAATCTTAATCTTTGCAGTATGAGACGAGGGCAGTGAGTTATTGCAGCGTCTCAACTAGATTTTTACCTCCAAAGTGGTCGTTGAAATTTGTTTAGGCATTTGACTGATTGAAACTGTAGGTGCCTGGAAAGTGAAGATCATTTTCTCAATCCTTCATAGCCAAGCTGAGTGGCTCAGACGGTTAACGCGTTGGCCGTTGGTATTTGAAGGTGCTCAAATACGTCAGCCTCGTGTCGGTAGATTTTCTGGCACGTAGTTCGGCTCCATGGCTAAATGGTTAGCGTGCTGGCTTTTGGTCACAGTGGTCCCGGGTTCGATTCCCAGCAGGGTAGGGAATTTTAACCATCATTGGTTAATTTCTCTGGCACGGGGACTGTATGTATGTGTCGTCTTCATCATCATTTCATCCTCATCACGACGCGCCGGTCGCCTACGGGAGTCATTTCGAAAGACCTGCACCTCGCGAGCCGAACATGCCCTCCGACTCTTCCGGCACTAAAAACCATACGCTATTTCATTTACTGGCACGTAAAAGAACTCCTTCGGGACAAATTTCCGGCACCTCGGCGTCTCCGAAAACTGTTGAAAAAGTAGTTAGTGGAACGTAAAGAAAATAACATTATTATTAAATCCTTGATACTCTCGAGAATCGATTCTCAAACCTTGCATTCAGAAAGCTAATATATCATCCTGCTGTATATCTCACCGTTTCAGAGGTATAATTTTTGACGTCAAAATCACGTAACCGTTGGACGTCTACTTTATACGAAAAGTTATAGGCTTTATTCTAGGCAGTTGATTCTTATAACTTAACTATGTTCGCTGTGATAACAATATGCTTGAAAGATTGGTGCTCGGCATTCCTTGTAACGCATTCGTAGTGATCACACACACACATACAGAAGGTTGTTCGGAATCTCTGGGGATGATGTTTGAAGGGTAATCAGCTTATGAAAAGCCATGTCTCCACCAACGATCGTCCTCAATTGGAAAGCCAGCATTTCTAGCTATAGCCCAACAACGTAATTACCATTGCAGCAGAGATAGCTTGTCTATCTTATCCCACTCCTCCTGGCAGGCTATCCAGATGCCATTGATAGTGCGTGGATGTCTACTTCCTAAGGCCCCTTTTAGGAGTCAAATGCACAGAAGTCCATGGGTAACCCATTGGGTGCCTTTATTGTAATGTCAGTAAAAGGAATTTTACGCATTTCAGTTTCCATCTCTATTCTCTCTTAAGAACAGACGAGTCGAACGAGAGGTATGGCTGGATGCTTTATCTTGTTGTAACTATACTTGATTTTTCGCCCTCCCATACAGTGCTGGGATATCTATGTCGTAAATGTGTGTTGAAACCTCTTGCTGAGTTCACCTTCACATTATTAGGGACACGGCGAATGGTTAACTTGCCATTGTAGCAGTATCCGACGATGATCAGAAAACCCCTTGGAAAACTTTCCTGGCATTCTTTATACGGTGTTTAATTTTTTGTAGGGCGGTAAGAAATTGAGCGGGGTTTGTTACAGTCACTAAGGTACGCATATGCTTCGTCTAACGTCAGCATATTTTTACATTTATCTCCGGCCAGATAGTCCTCATACAGCTTTCCTGTGTTACTGCAACATTCCGAAATGGAACAAGACAACAGCCTGTGAACTCGGCGCTTATGACGCTTTTCTATTTAAAGGTCTTTATTGATGATGGAGTTGACTGTTGAAACAGACATCCCCAACTTACGTGCAATAGTCCTTTGGGGTGCAGAGTTACCACCTGAGACAAGGGCCTTCAGTTTCCTCGTCGCTTATGGTGTACGGCTGTTGGTGGTCGTGGATTTGCCTGTTTTCTTTCCTCACCTCTGCAATTAAGCCCAGTCGACCATTGCCTTTTTTATTCAATACAGCACTGATTCCGTTCTTTGATATCAAGAATTAACGCTTCTTGCACGTTGTTTGGATTGCGTAATAGCTATATTTAGCATCGGAAAGGTCTCTTACGTAGCTCTCCCAGTAATGGTCATTCCGCTTCGGCATCGTTGCAGCTAATGTCACGAAACTCTACAGACACGTTCTCACTATTTACGTGAATCAACACTCTCCGTTTTGAGGTGCTCAAGTTGATAACAGCGCTGCCAACGGCTTTCAGACTCGTCACCAGAGATCCCGAGTGACCTTCGCTATATATATAACCTGCATGAATACATACATACATACATACATACATACATACATACATACATACATACATACATACATACATACATACATACATACATGGGCCCACATGTAGACAGTTATGCCTTTCATCATTCAGTCTGCATGTTTCCCTGAATTAACTAAGCGCTTCAATGATCCGCTGTTTTAACTAGCTGGGTGTTCTCGTATACTTCCTCATCTCTTATCATAAAATCAATAAACACTGAGTCTATTCATCGTCGCCTTTGTCTCCCTCTACTTCTCATACAATTCCTGTCCGAGTCTTTTATTTTCCCGGGTAACCTAGCCTCCTCCTTTCATCTCACATTACCCTATCAGCAATGCCTATTTACACGTACAGATTCATCCATCGATTTCGTTCGTATTGCGCCCTTACTGCGTCCAATAACGGCGTATTAAAATTCCCCGACTACTCATATTATCTCAAGATACATTTATAGTAAGTATTCGCTTAACGTTGATCGTGAAGAGTGGTGCAGTTGCTCCTAAAAATCGTGACCTATTATTTCCTCAGATGGACGTCTCCACCCTACGCTCCTGATTTAATGATTTGGAAAGACAAGAATCACACTTACCAATAAACTATTCTACAATTCCTACCTATGAATAGTTACACTACACATAGTTAATCTTAACTATACGGTTTATTAAACAATAATAAAGTTTAGGAAAGAGAAAAAAAATAGAATAATGTTTCGTTTCTTGATTCATAAAATTCAAATAAATTACATGGGAGTGTTTCTGTTTACGGCTTTGTTTTACAATCATGATCACCTCTTGCTTGATATGAGCTAACCTTGTATTATGACTTCTGATTCTGACAACTGAACTATTTTCTTCAAAATAATGTCCACAGACATGCTGATAACTGATTAACCAATCTTAATTACCAACTATTTACTATCTTTCAATATTCAAAATTATTTCTGACCACTAAATTGTTCTCCTAACGTGGTTATTTATTCTGATTGCCTTTAAATGATATGCTAAGTTTTCTAGTTTCCCTGCCAGGCAACATTCTGGCATCTGCTGGCCTAACCATACAGATGGTCATAACCTATGAAAACGAACATCTATAACTTAACTCTAATTATATCGGTTCTTGATTAATTACAACTCTCAGTTAAGAATACATGCTGTACTATCAATGTAATAACATTCTCCTCTTAAATGTATTCACTTCTTTCGATTCACTGGACAACTTAATTATAACTATGGATATTAATATTGGCCATTTCAACATCATACTCTGCATATTGCCTTGTGAAATACATATGTGGGATGTTTATTAAGGGTAACTCCTAACATAATGACTTTATTTTCAAACATACGGTTACATTTAGATCAACTTGGCCTCACATTCACCAATCTTGGTTAGATATGCCTACTTTATCTTTGTTTACTCACTCGATGAGATTTCATTTCATGTCAGTGCTTCCTGTGCAAGATCCAGTCATAAATTACATATATTTCACATTTATTGTATCTTCTCTATGCCTGCTTCATATCAGTTCGCTCCAATGATTTCTTATTTATTTCAATATAACATGCAGCTCATTTAATTCAGCCATAATACCTTCTTATCGTAGCCATTACTGTATAATATCATGTCTTCTCGTATACACATTTCCCACGACGTATTTTATTGAAATAAAACCATCTTCACTTCACTGGATCACATATTACTTCCCCATGACGATATCTGACCTCCTAGCATACTATGATATTTCTTCCTGTTTCTGTTTTGACAAAAAATAACACATGTCTACTGCATATATATACCTAACTATACCACAATAATTTTCAACATATACGTTATATTACTTGACCCATTCATGATATCCACTTCTCACCATATGATCTTTCTATGATCTCTCATTCCTGATATCAACAGAAAATTACCATAGTTATTGCATCACATTCTACACACTGTCAATTATTCCAATGAATGTATATAGATCCTAACATATCTTAATCATGAGAGCTTGATTTTGAGGTTACACTTCACTGATTATATTAATATTATAGGTCCATACCTTAAGCCATAATTCCCGCACATTAATTTGCATCAATTGAATTAACATCTGTAATTTAGGAAGACTTAGCTTATCATTCTACGGTTCCGGACGATTCCTTAGCCATCCAATCTAGGGCTGCTGCGCTCGGCCGATTGGAAACCATAGATCAGCTGGTCTCCCGTTCCACATCAAGTAGGCTGGATCCTCCGTGTCACATTCATATCCAAGACTGCCCACTGCAGATCTAGTTGTACATCATGTCGATCTTCATGCTTAAGATAAGCTTAACAGAATAAAAATATGAGATGTGAGAGTTCATGTCAATATTTCTAGTAATTTGACAGTATATAATTGCTCCTCTTATTTTGATGTCTAATAAGACTGCTTTCAATTGTATTATATTATGTTCATTACTGCTTCTGTCTCTATTCTATTTATATTAAAGATGAATTCGGATAATCTGCTCATTTTCTGCCTTTTATTTTCTTTATTTTTTTCCCTTTACGAATTTATCGTCTGGAATTCACTCGGCAATCTTGTTATCCTGCCGGTAATTGCTACTTTGGTCCTTGTTTGATAACTTGCTTTATTTAATGAGTTTTTCTCTTCTTTTTTTACGCAAAACACTGTTCCTTTATAATAATTATACAACGTTCTCCTGTGCTTTCTATTTTCTTCTCTAATTTCACTTTCTTGCGATTAGACGCAATTGACGACCTTGTCCTCCATTTATTTTTTTCGGCAGTAAGTTGTGATAATAATATATGTATTTTTTGTTTTTTAATCAATCTACCTAGTATTTCATGTTCTTTTCCTCCACTGCCTTAGCGATCATATGCTCTATTTTTACAAGTTCGGCCCCCTGTGGACTTCTGAATCAATGTTCGCTTTACATAAATTTCGTCTGCTCTAGTGCATGGAGCATTAGGGGATCTTTCTACATAATGCACATTTTAGATGAGATATTATGGGTGTGACTGATTCATAGAAAGACCCCGATTCGGTTCCTGTCAGGATGTTTGGCGATATAGACATGACACTACCTCTTCTCGAGGTTAAAAGGGCATGACAGTTCTATTCCACATCATAGCGAGGATTTGAATAGTGGAAATATTTACATTTCACTCTTCCTGGAGCCTTCAAGGCTTGCTCGAAGATGAATTTGTTTTACTATGCATATTAATCATTCACTTAGGAACAGAAATCGTCGTACCGACCACACGGTACCTCACAATTTGCAGGACTTTGGGCTTAGCAGCGATCCTTTTGTAGACCAAGGTCCTTGGCGGCTGTTGAGCCATGGGGCGGCAGTGAGGATCAGAAGAGAGGAAATTAGAACCCTTCAACCACTAGAAAACATGCAAAATTTCTCCCCCTCCCTTTCTTTCCGAAACTCTGTTGGATTGAAAGGAGCTAACTGTGACGCACAAAAGAATTTGGACCTGTTTTACGGCTAGTTGTCCTTCCCGGAGCCAATGTTGTGTGGGAGAATATATTCACTATTGACGTTTCTGTGCTGATTGGTAGTATGGCGTGTTGTGTGTATTTGAAACGTTACGATAAACGACATGAATACAAAATCTCTGAGTCACAGCAAATAACCAGACGTGGATAAAATCCCTAAACCGGCCGGGAATTAAACCCGGAAATATCTGAACCGAAGGCCTCGACGCTGACTCGCAGATAAGGAACTGAATGTTTGCTAAACTGCGGTAGAGAATAATATAAGTGAGTAATGCATTATTACTTATTAAAAAAGGGAGCTTTTTTACTTGTCGATATTGAAAAGTGAAGTAATCCGACCTTGGTCAACAAGTTATTTATTTATTTATTTATTTATTTATTTATTTATTTATTTATTTATTTATTTATTTATTTATTTGTTTATTTATTTATTTAGCTTATGGTACAAGTTTTTGGCTGCGCACAAATTGAGTAATATCTCGATGAAAAACACAACGAATAAGTTACAAAACAGGATAAATACAAAAAGTGATGGTAATATACAAAGTAGAAATCGAGAGAATTATGTGCAATACAGGAGCCTCCGTGGCTCAGACGGCAGCGCGTCGGACTCTCACCGCTGGATACCGTGGTTCAAATCCCGGTCACTCCATGTTAGATTTGTGCTGGACAAAGCGGATGCGGGACAGGTTTTTCTCCGGGTACTCCGGTTTTCCCTGTCATCTTTCATTCCAGCAACACTCTCCTTTCTCATTTCATAGCATTTATCAGTCATTAATATATCACTTTGGGAGTGGCGACCCCATCGTACTAATAGCCTATATCTGCTTCATTCATCACATCCCTGACCCGGTCAATGACTGGAAAACATGTTGTAGGTTTTCATTTTCATATGTGCAATACAGAAAAACGAAAAATATGTAAATACAATGATTCAGCTGTTGTGTATACTAGAATTA
The DNA here is from genome assembly GCF_040414725.1 of Anabrus simplex. Classification (NCBI taxonomy): domain Eukaryota; kingdom Metazoa; phylum Arthropoda; class Insecta; order Orthoptera; family Tettigoniidae; genus Anabrus; species Anabrus simplex. The sequence continues at coordinate 1,366,688,596 of NC_090265.1, forward strand.
ACGCAGAAGTACGTAAATTTTCTGCTGTGTAACTCAATGTGCTGCCAGATAGTTTAGATAGGATGTTGTTTCTTGTACATAGTTTGGCTGCAAGATTGGAGAAATGTTTACTCTCTGACAATGTCCGGTCCAGTGTTTTACGAAGATATTTTGGGTTTGGGTTGTACGGTAAAATATTTGCAATGGAGAGCCACTTTCAAGGTGCTCTGGGCCAGTATGTTAATCAGATGAAAGCTAGATGTTTCGGTTGTGCTAGGTGTCCAGGCTCCACTTTCGAAAGAAAATTGTTAGTAAGCAGAGATATTTCGTTAGTATATTCTCAAGGCTGTTAAATATTATGGGTCGCGTCGTTATGCAGATAATATCCACATATCCAAATTATCTTGATACCGTTTCTGGGATGCCTGCGCGGCAAGTACTGAATAACAGAGGTGCTAATATGGAAACTTACGGGAGTCCATAGTTGAATCTTCTTGGTTTGCTCAGGTATTATTCATGTCCACCTGAATTATTATATCTGAGAGCATGCGAATGATTGTATTTTGTAGTGTTTTTGCGCTGCAATGTTTCTAGAGTTTATACATTAAGCCGTCCCTCCATACAGTTTCACCGAGCTCGATAGCTGCAGTCGCTTAAGTGCGGCCAGTATCCAGTATTCGAGAGATAGCAGGTTCGAATCCCACTGTCGGCAGCACTGAACATGGTTTTCCGTGGTTTTCCATTTTCACACCAGGCAAATGCTGGGGCTGTACCTTAATTAAGGCCACGGCCGCTTCCTTCCCACTCCTAGCCCTTCCCCGTCCCATCGTCGCCATAAGACCTATCTGTGTCGGTGCGACGTAAAGCGACTAGCATACAGTTTCAAAAGGCAGTATTTGTTATATTTAGAATAATTAAATCACGGTACCGATTACAGTCACCCGGTCTTCATTCCTCACTACCATAGCACTATAATAATCATACATTTACGTTTGAAGTGGTATTGTAGTAATTAATTCTTCTGGCTCGGGAACTGGGTGTTTTTGTCTGTGCCAACACTCTCCTTTTCATATTCACACAACACACTACACTACCAACCACCACAGAAACACGCAAGAGTGATTATATCCCTCCATGTAGGGTTGGCGTCAAGAAGAGCATCCTGCCGTAATACAATTTTTCACAATTAATTCGGTATATGTAAGCAGTAAGGAATATAAATAACATTAGACACTAAAAATAAATTAATTAAAAATACAGGATTCTATAATTTATATAAAATAACAGTTTTCGTTGGCTGAATGGTCAGCGTTCTGGCCTTCGTTCAGAGGGTCCCAGGTTCGATTCCCGTCCGGATCGGGGATTTTAATCCCTTCCGATTCATTCTTCTGGCTCGGGAACTGGGTGTTTGTGTCCGTGCCAACACTATCCTTTTCATATTCACACAACATACTACACTACCAACCACCACAGAAACACGCAAGAGTTATTATAACCCTCCATGCTCAAGAAGAGCATCCGGCCGTAAAACAGGGCCAAATCCACATGTGCGACGCAGTTCGCACTCGTAACTCCACAGGTGTGGAAAAAAGCGGTAGGAAAAGAAGAAGATATGAAATAAGAATTGTGTCTGTTTATTGCTCAGAATTTAAAAAGTACGGTATTTATGTATTGGTCGTGTCCACAGTAACAAGGAAATACACTTTTTAATTTTTCATCATCTCTGTCTGTCTGTCTGTCTGTCTGTCTGTACGCGCATCACGAGAAAATGGCTGAACAAAACTGAATGAAGATCGGTATGTGAAGTCGGGGGATGAGCCATTACAATTTAGACTATAAATAATTTTATTCACGCTGAGTGAAATGGGTAGTTTAGGAGAAGGCCTAAAATTTAATTCTCAAATATATGTTATTAGTTGTCCTATCGATAAATATTACATAACTAAAGTTATATATAATTAAATTTTCTACCATTTACAGTATGTCATATGCACTTTTACTGTACCGGCTGTGATAATAGGGATATTCATGAATTTATATGTTTGTTGCTAAGACCACATCAACGCTGCGCCACGATAAAATAGGTGTACAAAATTTAATTAAAATCGGTATGTAAAGTCGGAGAATAAGAACCTACAGTCTAGGATATAAATAATATTATTCATCCTGGATGAAATGGTAGTTTAGAGGTAGGCGCCTAAAATGTGCTTTTTAAATACCTATGTTATTGGTCGTATTGAAATGTATTACATAACAAAAGTTATAGAGAATATAATACCCGATAATTTATATTTTATTCAGTTTAACCGTACCGACTATGGTAAGAGTGATTTCAGAGTCAGAAGGAATCTAAATGTGAAGGCCTACAATATCAAAAGCTCATAAAATTGATGAACAATAACGTTACACTGACCATTGTTTGTTGTGATATTCTTTGTGTCTTTTGCTGCCAGTCATCTCTGATACATGAGATTACTGATGCGTACCGAGTATAACAGCCTGCCTGAATATTGGTGGGAAATACCTGGGGAGTTCAATAACTTTCTTCTTTAGCATGCCATTCCTCTGGTTCATACATTTTCTGATACTGCTGGTAGGTAACACACCGGTCCATAATAGTCTTCCAGCTATTACATCACTACCCTGAGGCGCTGATTGGAATGAGCAGTGTGCACACTTAACAGCTCTCTGCAGCCTGCTACCCTGACCAGCTCGATTTCATTCACAAAGTACCACCACTTCGACATCTTTGCAGCCTGGCTAAGGACATGTCGAAAGTTGCACTCAAGGCCCACAAGGTCGAAGGATTTCAATGGATCTAGGTTCCGCCCACAAATCCGTCGAGGCGCGTGTTCTGTCTGCCATTCCAGCTCTGCAGCGTAGTACTGTTCGTTAAAAATGAGAAACTGTGTGGTTTTTCATTTGATCGAGTATTTCATATGATAGCATTGCTCTTAATCGCGACATTCCTACTGACGTCATTAAAATGATTCTGATTATAGTTGGAGAAACAACTGAGGATGTCAAAAGGCAGATGGAGAGTGAGTGTCTGCCATTATAATGAAAACTCCCCAACTTGATGGTGACTGATGATTAGCAAGAAGGCTACCATTACATTGAAAATTCCCTAAACCAGTCGTCACATGAGAAAAGACGTATGGTAACTTCTCCATTGCATTTCTGGGTTAACGTTATGAGCTATGCAATTTAATACAATCTTACAACATGTACACTACCTAACCTAGAATTCTTTACACTATGTGGAATTCCTTAGCGAAGTACGGGTACATCAGCTAGATAACGATAAAATATTCCTTCCAAGGAAGGAGAGGTAGCGAACGTCTCCATGATATTTGCAGCATTCCCTCTCTGGAAAGTTATAATGACGTACTGCCGGAGATACTCACTAGCTCTGGAAACATCTGTGATGCCTTGTAGCAGAGTCCCAATTTCAGAGACGAGATTCATTACTTCCGACCACCATGGCCCAAACGTATCAAGAGCAAATGTGACGAAAACAAAATTATCAATAAGGGATCGAAATTAATTCCTCTTTAAAAGAACGGTTGCATTTAAATTTCAAAGGGGTTAGTGTGGGGATTAATTGATTTATGTCTCCTATTGCGCCATATTATTTCATTGCTGTAGTTATAATACAGTAGGTAACTTAATTTCCAGTCTTAACGAAAGTTTTTGAAGACGCAGTTAGAAAATTTTACTTTTGTCTATAGACAGACCACTTTCCTGCAATGTTCATCACAATATTAATATTTCGCGTTTCAGTTTACACCCTCTTCATAATACAAATTTTTACCATTAATTCGGTATATGTAAGCAGGAAGGAATATAAATAACATTAGTCACTCATAAATTAATTAACAATACAATAATTAACATGTATTCATGTCATGTAGTCATGTATTCACCCATTCAATCAGTCATTCATTCATGCAGTGTACCAGTATAAGACAATCAGGCAATTCATCCATTCAGTCCTTCGTACAGTCATTCAGTTGATTCATATTGTCTGTTGCAGCACCCTTCCGTAATTCCTAGAAGGAATGAGAAAGCCAGGCCGGAGACTCCCAGGCGGCCCAGCCTCTCCTTATATTGTGCTTTGGTCTGGTTTACTCCCAGCAATCTTTCTGGAGAAGGAAATGAGATTGTCACCTTTCCGCCCGAGGCCCGAAGATTATAGTATATAGCCTAGTCTAACCGCGAACAGTCAGTGTAGATAATTAGACAGCTGTAGTACTGGATGTCGTCGGAGAGTTGTGTTTGTTGTGTCGGAGTGTCGAGTGTAAGGTGGGTGTTCCATCCGAGTCAGTACCAATGTCAGTTGCTGGAATTAGACAGCAGTAGTGCTAGCTGTCGTCGGAGTTGTTACTGGTTGCTGTTCAGTGGTCAGTATCACCTGAAGTTGCGTTGGAGTGGAGTGCTGGATAGCACCGTGGTAGTTCAGTGTGTGGAGTAGTCACGTTGACTATGAGTTAATTGAAATGACTGTGTTGAATGTGTGAATCATCGGACTCTCTTTGGAGTCGAGCCAAGGAACAGTCGTCGTGCGTCGTGATTGCTAACAGATCGTATGTTCGAACCTGTCTACGTGCAGCTGTTGAGTGAAGTGACTAAGCGTACTCTCTCCCCAGTTGGTGGTTGTCCGTGACTGGGAGAAAGACCTCTTTTCATGCATGCACGAACCCAGTCATTCATTCACTCATTCAGCCATGTATTCATTCACTCATTCATTCATTCACTCATTCACTCACTCATTCGTACAGTCATTCTGTTAATTTATAATGTCACAATAGATAAGGATATCATTGTTCAGACTAGTGACACAAACAAATACTTGCACTAACACAAATTAATAAGGGTAAGATAGATATTGTCCTAGACTAACAATAACGTCTAGGACAAAGTAATCTTAGAAACCAAAATTTAGATATCGGGTGTAATTAGTGAGTAGTATATTTAGGATAGTAATAGAAACATTAAGTGCAACAAAACGATGCATGTATCAAATCATTTATATCGCAATAAATGATTACTCTGTCTCCACTTCCTGACAATATGGAACTAGGGAATGGGAGTATTCTATTGACTGAGTGTACGGAGCCAAGTGAAAATATGGCCTGTCTATCAGGAACATCACCCATATCAGGTAACACCTGCGGCCCGGACTACCTCCTGTGTGAGCACTAAAGACTTGGTAAATAGACACTAATTAGTGAACTGTTGTCATTCATTCTCAAATACAATTGTGTGAAGCGTTAATGTGGGTTTTTGTGTACTAGTAGGGTCATGCTGAATTAAATTAGATCGATAAAATATACAGTATTCGTAACAATGCAATATTATTAACAATATTATCTCATATAGCATGATCAATATATAAAGGTTTGATCCACAAATCAAGCATCGAACTATGTAGAATATAAAATGGGTTTACGGGATCTCATCCCACAAATTAAGGTTTTTCTGACTGAGAATATGTATGAAATGTATTGAAACACTCAGGATAGTACCCGAAGAGCTTATGGGCAATTCACTCAACATGGCCTCTTATCGTGAATAGGTAGGAATATTAGTCCATACAGGCTCGTCTCGGGAATTAGTAGGGAGTGTAGGGATTTTCTGACTCTCAGAGTACGGATAACTGTAGGAGAGTCTGTGTACTTGAAATTAACTAAAAACGAAAGAAAAACGAGATGCGACTAGCCAGTAATATGAAGAGAGGCAATGGCAAAGCTAGGTAGAATGTGAAAATATAGGAGCGTTATAAAGGAAGCCATAACAGTGTGCGCTTAATCATTGTCCTCCTGTGTGCTGTGAACAAACACAAAAGAGATTGCATTCCTTGAATGAATACCCAGAGTAAAAAGTAATAAATCTAGGTCAGTTTTATCATACTGATTATTAGAAAAAATATTTTAGTAGTAGTTTGTGAAAAAACCAAACCCCTCGGCTCTTACGCCCTTGAAAGTGCTTTGGCCTTCCGAGCGACCGCTGCTCAGCTCAAAGGCCTGCAGGTTACGAGGGGCCGTGTGGTCAGCACGACGCATCCTTTCAGTCGTTATTCTGGGCTTTCGAGGCCGGGGCCGCCATCTCACAGTCAGGTAGCTCCTCAGTTCTAATCACGTAGGCTGAGTGGATCTCGAACCAGCCCTCAGGTCGAGAGAGAAATCCCTGACCTGGCCCGAAATCGAACCCGCGGACTCCGGGCGAGAGGTAGGCACGCTACCCCTACACCATGGAGCCGGCTTAGTAGTTTGTGAACCACACTGTAATGTTCAAGCTCTTAGGATAATCAGAGAGTTAGCAAGAAGGGCACTTTTCCAGAAGAATCTCATAAATTATGGGATAATGATGTTAAAATGAAATAAACCTAAGTACATTGCAGTGCCTATATCTTCCGATGTACACAGTAATTGATTTTAGCTACCTCAGTAGATTTCCTACTGTACTCAACTTGATGAAATATACTGTAGTGTATTTGGAACATTCCTGTACATGTTTGTCATGTGCGAGTTATTCAATTTAAGCATAGAGAGAGCAAATTGCTCACAGGACTGCGAAGAGAATGCAGCGCCACCTGGTTTATCGTTACTGGTAACTGCTTAGAACGTGGTCAATTTAAGACACACGTCCACTAAACAAAGAAAATATTGAAGCAATGGTAACGTCTCAACGGATAAAACGTAATATTGTACCGTACCCAGGGGTAAATACCCTCTACGACGATGCCTCCATTCCTGTAAGAACATCCGACTAACTTAGGGTTAGGCAGAGTGTGGGTAGGTTGTCGGTTGGGTCAGGATAAAAAGTCGAAGTTCTACTCTAAAGTCTCAATCAATGACAGGAAATGGAGGTATAACACGAATGAGAAACAATCATAGGGGGTAAGATGGATTTATTGATAAATATCCCCGATCATATTACGAGAAAACAATTAAATCAAAAAAATAATATGTCAAAATGAACTCAGAATGTAGAAAATAAATGGAAATCAAAACGTTACTTGAATGATAAGACAAAATTTGACATAAAAAATCAAGTTCAACAAAGAACATTATATACATCAAGACTGAGCTGCATCTTATAGTCCATTGTTTATATTGTCTGGCAACAAGTGTACGCAAACACTGACATGTGGTATTTCCGTATGGAGTTACGCACTATCGCATCACAACGATACGGTTTCCAAATTTAAGTTAAATCCGAGAGTCGCCGAAATACAACTGTTAAATAGAAATTACATAATAAAGAAAAGTTACGACGAAAAGGAAAATAATTAAAACGCAATGGACGCTATGGAAGTTATGCAAAATACTAGGGGCATATCCTACACTATATTTACAACAATTCAAATAATCAAACTAAACACATCTATTCATCGGTGATATCGAGTAAAGTCTTAAATGCTACACAGATTCTAATGTGAAACCCGATTCACTGCAAAAGATCTAGACAGAAGTAGATAAACCATCAATACTTCAGCACTCGGGCTGTTCCCTTTTTAAAACAACGAGACAAGTATACAATCACAAATAACAATGTAAAACATCATCCTGTAAGGGAAAAGACATATAAATAACCCTTGATATCATGAAGAAAGCAATGGGCAACATTGCCTCCTTCTGCTGCATTTGAGCGCTCAACTGCGCGGTCATCCGTCAGGTACTTCCGGGTAGATTACGAGCTGAAAAGAAATGTTGAACACAACACTATGCTAAAGTTTTGATTCTGTCTCCCGCGGCTGTCACAGTGAAGTCTCGTCTCCTTCACGCCTACAGATAAACACAGGCCAGAAATCAGCTTGCCATGAGATAACGCCTTTCGCCGGCTACACGGAAACTCACGTATATTCATACCTTCTTAGCATGCTTTTACCATTGAATATCATCAGACTCAATAGTCTGTAATTAATACTGTCCATTCTGATCACAATATACACTCAGAAGACACTTAGCAGGCACACACATCTGCACAATATTCTTTCTCTTGTCAGGCATACAATCATCCTGCATCAATACATTATAATTCGGCATGAAATTATTATCTCATTATTTCTCATAAATCCCACTGGTCTTCCACATTATGAGACTCAGTTCGTGTCCTTTACAGACCATCAGGTAAAACAGAATCCAACTTAACTCAAAGATCTTATTTTAACAACGACGTTCTGCAGCTCCTTCAGTCAGCTTCCGAAAAATCATGCGTCATGCAGAATATCTATACCTGTCTCTCTGAATAACCTAAATGAAATGAACTAATACGTATGGAACGTTGTATAAAGATGAACCTGTCAATCTAGCCCTTCTAGCATATAAATATAAGGAAAACTCGGAATATCCTATACTAAGTAACATGCGTAAATAAACAACAACTAATCCTATCAATCCCTCATTTTCCCAATCATCTAATCATAAAGCAAAATGAAAATAAAATAAACATGCATTATTCTCGTATCCGAATCTATCATATTAACAAAATCAAACAAATACATGCCTTCAGGCTTACTTCACATGAAAATTAGAAATTCTGTCTACACTGCCCTAGTACCTTAACATAATTTACGTATCATGCCATAAATAACACATGCATCTTAACTGAATTCCATCCGACGACTCTCGAGATACCAGGATAGCAGCTTACATCCCCGCTGATTGAGGGATTTACTCCATGTTAATCACACCATTAACATGTGAGAATGCACTTCTTTCTTCTGCATGCATCGCCATCATCTTGCTGGAAAATACTCCACTGGAACACAGAAGACTATGGTTGACAATATCTTCGCTGCTTAATGCTACGAGCCGAGATACCCTTTCTCTTAACAAGATCAGCTAACACACTGATATAATTATAATACACTTCACTTAGAGGGTGAGAATACAATTTTAAAAGCAGCACACGGTTCGCTACGGAAGTTCCCCGCGAATCGCGCCCGTTTCGAAGTAGTGAAACAATAGCACGTCTCCACTACACTTGCTACACATCGGTCACTAAGCACCGTCTTTATATATTGAAAGTAAACTCTGCCAAAATATACTATTCCATTTACTCAAGAACAGTAAAATCTTCCAACTGCACAATTTAAAATATCATTTAGAACCAGATACTGTTACTGGAATCACGATCACCAATTCAGAGTTTGTGCTTCCGCACTATCCAAGCATTTAACACAGAGTGACGCTCTCCAGAGCTAGGGTTACTGAGGAGGCTTCGGTGACGCCATATTAATACTGGGGTTCCCGGGTGTCTGAACCAACCACCAATCAGAAAATTCATCGTATATGATGACACAATATTATTTGTGATATATTCACAAAACACAGCTCAAACACTAGCAAATCGCTTCCACCAATTTTTATATTACTATTCCAAATATATCTGATTTCTGAAACTGTGGAAAACCGATTACCTACAGAAACTGACTTTAGCAACTGAGCACGTTGGTCATTCTGGAATTAAGATTTGGCGCGGTGTAGCCTCCATGTTTCCCAAGTCCTTAATTTCCCATTGGCTGAAATATATTGCTTAGTCAGCATCAACTACACGTGTCGATCCTTGTCAGCGCTTGGTTACACCATCCTTTCTCACGGTCATACGGAAATATGAAGCAATGTCCAGCGACTCACTGTCTTGCTCAACATCCGATATCAACTATCTTGGGATACGATGCTTTAACATGTTAGACTGTAACTTTTATGAATAAATTTTACATATTGGGTCAAATAATATTCTAATTATTATTATGGGCTGGCAGGATACGGCTCAATATGATTCAATTCCTGTGCGAAGGTGTCATGACCAGGAAAAATATCACAACGTGTGCTCGTGCTCTACGGTAACGTACATCAATACGCTATCAACACGACGATGGGAAGCCAGTACTGTTTTTGCTAGGGTCTTAAGGCCTTACAGCCACGATATCTCTACCTTTTCGGAAGTCACGTCTGCGACCACTTAAGTAACTACACACAGAAAACTGCATTACGAACCTGATATATCATATGTTGGAGGTACGTCTGACTTCGTCTATTACGGCCTATCTTTCATCTTTTTCTAATATTTTGTGTACAGTTTAGACAAATACCTTTTCACTTAAGAGCTTAAGAACTTCATTTTACGGACTTCCTGAAAGTAAAATAAAGGTTCCACATGATATTAATGTAATGATTATAAGCATATTACTGAAGTGACATTGACAGCAGAATTCAATCATTAACAAATACTTCACAGACTGACTCACTGACTGAGCAGTGCTGCTGCAGTCTATGCAACCACAAGAGTACTAAGTGAATTATTGTTGCCATTTCATGTTCCAGATCATCTGTTGCTTCTTTGAGTGGTTTAAGTAAAGCTACCGTCTGTTCTGCAACCTCATAACTAAAGCCGTTTAACATTTGCAAGGCATTATGATTTCGCAACAATGCAACAATTTGATGATACTGCTTAAAAACAGACTGTAACATCGTATAGACTATTCTACCTCGTATATTTTATTACTTCTTTCTGTACCACTGTTTGAAGCTGGGAAGCAAGACCGCTTTTTAATTTTCAGATACCTCACCACATCCTTTGTGGCGTTTATTGTGTTTGCAGATATTGGAGCGTCTTTCACAAGAAATCTCGTCTCATCAAATATGTGTGCAAGTGCTGCATCTATGTAGTGAACAGCGCAAGGGAAACGTCTAGAATCTTCATAAAGCTTTCTTCATGTTTGAAACCTGATCTGTTAAGAAAAACTTGTCTTTATAATCATACCGATTAACTGGGGCATTCTTTCTTAAACTTCCTCAGTTATACTTTCACTTGTTTTTTTGTATTTGTAAATTTTGTAGGGAAAGCACATTGCTGATCAGCTTCCACTCTCTATTCGTACGCTACGTACTCAGCATCAGATGATGGATCTGGTTGTACTGGTCAGTCCGTATATCAGCAGTAGCCGAGCAAAATTTGTCGTGCATGACAGAAATAATCAGAGGCATTACTTTGCTTCGAATTTCGTCTGCCTTTGCTTTGACGTTTCTACTAACGGTGGACGGATGCAGAAACACGTCAACAATATTTACTTTGTCTAAATTGGCATATTAATCAGTTCCTGCCATAATTCTTTAAAGCCTTCTCCGGTAAAAGGTGTTAAACGGTCGGAAATCTTTGGCACATATGAAAACACTCGCGCTAGTCATGGTTTTCCTTGTATTGCCGGGCAATATTTTTGAGAGAAGAGCTAGCGTTAAATTTGCAAACGTGAGTTGTACAGAATGTATATATTAACAGTGCATTGCACGTTTCATGGGATATATACCCTGCCTGCTGACTGTCTGCAGTGACAACAGGGAGGAACTTCTTCCAAACATCAAAACTGAGTCCATCTCTCTTGATCAGTTTATATTCACTGCTTTGAATTTTAGCTACAAAGCTGTCCGTCGATTCACGTGGCATGGTGAACTTCATCCCAAAACTAATGGTTATCTCAACCATTCCATCACCATTTTATACCTCTAAATTCCCGGCATTTGACCTTTGTAAACAAGGTCTTACTCATATCTGGACGAACCACATTGCTTGCAACGTCAGTAAGGAAAGCAAGATCATCCTCCTTAATCAGCAAACTTAGTTTCGAACTGGCCCTGTCGGATGAATTGAAGCAAACTAGGGCATTTTAGCTTTTACGCTCCTCTCATGCGTGATGGTGGTTGCATATGCAGCAAGGCACATGTTGCTCCGTCTTTGTTACCCGTCTCAAGTTCGAACAATGCACGCCACTATTTTCTACGTGTGTCACGTAGAGGTTGCCTACATTTCCAATTCATTACGTTATTCACTGCCACGGTGTCCGCCTCCGTAGCGTAACGGTTAGTGTTATTAGCTGCGTCCTCGGAGGCCCGGGTTCGATTCCCGGTACTGCCAGAAATTTAGGAATGGCGGGAGTGCTGGTATGTGGTTGAAATGATACATGCCGCTCACCTCCAATGGGGGTGTGCCTGAAAAGAGCTGCACCCCCTCAAGATGAGGACAGCAGTTTTCCCGGCTCCATGGCTAAATGGTTAGCGTGCTGGCCTTTGGTCCAGAGTGTCCCGGGTTCGATTCCCGACCAGATCAGAGATTTTAACCTTCATTGGTTAATTCCAATGGCTCGGGGGCTGGATGTTTGTGCTGTCCCCAACATCCCTGCAACTCACATACCACACATAACACTATCCTCCACCACGATAACACACAGTTACCTACACATGACAGATGCCACCCACCTTCGTCGGAGGGTCTACCTTACAGGGTCTGCATTCGGCTAGAAATAGACACACGAAGTTATTATTACTGCCACGGTGACTGAAATACTCTTACTCGATCCTACTCCTCAGGGAGCTCAATCGAATCGTCGGAAACCTGTACATAATGTACTGTACGTGCAGCTACGACACGGTCCAAATCGACGGAAGAGTGTACCTCCATTTTGGAAGGCCTTGAAAGATTAAGTACGAAGAAACAATAAACATTATCTAACACTCACAACTCTTCCTCTTTTGACTGGAGATAGCCCCCTCTCATCTCCATGACGACTGTTATCGGTTACCGCTATGAAATCTGCTTGGTAATACAGTATCAGATTAGCCTTCTGTCCGGCACTGCGCCTTGCCTGTATTTTGAGGCCTTGTGCGGCACGCTTGTCGTGCGGGCGGCAGGCATCCAGGCGCTTGATGAGCGTCTCCCGGGAAAATGCATTTCTCAGCCGGTGTGCTATCAGTGACTGCTTCAAACTGCGATGACAATCTCTAAAGTCAGCTTCACCTACACAGTGTGTACAGAATTATACTCTCAAATTGTTTAGAATTACATTTACGTGATCGACCCCCGTCGCAGTAATGGGTATTTTTTGATAATCAAATTGATTGCTTCGGATGTAAGGGAGTCGAGAACCATCATGAAGGCAGTATCTACTGTTTTCTTCTCATTTATTTCTGGACGCTCTCCGGTTCCATCTTAGGAAAACACGAGCACGAAATTTAAGTGATACCATCTACTAGGTCTTTTCGTTCGTTCGTTCGTTCGTTCGTTCGTTCGTTCGTAATCTGTTTATTTTCCAGGGTCAATTTTTCCCTCGGATTCAGCGAGGGATCCCACCTCTACCACCTCAAGGTCAGTGTCCTGGAGCTTCATATTCTGGGTCGGAGGATACAACTGGGGAGGATGACCAGTACCTCGCCCAGGTGGCCTCACCTGCTATGTTGAACAGGGTCCTTGCGGGGGGATGGGAAGATGGGAATGGATAGACAAGGAAGAGGGAAGGATGCGGCCGTTAGGTTCCATCCCGGCATTTACCTGGAGGAGAAGTAGAAAACCACGGAAAACCACTTCCAGGATGGCTGAGGAGGGAATCGAACCCCCCTCTACTCAGTTGACCTCCCAAGGCTGAGTGGACCCCGTTCCAGCCCTCGTACCACTTTTCAGATTTCGTGGAAGAGCCGGGATTCGAACCCGGGCCTCTGGGGGTGGCAGCTAATCACACAAACGACTACACCACAGTACTAGGTCTTTTATTTTGGTTGAAATTCTCATGTAGAGTTGCTCAAGGAACATGTGGGGAAACGCATGGCAAAGAATCTTCCTTGCATTTAACAGACTTTAATTATTCAATAATTTACCTCCCATCTATATACAAACCCTGTGGATACCCACACATATCATTGTATCTATAGGTTCAATTATTTCTGAGAAAAGGGTCAAGGGAAGTCAGACACTCAAAGAAGTGCAACGTTTGGTTAGGAAAGGGCTACGACGGCAAAAGAAGCGTCCGTGGCCTTAATTAAAGCACAGCTTTTATTTGCCTGGTGTGAAAATGACAAGCCACGGAAAACATCTCTAGGTCTGTCGATAGTGGAGTTCGAACCCACCATCTTCCGAATACAAGCTCACAGCTACGCTGTCTGTGTCATTCAGTCAGTTTACTCAGTCGTAATTGTATTATTATTATTATTATTATTATTATTATTATTATTCTGCGTAGTCAAGTATCAGGTATACGTGGTTGTGTGCCTTCATTTTCCTTCTGCTTTATAAACTTATTGTCTAACACTAGTTGCGACATCGTTTAGTCACTATCCAGTCTCTCTCTCAAAATGATGTTTACGAGTACTCTCAAAAGGTAAATGTTAACAAGTAATACAAGCAACTGCATTATTCAGTCGTAATATTAATATGTTTACTATCATTATTTGCCTGGATCCATTTCTGATTAGATGTAGTGTTATCAAGCACAATAAACGTACAACAGGAAATTATTTTTTTTTAGCTAGTTGTTTTACGTCGCACCGACACAGATAGGTCTTGTGGCGACGATGGGACAGGAAAGGATTAGGCGTGGGAAGTAAGCGGCCGTGGCCTTAATTAAAGTACAGACCCAGCATTTGCCTGGTGTGAAAATCGGAAACCACGTAAAACCATCTTCAGGGCAGCCGACAGTGGGATTCGAACCTACTATCTCCCGAATACTGGATACTGGCCGCACTTAAGCGACTTCAGCTATCGAGCTCGGTGTTCGTATTTCACACAGGTTTTGAACTCAATATATACTAAAAAATATATATTTATTATTAAGTGTTTCACGGATAAGAATTTAGTATTTGCAAATGTGTCTGAATATTAATTTTGGTTTTAGCAACAAAATATATAAATGTTGAAGTACGTTGAAAATAGCTTATACATTTGTGAAATACATCGTATCAACCCATGTATATTATCTATTATTGAGTCAACCGGAAATTTCTGGAACATTTTTCTCACGATGAATCATAAAGATTGGAAGCAATTGGTGCGTAGTTAGAATGATAACACTCCTTTATTTAATAAGTCAAAAGCCTAAGATATTCTAGTTAACAAATCAGAGACTAAAACTCCTAATCATCTATTACTTAAAAATTAGTGGTAGGATAACTATTTAATATTCGATTCTATAGTGAATAATGCGTGAAGGATTCTTAGTTGTTTCATAATGAAATACCATCCTTTTCTCCGCGATGCCCATCATTATACGTAGAAGATGCTTCATGCGGTCATGAACATCATTTGTGTGTAATCATAAGGGGTTAACTTTAATTCCGTTTAAGCTCTTTCCTACTACTACATTAATCTTTTCTTCATTGCTTCAGTCATCTTCGTATACGGGAGAGGGAGACTCCTATCTTGTAGCATATGTTGAGTGGTATTCCTTTGTTAGCGGTTTAATGTTGTACTTATACATACAAGTTCTTTGATGACAGTGGTGTTTGAAAGGATTAGGATTGAGATGAAGCTGGCCATGATATTAAGTGAATGGGCGATTTAAAAAAAGGGACAAATGAAATTCCTCATATTATTTAGGAGAAGTAAGAAACATATTAAGTAACTGAATGCCCGCAAAAGTGTTAGTAATAAGTTTTACCATTAAAAGGAATTAAGCGTGACTCAGTTACGTTTTCGAAATCATATTAAGTTGAACAGCATGTCAGAAAAATTATTGTACGTTTAGATGAACCGTAATCAATCAATCAATCAATCAATCAATCAATCAATCAATCAATCAATCAATCAATCAATCAATCAATCAATCAATCAATCAATCAATCAATCAATCAATCAATCAATCAATCAATCAATCAATCAATCAATCAATCAATCAATCAATCAATCAATCAATCAATCAATCAATCAATCAATCAATCAATCAGTCAATCAATCAATCAATCAATCAATGATTTGCGCAGATGGCAGATCCCATGTCAATTGTTTAATTAATCCTTTCTTAAATGATTTCAAGAACTTGGAAATTGTCAAATACTTCCCTTGATATATTATAGCCATATTCTATTCCTAATTCGTCATCCCAGTTTATCCTCTTGAATTCCCAATCTGTCATCATATCATGATGTTTCCTACCCTCGACAGCTCTGCTCAAGCTCATTCTTCTACTAATGTCATTCCACGCTATTTATCCGCTAACAGGTGGGAACATACCCCTTAGTCGAACAGCTCGTATCCTTTCTCCCAAGTCTTCCCAAAGACGAAAGTTTGCAATATTTTTGGTAACAGTGCTCTTTTATCGAAAATCGCCAAGAAGCAAATCGTGCTGTTTTCCTTTGGATCTTTTCTAGTTTTCGTATCAAGTAATCCTGCTAAGCCTCCCATACACTGGAACCACACTCTAATTTGGGTCATACCACAGACTTTTATGCCATCGAGTACGATAGCTGCAGTCGCTTAAGTACGGCCAGTATCCAGTATTCGGTAGATAGCGGATTCGAACCCCACTGTCGGCAGCCCTGAAGATGGTTTTCCGTGGTTTTCCATTTTCACACCAGGCAAATTCTGGGGCTGTACCTTAATTAAGGCCACGGCCGCTGCCTTATCACTCTTATCCCTTTCCTGTCCCATCGTCACCGTAAAATCTGTATCGGTGCGACGTAAAATAAATTGTAAATAGACTTATAGTACATCCCCTCTCCTTTACATACTTACTACAACTCCTTAATACGCTCACAATCATACGAAGAGATCTGTAACCTATATTTACAACGTCGTTAATATGATAATCACATTGAATATATTTCCTTATGCTAACACCTAAGTACACAGCGATTGCTGTGAGGTATTTTCACTCCATCAACGCAGTAAGTAAAGCTGAGAGGACTTTCCCTCATGGTGAAACATACAACCTGACTTTTGACCTCGTTTACCATCATACCATTGCCTGCTGTCCATCTCACAACATTGTCGAAATATTTTTGCAGTCGCTCACAATCCTATAATGTTTACTACTCTATACAGTAAAGTATAACAACATTTGCAAAATTCCTTGTTTGTGATTCCAGTTCTTTACCCATATCATTTTTATACATAAGAAAATATAAAGGTCCAATAATTCTGCCCTACGCGAAGCCCCACTTAATCGTTACTGCATCAGACAATGTTTCACCTACTCTAATTATCTGAGTTCTATTTTCTAGAAATTTAGCCACTCTTTTATCTAGTCCATTAATCCGTGTTTCCGTCAGCAGTCTCCCGTGATCTACGCTATGAAAAGCCTTCGATACATCAATAGATATACAGTCCATTTGAACTACTTAATCTAAACTGTCTGTCATAGCTTTCTGGAATCCTACAAGTTGAGCGTCACTGGAATAACCTATCCAAAACCAGAACTGGCTTGTATCAAACCAGTTAATAATTTCGCAGACGTGCTTAATACAGTAAGAAAGGGTGCTTTCCCAGAAGTTACATGCAACACATGTCAAGCTGACTGGCTTAATTATCCGATTTATTTTTATCACTCTTTTCCTTGTATAGTGGGACTACAGTTCTATAGCTGCTCTCCTTTCATTTGATATAGCTCCTTCATGCAAACTTTTGTCAAATAAATATTTCAGATACAGCTGTATAAATAAATTATTCTATTTCTAATTCCTCATTCCAATTGGTCCTCTTGTGTTCCAAATTTGCCAGCATATCATGAAATATTATACTCAAAAGCTCTACTCAAGGGTTTTCTTCTACTAATGTTATTCCACACCATTTCTCCACTGACAGCTGGGAATATACCACTTAGTCGAGCAGCTCGTCTGCTTTAGTATATCCCCAGAAATATTATAAATTGCAGATGCTTTTCTCACCTTAAACTTTTGTACATATTTTTTAAATAACTTCATTGTCATAGTTAGGTAAATTTTAGTTCTTTGCCAATATTTGTAAGCATCTCTACCTGGATATTTACTTTGTAACTATGTTTACATACTGCTGACTGAATGCTTCCACCTTGTGCAAGTCTTCACACATACGCTCATTCTTTCATAATTGAACTGGCTCATTTAGGAATGTGTTCACTTTTCTCAAAAAAATAATATATAAGAAGACATCCATTTTCCTTATCTTCTCTTTGATTGTTTCTGTCAGCAAGGAGGAGAAACACTTGCAAAAGCACCTGCTAGTAAAGAGAAAATTTAACTTAAAGGATGAAAGAGGAAAAATGATTAAGTATTGACAACAAAAGATAATTATTCAAACAATAATCGTTGAACTACAGTTAACTATGACTATAAATTTACTTGCATATTTCGTCAGTTCTTGGAGGCCCCGCTGGTTTATGCACGTGTTCCTTACACTTCCCGTAAAATATTTTATATTCCTTATGTCACACTTTCTTTCCTCAATCGGCTAATGAAATCTGCTTGAAGAACTTTCAATATATTATTTTTTACAACTTACTTTACGTCGCACCGACACAGATAGGCCACATGGCGACGGTAGAATAGGAACGGGCTAGAAGCGGGAAGGATCCGACCTTGGCCTTAATTAAGGTACGGCCCCAGCATTTGCGTGGTGTGAAATGGAAAACCGCGGAAAACCAACTTCAGGGCTGCCGACAGTGGGGTACGCACTATCTCCCGAATGCAAGTGGATAGCTACGTGATCGAAATCACTCAGCCATTCACTCCGTTTACATATTTACTTCCACAAACTATCCAAAGGTGTATAATCATGTGTAGGTATAACAATACTGAATACAATAATAACGTGGACGGCATACAGGACTCGGCATAAACCAACACAGAGTAAGTGCGTTGGCGGTGGACATTTGAAGAAGTTCACTTAGGCCATCTCTAGGAGGTAATTTCTTTCTCAAACGAATGCAAAAGTGTGACCTACTCTAGAATGGTTTTCCTGTTTTCACTTTAAATAGTTAAGTTGATAGTCAAGGAATACGAATCCATCATAGAGTCAAGTTGTGAGAAAATTTGAGATGACTCATTTTATAACTGGCCTAATAAATTAAGGTAAAACCCCAGAACTTCACTGACGTGATAAAAAAATCACGGAAAATTATCTCCATGTATCTGCATGGCTTCGGACGGTGTGATTCGAACCCATCATATCCTGAATGTAAACCTACAGGTTCACGGTACGTACCACGTAATCTACTTAGTCGGTAAGTATAACAGTGCGTGCTGGATAATTACGTAGGTCTAGGATTACTGTAGGTACTTGCATTAGTGGGTCAGCATTTGACACAAATAATAATTAAATTTCGCTAAGATATTCACTATATTGCATTTGTAGTTGGAAGAATTCCAGCTCCTTTTACTTATTTCCTTCCTCAATGTAACCTTTTTGTCCCAAGTTCTTTTGACAACTACGATGTAGTAGAAGTGGTTATGTTTTAAACCCTGTGAGTCACTAATTTTGTCATTGTCATGTTATGAGAGAAAATTAAAGCTGCAACATAGATGCATCATTATATGTAAAACATCTCGTAATTCTAGGGGCTGCCTGGCCGCGGCGGTAAGGGCGTGCTCGGTTCGCCCGGAAGGACGTGGGTTCGAATCCCCGTCAGGAAGTCGTAAAATTTAAGAAACGAGATTTCCACTTCCGGAGGTGCATATGGCCCTGAGGTTTACTCAGCCTACATCAAAAATGAGTACCAGGTTAATTCCTGTGGGCAAAGGCGGCCGGGCGTAGAGCTAACCACTCTACCCCATAACGTGCCGAGTTTAACAATGGTGGAAGCCCTTACCTTCCACTCTTCCAAGGGCCTTCTTGGCCTGTACGGAGGTGACTTTGCTTTGCTTTGATCGTAATTCTGATGAATAGAATGAATCTGGTTTTGAAACTCTCTAAATGATTGATTTGAGGGGTTTCTCAACGTAACTCGTGTTGAGTACAAATCCTGGTGGCCTCCACTGATCAAGGATCACTGATCATGGGAACGAGGCGCCTCCACATAAGAAATTAATATTTTAAGTGTCACAGTATAACAATTTTATATATTCTAGGGAGCACATTGGTATGATACTAGACCGTACATTGATAGTGCTTTAAGCTACAACCTCAGGCTTTTTAACAGTACTCCCAGTGCAATTGTGATGCCGGAAAAAAGAGCGTGCAAACAGAATCTTACAATTATTATAAAGAAAAAGGATTTGAAAAATGCAAGAATATTTATCGAATAAATGGGAAATTCAAATATTCTGAAAAAACAGAGAGATTGGTTAAAAAGGATGTTCATTTCAAAATCATTTCTACGGTGCGTACTTTCATAAAAACACGCTTTTTCTAAGTTATTGGCAATCATTTTACTAACTGACACGTGAATAATTTTCTAGATGAATATTTGAATTCAACATATTGTTGTAAGAAGCATGAGTCATGTTACGATAACAAATCTTCAGTAGTTTTTGAAATCCCGTAAGTGATGAACTTTTAAGCCAGACTAGCAAGAATTGTAATATTTATTTATACGTAGGTCGAGTCATAAGTCATGGCAACTATTTCCTTTCTCGCGAACAGGAGACAACACGGAAAATCTAAGATATGCACTTGGAAACGTATGGTATGTACTTGCGTATGATGCCACTAGATGGTGTATGTAAACAACAGTGTGGGTCTAAGCATGGCCCCAAGTTCAGTGTATGAGTGATAGCGTCACAAAATGGAAGTCAACAAGCAGGAGCAACGATCGTATAGTAAAATAGCAGTTCTCCGCACGTTTATTACAATTCCTTCTTGATGTACCAATTGCGCTGTGCGGTGCGAACCAAACGTCCAGATCTTTTGTTTAACGCCATAATCCTACACGATAACGCGACAGCTCACACAGCAGCTATCGTGCAGCGTTGCTTACAACTAGAGATGGGAGTTACATATCGTATTATGATACTGTATTCTGTTCCAGCGCAGTAAGCTGTTCCATAAATATTATGTTCCATCCGAGACCCTAATACAAAAGTAACTGTCTCAGCGAAACCAAGGGAGCTCCTGATTGGTTAACGGATGTTAGACTGCAAGCAAGCATGGCAGCTAGACTTAAGCGCGCACTCCTGCGCATGCGTGAGCGATACATTTGTAACCGCTTAGAGGCAGTACTGACATTCCTACACTGTTACTTGTCAGCCGGTTACAGAATTACAGATATTCATTAGTTGTCTCAAGAGCGTTGTATTAGGTTTACAAGAGGGAATACATACAGTTGTGTAGTTTCTCGAAACAGTTCCGCGTGGTCTTTCCAGTTAATATTTCGTGTTTTACATTGTGCTGTACGAGATGAGTAAACGACAGAAGACGAGTCCTCTGTGGTCTTATTTCACTGTCACAGACGATGTAAATAAATCTGCCCGATGTGATTTATGTGGGCAAAAATTTAGTTACAGGGGAACGGTTTCTAACTTGAAGAAACATATTGAAAGAAGGCACCCAACAATAAATATTTCCGTGTTAAACTCTCAAAACTCTACCAGTGCATGTGGGTCTGATAATGTTCATAGTACTCAAATATCAGGTCCTGGACAGCCATCGCAAGTGCCACCTCGTGTACCTATCCCTCCTCCTGAATCTTCATCATCACCTGCAGCCCGTGGGGCAGTGAAGCAACAGTCGCTGTCATCATTTTTGCCAGTGCAAAGGAAAATGAGTGATGTGCAGAAAAAGAAGCTGGACAAGCTACTATTACGGTTGTTTACCGTGGATTTTGAGCCTTTTTCTATAGTGGAAGATGAAGGTTTTGCAGCTTTTTGTACTGGATTAAACCCTGCCTACGTTTTGCCTGATAGGAAGACTATTTCATCATCACTTGTTCCAGCAGCATATGAACAGTGTATGACAGTTGTTCGTGAACATTTAATGTCGGCTTCCAGCGTCTGTTTAACTACAGACTCCTGGACGTCTAGGAATTCAGAGAGCTACCTAGCTGTCACTGCACACTTCATAAATGAAAATTTCGAACTAGAGTAAGTTTTGCTGGAATGTTCAATTTTGCCTCATAGCCACACAAGTGTTAATTTAGCTGCTGAAATTAGGTGTATTTCAGACAAATTTCATTTGTCCGAAAAAATTGTAGCCGTTGTAACGGACAACGCATCTAATATGAAAAATGCTGTTGTAAATGAACTTCAATGGAAGCACTTTCCCTGTTATGCGCACACTTTAAATTTAATCGTCCAGGATGCATTGAAACAGATACAGTTATTACTGGAGAAAGTAAAACATGTAGTGGCGTATTTTAAAAGAAGCACGACGGGCATGGAGAAGCTATTGACAGCGCAAAAGAACATGGGTTCTTTTCATCCCAAGAAACTCATTCAGGAAGTCCCCACGAGGTGGAATTCCACCCACCATATGTTACAAAGGTTTTGGGAACTAGAGGACGCAATAAAAACTTCAATAGCTCTCATAAATAGAGGTATCCCGGTCCTTTCGCAAGAGGAATGGACATTTTGTAAGGAACTTTGTACTGTTCTCAAGCCATTTGAAGAGGTTACACTCATAATGAGTGGCCATAAGTATGTAACAGGCAGCCAAGTACTTATTTTGACAAATGGCCTCACAAATGTTTGCCGAAAACTGTTAATTGAGCCCTTCAGTGAAACAGTAATCGGCATTGTAAACAAATTATATGAGGGACTCACTACAAGATTCAAAAATCTAGAGTACAACGAAGCGATTGCCTTATGTACGTTTCTGGATCCAAGATTCAAGTTACTGGCATTCACAGACAAGACAGCGGGAGAACTAGCAAAGAAGCGTACAATCGAACTGCTATCAAAATTAAACAAACAAGAGCAGGTTATAGCTAACGCAGATGACGGTAAACAAGTTCTGGAAAGAGATGACAACAGGAGTGAATTCTCTATTTGGACTGATTTTGATAAGGTGACATCTTCGAGAAAACCCACAGGTAGGTTGATATGATGGTGATAAATAATAATAATAATAATAATAATAATAATAATAATAATAATAATAATAATAACAATGAACACCTATGAGACATAGTATTATAATCGTTCTTTTCTTTATTAGGTACACCATTGTCAGCTGCTGCCATTGAAATTAACCGTTACTTGGATGACGAATTGCTGCACCGAAGTCGGGACCCACTACAATGGTGGAAGGAGAACTGTTACATCTATCCAACTTTATCGAACTTGGTCAGGCTGAACTTCAACATTCTTGCTACCTCTGTGCCCTGCGAAAGATTATTCTCTAAAGCAGGGCAAGTGATAAACGATCGCCGAACACGCTTAAGCTCAAAGAACTTGGGGAGGATTTTGTTTTTAAACATGAATTCCTACCTATTGCGTAGAGTATAGACTAATCTTCTCCTAAAGTATTGCAGCTCATGTTGGGTTTTATTTTGTATAGTTTTATAAATGAAATAATAATCATGAATTAATATCAATTGCTCGGGTATTCTTTGCTTGTCTATCACTATGCTGTATAAATGTAATAATGTGTATGATGTTAAAAAGTCATTTAACTGGTTCCTGTTTTGACTACGTAGTAGTATTTCTAGGAATGTAAATGGGTCACTGCAAACATTTCTTGGAATAGTAAGTGACGACCAAGTGAAAGGGATGGAGGTAGTGGAGAAAGCGAGAGGGAGATAGAGTACCGCTATTTACGTACTGGTTAGGAGCTGCAAGAGGCAGCAGGGGGTTAACGACTATTCATCCCAAAAGCTGCCCTGTACCTTGTATTAGGTTACATTTATATCCTAATACTGCAACCTAATACTACACTGTAACGGATACAGTGGAACATGATACAGGAAAGTAACCGTTTGTCCCATCCCTACTTACAACGGTGGGGATGGGAGGTTCTTCCACACCCGCCTTATTCGCCAGATCTGAGCCCATGTGACTATGATCTAATCCCCAAAGTCAAGAAGCCATTACATGGACAACGGTTTGCTAACAAAGAGGACATCGTAACAGCATTTCGGAGAGAGGAGTCACACGTTAGCGATACACATGCAGCGAATGGTATTCAGCGCCTGCCCCACCGCTGGCAACGCACAGTGGAAACCTTGTGTGATTATTTCTAAGGTCTGTAACCAGTGAAGACCTGTCTTTTGTACATAGTCTTGTGCATGTGCTGTCTATACCATAATAAAACAATGTTTACCAATGGCCTGTGTTCTGTCACTTTCTTACTTGAATCTCCTGATGTCAGTATTTGTCTTCAGGCACTATGCATAAGTACATGCCCTATATTTCAAAATTCATATCTTAGATTTTCCATGTTGTCTCCTATTCGCGAGAAAAAAATAGTTGCCATGACTTATCACTCGACCCTCGTACAAACAAATTACTGTACATACCTCCATGGCATTCGCAAAAAATATTAAAATTTCAGAAGAAAGTAAAGCACACAAAACTTATCTACGTAATTCAATATTCATTTTTCTTATTTTCCCACAAATTTACAATTCTTGAATCATGGGTTTTTTAAAGCAACCGATTCAAGTACTGTGATGATTCATGTTTAGACAAAGTGATTCTAGCCCACCTGTAATATGTTTTCAACGCATAAACATGAAAACCTAGTAGTATATAACCGCCAGCATACTGCAATAATTATGCTATTTGATAACACCTATTCCTGTTTAAGCATTTAAAGTGTCTGTTTGTAACACGGCCACAACACATATTTCACTTGTTCTCACAGGTCGATATGTTGAGATGGTGTAGATGAAGTCTACAAATCACAGAATTAATTTTTTGACTGTGATTCCAATAGGCTCTTGTTTCATTAGTTGTGCAGGAAAGTTTAATAGGAGGCTAATTAGCTAGTGGTACAGCGCCTCTTTAAGGTTCTGAAAGAAGAGCATAACAATAAATACACAGTACAAATTATGTCATTCTGATTGTACCCATTTTCAGAAAGACGTACCTACTGTTTTACATTATTTAAGTTTACGTTGCATGTACGTGTACCTAGGTAGTATTGCACCAAAAATTATATTAGTCACCGAAGAAATATTGAGCTTCTCTGCGATCCATCATCATTGTTTGAATCACCATCCAGGTTGGGAGTGCGGGCCCCATTGTGTAGGGGTAGCGTGCTGCCTCAAACCCGGAGGCCCCGGTTTTGATTCCCGGTCAAGTCAGGGATCTTTACCTAGATCTGAGCGCTGGTTCGACATCTACTCAGCAATGTGATTACAACTGATGACCTTTCTGACGGTGAGGTAGTGGCCCCGGTCTAGAATAACGGTCGGGAGGATTCGTCGTACCAACCACACGGGACCTGTAATCTGCAGACCTTCGGGCTGAGCAGCTGTCACTTGATAGGCCAAATCCCTTCGGAGTTGTTGCGCCATGGAGTTTTGTTCATCCATGTTGAGACCTATCAAATTCCAGACATCCGCCAATTTGCTATGCCTAAAGTTTAGCAAAAAGCCATTCTGTTGCAATTGCCCGATGGAGAGAACAACAGAGCTTAAATACCAGCACTCACCTTTGGTCCTGTTGCACCTGGTGTAGGGAAAACCTGGACAGCGCTTTACGTGATTCGGATCAATAATTGGTAAATCCCTTTACTAGTGCAGCACAGTGTTATCTCTCCAGTGCGACTGTAGTGCTCCCATACAGACCATTCATCCCATTATGTCCGAATGCGAAACAAGGACATAACATGGAGACATGTCTGAATTTCTGTTGTTAACACCTGCGGCGCTAGAGTAGATAAATGATGCCTGTACACATTAACTGTTAATACTTATACTACACGATAATCTATACTAATATATAAAGATACAAATACTGCATATGTAATTTCAGAAACATTCTGACCGATTTTGAAATTCATTCCGGTTCAGATAAGCTATGCATCATCCCGAAATGTCAAACCAGAACCGTGATTATAAGAAAAAAATGGAAGCAATAATAAATCTCGAAGTTTGTATATTTGCCACTCTGTGCATTTTCACGTAAAACTTCCTGACTGATGGAGCTCAAATTTGGCCAGCTTATAGGTCTATCTGACACCTTTGCTTAACACGTAGGCTACTTATTATCACAGCGAAAGAAAGTGAAGCAGTTCAGAGCAAAACGTAAACGTGGCAGCCATAAAATTTAATACGTTGCCTGAACGGTTAGTCCTATTGGCTGTTGAGTAATGGAACACGCCAGCTGTTCCTGAATTTCGACTTGCCAGAAAAGGTTTATATGAATATTATTGTTCGTAACTCTGATAATTTCCTAGAAGAGAATATTTCCGGTTTGGAGAATACTTTTGAGGATTGGAGTGCGATGTCCTTATTTTGAAAGAATAAAATAAGCCACAAAGTGGTGTAAGCTGTATCATTTAATTCGTGCGTGTTTCACAGCGCCCACTTACTTTGTCACCTTTTCTTTACTTTTTGCAGTAACCAAGTACAAATCATATACAACCGACTCCACTTCAATTTGAGGGTAGTACACTAGCGCCACACATGAGACTATCTTGGCAAGGAACTTGTATGGATTAAACAAATGACGAAACAGAAACAGAAATATACATGGTCAGCTATCACGGTATGAAGGTTCACTGCAAGGTACTGCTATAATATAATATAATATAATATAATATAATATAATATAATATAATATAATATAATATAATATAATATAATATAATATAATATAATATAATATAATATAATATAAAATATAATATAATATAATATAATATAATATAATATAATATAATATAATATAATATAAGTACATTTGGGAAAAGAAATCAACTACCACCTGGATTCAAGAAGTCAAGAAAGACCTGGAAAGGAACAACATACGAGAAGAAGAATTATTGGAAAGAAAGATTTTTAGGAAGAAAGTCTTACAAATGGAAGGATTCCAAGGGAGGAAGGAAAAGAAAACAGGCACAAAGTGGACTGAAGACAGAAAAAAGAAACACAGTGAAACAATGAAAGAATACTTGGAAGAAAAGGAAATAACAACTAAGGAGGTACAATTGAAATTGTAACGTGGTCCTTAGAAGGCCGGAACGCAAGAAGAAAGAAGAAATAATATAATATAATATAATATAATATAATATAATATAATATAATATAATATAATATAATATAATATAATATAATATAATATAATATAATATTCTGGAGATCGTTTTAACTCTTAATCAGTCGCAGCCTTACAATATGCAATATTGAGATCATCCTTTGACTCCACCCAAGGGAGAATTAGTTCTCATAAATCTAAAGAAAACTGTATGCATCCACAACAAAATTGTAAGGCTCATGAATTGTGAGAAAATGAATGACATTCTAGATTGCGTGAATATATTATTATTTTACAGCTTTATTCCCATCTATGGAGCGCGATAGAAATTTAGCTGATACTGGTTTTTCTTGTTCCAAAATCTCTTCATCTAGGCAATGAATATTTTCCTGCGTTCTTCAGTCCATGATGTATTGGTCCTGGCATTCATTATCTCGGCAAAATTATGATTGTTGACTCCTTTTTTTGAACTGGAGTCGATCTTGAATAATTTCCTGTGGGATACCAATTTCCTGAAGGTGTTTTTCTATTTCACTAAGCCAGTTGTTCACTGCTTGAATTGAGAGAGAAAGGTTGAGAATCTCTTTTGGTGAATCTGTCATTTTTCATTCTGATAATGTGGCCATACAACGTTAACCGCCTTATCCTGATGGTGTCGGTGATCTTTTCAGAATGCTGATAAAGCGCCTGAGACTTCCGTTTCATCGAGATTCCCTCTGAGTAGACCGGACGAAATATTTTCCTAAATATTTTCCTCTCCTGTTTCTCTATGTCTTTAATAAGTGATCTGCCTCGAATAATTAAGGTTTTGCGAGGCGTATAGTGCTTCAGGTTTGATAATTGAGTTGTAATGTCCTAATTTTGCGTTCCTGAATATTGATTTTTTGTTATATCAGTTCCAGGTGAGTCTGTATCATTATTGTTATTATTATTATTATTATTATTATTATTATTATTATTATTATTATTAGCTATCTCTGTGGTGTAGAGGTAGCATGCCTGTCTCTTATTCTAAGGCTCTGTGTTCATTTTCGGCCATTCCAAAAAATTTAATTCTGGACTGAGGAGTACAACAGGGTTCACTTGATACGAGATTTTCTCAAGCTCTTAGTTCCAGGAAGAAAGAGCACAGTGAGAAGATCACACTCTTGACCTAGTGTACATAGAGGAACACTGGTTGCGATGGTTACAGTGGTGTTGGTAAACTGATGATGCAAATTCCAGAAAGACTTCCAGCCCAAAAACATTTCCATGTTAAAGGAAGGTTCCTAGACTTGTGTGCTCCGGAGATGGGATCGGTACATAAATGTTGCTGGTACTGACTACTTTACAGGTTACAACTGCAGCCTATGAATATTACATCCGATTTTTCGCTCGTAATAACCCTAAGACTTATGCTACGATGCTGAATAATGATTTCTTGGTGGCCAGTGGACTTATCCTGTCCGGAATAGACTCCATGATTACAATCTTCTCAAGGTCCGGCTGTTATGCTTAAACATAATTGAGCTCGTTACAGATGAGCACGTCATCATTCAAGATTTACAGGTGTAAACTTTTGTTTACAAATGAAAGTCGTAAGTGTCTGTTACCTCACAATTGTCTATACTAATCTTGAGGAGAGCACGGAAATGATGCTTGACTCAGAAGACAGATTGTGAAATGAGTGCAACAAGGTTAAGTTTGTGTGATAGTTTAGGAAAGTATCATTATCGTATCACTCTAGAAATTATGCTATAAAAATGCACAAACAATCTGCAAATTAATGGTTAGATTTGACAACCATCTCACAGCACCTTCTTCCACTCCACAATCACACGCGGTACTTTCACGGAAACGCCACTTTTTCAACGATTCTCGACCATTCACTTAGAGGGGAGATGAAATTCGTGACATTTCCTTGTAAGGTCTTGAGTCTGGTGGGCTTTGTGTGATCAGTTTTCATCCCCTCCATTTCGTTATAACATTGAAGGTGGTAGCTTGATTTACTTTCAGCGCATACCTGGTGGCTGCTGCAGAACATTATACAAGAGACATACTTTGTGCGACCCTGTCTTCTTTAGAATTTGCATCATTTCTGCTTTTCTTCTCATGTCCGGCGGAGCTACACTTGCTAAAACAGCAGACCACTGAATGCGATTGAACCTGAAGAAACCACCGAAATTTTCATGGCTTCAGTTAGATAGCTGCCATCATTTCTTCTATGGACACTGTTTTCCCACACTGGGTTATTGCGCTTCTCTCGAGGCCATTTAGAACGCTTTCAAGGCTCCATTGATCATTTCGACGAAGAAAAAATTGTTCATGTTTACAGCAAGTCGTGCCTTCATCAAGCTTGCACCTTCAGTGCCTTTCTTTGTAAATCGATATTACCCAGCTAAAGTGATCATATTTATATTTTGATTTGTAATACGTCTATAGTTTCACAACCATACTTGGGTCCCTGAATGTCAGAAAAGCATGAAAGATTTAATATCGATATCATTTCTAGACAACACGTGCGAAGTCAGTGAGCAAAATCTCATTGTTAACAGGAAGGACCAGTTTTCCCTAGCGACAAGAGTCTGACCTCGCTGAGATGTGATGCAACATTGCTTCCAACTTGAAGTACTAAAATCGTCGTGCCGCGTGGCAAACAATTAGTGTTGCTCTCGATTCCGGTATAATGCTACGTCGTGTGAGGTGTCTTTGATTCGTCTTGGTGAGTTCTATGAGTATACGACAAAACAAATCAAATACTGAAAATATGAAAAAATTATGACATGAAGAACAGCGAAAAATATCTTTCTCTCTTCCTTTCTTCCACCGAGCTCGATAGCTGCAGTCGCTTAAGTGCGGCCAGTATCCATTATTCGGGAGATAGTAGGTTCGAACCCCACTGTCGGAAGCCCTGAAAATGGTTTTCCGTGGTTTCCCATTTTCACACCAGGAAAATGCTGGGGCTGTACATAATTAAGGCTACGGCCGCTTACTTCCCAATCCTGGCCCTTTCCTGTCCCATCGTCACCATAAGACCTATCTGTGTCGGTGCGACGTAAAGCAACTAGCAAAAAAAATCTTCCTTTCTTCCTACCTATTTTCGAATATTGTTGGAACGTATGGATTATAAATGCCTTCAAAATTATGTAAAAAGTCTTCAAGAGGACAGAGTGGCTTGAAAGAAATCCCAAAGGTCCAAAATAACCAATGCCAAGCGTTAAAATGATAATTGAAGGCGTAGCGTCGTGAGGCGAGTTCCACTCTACTGGAAATACAGATGGAAGTTTCTACTGTCCCAATGTAATAAAACATAAGAAAATAAGTAAAAATTTAAAAATACCGAAGTGATTTGGAACTCATTGCCTTAAATACTATAACTTACTGTATAATTACTTCAGACTGAGAAATAAAATATCAAATTTGTAACCCACAGTGGCTAGAATCTTAACACGTTGTACATATTCTATTTTGAGCAACTGCAAAATGACGTCGATAATGTTGTGAGACGGATGATAAACGGGGTTAAAAGTCAGGTTGTGAGTTTCACAAATAGGAAAAGTCCTCCCACTTTTAATTACTGAGTTGGTGGGGGTGAAATTTCCTTATGGGGATCACTGTATCTAGGTGTTAATATAAGGAAAGATCTTCATTGGGGTTGTACCGGTCGGTACACCTCCACCATGCTAATTCAAAAATTGCGCCAGTTTAAACTCCTCTACAGGAGAACGCCTGATCTTTAACAAACTATATTAATCCGATACTTTCTCGAAAGATGTCACCACAGTAAATTTGGTAATTTTGAAGTGTCTGAACGGTGTCTATTTCGACTGGTGGTTGTTTCCTCCGGATCAAGAAGTTTGGACGTTTCCGAACAGATGTCTCTAAAAAACTATAATAACGCACTCTGGTGTAAAGGAATGAACTGTCCTGAAGAAATTTAACATTAATAAGTTTTGTTTTTGCTAAATTTTGTTTTGTGGTTTGTGAGTTGGCAATGTTAATCCTTTATTTTCTGTCAGTTTTGAAATTAGCCAATCCCGAATTTCTTAAATTAATTTTCAGCCAATCGGGGCTTTCTTCCCCAACCTGCTCTGTAACTTTGTTCTGTAACCAATAAACTGCTGCGGGTGTGTCTTGTCATTAATGAAATGTCTCGAATGTTCCTCGAGGGTATATAAACTGCTGATTTTCTGGTCTCCTGGCCACTTCAGTAACATCTCTCCTTGTGTGATTATGTAGCAGGGGGCGGGAAGCGCTTGTTTCTTCGGGCAGCAGTTCATCTATAAGGTAATGGCCATTTTATAACTTAATTTCTTGCTAGCTCAGCAGTTTAACCCGCGGGGCAGGTTCGAAACCTTTCTAATGTAACCTAGCTTTAAAATGTAATAGACACTTGGTAAAACTTCGTCTCTTTAACTATAAATTGGGATAGAGAGTGCTAAACCCTCTCGAGCTCCCACTCCTATTGTTTTGAGGTGACTTTGTTTTCACAACCGTTTCTTCCTTTCTTAATGTAAATAAGTCTTCTTATACAGGTCACCTCCGTAGTATGGGATTAGCCCTTGCATAAGCGGCCTAGTGCCAAATAAGGTTTTAAAAATGTATTAGGAGTGCAAGTTACGCCTCCATTCAACTCAGAATTTTAAGCCATGTAATTGACCTGCTTCTTTACTGAATAGGCCCAGTGGGTTGGGTATTTATTACCCTCGTTTTTGGTGTGCCTTGAGGGCAGTTTGATGTATAGTTTGGTGTGGCCTTTGAATAGGCTTGAACTTTGAGAGCGGGTTTGCTCTTTCTTAAAAGTGGATTTTCCGTGTGCCTCGAGGAGGCTTTACTGGGTAATTGGGAGCAAGTGCTCCTTGGCATGATTGGGGTTTTCTGCCCCTTTGTTGAACCTTGTATATAGGTAAAGTTGGGCTTATAGCTCAAGGTTCGTGAGTGTCGGGCTCGAAGCCCAAATTTTGTAATGACCTAAAATTGTACTCTCTTAATTTGTTGATCTGCTACTTGGTACCTGTAATATTCTGTTATTTATTTATCTTGAAAAGAAAATATAACCTTTGTTAAAGTTTAAATTAACTTTAATTTCGTAAGTTGAGATCTATTCCCGCCCGCACCTTCTTTCATATCTGCCGTTCCAGAGATACCATCGGAACAGGGGTAATCACATAAACGGGATTGTAAATAAAGGGTACAGATGTATACACATGGTTATGTGGGAGTTTAGGGGTTGTAGTAAGGATGTAAAGGAGACGGCATATGCGTCTCTGGTAAGACCCCAACTAGAGTACGGTTCCCGTGTTATGGGACCCCCACCAGAATTACTGGATTCAAGAACTGGAAAACATCTAAATAAAAGCAGCTCGATTTGTTCAGGATGATTTCCGACAAAAGAGTAGCGTTACAAATATATTCCAACGTTTGGGTTGGGAAGACTTGGAAGAAAGGAGACGAGCTGCTCGACTAAGTGGTATGTTCCGAGCTGTCAGTGGAGAGATGGCGTGTAATGAAATTAGTAGACAAATAAGTTTAAGTGGTGTCTTTAAAAATAGGAAAGATCACAATATGAAGATAAAGTTGGAATTCAAGAGGACAAATTCGGGCAAATATTCGTTTACAGAAAGGGGAGTTAGGGATTGGAACAACTTACCACGGGAGATGTTCAATAAATATCCCATTTCTTTGAAATTATTTAATAAAAGGCTATTAAAACACCAGATAGGGCATCTGCCACCTGGGCGACTGTCCTAAGTGCAGATCAGTATTGATTGATTGAATGTAACCTTACGCCCATGACCCTGTCAACTCCATTTGAAATTTATTTTGTGTTTTGATTGTAAATTACCGTCACACGTCCTCCGACAGGTTATTGGGTTATCAGCGATGATGGAAAATGGCTATAATTAAGATACACCCCAAATTTTGTTTAGTATGAAAATTGGAAACAAAGCAAAACCATCTTCAGGGCTGTCAATGAAGAGATTCGAACCTACAATCCCCCGAATATATCATAGAGCAGACACTTCGAAATCTTGGAAGCACAGTTTTGCTGACATCATTTAAATCATCACACAACATCGTATTTGCATACATTGTGGAAAAAGTCGTCCAGAAATGCTTACCTGAAGTGGTGTGAAAAGCATCTGTCTCTATATAGGAATATAATAAATAGATGTTATTTCACAAATGGACGTGGTCACAGTTCAAAAACGATCCCAGTTGACTTTTAACTCGCAACACGAGCAACAAATGAAGAACGATAGCTGTGTACAGTGAGGTGATTCGAAATGTATTGTTCAAGTGTTGTTACAGATGGTTTACTACATTGAAGCTGACTTTTGATTTAGACGGAGGAAACTTTTAGAACCAGTGAAGTGATTCGTTCTTCATTTGCTGCTCACTATGCAAATGGTGATGAAAATACTTTATCCTTTTTATGAACTCTGACGGGGCCATTTTGTGAAATGTAACTTAACTCCTGTCCCCTTTTAAATCTTCCTGTTACGAGGCAGATGCTCCCCGCATCATCGAAATGTGCAAATTCTCGTCGTTTTCCTAGAGAGAAGATTTTTCATTAACAGTTGATAATAATAATAATAATAATAAGAATAAGAATAAGAATAAGAATAATACCGGGTGAGTTGGACGTGCGATTAGGGGTTACGCCCAAGCAGCCTACATTGTGTCAATTTAAAACGCTCGCACACGGTAGCTGAGGCCATAATATTATATATATATATAATTCGTTGGGGCCATCAAGGACCATGTTAAGTCTTGTTCCATTTGACACTGAACTTGGCCTTCTTTAGAGCCCAAATTTCCCTCATTCTTTGTGAGTGGGCCTGCTTACGCTCCTCTGTCCAAGCGGCACCGTGTCTTCTCTTCGGTTGCTCATCTCGGTTTAGCCCGTTCGTCAATATTTTCTTGCGGAAGTGATCTCTGTTAAGGGCGTCTTTAGCTGAGATATGTAGAATTTGCAGGTCTTCTTTGGTATTTCTAAACCAGGGAATTGTGGTTTTGGGGTTTGAATCAAAAAAGTGAAAGATTTCTTTAGTTAACTTTCTTCCGTCCATTCTTTTCAGATGACCGTAAAATCGTGCCCGTCTTTTTCTGATTGTGTCGGTAATTTTCTCTATTTTGCTGTAGACTTCCTTGTTGGATCTCTTTTGATGGATTCCATTTCTGTACTTTGATCCCAAGATTCCTCTCACAATTTTGCGTTCTGTTTTCTCCAGTTCTTCAAGGAGTCCTTTGTTGGCATTTAGAGACAGGGTTTCGGCTGCATATAGAACTACTGGCTTCAGAACTGTATCTTGGTGTTTTGGGAAAGGCATTTTTTGTTGTAGATTGTGCGGGATGTTTGGTAGGCTATTTCCAGTTTGCGTACTCGCTCCTGAAGTGCTTCTTTGTCCAGTCCATTTTTCATGATGATCTCACCCAGGTATTTGAATTTGTCTACTCGGGTGATGTCCCCGTATTTTGTATGGAGTTTTGGTGGAACCTCTTTGATGTTAGTCATTACTTCCGTTTTCTCAAACGATATCTGCAAACCAGTTTGTTCGGCAATTTCCTTTAAAATTTCAACTTGAGCTCTAGCGGTTTCTATGTCGTTTGAGAGAACAGTAGTATCATCGGCAAATGCTAAGCAGTCTGTTGCGATCCCCTTGGATTTGGTTCCTATTCTCAATGGACTGTAGTTGGTTTCCTGTAATCTCACCCGCCAGGTTCTGATAATCTTTTCAAGAACACAGTTGAAGAGTATCGGGGATAGCCCATCACCTTGTCGGACTCCTGTTTTGATGTCAAAGGAATGCGAGAGACATCCGTGGAACTTCACCTTGGATTTTGTATCGGTCAGGGTGGTTCTAATTAATGCCAGCAGTTTCATATCAACTCCAAATTCATTTAAGGTGTTTAGCAGGACTCCCCGGTCAATGGAGTCGTACGCTTTCTTAAAGTCCACAAAGACAGACACATACTGCTTGGACCTTAGTGTACAATATCTGATGATCGTTTTGAGATTTTGTATCTGTTCAGCTGTTGAACGACCTTTTCTGAACCCCCCTTGGTATTCATCTATTTGATGTTCGACTTGTGCTTCCAAACGCTCCAGGATGGCAAGTGATAGAATTTTGTAAGTCACGGGTAGCAAAGATATTCCTCTGTAGTTGTTGATGTTCTTCATGCTGCCTTTTTTGTGTAATGGATGGATCAAAGCTATTTTCCAATCTTCGGGTAGGGTCTCCTTGTTCCAAATTTCTTCTATTTGCTTTCGCAAGATATCAAGTGATTCTTCTGGGGCATATTTCCATAGTTCTGCTACTACTGAGTCTTCCCCCGGCGCTTTGTTATTTTTGAGACGGGCAATGTGGCGCTTGATTTCATCGCTGTCGGGTGGTCTGGAATCTGGGTACCTGAGTTAGGGTTCCTTGGTCTCAATGGCGCCTTGCGTTTTAGAGCAATTAAGTAAATTCTTGAAGTAATCTGCCAGAATGCTGCAATTTTCTTCATTTGACGTCGCCAGTGTGCCGTTCTTTCGCTCAAAGCATAGGGATGGTGGTTTATAGCCAGTGAGTTTGCGTTTGAAGGCTCTGTAGTACTCTCTGCTTTCATTCTTCCTAAGTTTTGTTCTATCTTTTCAATGAGAGATTTTTCGTATTTACGTTTCTCAGTTCTGAACACCCTAGCTGCTTGGGCACGTTGGGTTTTGTAGGTTTCTCAATCATTTTCTGATTTCGTAGAGTAGTACTGTTTCCACGCATTGAGTCTTCCTTGGAGGACTGATTCGCAGGTACCATTCCACCAGGCATGCTTTTTGCTTCTCTTGATTTCTGCAACGTCTTTGGCGGCCTCAACAAGGAGACTTTTGGCGTTGTTAAAGTCACAGTCATTTGGTCTAGCCTTCTCCTGGAACTCCTCGACCCTTTGCCGAAGTTTATCATTGTCGAAGCGTGTGATCTGTTTGGTTGTCTTCCTTGTGTTTGCGGGAATTGGTTTGAATTTGATAAGAGACATATAATGATCTGAGGCCACATTGATGCCTTTCTTTACTTTGACATTCATAATCTCAGAGCTGTTTCTCCTGGAGATTGCAACATGATCAATTTTGAACTCTCCGAGAGCTTGGACGGGAGAACGCCAAGTCATTTGCTTTCTGGGTAGATGGCGAAAGTGGGTCGACATGACCTGCAGGTTGTGATTTTCGCAAATGGACACCAGTCTTTTGCCGTTGGAATTGGTTCTTTTGTGAGCAGGGTAATTTCCTATAACTTTCTTGTACTTCTGTTCACGACCTAGTTGGGCATTGAAGTCACCCAAAAGAAGCTTGACATGGTGTTTGGGGATTTTGTTTAATTTTTCATCCAGTAGGTCCCAGAAATTATCAACTTCGTCTGGATCAGACTTGTTCTTATCGTTTGTAGGAGCATGTGCGTTAACTAGGGCGTAGGTTTTGTTCGCGCATTCAACTGTGAGTATAGACAATCTGTCATTCACAGGTTCGAAATTTGCAACCGATTTAAGGATCTTGGTTCTAACAGCAAACGCGGTTCCAAGCATCACAGCTCCATTGAGGATTCCTCTTTGTGCTTTGCTCTTGAAGAATCGGTAGCCTTCGGATTCAAAAATCTCTTCATCTGGGTACCTTGTTTCCTATAGGGGGATTTACCGGTTACCTCCATCGGGCGCGTCCCATTGGAATTGGGGAAGCTCGCTGGCTCTGCCGCCAGCAGAGTCAGAGGGTAGTAGGGAAATAAAATACCACCGTGAAAAAAACTGGTCCCTTGCCAGGGTTACGGCGAAGACTGGTAAATGACCAGAAGCCAGAAAACATCTTGAGGCAACCTCTAGGGCTAACAACCCTAGTTGTAAAAGGATGGGTACCCGTCCAAAGCAAAGTCAAGTCAAAAAGCATGATGGCACAACATTTCAAGAAACATACCCCAGGGGGTAAATCTTCGGATAAATCCCTCGTCGTGAACGCCGCGGCGCACGAGTCTCGTTCGGATTCTGGAGGAGACTCGACATCATGCAAGAGACGAGTCGGGGCGTCTCGGTGTACGCCGAAGAGTCCAAAACTCAGGTCAAAATCTAAAACCTTT
The DNA here is from genome assembly GCF_040414725.1 of Anabrus simplex. Lineage (NCBI taxonomy): Eukaryota > Metazoa > Arthropoda > Insecta > Orthoptera > Tettigoniidae > Anabrus > Anabrus simplex. The sequence goes on from NC_090265.1 coordinate 1,366,725,473, forward strand.
CTAGCAACTTTCAACATAAATTCACTTACACGAACTGGCAAGCTGAAAACCCTCACCAAAGCTCTTCACGAAAATCAGATTATTATTATTATTATTATTATTATTATTATTATTATTATAATTACCGCACCAATTGTTCTAGTTTCTAGTTTTACTGTCTTCCCCAGAACGCCCTTATCGAAGAGATTATTCCCTCCACCACCAAACTCGAATATCTTATCATCACATTCTAGTCCTTCCGTCATTCTTCCAAATCCAGCTCATCTCTTGACCAAAGACTCACTTGGTACGCCTCACCCATCAAGTGAGGAGTTTAATCACCTAGACGGACAGATTCTGCTTATAGAATGTATTTCCAGGGTCATGACCAAGAGTTGAAGCACTAATGCTCTTCCCGGTTCCACGTGATTTTTTTCAGGTGAAAATTAAACACTCAATTAATATTTGAACCTGCAATTAACCGGAATTCTAACCTCGGTTTCTCAAGTAAAAGGATAGAAACTAAGTACCGAGTAGCCTCGGCTAACAGTGGCCTTGGTCTCACTTTGACTTTACAACTCCGCATTCGTGAGGAGGTGGGCTGGTCCCACCGTCGGCTGTCCTGAGAATGGTTTTATGTGCATTTTCATTCTCCTCAGCGAACGACGGAAGAGTTCCTTTTATAGACCACGGCCTGGTCTGAGAGAGGGCGTCACCCTCTAGGAGGCACGCCCCGTACCTCATCAGGGTACTAAATGGGTATATTTTTGTAGTAGTAACTTAGTTACTGTGCTAATAACACCCCGTATCATAATAATAATAATAATAATAATAATAATAATAATAATAATAATTTTTTATTAATAGAGAAATGTACACTCAAGTTTGAGCATTAAATAAATTTCACATTTTAGTCTTTGCTATAGTCTGTAATTGTCCTGGTTCTTTTCGTGCATGTTATGATGTGATATCTTCTACACTTCTGTCCACACAAAATGCACTTACAATCTTCGTCTGGCTCATGGAACTTCTGGTTTACGCATACCTTGTGGTGAAACCCATGTATGGAGAGTCGTGTTATCACGTGGCGCTGTGTGTTGCACTCTCTAGTCCATCTATCGTCCGTCATCGCTGGTGAGGCGTAGAAGTCGAGGTCGATTTCACTTTTCTTCCTTTCCCTGATATTTACTAGTGCCCTGCTTGCTTCCGTTGATTGTAGGTAGAACTGTGATCGTATGTCTTCTATGAAATACGTCTCCCGCAGCATTTCGTATACCATCCGGGATGGCGCTGTCTTTCCGACTCGGGTAATCCTCTTCATGAACATTGCTTTTATTCTTTCTATTCTCATCAGGTCTCCGATCTTCAGCTTTTCCCACACGATCTCAATTCCATATGTTATCACTGGCGCTACTGTCGTCTTGAAAAGTCTCATCGCCGTGCTGATTGAAAGGTTTGAAATGTTTTGGATGCTGTATGAGGCTCTGATTGCTGCTGCCGTTCTTTCTTGAATATGTATACCAAAGGACGCCGCCGTTGTCTGTAGTGTTATTCCCAAATATTTGTAATTTCGTACCTTTTGTAATGGCTTTTGGTGTAATGTTATGTTGTCTTTGGGCGTTGATTTCCCACCTTTTCTGAAGGTCATTTGTACTGTCTTTTCTTCATTTATCTGTAGGCTGTTTTCCTCCACCCAGGTCTCTAGTCTGCGGACTGCTCTTTGCACATCCTCCTTTTCTTTCGCTCCGATCAGCATGTCATCTGCGTATAGGATCAGCTCTGCTTTTGATCCTTCCTCTACTATGCGGTTCACATCTGCTGTATAAATGTTGAAAAGTGTGGGACTCATGGGATCCCCTTGCATAACTCCGTTCGCCTGTATTATGTCTTCAGAAATTTCTACGTTGTTGTTTATTCGGATTATGTTCCTCCGTAGACATGCTTCAACTATTCTCACTAGTGGGTCTCTCTCGCCGATTGTCAATTTCATTTTCTCGATTAGCTTTCGCCTGTCGATTGAGTCGAATGCCTTCTTGAAATCAACAAAGACTGCGTGATATTTCCCTCCTTTGTGTCTTAAGGCTTCTTCTACCTGATTTATTAGGTATTTCACTGCCTGGACCGTGCTCCTGCCTTTCATAAAACCGAATTGATTTTCTGGAATGTACCCACTGAAGGCTTCCAGTAATCTTTCATTTAGTATCTTCGTGAAAACTTTAAAGGATGCATTTTCTAGTGCTACTCCTCTAAATGAGTCTAGTGATGTTCTGCTCCCTTTTCCTTTGAACAATATCTTTAGAGTCGCTGTGTTCCATCCCTCTGGTATCTTCCCAGTCTGTATACATTTGTTCATTAGGTCTTTCCACAGTTCTTCCATCTCGCCAAGTGAATCTTTTAAGTGTTCCATGTAAATTTTGTCTGGTCCTGCGGATTTCTTGTTTCTCCCTCCTTGTATTGCTTTCCTAATTTCATACGTTGTTATTGGCTCCACAGCATGCGCGGGTTCTGCTGTTTCTATGTCATATGCTTGCTTCAGCCCTTCCTTATTCAGTATGTTCGAGAAATGATGTTCCCACTTCTCCATATGAATTTCTCCTGTTGCAATTGACGTCTTCTTTTTCAGCGCTATGTATGGGTCTGATTTTGCTTCCTCGGCTTGTTTCCTTCCTTGTTTCTCTGTATATTCTTCTTTTTTCTTTTTTATTAGTTCTTTATATTTTTTCCTTTTCTCTGCATATGCTGTTAAGTCTTCTGGGCGTCTGTATAATTTTGCTGCATTCAGGGCCTTTAGAGTTGCTTTTCTTTCCTTGTAACACTCTTGGTCAAACCAAGCTTGTGCGTGTCTTCTTTCCTTTACTATAATAGCTTTAATAATAATAATAATAATAATAATAATAATAATAATAATAATAATAATAATAATATCGCGGGGCTATTGCCGGGTGCAGCCCTTGTAAGTCAGACCTTCCGACGACGGTCGGTAGCATCTGTCGTTTATGGGAAAATTCGTGTTCTCGTGGTACGCCATAGAGTTGTGTGTGGTTTATGAGTTACAGGGATATTGGGGACAGTACAAACACCCAGTTCCAGAGGCAAGGGAAGTATTTGAGACTAAAAACACCGACCCGTCTGGGAATCGAACCGGGGTCTGTTGAACCGAAAGTTACTATATTGATCTTCAGCCAAGGAACCGGATATGAAGAAGAAGAAGAAGAAGAAGAAAGATAAGAAGAATCCTGCTTAATGTTTTGTGTTCAGTATTGATAATGCGAAGGTAATTGTAGTTTTTTAAACTTCACAATCTCATAGTTACGGCTACATTGTTAAGGAAAGCAGGGTACTGCTAATTTGCTTAGGATTTCGATTATGTTGCAGATACAGCATAATTTAATTGCTGTTATTTTTATTACTCTCTAACTAATGTGTGGCTACTTAGGAAATAAGTAAAGAGACCCCAAAACATTATTACATAAAAATGGAAAATTAAAAAAAAAATTGTGGTAATACTAATAATAATACCTAGATGAATGAAACCTTCAATACACAGTCGTCTGGTTAAAATGATGTATTACCGGGCGAGTTGGCCGTGCGCGTAGAGGCGCGCGGCTGTGAGCTTGCATCCGGGAGATAAGGCTCGAATCCTACTATCGGCAGCCCTGAAGATGGTTTTCCGTGATTTCCCATTTTCACACCAAGCAAATGCTGGGGCTTTACCTTAATTAAGGCCACGATCGCTTCCTTCCAACTCCTAGGCCTTTCCTATCCCATCGTCGCCATAAGACCTATCTGTGTCGGTGCGACGTAAAGCCCCTAGCAAAAACCAAAAAAAATGATGTATTTGGAGTTGTGACAAACTGAAACTCTTAACTGATGATCGTAAACTAAATGTGCTTTGTGAGTACAAAGGCAAGTCCAATAAACTGAGTAGAGTCAACGAGAGAAGGTAACATCTGCTATGTAAGTGCACGGATAGCATTAGTGCTCTTAGCGGGCTGTATTGACCCGACCCGCGTGTTTGTATCCTCTGTGCAGTGGGCGTAAACCAGCCATAATTGACGTTTAGTTTGAAGAGAATACAGTCATTAATTATACATGGGAGAAATTATATTGATGCTTGTTGTTTAAAGGGCCCTAATATCTAGGTCATCAGCCCACATGAGAGAAGAAGTTGGTGGTAGGATGTCATTATTGTAACGGCCGCAGAGTTTTGTAGACTTACTTATTAGAAATAAAAGACAAATATTATGTGGCTGTGTTGTGTATTCAGCCCGAAGGCTGGTTTGATCCTCCGCCAAAGGCTGTCATAAATAGCCTAGGCGTCACTGAAGAGGCGTACTAGGAAAATGAGGAGTGAGGTAGTTCCCGTTGCTTTCCTCACCGAGCCAGCCGTTGCTATGACATATCAGTCTGCCAAGCCCACTGAAATGCATGCACCAACCGACCCTATAAGCGATATTTTCACACCATTCATAACAGGGACTGGCTGCATAAACAATGGTATTACTAGCATCACTCATACCCCAGTCACTTTCATATTGTCAAAGCCAAGGATGAGACTGAGACAGGTCAATGAAAGTAACAAACTTATTCTAGCCCATACCAGAAGACATAGCGCACTGTAAACACTACATCTCGCCAGCGAAGGCATATTATGTGGCTAATAAATTTTATTCGATATAAAGTGGTACACTTGGAATGTGGATAATAAGTCGGTCTAGTTTGTGTATGAGGTATAAGATACATAATTTAATAGTTCCGGAGTAATATTATTAAATTATTAAATTTGTTGTATGTATTCACAACAACAACTAACCTATACTGAGCGCACGTGTCAACAGCGCCATGTCCGACTCGTTGGCTGAACGGTCAGCGTTCTGGCCTTCGGTTCAGAAGGTCCCGGGTTCGATTCCCGGCCGGGTCGGGGAATTTAACCTTAATTGGTTAATTCCTACGGCACGGGGTCTGGGTGTTGTGTTGTCTTCATCCTCATCACGACGCGCAGGTCGCCTACGGGAGTCAAATAGAATGACCTGCACCTGGCGAGCCGAACCCGTCCTGGGATATCCCGGCACTAAAAGCCATGCGCCATTTCATTTCCACAGCGCCATCTCATAACAGAGTATGCGTGTGACGTCAGATATTTAGCACAAAATTTGCTTTACTTTGTAGCGCTATTTCATGAGAACTGTGTTCCAGATTATTTTCTTTGCAACACGTAACCCTGTCAAATGAGACATTAAACATAATCGTGAGTCGAATACTCTCAGGATTTTTAATTCCATGTACCCGTTTTCAAGGAACGTAAGTCTAAAATAACTGAAGAAATATTCCTCGCTCAATATATATTAGAATCGTTGTTAGTGGTCAGCCATGTGGTGTAGATATGGTCCCATGTCCTCTCACTAGGGACGTAACAGTATCAGTTCTCATTCCGGTGGCCAGGGTTCAAATTGCGGCCAATCCATATGGAAAATCCGAAATGAAATCTCAAGTCCCTGTGGTCTGGATTCCACGTACAATTGAAAGTTCCTTGACAAAAGATGAAAAATAACCACATAAAACTACAAGATAGTTGGCTTTCTCGTACCCTTATTCGGAATACCCAGGTTTTGCTACTGTCTCATCCAAGGATTTTATTTTCAGCTTGTGGCTGCGTGACTCAGCCTCTTGAGGTTACGAAAGAGCTTGCTGTTATGAAACCCTGCGATTCCGCTCAAGAAAGTCGAATATCACGGCCGAGAACGTCGTTCGGCTGACAACCACAACTTGTATGTCATTATCATTAGACTACAGTATCTACTGTAGTTGGATTCTAGAGCCTTTAGCACACTCCATACCCTTCGTGTGTTTTAAGGATCATGGGTATAGTTTTATTACGCGGTTTAGATTAATCTAATCTTTGTATAAATGTTGAAATGAATCCACGAATATCGTATAATAATAATAATAATAATAATAATAATAATAATAATAATAATAATTTTAATGATTGTTAGGTGAATTTTGTCCCGTACTGAAAATAACTGAAGAGCGTGTTACTTCTGGCTAAAAATCTTCAATAATATGCCAAATATGACGGTTTTTGAAGGCTATCACCCGCATGGAAGTCATGATCATTGAGACGTTAAGTCTATATGACCGAGCTCGATAGCTGTAGTCGTTTAAGTGCGGCCAGTATCTAGTATTCGGGAGATAGTAGGTTCGAACCCCACTGTCGGCAGCCCTGAAAATGGTTTTCCGTGGTTTCCCATTTTCACACCAGGCAAATGCTGGGGCTGTACCTTAATTAAGGCCACGGCCGCTTCCTTCCCACTCCTAGTCCTTTCCTGTCCCATCGTCGCCAAAAGACCTATCTGTGTTGGTGCAACGTAAAGCAACTAGCAAAAAAAAAAAAAAAAAGTCTATATGAAGTGATACTGTGGTTAGTCGGTTCGAGTCCCACCAGAATGTTGGCCAGCATGATAGAAGGAGTGGAGGTATACAATTTATAATCACCAGATTGAGTGCTAAAAGTCCGGATTTAATTCCATATCTTTCTGCACAGCTCATATGGAGTGAGGGCATATGAAGCTGTCTGTGGGGATCTCACTACACTTAAATTGATAGCTACAGTAAGCACAGCATTAAATAGAACTACATTTATTTTTCACGGCCCTTTACATAGGCACAGACAAGCATGTACACGTGTATGGCAAGGTCCACTAGCTTTCACTCACTGTCTGGGGTTGGCTTGGCGCGGCTACTTACGGTACTTCCTTTCCTTGTGCTGGCTAGTTGGGAGGTGTTGCACCCTGATGCTTTCAGATGGAGGGATGTTTCGCCGACCAGCGTGGCTTTCTTTCCACCCTCGTGGCAGTTGACTGGGAGTTGCTGCTGTCTACGTTCCTGAGGGCGGAGGGATGACGTGGTTTCGCCACACCAGCCTTCCACGGAGTTGAGGTAGTCAAGGCTGAGAGAAGTCCGGAAACCTAATTCTTCGGCCGGAGCGAGTTGTAGGTCCAAAGTTGCGGGTTGGTGGAACACTTTTAGGTGCCGGTGATGCTTAGGCTGTGTCTTCGTGGAGAGTGTTCTCTCGGCTGATGCGATGATCCTGAGTGGCATTTTGTCCAGGTAAGGATGTCTCATCAGCCAGGAGGAAGACAGGTTTCATCCGATCAATGCTGACGCGGAGAGGCTTGCCTCGTATCTGCACAGTCAGTGTCCTATCACTTCCGTCTAACACTAGATGGGGGCCAGCGTATGGCAGCTGCAGGCCGCCGCGGACCGTGTCATCACGTGGATAGACTTGAGTGAAAGTGTTCCTTGACTTATTTGTTGGCGGAGCCTGACTACGAAGTTTGAAGTGTCCTCGAGGCGATCGTCTGTAGTGGCACACAACAATTCTCCGGGAAGTCGAATTGGTTCTCCGTAGACTAACTCTGACGAGGAAACACCAAGATCTTATTCATGCGCACTTCGTATACCAAGCAATACAACTGGTAAGGCTAGCAGCCAAGACATATCAGGATGGCACATGATGGCTGCCTTGAGTTGATGGTGGAAACGTTCTACCATGTCATTGGCACAAGGTTGCCAGCTCGTTGTTCGGGAGCGTGAGAATGAGGTTTCGATGAGAATCCCCAGGTTTCGGAACAACTGAGATTCGAACTGTCTGCCTTGGTTGGTTGTGATACGGTGTGGTGGTCCAAAGCGAGAGATCCAGCATGTACAAAAAGCTTCAGCGACGTCTTCGGCTGTGATGCGTTCCAGTGGCTAAACTTCTAGCCAGCGGGTGAATCGGTCCACTGTTGTCAGACAGTATCGGTAATTTCCATCAGGAAGGAGTGGGCCGATGATTTCCAGATGGACCTGTTGTAAGCCAGGGTACAGGTTGAGAGCTGCGTAAACTGGATATAGTTATGTGGAGTGGAGCCTGGTACTGCAATGCCGAGTGAAGGAACCGACGATATAAATTGACCATTGCCAGGAAACGCCTGAGATCATTTACAGTTTCCGGGAGAGAAAAATTCTGCATGGCTGTGATGTGTTCCAGCAGGGGTTGTATCCCTGCGTCGGAGATTTTATATGCAAGGATGGTGACGCTCGGAGATGCTAAGACGTTCTTGGTAGCGTTGATCAGGATACCATACTCAGAGAGGCAGTAGAAGAGAGCTCGCAGATGACGTCTGTGTTCTTCGGTAGTCTTAGAGAAGACCAAGATGTCGTCGACATACGCAAATTTGAAAGTCAGACCAGTTAGTACTTCGTCTATGAATATCTGAATGGTTTGACCAGCAGCCTGAAGGTCATGAAGGGAAACACAAAGATTATGAAGTTCGTTATGATTGTGGTCTTTGGAATGTCACTTGGGTTTACGGGAATTATGGTGTAGACCTTCACTAGGTCGACAACAGAGAAAGTGCATCTTCGGACCTGATGGCTGAAATAATGGAGATGCAGAGGTGGATATCTGTCAGGAATGGTCCGTGAGTTTAAAGCGCAATAATCTCAGCAGGGCCTCCAGCCTTCGTCCTTCTTCGGTACGAAATGGAGCGGTGATGACTAAGGACTCTCAGAGTGTCGTGCTGTACCCAGAAGCTTGACATCAAACTCCTTCTTTGCGATCTGGAGATGACCCGGTGGGAGACGACGAGCTCGGCAGGAGACAGATGATTCTGGTGTAGTGCTATGGAATGTACCGTAGAATGGTGTACTTCTCGCGGGGCTCCAGATGGACGAGCGAGGTCAGGGAATTCCTTTAAAATTTCATGAAACGTAGTCAGTACGTTGAGGGCCTTCACGGTGCACTGTAGATAGTTTGTAGGTTGGACGTTCACTGATAAGCTTGTGATACCGTCGACCAAGCGTTCGTTACGACAGTCTGGCAGAAGATGGTAACTAGCGAGGAAATTTGATCCTATGATGGGAAGTGCGACGTCGGCAACTACAAATTTCCATGAAAGTTCTCATCTGAATCCGAGGTTCTGTTTCAAGTGCATAGTCCTGTATGTGTGGATTGTGGAATTATAGGCGGCTGTAAGTTTATAACTTGTCTGATGGCAACGCCTCTTCAGGAAATAATGCGGGAAACAATACGAATCCGACCGAATGTCGATCAGAAATTCATGTTTGCTGTTCTTGTCTGTGATAAAGAGACGGTTTCCCTCTGTTGGGCAACCATTTCCCGCCGTCACTGGTTGTCGTTGGAGTTTGACGGGAAGCTACATAGTGATTAGCATTTCTACGGCTTTTCGCGGAAGCGGGGGTGCAACGGCTGTCGGAGAAGACCTGCGGGTGTTGCTAGGATGGCTTGGACGATCCCGGCAACGGGAGCGTGCGCGGAAGGAAGTTTGCAGTGCTGCCATCTGTTGTGAGAGTTCATCAATCCGCTTCGCGAAATGGCTCAGCTCACTAACTTGTGGCGTGTTTACGGCGTGAACAGTGACGTTGATGGTGATTCGTTCATCAAATGGAGACATTTAGCCTTTAACAGATCAGTTGGTGTTATTCGATAGGAGTAGGCTTTATGCCAGCACCGGTTTTAACCCTTTTCGTACCTCATTATCATCATTTTCATAACTCAGATGCGCAGGTCGCCCATGGACGTCAGACAGAAAGGCCTGCACCAGGCAACGCAAACCTGTCCTCGGGCACTCCGGCGTGAAGAACCATATGCTAATTAGTTAGGACAGATTAAGATGCATAATATGGAACTTGAATTACTGTACTATCGCAGAATTTCTAAAGGAAGCTCCAGAAGAATATCTCTTGAAATCACTTTGCCCGTCGGTGAGGTAACTGGACAAAATTCCTCGGCTTTTGTTTCTTTGTTCTCTTCTGACACCAGTCACATGCACTTCGCTAAGGGTCTTTATCTTCCAAGATGAATGCTGAGCAGCCACATGGCTTGTGGATAATGGAGTATTACGTGATCAGCCACATTGATTATATATCATGACTTACCGGGCGAATTGACAGTGTGGTTAGGAGCGCGCAGCTGTGATCTCGCATCCGGGAGACAGTGGGTTCGAATCCCACTGTCGGCAGCCCTGAAGATGGTTTTCCGTGGTTTCCCATTTTCACATCAGGCAAATGCTGGGGGCTGTACCTTAATTAAGGCCACGGCCACTTCCTTCCCATTCCTAGGCCTTTCCTTTCCCGTCGTCGCCGTAAGATCTATCTGTGTCGGTGCGACGTAAAGCAAAATAGCATAAACTATCATGACTTGGTCTGCTTTCTATCATATCAGCCAGCTCATCTTTCGGTATCACATGACTGATTGTACTGATTGAACCCTGCCCCAGTGTGTAATAGAGGATTACATTTCTTAGACGCGCCTGGAATTGAAGCCGAGACCCTTGGGTAAGATTGAGTTACGCTACCCATACAGTATGAAACAGATTTTATAACATACTAATATTAGTTGAACTTGGATATCACAAAATATCCTCTTAATGCATGAACAATGGCGAACTCCAAACCCATCTGTCACCCGAACCAGCTCTTAAGAGAATATATTTCCAAAAAACAAAAGTAGATTTGACAGTGTATTTTTCATAGCTCTTTCACTTTTCAGCCCGATTTTCGGAGGAATTATGGGCTCGGATTAACTTATTAACAAGATAGAGTAAACATATGAAGGTATATGTTGGCACAAACAGGTGTAAATAAGGGTAGAAGATGATTTTTGATTTATTTATTTACTGGCTAACGTACCCGTGCTTCGCTACGGTATTCTACCCTATGTACGGATTTCTACGTAAATTAGTGTGCAGGCAATGAGTAAGATTATATTAAATTGCATTTCTCTTAGCGCGATCCGAGAATCAAAACGGAAATGATCCCTTACGTTGTTTCCGATGTAAAACGCGGGTTGGAGAAGTTTTGATGATAACGGCAGGCCAAATTTCCTACTTCCATTCACAATCGAGTTCGGGAGTTTCTACTATAACGGCAGACTCACTTGCCAACTGACATTCAAAATAGAGATGGGGAGTTTTCGTTATAATGCGAGGCCCCTTTTCCTAATGCCAGTCACAATGAAGTTGGAGAGATTTGGTCATAATCGAAAAATGCAGCGCTGTCTAACGTATAAAGAATCGACAAACGACAATAAGTTTTGGACGAAACTTCAGATCATCCCGAATTGAGCAGTGACTGTGAAATCTGATTTGTGAAATGGCTTACCGTTTAGCCAGCAGTCATGCCGAAACGAAGGTCTGCACTGTCATTGAAATTGCCTCCATATTTTGTCCGGGTCCTTAAAGCTATATATTTGAGCTGCTTGGAATTTTTCCTCAAAGGAAGGAGTGTCCAGTGACAAAGCGAAATTATGTCTGTAAGACAAGTTGTTTAATATGAAGGGAATTTCACATATAGTCCATGGATTTTAGAGAAAATTAGAGAAAAAAGGAAGAAAACTGTATTGGTTTTCCAATAATCCTCCCCCCATCCATTCAGTGTTTTTAAAATAATATGCATATCTAAACCTTCCCCTACATAGTGTACATTAAATATAATACATTACACACCATGTGCATGTACTGGAAAATTAAATGTCCCTAGCTAAATTGTGATGATATGAGTTACAGATAGAAGAAGGCGTTAACAGGCGCAAGGATTCTTAGCTAAACAGATGATAAGAGGATTACTTATAGTGTTAATACTTAAGCCTAAAGAGGCAAGGCAGAGGAAGGAAATTAAAGTGGTAAACAGAAATAGAAGAGAAATACGGTAAAAATTATATCAAATGCCAGAAAACATATTACGGTGTCAAATAATGGGATACACTCCGCTGTACTGTTCAGAAATTAACAACCCCCTTAGTTCAATTTTAAGGCGATTGTAACCTGCAACGGTATTCCGCAAATATCCCGCAGAATGGCAACTTGACGTCTCTCTCCCCTTCCACGCAAGGAACTACCACACATTTACAGGAATCTTGATGAAAATGGCATAATGTCACTTCCCTGCTGGTAACTGGTAGGTTTGTTCTCGGTGTGTCGGTCACTCAATGCAGAGCATGAAACCCGCAGAAAGTAGTAATTTTCTCCGTCATTTAAAGAGTAAGTGAAATTATACTCACACCAAAAGTTGTTTAAAATTAAGAGACGTTTCACGGATTTTGCAGACAATCAGTAGTGTAAGAGAAAATAGAAGAAAATTGTTGTAGTTTTCCTATAAACCCTAGTATTCAGTAATTTTTAAATCATATGCATATTCAAAGCTTCCCATGGATGAGTATACTCTAAATATGAAGTTTGGTCGAGATCTATCCAGCCGTTTCGCCGTGATGGTGGAACACACGGACAAACAGACACGAAAACTAAAACTACTTAAATGGTCTTGAGTTGACTTAAATATGATAAATATTTGAAATATTGGTAAAAGAAGCGAAATTACAGACAACGGACCCTTACAACTTTATTTATATGGATGACATATGAGCATGTGTGCCATCGGCCGTGTCGATGCGCGTGCCGAATTTTATAACTCTATCTGTCCTATAAGTGCGTCAAACTATGGAATATACGTGTAAAAAGCACAAAATTTACGTATAATTGAGAAATACAGCCAAATGTAACGTATGAGGGAGGAAAATACCAAAATAGTCATAGGACCAAAGTCGTAGATAACTCCAAATTGAACGGAGATTGCTCCATCCGTTTTGTAATACGACTTACCGTTTAGCCACCAAATACACTTAAAGGAGTGTGTGCACCGTCTTTAAAATTGTCTCCATGTTTCGATATTTTTCGGAGGTAAAAAGTAAAAATGTCAACATCTTGGAATTTTTCCGTTGGTTACAAGTTAAAAGCTATAATTTCTCCAAATTTCAATTTTCTAGGTCGTCTGGCAGATTGTGCCGCCATCTTGACTTGGGGAGGGGGTAAAAATGACGAATTTCCTGAAGTTGTTTAGCCCACGAACACTTTAGGTTATCCTTTTTGATACGACTGCATTATTATGCTGAACCGGAAATTTGAAGCCCGCTAACTTGCTCCCACAGGAAATGTTGAGAACGATTTTTCTAAGGATCCCGAGGTCGTCAGCTTCTCTGGTGCCAAGTTATAAGTTTCTGAGATGCCTGGAAGTGCCTTATTAATTCATGTATATTTTCATTTTTATACCTTTAATAAAGAAGATCGCTTCAGACCGACATGCTTTCATAAGTATAGGTGACAGATAAGCACGTTTATAAGTGCGGACCTTCATTTCGAGATTTACTGCTCCTAAACGGTGCATGATATCGACAAACGGTTTGCACAAGCAGACGCCCCGTTTATCGTTCTACGTGGTTGGTCCTATAATATTTTCTCGTATCATCCATATTTATTTGTTAGATTGGATTAGAACGTTTGAATCTGGTGAAATTTGGGTACATTTTTAACAATTTACAATAATTTTGGGATACTTATGTGGAAGCTAGAATCATGAAGATTGGCTGGCGTATGGCCATCAATCGCGTAAACGTGCGTGCCAAATTTTATGACGCTATCATTCCTACAAGTGTGTCAAACTATGAAATATACGTGTAAAAAGCACAAAATTTACGTACAATCGAGAAATACCGCCAAATCTAACGATACGCAAAAAGTCATAGGACGAAAGTTAATTTGTTACAGATTGCGCCATCCATTTTGTGATACGACTTACCGTTTAGCCACCAAATACCTCGAAAGAAATGTCCGCACCATCATTACAATTGCCGCCATATTTCGATAATGTTCGGGGGTTAAGAAGTGAAACATTTCAACATCTTGGATTTTTCCGTCGGTTGCAGGCTAAAAACTATAATTTCGCTAAATTTCAATTTTCTAACTCGTCTGGCAGATTGTGCCGCCATCTTGATTTGTGGGAGGGAGTAATAATGAGGAATTTCCTGAAAGATTATAAGCCCACGGAGCCTTTAGGTTATCGCTTTGGATAAATATATACGATTGCATTATTATGCTGAGCCTAAAATTTGAAGCCCCAGCGCGCCCCCTCAGGGAATTTTGGAATTTTCGATTAATCTAGGGATCCTGACATCATCAGCTTCTCTGGTACCGAGTTTTAAGTTTCTGAGATGTCCGGAAGTGCCTCATTAATTCACGTCTATTTTCAGTTTTATACCTTTATATATCGGTCACTCCAGACCTACTTGCTTTTATATACGTATAGATTTATTTATTTATTTATTTATTTATTTATTTATTTATTTATTTATGTATTTATTTATTTATTTATTTATTTATTTATTTATTTATTTATTTATTTATCTTGGAAAGATTAAAGCCAGATGGCCTCTTACATCTAACCAGTTTTAATGCGTTTTTCACAGCAAGATGTTCACAACTACACTGCCGGGAAAGAACATGCAACATCCTCAAAGACAAGGTCGTTTTATTCACTAGCGATGTGACAGGTAGTTCATCATTGCAGGACTATGTGATACAGACCAAATGAAACACACATGTCACATTAAAGGGTGCCCAAACAGTCGCATCAATAAACTGTGCAGCCCAATCTAGCGGCAATGCAGGCGTGTATTCGCGCATGAAAACTACCATAAAGGTGCCGAATAGCATCCTGCGGTAGATTTCCCCAAACATCTTGCAACCTTTGATGCAATTCGGCAGAGGTTCTTGCAGGCTCTGGAGAGCGCGTAAGTTCCCGCTTCATCATGTCCCATACATGTTCAAATGGCGGGAGATCTGTGATATTGCTGTCCAGTGCAGTCGTTGTGCACCATGTAGAGCATATTGTGTCACAGCAGCTGTATTGTCTGGCTTGCACATCACCTTCCTGTTAAAGAAATTGCAGTACCACGGGGAGAACTACCTGTGGGATATAGCGGGCACTGGTCGCGTTACCCTGCAGAAACACCAACGAGTTGTAACTAATGGCTCCCCCCCCCCCCCCCACCATGAACTCTGGGGTGGGACCTGAGTGTCGTGTGCGAATGCACTCTGGAGTAAGCCGCTCACCAGGTCTCCACCATACATGTGTACGGCCTTCATTTGCATACAGACTGAACCTACTGTCGTCACTGAAAGCAACAAAGCGCAATTCCCCTCTTCAGTTGACTCGTTCACGACACCAGAGAAGCCGTGCTTGGTGGTGTAGTGGTGTGACTGGTAGCCTGACCAGAGACACACGTGATCGTAGTCTTGTTGCAAGCAGACACTTCCCAATGGCCCTTGGTGACACAGCAGGTGCAACGTGTGATCGGATTTCGCTTCTGGATGATGTTCGGTCGGCCACCGCTGTTCACATAATGCATCGATCTTGACGTGTGTCTATACTACGCGGACGTCCGGAGCCTTGTCTACGGGCCTAGGAATGTTTCACAGCCCACTTCTGAAAGCAGCGACACACCACCGATACATTGTGCCCGACATGTTCAACAATCCGTCGATACGTCCATCCAGCTTCCCGCAGCCGCACAATGCGACCGCGTTCAAATGGCTTCAGTTCTTCAACAGGAGCACGCACTCGTCGCCGGGGCATGGTTGTACCCTACAATGAATGTTGCAAACACTTTTCACCTCTAACCTCTGCCTGCAGAGTGCGCACGGACCGACCTCCCGAGCGTCATCTCATCGCCAATGTCCGTGACAAATGAATCACTAACACAACAACCCCTCAGTATGCACATGCACCCTGGTGCCACTGAACACAGTTCTTGCTGATTGTGCATGTTTTCTTCGTAGCACTGTATATGTATACAGTATATATCCAGTACAAAAAAGATATCAATAATGTGATTTAGCTGTTCTGCAGGATATTTTAATGGAGATATGAATACCAAGCTACGAATTACCACTGTAAATGAAGTTCAGTGTATTCATAAGTGGCATATGGTTGATGTA
Source organism: Anabrus simplex (assembly GCF_040414725.1). Lineage (NCBI taxonomy): Eukaryota > Metazoa > Arthropoda > Insecta > Orthoptera > Tettigoniidae > Anabrus > Anabrus simplex. The sequence continues at coordinate 1,366,741,285 of NC_090265.1, forward strand.
ATATACTTTCAACAACATTATATACTTTGAGAAAATGCTTACTCTCCCAGCACTAAGAAAGTACCTGGCCATCGGTCGTAATTTGTTATTGCTCACTTTACGGAATCAGTGGTTGAGTCTCGTTCTCCCGAAATCTGGGAAAAGTTGTCTGGTTTTTGAAGGGCAGGAAAGGGTCGATTCGGCACTCCATTTCGTACGGTGATGGCATGTATAAGATCTCAGGTGGCATATTATGTGTCCTGTTGACGACTTCACCTAAGGGCAGTCAGTAGAGTGCGCATGGCATTTGCCATTTGGTCCCGCATGAGGGAGCACGGCATTTGTCGTTTTAGGCTAGTACTAAAAACGTAATTGCTTACTGACGTAATATGACACCTGGCGCGTTTTTTGTAACTTTTTCCGTTATTCCAGCGCCGACTTGATGCGTCGCTCTACCGCTCCCAACTTGATGCGTCGCTCTAGCTAGAGCGCAGCGAGGGATCCAGTCGGCCGTGGTTATTCGAATAGCGTCGCTGTACAAATCCTAGTTCTGTATGGCAGTGGTCTCTGACGGAACTGCGTATACTCCCTACAGTGTAAGAGTTCGGAGCGCCGTTAGCCTGCAGGTTACAGCAGTGTTACGATTGCCGCCGATGTGGGTAGTTCTTTGTGCTCTTCGTAGCTATAAATATATTTGGTTTTCGTAAATATAACTGAATGTTTCTTCTTTTGTAAATTACAAGTGATGCTATGGAGTTTCTGGACACAGGTGATGATATTATAGATGAACTAAATAGAGATATTAGTGAAGGTGATATATTAAGAAAGTTTTCAAATGACAGTCATTTCTCGATCCAAAATGTCTTTTCATGTGTCTCATAGTCTCTGAAAGTTGTAATAAATAAGTTTATTGTACATTTTAAAGAAAAAAAGTCTTACTCCCCAGAGGTGTTTACCGGTCAAATGCGTACTCGGATGCGGCTGGCATTATTGCACGGCATTATTGCGCACTCGTCAACAGGTTAAGTGTTAACGCGACAAATTATTTAAAACTCAGCTAAATGTCATCCAGAATAAATCCGCATCTGTCATTTGGTAGAATAAAATGAAACATCAAAATTGGTACATATCCAGCCTATAGGTGTCAAATCAAGATACCTGCTCATGATAGCCGAAACCAAACTATTATTATTATTATTATTATTATTATTATTATTATTATTATTATTATTATTATTATTATTATTATTATTATTATTTGTTCGAAAACTCTGTAGACCTTCAAGGTTCTTCTTTAACGGGTCACGTTGCAGGATGTCATCACGTAAAATCCCCAATACTTGTAAATCCTTTTCCACCTCGGTGAATCAGGCCCTTATTCAGAAAGTAGGCAAAGATTCGAGTGGACAATATTTCTGGTCTCATTCGTGTTAAGTGACCATATAAATTATTATTATTATTATTATTATTATTAATTATTAATTATTTGGTGATGAAAAATTAGTTTCCCTTAATTCGTAGCGACGCAATACCTTTGAAGAGAATTAGTTCATATCGTGTAGATGAGTAGCCTACATTTGAGCAGGATATATGGAGGGCCAGTCTCTTTCCTTCAAATTATACGTCCTACGAGTGTTCTATTCTCTTAATTCATGCATCATCTTCTAAAGCAGTACAGGCTGTCAACCTTTTGCGGATCTGTAGTACAGTGCATATCCCACGATCGCGGGCTCGTACGCAGCAAAAGTAGCCGGATTTCTGAAGGTCAGAAAGAAATCTATGCGATACTCAATATCGCACGATGTTGTGATGTTTAAGATCGTTGGCAGCAAATTTGTTTGCTCGACAAAATTAATTAAAACTCAGCAATATGTCACATAATAATGTTCCAGTTTCTTTGTCATGTATGTCTAGCACCCTAATCCCGTGAGATGAATTTATATGACATGTTTTTACAGTGCGAAGCCCTTCCTGACACCAGCCTCAGTTGAGCGGTTAATGAAGATGAAAGGAATGATGTTGAAATAAAGTTGGGTAAGGATGTGGAAGGAATTGGCTGTGGCCTACGAATGGGAACTCTCCCGGCATTTGCCTGGAAGTAAAAATGGGATAACCATAAAAAGCATTGTGGCGGTATAATTTAAAGGGGACTGGTATAGCTACTGCCATCTATAACTGTTGGTATGTGTGGAATTTAAAATGTATCATTTAACAATGCCCCATGAACTGTTAGACAGCAATTGGCTGCAATATGTTAATTGTGGTACATCTAATATCTTGATTGGACGACGTGGAGTGATTTCTACGGCTGTTACTCCTTGACTCCGCGGGGCGTGAGTCAATTGTCAACGTGCGTTGACTTGTGCGTTGACTTGTGCATTGACTCTGTGAGCAGGGAGTCGGTATTTGATCGTCTCCAAGATGGCTGTGTTTGAAGAGACACTCTGTCTAGCCTTTATGGCTAAGAGGAAAGATTACTGTCCACCCTATTTAAGAGACTGAAGTGGCTGTGGAGCCTTTTATTTATCAGAACCTACCATGAAAAGTCATCTGATTGTTTTAATTTTATTCTTAAGGTGGTGGATTAGTGCTGTGTGATATCAATTCTTTCTGTAAACTAACGGTGTGTGGTAATACTATTTTATAATATGTGGCGAAAAGGATTGTTACGGACCTCTTCGAAGGTAAGTTTTGTAAACTTCATACTTTGGTCAAAGTAGCTCGTCTACCATGACTGTGCTAGCACAAGAAGTTTTCACGAATTTAAACGCATCTGACTGAAATATTTGCTATACTGCGCTAATGGCGACGTGTTGATAGTTCCTGTGGTATTGTGTGAAAATGCCTCAAATATGGTGTCATCGGTCGAAATAATATTTGAAACAGTTTGTCCCCCTCTAAATTTCAAGGTGATATCCGGTATGTACTTTGACGGCCTTAAAACTAAAGAACCTATGGTCTCCGCAATTAAATGTTCTTTCAGTATTATATTTAAAAAAATTTCTAGGCTCTGCCAAGGCCTAGTAGCATATTATTGTCACTGTTAATATTTAAATTTGTCGTTCTCAGATGTATTCTACTTGACGTAATTTTCTTGGGTTATTATTATTATTATTATTATTATTATTATTATTATTATTATTATTATTATTATTATTATTATCATCAATAGGTTTTCTTGGAACTCATTTGTTTTCTATATAATATTGAAGGTGCTATTATCCTTTTGGAACCTTATTTGCTTTAACGTTACGGATTTATTCTGTTTTTTGGCCCTAATTCTTGCTATTGTTGTTGTTGTTCCATCTTACAACTGTTATGTCATTGTTATGTCAAAATTATAGGTATCGATAAGATATGATACAATGTCATATGCATTGCATCACCGTTAAGAATTGATTGTCCTTCGAGAAGTGTTGTGGATCAGACGCTTGTGTAGTGTAGTGGTGAAGACCTGATTGATGTTGACTGTGGTTTAAGGAATGTGATCGCTACGATATTTCTTGTATTTTTTGTGTGTGAATATGTCATATTTGGCATGTCGCCGACTTGTAAATTTTCTAGTTTCCTACTTCGCCTTCTATCACTTGTGATATTTTGAATTAGTTGGTTGGGATGTTTCTTCTTCCCTTCTGGTTCGTCTTCTTAATTTTATTTCTTGTGTGACCCTTAAGTGGTGTTGCTATTTTCAATGCTCTTCAGTATTTTAGTAGAAAAAAATTGTCTACTAAAAGGGGTACGCCGTTCTTTAAAAAAAAGTTTAATTGAGAGTTCTCAACCCAGTATAGTCATATGATCATAGATATGAAGGTTTTCGTCTTACCAAAAAAGAAACTGCAGTTCGCGTACAAAATATTAAGAAAAAATGTTTGTGATTTTATATGGTTCCAGTGAATGGATTGATTCCTTCTTATTCTTTATTCAATTAATTTAGTTAAATTTTGTTGTTTCTTTTAAATATTATGGATGATTTATGGGTGTTACTCTCTTTTTAAAAATATTCTTATTAAATTTTTGTGGTTAAAACGATTTAGTGTTTCAGGGTATTTCACATGAATTGCTCTATCCTATTCCCCTTCATCCACCCTCTGTTGAGGTTCCTTTTTAACCTTTGGTTATGCCAAGATTCCAACGCTTCCCAGTCCTGTGTTTTTATCGAGGCCTACCCTAAGTAGCTGGCATGATTTCGCGCTGGGATGGCCTCTAATCTCTTAGTGGTTGGGCTAGCAATCGAAGATCTGGGCTGCGGTGTAGTGCCGCCAGTTGATTGATTGTCCTTTTTTTCGGTTGTTAGTACGCCACATCATGCTCAGGACAGCCGATGGTGGGGTTCGAACCGATGCGTCTCCCGAAAGCAGAGCTCAGCTCCATAGCCGTAGCGGGTTAACACGGGCGATCACGCCAATCGATTCAGTTTCTTTGTCATTTGATAGAGTAAAACGTAGCATCAGAAGTGACACAGGCAGCCTTAATGATGTCAAAACAAAATGACTGCACAAGGTAGGTATTGCATATATCGTTAGGAGATTTTTCTCTATATGAAGAAATAATCAATGAGTTTTTCAGTTAGTCCGTAAGGAAAGGAATTTTACTCTATTTTGCGACGCAGGTGATAACATTTAACTAGCTCAATTTGAAGAACTCATAGCTCTTTTACATTCACGGAGATTCACAAAGCAGCTCTTAATAGAGGAATTTTTAGTGATGAGAGTAATGGGACACAAAATGGAAAATTTGATATCTACTAGGAGAGGTCACTAGATAATTATAGAGACTACATAACATAGTTTCTGCTAGGCATATGAACCATCTAACGATGTGGAAGATGTGCTGACTGCAAAAATTAGGATAGGAATACTTTCAACGTGCTCACCACGTACAGGAGCAGTTGCAGGTGAAATAGACGAGTTTTAAGTATCATAGGCAGGGTCAACGACAACGACAGTATGGAAGGACGGTGGAAGGACGGAAGACCTGGAAAAGAAAGCTACGACAAGGTAATGTGCAAATTAGGGAGGGATATGGAAACTGGTAAGAATAAGAAGCATCTTCTGGAGCTCGTGTTAGTATGGCATTAGCAGTTGCTAATTCGTTATCGATCATAATGCTATTCACTGCTACAACTGAAAGGGGCACCTGATCAATAATCTACAACATCATAACTAACCATTTTGAATTCAGAAAATCGATTAGGAATATACGAGTATTCCAGGAATTTTTCGATGAGCTAGATCAGTAGTGAACTATCATTAGACCTAAGATAATGAAAGAGAAATCTTCCTGCCGACAAATATGTGCAGAAAATCCCCAGGAGGAAGAAGACAGAAGTCCATGGATTGATTAGTGAAAAGTTCCAAATAATGAACAAACAGAAAATTCAGGATACATAAAGATAATGTATGGTATACAATTATACTGTAAAAAGAATAAAAAATAGAAACGGAAAGGAAATGCCCAGGAACAACAGTGTGTTGAGATAAAGAAAAGCGAACGTTGAAATGATGAAGTCAGGGTAGGAAGGAAAATGTCAAGACTACTTCCCGGCAAGAACTGATGTTGACAGGGAATTGTGATAGATGAAAGGAACATAGTAAAACAAATAATAAGAAAATCTATAAAAGTAATGCCCAGGAGCAAAGGTGTGTTGAGACAGGGAAAAACAAACGTTGAAGATGTTCAACGAATGATATACGTTTTTACCTGATCGTGCTCAATACTGGTTCAATTTCCTTATAAACTGCTTTATTTGATGCTATTTTCGATTGTCCATTAACTTGATACTGTTTATTTATGTACATACATACATACATTATCATTATAGACGTTATGCCTTTCAGCGTTCAGTCTGCAGGCCTCTGAGAATTTACTAAACGTCGCCACAATCCTCGATTTGCAACTAGTGTTGTGGCCTCATTTAGTTCTATACCTCTTATCTTTAAATCGTTAGAAACCGAGTCTAACCATCGTCGTCTTGGTCTCCCTCTACTTCTCTTACCCTCCATAACAGAGTCCATTATTCTCCTAGGTAACCTATCCTCCTCCATTCGCCTCACGTGACCCCACCACCGAAGCCGGTTTATACGTACAGCTTCATCCATCGAGTTTATTCCTAAATTAACCTTTATCTCCTCATTCCGAGTGCCCTCCTGCCATTGTTCCCACCTCTTTGTACCAGCAATCATTCTTGCTACTTTCATGTCTGTTACTTCTAACTTATGGATAAGATATCCTGAGTCCACCCAGCTTTCGCTCCCGTAAAGCAAAGTTGGTCTGAAAACAGACCGATGTAAAGATAGTTTCGTCTGGGAGCTGACTTCCTTCTTACAGAATACTGCTGATCGCAACTGCGAGCTCACTGCATTAGCTTTACTACACCTTGATTCTATCTCACTTACTATATTACCATCCTGGGAGAACACACAACCTAAATACTTGAAATTATCGACCTGTTCTAGCTTTGTATCACCAATCTGACATTCAATTCTGTTGAATTTCTTACCTACTGACATCAATTTAGTCTTCGAAAGGCTAATTTTCATACCATACTCATTGCACCTATTTTCAAGTTGCAAGATATTAGACTGCAGGCTTTCGGCACAATCTGCCATTAAGACCAAGTCGTCAGCATAGGCCAAACTGCTTACTACATTTCCACCTAACTGAATCCCTCCCTGCCATTTTATACCTTTCAGCAGATGATCCATGTAAACTACGTACAGCAAAGGTGAAAGATTACAGCCTTGTCCAACTCCTGTAAGTACTCTGAACCAAGAACTCATTCTACCATCAATTCTCACTGAAGCCCAATTGTCAACATAAATGCCTTTGATTGATTTTAATAATCTACCTTTAATTCCATAGTCCCCCAGTATGGCGAACATCTTTTCCCTCGGTACCCTGTCATATGCTTTCTCTAGATCTAAGAAACATAAACACAACTGCCTATTCCTCTCGTAGCATTATTCAATTACCTGGCGCATACTGAAAGTCTGATCCTGACAGCCTCGCTGTGGTCTGAAACCACACTGGTTTTCATCCAACTTCCTCTCAACGACTGATCGCACCCTCCCTTCCAAGATGCCAGTGAATACTTTGCCTGGTATACTAATCAATGAGATACCTCGATAGTTGTTGCAATCCTTCCTGTTCCCTTGCTTATAAATAGGTGCAATTACTGCTTTTGTCCAATCTGAAGGTACCTTACCAACACTCCACGCTAGTTTTACTACTCTATGAAGCCATTTCATCCCTGCCTTCCCACTATACTTCACCATTTCAGGTCTAATTTCATCTATTCCTGCTGCCTTATGACAATGGAGTTTATTTACTATCCTTTCCACTTCCTCAAGCATAATTTCACCAACATCCTTTTCCTCCTCCCTTTGAGCTTGGCTGTTTGCAACACCACCATGATGATTTCCTTTTACATTGAGAAGATGTTCAAAATATTCCCTCCACCTCTCCAGTGATTCCCTGGGATCTATTATGAGTTCACCTGAATTACTCAAAACACTGTTCATTTCCTTTTTCCCTCCCTTCCTAAGATTCTTAATTACTGTCCAGAAAGGTTTCCCTGCTGCTTGACCTATCCTTTCCAGGTTATTACCAAAATCTTCCCATGACTTCTTTTTGGATTCAACCACTATTTGTTTCGCTCTGTTTCTTTCATCTACGTACAAATCCCTGTCTGCCTCGGCCCTTGATTGGAGCCATTTCTGATAAGCCTTCTTTTTCCGTTCACAGGCTGCTCTCACTTCATCATTCCACCAAGATGTTCGCCTTTTCCCATCTTTACACACAGTTGTTCCTAGGCATTCCCTTGCTGTTTCTACTACAGCATCCCTGTATGCCACCCATTCACTTTCTATATCCTGACCCTGCTTACTGTCTACTGTTCGAAACTTCTCACTAATCATATCCATGTACTTCTGTCTAATTTCCTCATTCTGGAGATTTTCTACCCTTATTCGCTTGCAGACAGATTTCACTTTCTCTACCCTAAGCCTAGAGATACGTAGTTCACTACAGATCAGATAGTGGTCCGTATCATCGAAAAATCCGCGAAAAATTCGTACATTCCTAACAGATTTCCTGAATTCAAAGTCTGTTAAGATATAGTCTATTATGGATCTGGTACCCCTAGCCTCCCATGTGTAGCGGTGAATAGCCTTATGCTTGAAGAATGTATTCGTAACAGCTAAACCCATACTAGCACAGAAGTCCAGCAAACGCTTTCCATTCCCATTAGCTTCCATATCTTCCCCACATTTACCAATCACCCTTTCGTATCCTTCAGTTCTATTCCCAACTCTCGCATTGAAATCGCCCATTAGCACTATTCTATCCTTGCTGTTGACCCTGACCACGATGTCACTCAATGCTTCATAAAACTTGTCAACTTCATCCTCATCTGCACCCTCACATGGTGAATACACGGACACAATTCTTGTCCTAATTCCTCCCACTGACAAATCTACCCACATCATTCGCTCATTTACGTGTCTAACAGAAACTATGTTGCGTGCAATTGTATTCCTGATAAAGAGCCCACCGGGCGAGTTGGCCGTGTGCGTAGAGGCGCGCGGCTGTGCGCTTGCATCCGGGAGATAGTAGGTTCGAATCCCACTGTCGGCAGCCCTGAAAATGGTTTTCCGTGGTTTCCCATTTTCACACCAGGCAAATGCTGGGGCTGTACCTTAATTAAGGCCACGGCCGCTTCCTTCCAACTCCTAGGCCTTTCCTATCCCATCGTCGCCATAAGACCTATCTGTGTCGGTGCGACGTAAAGCCCCTAGCAAAAAAAAAAAAAAAAAAAAAGATAAAGAGCCCTACCCCAGACTCTGCCCTTCCCTTTCTAACACCCGTCAAGTACACTTTATAATCTCCTATCTCTTCCTCATTATCTCCCCTTACCCGAATATCTCTTACTCCTAGCACATCCAGATGCATCCTCTTTGCTGACTCAGCCAGTTCTACCTTCCTTCTTCCATAAGCCCCATTAATATTGATAGCTCCCCATCGAATTCCATTTCGTTCGCCAAGTTGCTTCCAAGGAGTCCCTCGCCTGTCAAATGGGAGTGGGACTCCATTACTCCCATAGGTCCGAGGCTTGCTTAAAGTTTTCTGAGCTCGGTAAATTCATGAAGCAGAATGCTGCCCTACTTGCACATAGTCCAAGTGAGGATCTCTCCTCTAACGGGTTATGGACCACCGGTGAATTGTATAGTCCTAGCCGCCTGAGCACAAGGAGGGCCACGACGCAGAATATGTCCGAGATGCCCACTCCCATTCCATAGCAACTGGTATCCCGACTCTCAGGACCACTTACTAGGCCACTCAGCCGTTGCCCATGGTTCACGAACTAGGACGTGACTACAGTAACCCACAAACATGAACCATTTATTTATGTATGTTCTAAATAATAAGAATAAGAATAAGAATAGAACTCTTATTTGATATTGATAAATTAAGTGGTATTATACCGAGCTCGATAGTTGCAGTCGCTTAAGTGCGGTCAGTATCCAGTAATCAGGAGATAGTGGGTTCGAGCCCCACTGTCGGCAGCCCTGAAAATGGTTTTCCGTGGTTTCCCATTTTCACACCAGGCAAATGCCGGGGCTGTACCTTAATTAAGGCCACGGCCGCTTCCTTCCACTTCCTAGGCCTTTCCTATCCCATCGTCGCCATAAGACATATCTCTGTCGGTGCGACGTAAAGAAAATAGAAAAAAAGGTAGTAATATAGCTCATCCCTCAAGGAGGTCAGAACATAATTCAGCATACATATGCACGGTACATAACATGTACAGAATATTCGAAGTCATAATATCATTTTTTATATTTCGCGTGGCATTCTGTTGAAGGCTTGAATGTTATTCTACTCTCAACCTGTAGGTGGGGACGACACACATCTGATTACGTGACGCAATTCGTTAACTTTCGCTCAGTATGATTCACGCTGGCTGCAGTGGGAGTGGGCAGAAATACTGACTAATGTAGTACATTATTAAATTACTGATGAAAAAGGCCTCTCCCGACACGGCTTCCCACGCACTCTCTTTGCACGATATGAATGGATCAGTACAATCATGCAACTGTCCATAAAGACTGAATGAAACGTCATGGCGTTACATGGTCCAATCACCAGGTCTGGAAACAATATGACGCAGAGAGTCCTAGCTATCCTCTGAAATACCAAGAAACGGTCAGGCCTTTGACTTCGAAGGAGTCCTTAAATTAACACAGACTTAAAAATAAAAATAATAATAATAATAATAATAATAATAATAATAATAATAATAATAATAATAATAATAATAATAATAATAATAATAAAAAGAAGAAGAACATTAGACATGTATGTGTGTACACTGAACTCAACAGTGTGGGTTAATACCCAGGACTAGCCTAGTATTCTTGAATAAGTGAAAGAGAACTCAATATAGATACTGAAATTCATTGCGTCCAGTCTACAATCCTCTCGGAGATACATAATTTATATGGTGACCATAAAGTTTCGGAATGAAATTTCTGCCTCGTTCTTAGTCGATCTCAGTTGCGCAGTTAGTGTTGGTCTTCTCTACCCAAAATAGCCTGCTCGATAGTTGCTGAGGTCGGTGGAATTTGATGGTGTTCAAATGCAACAACCACATGCCGTTAGAATTCCACACGTTAAAAGTCCTCTGCGGGACAAATTTCCAACATAATATTACAATTAGTACACTTCATGTTCTAAACAATTTCCTTGAGTCATTCCGTTACTAGGCTAGTTTTATCCTCTTAATTAATCAAAATTAATTTTTTTTTGCTAGGGGCTTTACGTTGCGCCGACACAGATAGGTCTTATGGCGACGATGGGATAGGAAAGGCCTAGGAGTTGGAAGGAAGCGGCCGTGGCCTTAATTAAGGTACAGCGCCAGCATTTGCCTGGTATGAAAATGGGAAACCACGGAAAACCATTTTCAGGGCTGCCGATAGTGGGATTCGAACCTACTATCTCCCGGATGCAAGCTCACAGCAATCAAAATTAAAAGAGAGCACCTAAGGCGTAGCGAATACTTTATAGCATTCCTATTTTCATTACTGAAAGATTAATAAATCTTCCCTTTCATAATAAAAGCGCTATTGGTCTCGATGATAGGTCCCTGACCAAAGATATAGGCAACGGACCAACGAAATCAACACTATGCGATACAATATTTATTTACCAACTTAAATACCTTCTCTAGGCTCTATTCATTCTTCAACAGGAGCAACAATTCAGATATATTAAACGAATCTACATTTCTGAAGTGAAAGGGGTTAGGTTTCGCTGACATTGCGAAGTGGTATATATAACAGAGTGCAGTCGAACGAAGTCAGGTGATGCAGGTAATATTATATTAGGAAATGAAGTCCTAAAGGAAGTAGATGTATATTGTTACTTGGGTATTAAAATAACTAACGATGGCAGATGTAAGGACATAAAATGCAGACTAGCACAAGCAAGGAAGACCTTTCTTAAGAAAAGAAATTTGCTCACTTCGAACACTGATATAGGAATTAGAATTGAAGACTTTCGTGTAGAGTGTTGCATTGTATGAAAGTGAAACTAGCTCATAAAGAAAGAGAATAGAAGCTTTTGAAATGTGGTGTTACGGAAGAATGTTGAAGGTGAGATGGATAGATCAAATCACGAATGAAGAGATACTGAAAGGAATTGGTGACAGGAGATAGATTTGGATAAAATTGACCATAAGAAGAGAAAGAATGATAGGACACATCTTAAGACATCCAGGTCTTGTTTTGTTAGTTTTTGAGGGAAGTGTAGCAGGTAAAAACGGTAGTGGTAGACCAAGGTATGAATATGACAAGCAGATTAGAGCAGATGTAGGATGTAGTAGTTACCTAGAAATGAAAAGTTTAGCACGGGATAGGGTGGCATGGAGGGCTGCATCAATCCAGTCTGATGATCCAACAAACAACATATAGGCCTATAGATAGAGTGGACAACCAGCCGCTTATATTTCTTGATGATATGCAACCAATATAAGGCTGTTTTCCCGCTCCATGTCTAAATGGTTAGCGTGCTGGGCTTTGGTCACAGGGGTCCCGGGTTTGATTCCCAGCAGAGTCGGGAATTTTAACCAGCATTGGTTAATTCCGCTGGCAAGGAGGCTGGGTGTATGTGTCATCTTCATCATCATTTCATTCTCATCACGACACGCAAGTCACCTACGGGCGTCAAATCAAAAGACCTGCACCTGGCGAGCCGAAAATGTCCTCAGACACTCCCGACACTAAAAGCCATACACCATTTCATTTTTGTTCTTAGGCTCAATGTTTGCTACCTAAGTGTGAGCAACGTCGAACGAGCCTCCCTGCACAGGTACCGGTGTCAAGATGAAATGAATATCGTCGCTCGACCGCTAAAAGGTTGTATTCCACGAAGCTCTTCCGATCAATTATTCTCCTTAAGACTGGTCACGCCTCCCAGCCACGTATGGATATGCAGTCCATCAGAACAAATTTTGTTGTGTTCATTTTCCTATGCCCATGTGTAAAGGAAAATGAACCTTACAGTACCGTACTGTAGGAATGTACGTTTGCATTACGTATTTACGCACTCCTAGTGTACAATGCATGTAAGGTTCATTTTCGTTTAATCGCCGACATAGGAAAACGAACACAACGGACATTGTTCTGATGGACTGCGTATCCATATGTGGCTGGGAGGCGTGACCAGTCTTAAAGAGAATAATGGATAGGAAGAGTATTGTGGGATACAACGTTTTACCGGTGAACCGACGATATGCTATTCGAAGGAATCTGTTATTATACACTACTAAGTGCACGCCGCAAAGTACTGTATGAATCAGAGATATGATGCGGAAATTCAGTGTCGATGTGAATGTGTCATCCATTAGTCCCGCACTTAATGCAGTGCGAAATGCAATAAGCTGCCTGTTGTCTTTGAGATCTGATAATGGATCGACGATTCGATCCTACAATATGCAGATATTTTTGTAGGTTTTTCAATGGATCATTGTACACAGGTATGGCAGAGCGTGGCCCAATAGGACGATAAGACAAATGTTATGTTGTCTTTGTGGTCTGATCTCCTTGCATTTGAACAAAAGTCGCAGCATAAAGCGTATTCATTCATTCATTTGCGTGGCGGAAGCCAAATAATAATCCATTCTTTGGAAAAGAGTAGTGTACATATGCGAACATAATATTATCCACAATAATAGGCAGTAATTTGTAACTGTCCACCTCTGTGGTGTGGTGGTTAGTGTGATTAACTGCCACCCCTGGAGGGCCGGGTTCGATTCCCGGCTCCGCCACGAAATTTGAAATGTGGCACGAGGGCTGGAACGGGAGGTCAACTGAGTAGGGGTGGGTTCGATTCCCACCTCAACCATCCTGGAAGTGGGTTTCCTGGTTCTCCTCCAGGTACCTAACTTAAGGCCACGGACGCTTCCTTCCCTCTTTGTTGTCTATCCCTTCCAATCTTAAAAACCCCCACCAAGGCCCCTGTTCAGCATACCAGGTGAGGCCGCCTGGCCGAGGCACTGGTCATCCTCCCAAGTTGTATCCACCGCCCCGATGTCTCACGCTCCAGGACACTGCCGTTGAGGCGGCAGAGGTGGGATCCCTCGCTGAGTCCGAGGGAAAAGCCAACCCTGGATGGTAAACAGATTAAGAAAGAAAGAAAGAAACTTGCAACTACTCGAGATTCGAACCTGTCCCTGCAAACCTTGGTTTCATAAACATAGTGATGCGTGGTATTGCGATGTCTGGCAGACAGTCGGAGTATGGCAGTCTATACAGCTATGATGGTTTAAAGCGTTCATTAGAGTTTATAACCTAGAATTACAATTGGCATTGCCGACTACGAGTGTACCGAGCTCGATAGTTGCAGTCGCTTAAGTGCGGCCAGTATCCAGTATTCGGCAGATAGTACGTTCGAACCCCACTGTCGGTAGCCCTGAAGATGGTTTTCCGTGGTTCCTATTTTCACACCAGGCAAATGCTGGGGCTGTACCTTAATTAAGGCCACGACCGCTTCCTTCCCAGTCCTAGCCCTTTCCTGTCCCATCGTCGCCATAAGACATGTCTGTGTCGGTGCGACGTAAAGCAAAAAAAAAAAGAAGACTACGAGTGTTCTCTTTAGCGTAAACCCCAACATATTGTTGTGCCATTCCTATAAATGAACAAAGTCCGATATTTTTAGATTGTCTGTCAAATACGGGCTGCATAAAACTATATTCACAGAGCGAGTTGGCCGTGCGGTTAGGAGCGCGCAGCAGTGAGCTTGCATTCGGGAAACAGCGGGTTCGAACCCCACTGTCAGCAGCCCTGAAGATGGGATGGTTTTCCACGCTTTCCCATCTTCACACCAAGCAAATTCTGGGTGGGGTTGTACCTTAATTTTGGCCACGGCCACTTCCTTACCTCTTGCTAGTCCTTTCCTATCCCATCGCCACCATAAGACCTGGCTGTGTTGGTGCGACGTAAAGCCAATTGTAAATTTTTAAAAATAAAAAAACTACGTTACTGGATGCGTGGCTGGTGGACCACGCTTTGTGTATCTCACTGCTTTTACTTACGAAGGGAATAAAGTAGTTAGATTTTTTTTCTAGTTGCTTTACGTCGCACCGACACAGATAGGTCTTATGGCGACGATTGGGACAGGAAGGGCCTAGGAGTGGGAAGGAAGCGGCCGTGGCCTTAATTAAGGTACAGCCCCAGCATTTGTCTGGTGTGAAAATGGGAAACCACGGAAAACAACCTTTAGGGCTGCCGACAGTGGGGTTCGAACCTACTATCTCCCGAATACTGGATACTGGCCGCACTTAAGCGACTGCAGCTATCGATCTCGGTAGTAGTTAGATTAATGTAACCGTTGTCCGCCTCCGTAGCGTAACGGTTAGTGTTATTAGCTGCCGTCCTCGGGGGCCCGGGTTCGATTCCTGGTACTGCCAGAAATTTGAAAATGACAGGAGGGCTGGTATGTGGTTCAAATGGTACATGCAGCCCACCTCCAATGGGGGTGTGCTTGAAAAGAGCTGCACCACCTCGGGATGAGGACACGAGTTTACTTTTAGTGTAACCGTTTTTAAAGTTCTACCGAATTAACGAACAAGTGCCATTAGGCACGAGGAGGTAATAAAATACCGACTGTATCGTGACACCGAAGCGATAAGTGTTGGTGCTGTCTAGAGCATAATATCTCAAGAAGGGTAGCGGGAAGTAACCACCAGGAAGTTTGGTTGGTATCTATAAGCAGCTGCTCATAAAACTTCCCATTTCGAGCAAGGCCGACGTTACTTCTCCTGCTTTCAAGGAAAGTGGATTCTGCAGGTCAAGATGATCATAAATCCTGGCCTACAGTGGAATAGAGCGAACGAGGAAGTCTGGATAAAAGCGAGACGGGAGTTCACCAGTGTGTGAAGATAACAGTGCACTGGAACAGATGTGCACCAGTCCCTTTCAAACTGCCTACTGCTGGGCACCTCAAACTTGGAACAACGGCAGGGGACAAACGTACACATTTTACAAGAAGAAGGGAAATTGGCTACATTAATTGCTCTTAATGGAAATATAGCAGTGTAGGAGTTCGTTAAGTCGGTATAACAGAGAGATACACCTTAAATTTTACACTGAATCACATATAATAGGGTACCGTATGTAATTTCATTAATCTGGCATGAAGCTTCTACTAATGAATTAACTTCGCTCTTGGAATTGCAAACGCTGCTATGATCAGAAAGGAAGGTTGGTTTTTTTAACATCTAGTATACGGTATGAGTTATTGTTTAATAAAGCAAGCATTGCTTCTTAAACATTCAATCTAAAATGAATTTAAAAACAATAGCTGAAATAGCTTTGAAGTTTCATCAGAGGTACAATATTCCTTGAGAAAAATTCGAATTTATAATCTATCGGAAAACAGGAAACGAAGACGATGAAAATGCTATTTACTCCTTACTTTGACGATAGAAGGCATTATCAGAGAATATGAGGTAAACGTTACCGTGTGTTATTATCCTTCCTCCGCTATCTACAGGCTATAGCTTTCCAAATTGTGCTCGTTAATGCGACTAAACAATAAACCTCCGTCGCTCTGGCGGCAGTGCGCCGACCTCTCGCCACTGGGTTCCGTGGTTCAAATCCCGGTCCATGTGAGATTTGTGCTGAACAAAGCGGAGAAGGGACACATTTTTCTCCGGGTATTCCGGTATTCCCTGCCATCTATCTTCCAGCAATGGTCTCCAATATAATTTCATTTCATCTGTCAGTCATTAATCGTTGCCCCAGAGGAGTGCGACAGGCTTCGGCAGCCGGCACAATTCCTATCCTAGCTGCGACATGGGGGCTTCATTCATTGTATTCCAAACCTGGTCAAATGACTGGAAACAGACTGTGGATTTTCATTTCAGGCTAAACAACACTTATTATGCTGATGACAAAACTATTAGAGTCAGTGTAGCCAAATTAGAATGTTTTTAAGGTCTTGTTGCTAAATCTGGGTTAGCGGTGAAATTTTGCTGTCGGCACTTAGTGGGCAATATAGCTGTTTTGTCGCAATTAATCTCAACATCAGTGCAACCAAACGAGTTGGCCATGCGGTATGGGGAGAACAATAGCGTGGATCCTTTCTTTCGCTCTCCTGAAAATACGTTTAAGACATTTGTGTACATAAATACCCTGAAATAATTCCAAACACTAAGATGATGCTGCATATCGTTGTCTCGAAATTAAGCATGGTAACTGATGAGACGTAAGTCAGTCGCATTGTAAATAACCGACTCGACAACAATGGTAAGCTCTGTCCGTAAAAAAGAGCTATGCCGCGTACGGGGAGCCATCTGGTGACGAATGAACGTACCATTTCCACTTCTATTATAATGTCTAAATTTAAAAAGCTCATTGTTTAAGAAGCTTTTCTCGTGGACAGTCGAGATTTTCTTCTAATGACGCAGAGCACAGTTCTCGTAAACGTAAAGAATTTCACCTTATTTTCTTGACACGGCATAAGCCGAAAAGCCTGTACATTATCATTTTCCAATAACATAGGCAGTGATTCTACCAAGAAAAGGTAGCATTCCTCACCGTTCAGGCGAGGAGGAAAGAAACGCATCCCCAGTAAACAGTCACCAACAATGCTGGCCCAAATACTGACACTAACCCCATGCTGAAATATGCACACTTCTATCACATGAGGGTTTTCTTCCGCCCTCCTTCACGCAGTCGCCTGCCAATGGACACGAACTGAACAATGAGGTTGGTGGCGACTAAGGTTTCGGACGCTATACATCAGTGCGGCTTCCCTACTTTCCTGCGCCATAGGTTATGTGCGTATCAGCTATTTCTTCGTTTGTGTACCGAAACAGAGCCATTCTCACCAATTTATACCGCAAACTTAGTAGCCAGTGTGGGAAAACAGCCTACTAGACATGAGAAAAGACTACAAAAAAACGAAGAGAAACTTTTTCATTCGCGTGAAGCATTATCACCCCATTTTCCTTCCCTTCCCTGAAGCACTGCAGCGGGCAGCAGTATACACCCTGGCATAGCAAATACGACGAGATTTTCGATTTGAATCGCGCGCCCGGAGATAACAATGTACCCACATTTTCTCGAAAAGAAATATTTTCTTTTTTCTAGTTGCTTTACGTCGCACCGACATAGATATATCTTATGGCGGCGATGGGATGGGAAAGGCCTAGGAATGGGAAGGAAGCGGTCGTGGACTTAATTAAGATACAGCCCCAGCATTTGTCTGGTGTGGAAATGGGAAACCACGGAAAACCACCTTCAGGGCTGTCGACAGTGGGGCTCGAACCCACTATCTCCCGATTACTGGATACTGGCCGCACTTAAACGACTGCAGCTATCGAGCTCGGTGAAATATTTTCTCCGCCAATTTGACTGCCCCACCGTTGTTTACATAACACGAAAAGCATCCCTGACATGTTGGTCTTATAATTTAGTTCAGGGCCTCTCAAACGCCCAAACTCTCACGCGTGGAAATCGAGGCGCAGGGGCTCCGTGCACTGTGCGTCGGTCCCACTCGGCTCAACTCGGCTTGACTCGGATGGTGTAGTGTGCTGAGAGCGACGAAGCGTTCGGCGATAGACGGCTTGCTTATCAGTGAAATAGATAGGCGCAAGACAACAACATAATAATGAAGCAACCTGTTTCGAAGAAAGCAAAGACTTCCGAAAGTCCATTTCAATCGAACTGGGAACTTTCGTATTTTTTCTCAGTCGTGACAATATCTGTGCGACAATAATTACAATAATTGCAAAGTCTTTGCTCGAATTCTACGAGAATTTGTCGAGGTAAGACTTCCCTAAGCTGCGTCGAGAAGCAGCTATGATTGTCTGTATGTTTGGTTCCACATGCAAATGTGAAAGCTTTTTTTTCTGTTTTGACTTGTACGAGTATAAACGCTCTCAGAATTGCTGTCAGCCGATCCCTTGTTCCAGATATTACTGGTATAATTGCAAAGAAAAAGGAAAAGAAGAGCTAGAGAAGATAAATTATCTGCTCGAACCGAACTGATAAGAAGAGTTTTATAACACTTGTAACATTGTCCCATACAATAGTGTGTCTCCGCTCACCGCACATAAACATTTCGCAGTGAGGAGAGAATCGGAGGGGAAGGTGAAGAAGGCAGAGACAGCCCGAACGGGTGAGTCAGATATAGGGAAAGAGGAGTACGGGTTTGCACTCCGGTCAACCTACTGCCAATTTCACGACTGAAAAAGCCTAAAGAGCTTAAATGTTTTTAACATTTGCAATTGATGAAATTAAATTATGGTCTCCTTCTAGAAACCTTATTTTTGATAAGTATAAATTAGTGAGAGGAGAAAATTTGCTATGACGATAATAGGAGCCTGGCATTATTTGTAACGGAACACGAAGGAAATCTAACCTATTTCAACATGAGTTGCCTACAAAATGGATTTTTCCTTCCAACGAAATGAGATTAAGGGCCATAAAGTATTCATTCATAATGCAGAATGACTTCAAAATGTCCAGTATGTTAGATAACTCGGCGTTCTTACTACACGCCGAACGTAAAGGAATCCCATGAGTAGAAATGATAGCCTACGTGAATAAACTTTTATGATGCTCCAGAGTCTTTATTTCAACTTTGCCTGGAACAAAAATGCTGTACAAGTGAAGCCACTAAACAATATAGACAGCATAGTGGGGCGATGAGAAAACATGATCATTCTTGAAGAGCCTATCAAGGTGGAGAACCACAAGCTCGGCACACCAGACCTACCGAAGCTCCTTGTATAACCAGGCGATCAGTTATCCCCTGATTTCCTCGTTCTCTTCAACGACCTCTATTGTATAACTTTTGCCCTCATCGTTGCTGTTGGTGGATCCTCGTAGACACCTCGCCATATCGGACGTTCAGAGCCTTTTCCCAGTCACCCATGGCAACATGACACTTTTTCATATTATTCTTTGCAACTTCCTTGTATCGTTTATGCTGCTTTCCCTGACAACGTTTTCCGTTCTTTAATTGAGAATACATCAGTTGCTTTGAAAGGCGTGTGTTAGGCATGGGGTCGAATTGGTCTCTTCAGCCATCTAAGAAACCATAATCGGTAATCTTATTTATATTAGGTAGATCGACCAATTAACAAGTTCACGTTCCTAGAAATCTTACTCCGGAGCATGTTTATCAAACTCTCATTGGCGTGAACGCTCTGAGAGTATGTACAATGCAGCTTCAAAAATATGGGTAACAAGAGATCGCACGGATAAACTTCATTTCACAGGCTAATAAGAACGAGGCCGAGGTGTTGTAACATTTCGTTATCAAGATAAATCACCGTTTCTATATCGGCAAGATTCCTTGCACTCGGTTGCACATACGTGAATATGAAGAGGCTGAGCATGCGCTGATAGGAATATAAGTTAGTTAAGCTCATTTTACTGTACAGTCTATTAGCAGTGATCTACACTGCCCCTTAGTATCATGTCACTCCATTCCCTGCCATGCATAGGAGGAAGAATATTGAGAGAGCTCTGGCGTCGTCTAGTAGGCTATAAACAAATTCCTAAACACTAGAGTTCTCAAATCCAATTATGTAGGAAAGAGGTCAAATACATGTTCATCAGATGACAAGTATGATAACCTGGACAAGGAAAACTACGGATATTAATAACGTATTCATAACGCTCTGCACTTAAAGTGGTCAGCATTGATCTTGTCACATGTGCGCCAGATGTGTGATCGCAGGGGCACTAACATTTCCCCTGTTCTCTTCACAGTACAGAGGAATGATTGAAGAAATCATCAGTAATTTTCACGTCATTATAAGCGCTCTCTTGGTCTTCTCCTGAATCTGCATTGCTGGAGACGAGTGATCACAATCAGTACGATTCATCATCTACACCAAATATAAGTTATTAGGGAATTACAGTATTCAAATCTCTGGACGCAATACTATTCAGAATGATTAGATGTTTAGAATCGATATCTTAAAAGACTTCGAGAATGAAGACTCTCTTCTGTGGTTCACTTTCCAATGGTGAAGAATTAACTGCATGATGCAGAGAGACTACAGCAGTTCCCGGAATGGTTAAACGAATGGTTTCTGTCTTGTCGAGCGACCAGGTGATCTCCAACCTCACGTACATCAGGACATGAGGCGTGATAGCTCTGGTACATCGCCATTGACTAATGACATATATCGCCATGTTTCTAACCTTATAAATGGATGTGGTTCTTTCAAAATATCCAGTGTCAACGATCACTTCTTCCTGTTTTTACCTTGGGACAATGATGGTGACAGTAAGTTACGAGAAATGAACATCCTGTTCAATTCAGTCTATGCAATAAATCTCATTTCTATCCCACTCAGGATGTTAGCAAGTCATTCTCATCAAAATTAAGGTCAAAAAAAGAATTACACAAGGAAAAACTACCAGTATGATGAATCGGAAACACTTTACGAAGTTCTGTAAGCAATTACAGTATCATTCCCTTTAACACGTGACGAATGTGGCATTTTGTGTGCCTTTCTCTTTAAAATAATTCAGTATGAGACAATGTCAGAGACTTTTTCTTAAAATTATTCATAATATAACATGTACATGAATAATAGAAGTATAAATGAGTATAAAAGCCCTCTATTCAGTTTTGCGCCCAACAACCAACATTTACATAACTAATGAATTACGAACGCCTTCGCACCTACAAGTAGTTATCAAACCACCCGTAGATCCAGTTACCAACATTTCAGTTCTGTATCTCCAAATGAGCAATGTGAAGAGTACATAGCTCTTTTGTTTACCAGTAGCCACTTTACAGCTAATGGCACATCTCAGAGTTTTACTCCATTTGATTTGCATCAAGTAAGAGCTTGAAAACGTTTAGAAAAAGCTATGTGTAAACAATTGATAGGAAATCTGTTACCTGGGCGACAGGCCTAAATGCAGAACACCGGGCGAGTTGGCCGTCCGGTTAGGGCCGCTCAGTTGTGATCTTGCATCCGGGAAGTAGTGGGTTCGAACCCCACTGTCGGCAGCCCTGAAGATGGTTTTCCGTGGTTTCCCATTTTCACACCAGGTAAATGCTGGGGCTGTTCCTTAATTAAGGCCACGGCCACTTCCTTCTCACTCCTAGGCATTTCCTATTCTATCGTCGCTATAAGATATATTTGTGTCGGTGCGACGTAAAACAAATTGTAAAAAATAAAAAAACCCAGATCATTGATGATTGAACGAAACAAAGTTTTTGAATGGTCTAGTTTAAAGCTCCAGAACTCCTACATTCCCTTTTTATTCCCCGTCTACACTTACTGAGTTAATCTCAATTTATGGGTAAGTGTCGAAGATTTCCTTGCAGGCCGCTGAGATAAGTTTGATGATTGCGGTGACGAGATTTCAGATGTTCACATTGTTAAATTTTAGTAAGAAATTCTTCTTGTTTCCGTTTCTTAAACAATATGTTCTGTGTAGAATGTCACAGCTTAATTTACTCTTTTATAATGAAATAATCGTAGAATAAGACATTGCAGATACGTCTTAAGCAGTACCAAATGAATCTGGCCCATCTTGGATGGCAATAAGAATGCATTACTAGGACAGTCGTAGCTACTTCTCAAGATGAAAATAACATTTCAACAATATTTATGTTTTGAAGAATTTATTAGCAAGCAATCCGTCGTACTTCGGTGTCGAGAAAACACAATGTTGTTGATATCACTGACAGCGACCTGTTTGCATGTAAAACATTACCCGTTAATGGCAAAATCTTGTTCACAGGAGGACGATGGACATCTGGATGGGGTGTTAGTATCTACCTCAGAGTAAGAAGGTGGATGTTCTATCATATGTGTAACTACGCTTGAAGAACGTATATTAAATCACCACACTATACAAATATGATCCTCCTGAATGGTTTGCTACATCGAAGAAATGTGCTTTGGATTTAGGTGGTGTTCACTTATACGGTCTGTACAGTGATTCGCTGTTCATGGTGGAAGTTTAATTTGATAATTTTTTAACTCTGACGATTGTATCTTCCTGTTCTGACACAGATGTTCCTCGCACCACCGAAAAGTAATATTTTCCATCATTCTGCTACGAACAAAGTTTTCCACCAGTAGCTACGAATGAGAATGTACAAAGTACGGTATTTAAATGTGTGTGTGAGTGTATGTACACATGTTTGCTTGTTTGTTTGCTTGTTTGTTCGTTTGTTTGTTTGTTTGTTTGCTTGCTTGCTGAGTCCAGTGAGTTGCATAATATGAGAAACAGTACAAATGTTAAAAGTTTAAGTGCGATTTTCTCAGAACTCAATTTAAAAACAATTGAATTATGTTCTTTTTTCCAGCTTCTATTAATAAGGGAGACCTAATAGTTTTAATAATAATAACAATGTTATTTGCTTTACGTCCCACTAACTACTTTTTAAGGTCTTCGGAGACGCCGAGGTGCCGGAATTTAGTCCCGCAGGAGTTCTTTTACGTGCCAGTAAATCTACCGACACGGGGCTGTCGTATTTGAGCACCTTCAAATACCACCGGACTGAGCCAAGATCGAACCTGCCAAGTTGGGGTTAGAAGGCCAGCGCCTTAACCGTGTGAGCCACTCAGCCCGGCCCTAATAGGTTTACCACATGTACTATCAATGTACAGCAAATTAGTACATCCTTTTATGTAGTCAATAGCTCGTTGGATTTCCTCTCGTCTTGATAGGCAATTTCTTTTCCTTTTCGGTTATGATAGTTAAACACTGTTTCTTTTTTAAATGTTTTACTTTGTTTTCCTTAGATTTCTTTTCATATTGCTTCTGACGCGAGTGAATAAAACAACATGTCCTGTGGTACATATGCAAGATAAACACAAAGATATTCAAGAAAAGTAGTCTCCATATATACATTTTTGAAAGGAGTATTGACGTCAATGAAAGCAAATATAAATTCTGTCCTACTGATAGGGAAAGAAAATTCCTGTGTTAAATTTGCCAAACAAATTACGGTAAAGAGATGTTATCATCATAGACCTACTAGTTACTGAAAAGTTGACATTAATTTAGGAATGCATTATCGGTATAAGCTATTTTAGAACTCACCTGAAGCACATGAAAATGTTGTTTTATTGTCTCCCTAGAAGATATATTCTACAACCAATACAAGTTACTCGAAGAACAGCAAATATGAGAGTCTCAAGGAACTCTTAAGCGTTAAATAAGTGGTTGATGAAGTTTACTATGTGTACCCCATGCGATATGAAATCATAGTGGTTGAAGAAAGAGTCATAGCACTTACTTGTCATTCAATAACACGTTACCTGTGTACCCGATGCATTTACTGGACGTATTAAAAATGGCGCCTACGGAAGGTAGAGGCCAGCCAAGGCAAAGAAGTGTATAATAGGATATCGATATTGACGTATGCTAGAAGGCCATGACTAACTTAAACCTACCACTATGAAGGCGGTGTACAATGGTGTAGAATCGATAGAATTGTTTTTAAAAAAATAAGAAGGATAAAACAGATTATTATAAAAACTGACTTAAAAAATTGACGTGGTGAGAACAAGATATCCTGAACATCGCTCCCAGAAATAAGCGAGATTGGCAATATTTAGCGTGAAGTATTAAGCTGAGAGGACGAAAATATTGAGCGAATCGAATAGATAAACGTCGAAATACTGTAAAGAGGGAATAAAATCCTGAAGCTTTGAAAAATACGTCCAGATACTTAGACGCAAAGTCGTTTGAAAACCAGAACTTGATTGAGACGTGAGAGCTCGAGATTGAGCCACATTTAGTAAAAATAATCGCAAGGACAACCTAAAATAAGAAGCAATCACCATAAAAATATATATATTCTACGCAGAACCATGATGAGTTTATATTTTCCAGAATCAACGTATATTGTCTACTGTGTTGCTGAACAGATGATGGCTTGCTAAATCGGCATTGACCAACCTGGAGGGAGATGTCATCCTGGCCGTTAAAACCACCCGACCCGTGTGGAGGAGGTCACTTTACATGAGATACCAGTGGTGGAGATCCTGCCCAGTTCCCGATCCAAGGACTACGACCACACCGAAGAGCAACTAAGGCCCGAGATATTGAATGGCGAGCTAAGTAGTATAATTTCTTATGTAGAGTATTACCAGTATATACAATAGATCTGAATAGCCTAAGCGTGAGATAATTAAGTGTGCTGTGAATATAAGAAAGTGCAGTGTGAAATATTTAAGACGATATCTTGTTACTGAATGGTATCGTGTTTACTACATTATTTTATCCAAGGATGACGGAATACGATTTTAAAAATGCGACATAATGTAACAGCTGTTTTCAAAGAATCCCGGTTAGTTACAAAGATCCATGAGTGATGTAGTACTAGTCAAACCCAGTTACGTCACAGAGGGACGCATGTTGAATTGGTTAAATTAAGTTACCATACTCTTTGCTGTGTGACTTTATTGAAAGGATAGATACTGAATTTGGGGTTATATATGGAATTGTATGATAAAATGCGTTTTGAGGAACGAATTCTGCGCTATTGATGAGATACGTATCGTTGTGTTTAATTAATATTGGAGGTTAAACGCAGTAATTGTGGACGTTAAATGAATTAAATATGGGTCGAATTGAGGGTTAATAGTGAGATAATGGAAGTGTGTATAGTATTTTAAATGATATATTGCGCAGATTAACAGGAAGTAAAGCGTATATGATATGTCTAATGTGCGATGTTGGAGCACATGTAATGCGACTACAGAATATAAGTATGCCCCAGGGAGGAACCATAGCAAGGTATGGATAATAAAATTACGTATATTTTAATGAAGTGTGAAAGTGGTTTGACAATAATAACAACCGGTGCTGGGTAAATGAATACATGATTATATCATATTCTGAATGAATGGTTATTGCGTGGAAGATCAAACTTGTGTGCAAGTGGTATAATAATGTAGTGTTGAAATATCTTTGTGTTGGCATTAGCACACCTATATATGAAAAATGCTTACTGGCTATATGTATATCGAGCTGGAATACGATACATAAGAAATTATTTAGCTAGAGTAGGGAAATTATTTGATATTTACGTAGGATATCATCGATGTTTTGTTAATATGAAATATTATTAGAGCGAATATTTAGTTAGGAGCCGTAATTTAAATGGCAATCGGACCGAGGAACTTAGTACGTCATTCAATATTTCATTTACTTCACTGTAGTCTGCACCAACGAACTCAGATAATTTTCAATGTAAATTAGGTCACTGATATTTATATTCAGGACACATTATTCAAATTCAGGTCATTTCCGCGGTAACTTGAACAATGTTATGATTGTATTTTTCGATGAAGGTATATAATTAACACCGTGAGTGATGGAATAATTTATTGATAAACCGAATTTTGACCGTGGTCTGAAGACTGTGATGTAATATACTTAAGTGACCAGATGTAAATTTTAATGGGAAGATAATTCATTTCAGGAATACGAAACCTAGAATGTTAAGATGTAAACTTAGTTTAGGAATTAGGCAGCGCTGGCCTGAAATATTTGATTCAATAATTAAAATATTTATTTATTAGATTGATAATTGGAAACTTATGAGCCATACTTGATATTAACCATTTCTTTTGCGAATCTTGACAATTTAGTAAATGTGTTTCTTGAATAGTTTTTTATATAATGAAATGAGTTTTCATTTATACTGGTAATCAATAGTTGTACTTAGTGAGTAAGGTTCTTGTTGTGCGGATATATATTTTTTTAAACGGTTGACTGAAGTTTACGTTCACAAAACTACTACTGAGCATTGAATTACGTAATTCTGAACCGCGTATGATACCGTTATTTCTCTTCGAACACACGTTAAACCAAACATAGGAAAATTAACCATTTTTCTGGAGGCATGAATACCCTGAGATATATATATGACTGACTAGTTGGGAATTACTGTGGTTACCCTGACCCGTAGGGTGCACCTGTAATATACTAGGACGGTGACAACTCTGAGAGCTGCTACTGTCGGAGAGAGAAACAACCGCAATAAATAATTCCTTAAACATCTCTCGGCAGAAAGGCTGTTGAATAAGTGGAGCTTCTATTTTTCATTTTGCAACACTTGCATATCATCGCTTTCGTGTGAGCAGTTTATTTTTTATTATTTCAATTCCTACAGTATTCTGAACTTTTCCACAGTCAAGAATATATCCCGGCATTTCAGTTGTTGTATTGTGGTAGACAGAAGAAAGAAGCAAAACTTGACATTTCCGTGTTTATACATTCAGTTAGAAATTACGAATACCAAGCCATTAAAATATACTAACAGGGGCTCTCATTGTGTATATACACGACGGAGAATGTAAATTATAATGCCCAAGGCGTGCATGATGAACGGGTGTGAGGCACTGATTCAATGATAACACGTTCAGGAGCCACTGTGCGCACATACTCGGTGTGCTCACCTTGAGCTGCAACACAATGCAGAATCCTGCGCGGAATGAAGCCAATAAGGCCCAGGATCACGTCTTGCAGAATTGCGGCCCTTGCTTGCTATACCACGAAGGTCACTTTATTCACAGTTTGGGGTGGCTGAAGGCAATTTTTCAGGCATCCATCATCTCCCACACACCCTCAATAGAACTTATGTCCGGGGGTCTGGTGGGCCACTATAATAGCATAATATTCTGGAGAGCATACACAGTGATGCCAGCAGACTGAGGAAACATCAGTTTTTGCAACGGTCGCCATTACAGGGGAAGCCACTGGATTGGCATCCCTGTCCTTAAACTGTCAAGCACTCATTTTGCTCTCAATAATCACTAGTGGCGATACCAATAGCTCTGCTGTGCCTGGGGTATCTCTCGATGAAATGATCAGTGTTGCCCCTCTATACGCTATCGGACACCGTTACAACGACCAATGCAGTCAAGACACGTTATTCGGTGGCGTTTTCGACACTAGGACAGCCTCACACCTCGATGTTGTGGAGTAGTCGAACACTTGTTGCAGTTACACCGGATCGTTGGTCAGCTGCCGCAAACGACTACCAATCGCTTGTCGCGTAATGTGTGGTGCCACAGTAGCTCGAATTTCCATTGCTGTTACTCAACGTTCTGTCCGGGACATCCGAATTATGTGGGGATCCTACCACACTGTTATCCGTCGGATTGGTCCTGTCCTAGGTCTCCGAACATTTGTCCCTTTATTTGAACACCGCTTCCATGCACGTTGTACCGTACATACTATGTATTTGGGATAACATATTTAACTTCAATCCGTATAGATAACCCACTCTCACGTAGACCAATTATCCAGACCCTCTCAACCGGTGAAAAATTGTTTAAATCCTGCTCGTATCCTTCGGCGAGATATGTCTGTCAAACGAACACTTCACATCATGGCACTCACAGACTACACGTTAATTAAGCTTTACTGGGCTTCACAGTAGACCAGGGCCTCTCAGTGTGCATGCGCCTGGTGCATGCACTGTGCACGGTGCAAAAGACGACTTCGCTTGGTTGACCAGAGAGCAGACCCCCACTCCTTCATTTGGAGCAATAGTGCTCTCTCTCTCTCTCTTTCCCCACGCCTGTCTCGCTCGCTCCCCCTGTCTCCCTCTTCCTCACTTGCTCTGTAGCGCTCCAAATCCGAGCCGAGTTGAGCCGAGCTTAGCCGAGTAGCCCAGAGACGAAGCGTTTGTCCGAAATGAACCGAGCAGGAGCGATGCACTGTGCACGGAGCTCTTGCGCCTCGATTTGCACGCGTGAGATTTTAGGCGTTTGAAAGGCCCTGCAGTAGACGGTTCGTTCGTGGCTAGTCAGGTGGGGTAAGCGCTAGGAACCTTAAACCAGTATCGTTTACGTACGTAGCTGGCATTATTCAATTTCGAATTTCTGTTGTTGTACAGTATGTCTACCTGTTGTATGTTTTCCTCGGGAATTCTGGGACTGTTATTTGTTTCAGTATCACAAGGATTATCCCAGCTGAACGTTCAAATAATCATATTTATAGATTCAGCTGCAGTAACATATTAATGGATTATTTAAAAACGAAAATACAAGGAACTGATGATTAAAAAGCCTGATATTCATCAAGTTTATTTGAAAAGTCGGTATCATTACCCTCAGAGAATGAAAATTTACATTTAATAAACGATATAAATCGGTTGTTCAATGATAATATTTCCCTTGTCATGACGAAAACATTTCTGTGATACCACGCTAGATTACACAACAGTCTCATAAGGTGTATGAAGTACATCACTGCGAGGGAACCCCGAGGGTAAAAAGCCGGGCAACAGAGAAGGGAGTGGACTACAGCTTCAGCATTGGAGAAAGCCTCCAGGAGAAGACAAACTTGAAACTCAATCTAATGGGTCTCATCCGTGAGTCGCCAACACAAAACGCGTTAGAGTTCATCCCAAGCGTAACCCATCTACAGAAAGGAGGAGTTAGAGCTTGTCTTATGCCACGATAATTTTCTTCCATATAAATTAGAGTAAATTCACTGACATTTTAGAGGTTAATGGAAAACATGATTGATTTAGGTTTACCGGTAGATTTACCGGTACATAGAATAACTACCGTGGGTCAAAATTTCTGAGCCTTAACTTCTCCAAAATCTGTAAAGATAGACAAAGGAATGTAAAAACTATAAAATAATAATAATAATAATAATAATAATAATAATAATAATAATAATAATAATAATAATCCTATATGATATAGGCATACCTTATGAGATTCCTACCTGCATATCATCCCAGTACCTCCAATACACTTCAGTTTTCAGTCATGCCAATCTTCAACATTGATCTTGGGAGTTTTCTAAAGAATATAATTATATACAGTATAATGGTTCCAGGAAAATTTAGGCTTTTATTAATTATATGATATTGGAAGTACGAGCTATGTGGGCCTGAATTCCTTTGTTGTTAGGCCTAATTGAGGTTATCTCAAAATTGACATGAATTTCAAATGCGAGATTGATGAGACTGAATTTAATGTGTTATAAAAGACTAGCGTGGTTTACCGAGTGTATAACCGGCGATCGAGTCCTCTATGTCCCAGCTCCTTGATAGGCTGTAATGCACGCTAGTTTTACTGCATCCTTGCCATTATTCTGTTCCGAGATTGTCATTGTTACAACTAGCAACGACCACATTATAGTGAGTTTTGTAAAACTCTACTGGATCCTGGGAGTTTTTCTCTGGAACAGCGTGTGCATGATTTATTTTTTTGAAAACGTAGAATACGTAATGCGTGAGAAATACGCATGTAAATACCTGCGTGTTGGAAACTTAAACAAAAAGACATTTCACAGGCTGTCATAGAAATTAAGGGTAAAAGGAACATTTCATGACAAGAGAAGTAAGAATACATGTATCATTTCTGACAATCTTTCAGACACGTGCGTAACAGAATGGAACAAGATAAATTTATTCTTGAATAGTCACAAATAAATGCCTTTGCTGGCAGGACCTAGTGTTTGCAGTGCACTATGTCTTCTGGTATAGGCTAGAACAATTTTGTTACTTTCATAGATCTGTCTCTGTCTTATCCTTGGCTTTGACAATATGGAAGTGACTGAGGTATGAGTGATGCTAGTAATGCCAATCCTTATGCAGCCAGTCTCTGCTATGAATGGTGTGAAAATATTGCTCATAGGGTCAGACGGTGCATGCATTTCAGTGGGCTTGGCAGACTGATATGTAATAGCAACTCTGGTTCGGTGAGGAAAGCAACGGGAAACTACCTCACTCCTCATTTCCCTAGTACGCCTCTTCAGTGATGCCTAGGCCATCTATGACAGCTGATGGCAGAGCTGTTGAGGATCCAACCAGCCTTAGGGCTGAGGACTCAACATACAGTCACTAATAAAACTAAAATGCTTAAAAAATTTCAAAAATGTGTAAAGAAAGGCGATATTTATCAGTATGGAAAATTAAACGTGTATAACCTAACCTGTTAATTTACAAAGAATGTTATAATAATAATAATAATAATAATAATAATAATAATAATAATAATAATAATAATAATAATAATAATCGTATAGCCTCAGTTACCGTGTGCAGACATTTCAATTTGACGCCATCTGGCTGTGTGCTCGTCAATTTCGACGTTCCGTTTTACTCTAGGCCCACTAGATGGCTCACCGAGTAAACCGAAACTCTCTTGGGCGTCTATGGCTGAGATTTTAATGAATTTTGTCGGGTAAACACCAAATGTGTCACCAAAGATCTTTTACATGCCGACATCGTAGACATGGAGTGTCAAATGGACTTTTTTCCGTCCTTCAAAAATCAGACTACTAATCACTTCGGAATTATTTTTCAATATAAATTGTACTTCCCTGTCAGTAGTGCATACAAATTGAAGGAGAACACAACAACCATCTTTTTAGGAGTTGAGTAGGTCCATTTAACAACAGACAAGTAAAGATATGTTTCTTTCTCTATGAATACGATAGCCTTCAAATATCATGGAATTCCGTTCCACTTACCATGAAATAAGCTGTTAGTTAATGGGTACATGGTGTTAAGGAGGCTCATCGAATTCAGCATGGCAGTCTTATTTGAGGTCAATTCGTGTGTTTTCTAGGTCGCGGCGGAGTTTTAGGCGTGTCTGGTTGATTCCCGTAGCCTGATGGCTGTGTGATCGCTATCGTATCAATACTCATCTTCATATGCCTACAACATATCTCACTACAAATCGCGTGCAATAGAGAATACCTCCTTCCACTTCGAGATGGGGTCAGGAAGAACATCCGGCCGCAAAACAGCGCCAAATCCAGATCACGTGCTGACCCAAATAGAGTGCAGCAAATTACAGGAAGAATAACAATATTGGAATAGCTAAAAGTTCGTAGGACCGATGATGTTAATATCTCTGAATTTGAGCGCAGTCATATTAGAATTAGCTCTTGTAACGCCGAATGTTTCATTTCGCCTGCTCACCTCTAGAGGGCATAATTTGCATGAGAATGATGAGTAAAGAAAACAGAATTCCATTTACATATCTTGATAAGGCCGAGTGATCACGGGTCTAGTTACTTCCATTACATTAGCCTGGTGTGCTGTAATTGCTGCAGAATAACTGTAGCTGGAAGAATATTAACGTCAAGCACAACATTCATCAGGGTTTCACCCGGTTTCACCTTGTAGCTGAGTGTCCTAACGCAAGCTCTATAATATGGCTCTGAACCCCATGATTTATGATTCAATCTTACGTGGCGACACAACTAACTGTGTGCTTAAATCAACCATATATATTAAAGCAGCTATTCCCAACTTGCCTTCCGTGACACCATGTTAAGAGTTCCACGAAAATTCATAAAACATATTTTGAGAAGTACTGTTGAAATAACTTCCCTCTTATCTCAGATCCATACTCAACCAACCAACCATGAAGTTATTACACCACTGATTTCCAACCAATTGGAATTATTGTTCGAATAACTTCACGAGTATGTATTTCCCTTCGTTATCATCTGACATGTAAGTCTGTGTCCGACTCCATGGCTAAATGGTTAGCGTGCTGGCCTTTGGTCACATGGGTCCCGGGTTCGCTTCCCGGCAGGGGAGGGAATTTTAACCTTAATTGGTTAATTTCGCTGGCACGGGGGTTGAATGTATGTGTAGTCTTCATCATCGTTTCCTCCTCATCACGACGCGCAGGTAGCCTACGGGAGTCACATCAAAAGACCTGCATCTGGCGAGCCGAACTTGCCCTCCGACACTCCCGGCACATTTCATTTTCATGCAAGTCTGTCTCAGAAACCCTTGCATAAAGTAGCCAATCAGTTTGGATACTTTTCAGCCTACAAGAAGAAGAGCAATTGGATGAGCTGAAATGTAAATCGATGTTGAAAATTAAATTCAACTTTTTGAACATCATCATCATCATCATCATCATCATCATCATCATCATCATCTGTTTACCCTCCAGGTTCGGTTTTTCTCTCGGACTTAGCGAGGGATCCCACCTCTCCCGCCTCAAGGGCAGTGTCCTGGAGCTTCAGACTCTTGGTCTGGGGATACAACTGGGGAGTATGACCAGTACCTCGCCCAGGCGGCCTCACCTGCTATGCTGAACAGGGGCCTTGTGGAGGGATGGGAAGATTGGAAGGGTTATACAAGGAAGAGGGAAGGAAGCGGCCGTGGCCTTAAGTTAGGTACCATCCCGGCATTCGCCGGGAGGAGAAGTGGGAAACCACGGAAAACCACTTCCAGGATGGCTGAGGTGGGAATCGAACCCATCTCTACTCAGTTGACCTCCCGAGGCTGAGTGTACCCCGTTCCAGCCCTCGTACCACTTTTCAAATTTCGTGGCAGAGCCGGGAATCGAACCCGGGCCTCCGGGGGTGGCAGCTAATCACGCTAACCACTACACCACAGAGGCGGTCCTTTTTGAACAATAAACATAAAATTCAACGAACCGTCTTGAGATCCATTTCGGTTTTTTGTGAACAAAGTCTTCCCTTCAATCTCGCAGAAATCTTTAATATATTACTCCAATTCGCCACATCTCATTCATGTGGACAAGCATTTTCAAGTTTGATGAAGATTAAAACCAAACAACGAAATAGGCTATTGTCTGTCGAAGAAGAAATTTTTGTATGCCTACCAAAATTACGGCCAAGAAGAATTTTTCAATAGTAAAACCGTTCAAAAGACGGCCAATGATATCTTGGTGTTTATTAAAGTTGCGGGTGTTTCTTTGCACAAAAAAGGGCATATATTTCCGCCGAGAAATGAATCCCAGCGTATGCACTTAAAATTCAGTTTTCAACAAAAAAAGGGCATATGAAGTTTCTTGGTAACTTTAATGGTTGTTTACTGTGAAAGCACGCGTTCTAGAACACCCAGCGGCCGAGCGCTATTCGGCTGATTTTTTTTGGTTCGTCCTGCTAATTCACGCTGGACACCAGAACGTGGCGAAGTTTACTGCTTAACATTTACATAACAATGAAGGCTACAAACAAACAGTCATTGTTCGATAAAAAGATCGTGTCTCCCTGTGCTCTTCCTATCCATTATTCAGCGGGCGAATTGGCCGTGCGGTTAGGAGCGCACAGCTGTGAGCTCGCATCAGGGAGATAGTGGGTTCGAACACCACTGTCGGCAGCTCTGAAGATGGTTTTTTCGTGGTTTCCCATTTTTACACCAGGAAAATGCTCGGGCTGTACCTTAATTAAGGCTACGGCCGCTTCCTTCCCATTCCTAGGCCTTTCCTGTCTCATCATCGCCATAACACCTATCTGTGTCGGTGTGACGTAAAGAAAGTAGCACTATCCATTACTCTCCTTAAGATTGGTCACATCTCCAAGCCTCATACTGATATTTAGTCCATCAGAACAATATTCGTTGTGTTAATTTTCCTATGCTTACGTGTAAAGGAAAATGAATCTTACCGTACGGCACTCTAGGAATATACGTTTGCATGACATTTACGCACACCTACAGTATAATGTCCTCAAGGTTCATTTTCCATTACTCATAAGCATACGAAGATGAACACAACGAAAATTGTTCTGATGGACTGCATATCCACATGTGGCTGGGAGGCGTGGCCAATCCTAAGGAAAATATCGTATGGCTTTTAGTGCCGGGATATCCCAGGAAGGGTTCGGCTCGCCAGGTGCAGGTCATTGCATTTGACACCCGTAGGCGACCTGCGCGTCGTGATGAGGATGAAATGATGATGAAGACAACACATACACTCAGCCACATACACCAATTAAGATTAAAATCCCCGACCCGGCCGGGAATCGAACCCGGGACCCTCTGAACCAAAGGCCAGTACGCTGACCGTTCAGCCAACGAGTCGGACTTAAAGAAAATGATGGATAGGAAGATCATTGTGAGATATGACCTTTGCCCGAACAGCGACGAAATATCACTGACATCGCCGCTATTGTCCCATCAACGATGGGTACGTTCTACTAGTTGTTCATCAGCCCAACCAAAAAGTTGATGAATAAGTTATTATGGGGAGGATGGATGAATCAGAAAGTGATGGAAGCAGCTAGAGGAAAAAATATTCTAGACGTGGTGCTGATAAAACCAGTTAAGCTCTTTAAGTAAACTGAAATGATAGATGGTAGAAGTGATCATGAAGCTGTCTTTGTCTGAGTTTAAAATAAACGTGTTAGAAACGAATATCGTGAAAGTAGAATTATTAGGTGATACCATATGGCTGATAAGAGGGAGATGGGAAAATTTTTAAAACGCAACTATGAACAGTAAAACGGTAAATAAAAACGTAAACAGCCTATGGGATGGGTTTAAAGCAATTGGCGAGGAGTGTGAAAAGAGATGTGTGCCTTTCAAAGTCCTAAGAAATAGTAAGGACCTATTATATTATAACAGGGAAGTAAAGAGATTAAGAAGGAAGTAATACTAATAATTGCGTGTAGCTATTTCTAGCCGAGTGCAGCCCTTGTAAGGCAGACCCTCCGATGAGGGTGGGCGGCATCTGCCATGTGTAGGTAATTGCGTGTTATTGTGGTGGAGGATAGTGTTATGTGTGGTGTGTGAGTTGCAGGGATGTTGGGGACAGCACAAACACCCAGCTCCCGGGCCATTGGAATTAACCAATGAAGGTTAAAATCCCCGACCCGGCCGGGAATCGAACCCGGGACCCTCTGAACCGAAGGCCAGTACGCTGACCATTCAGCCAACGAGTCGGACAAGAAGGAAGTGCAGATTAGAAAGAAATAGAGTTAAGAATGGTTGCGGGAGTAAGGAGAGATTGAAGTAGCTCACTAGGAAATTGAATTCAGCGATAAAATCAACTAAGGGTAACATGATGGCAAGCATAATTAGCAGCTATTCAAAAATTAGGGAGCAATGGATGGCTATGTAAAGATACTTTAAAGCAGAAACTGATTCCAGGAAGGACAATCCAGAAATCATTAATGAACAAGGGTAGTGTGTGAGGACTTCTAGAAGGTAGAAGTATTCAGTCAGCAAGATGTAAAAGAAGTTGGATATAAAGATAATGCCCTGATAGAGGAGGTCACTAATACTGGCAAAATACTGAAATTTACCTATGTTAATAAAGTCATTTATAAAAAAGATACAAAACTTGAAAGCTAGAAAGGCAGCAGAGGTTGATGATATTTCTGGGGACATATTAAAGGCTATGCCATATCTGAAATACTTATATGATTACTGTTTACAAGAAGGAGCGATACCAAATGTATGGGGAGTTGCAATAGTAGCCCCAGTGTACAAGGGAAATGGTGGCGAACAGAAAGCGGAAAATTACAGGCCAGTCAGCTTGACATGTGTTGTTTGTGAGCGGTGCAAAATTACTAACTGTTCGGGTTTAGGAAATGATATTCCAGTGAAGCTCAACTTGTAGGATTTCAGCAAGATATAGCAGATATTTTAGATTCAGAAGGTCAAATGGACTGTATCGCTATTGGTTTGTCCAAGGCATTTGATAGGGTAGATCATGGAGATTACTGACGAAAATGAGGATCATTGGACTAGACGAAAGAGCGTTTGAATGGGCGGCTACATTTCTAGAAAACAGAACTCAGAGAATTAGAGTAGGTGAAGCATTATCTGATCCAGTAATAATTAACATGGGGGCTCCCGCGGGGCAGTACTACTGGAACATTATATTTTCTTATATATAAGAAATAATATGAGTAAATAACTGGCTAGGCTATCGACTCACACATCTCCGGCTTGAATAAGAATTGTGCGCTGTCCTTGTAACAAAGAAAGGCATCATAATACAGTACTGCACAGTACTCATGTATGGTGCAAAATGAATCCTCGTCCTAAGAATTAGGCCTAATATTATTGACTATCCCATGTTTCATGGTTTTGTTGGTTAGTGACCTCTGGCTTGTCAGCTTTTAAATAATGGATCATTCAATTTCCAACAGGACACAACTATTTAAACATTCGTAACGGGGTCCCACCATTCACCGTTTTTATTGGTCAGGGTACGTGATGCAAATAAGTTCAGATACCTCTAACACAGGTGAGACACAGTAATTACCCGTTTAGGGAAAAAATAGAGGTGTTACATGTTTCGATATCCAAGCGTATATCTTCAAGGAAAATAACAGTCCGGCCAGTATCCAGTATACGGGTGATAGCGGGTTCGAACCCTACTGTCGACAGCCCTGAAGATGGTTTTCCGTGGTTTCCCATTTTCATACCAGGCAAATGCTGGGGCTGTACCTTAATTAAGGTGTCAGTGGGACGTAAAGCCAATAGCAAAAAATAAATAATAACAGTCCGACTCCTTGGGTGAATGGTCAGCGTTGAGGTCTTCGGTTGAGGAGGTCCCAGGTTCGATTCCCGGCCGGGTCGGAGATTTTGATCGCGTCTGATTAAATCTTCTGGCCCGGGAGCCGGGTGTTTGTGTTTGTCCCAACACTTTCTTCTTCATATTCAGACAACATACTACACTATCAACCCCCACAGAAACACGCGATATTGATTACATCTTTCCATGTAGGGTTGGCGTCACGAAGGGAATTCAGCTATAAAACGGGGCCAAATCCACATGTGCGATACACTTCCCACCCGAAACCTCAACAGTGTGAGAAATGCGGTAGTAGTAGTAGTAGAAGAAGAAGAAGAAGAAGAAGATCTTCCACGAGAATAACAATTCAAATATTATTATAAATCGTCAATAATTATTATTTACGGTTTGTTTAGGAGTTCGGCTCTTTGGCTGTATGGTCATCTTCGATTTCCGGCCGGGTTAGGTATTTTAGATGTATGGTCTATTGGTCTGGCTCGGGGACTAGATTTTTGTTTATTTTAATACACATTTTGTCCTATAGGCCTATATGCAACACACCATACCAGAAACCACCACAGAAGAAAGAAAACGTAATAGTGAACACATGTCTCCATACATTGTTGGAGTCGGGAAGGGTATCGGGTCGTAAAACTGAGCCAAGTCGACATGCGTGAGTCAGTACACAACCAGTGGGTGAGAAAAGTTGCAGAAGATTGTGAATATATCAAGTACTCTTACTGCCGAAATAAATTCAAGATGTTGAACATTTATGAGTAGATGAATCAATAAATGAATACCACCACTGTATGCTCTAGAGCTCAGAGTTTGCCGGGTAGAGTACATCAATGGTATTCCCTGCCTGTCCTAAGAGAGACTGAGAGGGAAAACCCCATGGGCTTCCATCTTGAGAGCGTTAGTTGGTAACTACGGGACCCCTAGCTGAGTTCCATTGCTACCATTCGCTCGTGCCACATTCCTCGGTTTCATTTCGCCTATA
This sequence comes from Anabrus simplex, assembly GCF_040414725.1. Lineage (NCBI taxonomy): Eukaryota > Metazoa > Arthropoda > Insecta > Orthoptera > Tettigoniidae > Anabrus > Anabrus simplex. The sequence goes on from NC_090265.1 coordinate 1,366,779,033, forward strand.
AGTAAACTCGTGTCCTCATTTTGGGGTGTTGTAGCTCTTCTCAGGCATATCCCCTATGGAGGTGAGCGGCATACAGCATTATTTTTAACCACATACATGCCCTCCCGACATTCTTAAATCTCTGGCGGTACCGGAAATCAAACTCGGGCGTCCGAGGACAGCATCTAATAGTACTGACCGTTACGCTTCGTCCCTTCGTAAACTCTCGTTCTCTTCCGAATCCAACGGTGTTAAGATTCACAATGTCCGTCGCCTTTTCTTTTCTTTCACCGATATCCTCATTCTTCGAACGGTAGGGCTATTCTTAAAAACATGTTCTGCGATTAGTTTTAAGAGAGGACGGTTTTATACTTTTACTTCCTCGTAAAACAATAATAACCACTACCTCGAGGTTTTGTCTGCAGGAAAATTAGAATACTACGGAAAATAATTTCTAGAAATATGGAATGTAATTTTAACACTGCTATTTCTTTAATCTCGCCGGAGGTCCCGGGTTCGATTCCCGGCCTGGTCAGGGATTTTTCTCTCGACCTGAGGGCTGGATCGAGGCCCACTCAGCCTACGTGATTAGAATTGAGAATCTATCTGACGGTGAGATGGCGGCCCCGGTCTCGAAAGCCCAGAATAACGGCCGAGAGGATGCGTCGTGCTGACCACACGGCCCCTCGTAATCTGCAGGCCTTCGGGCTGAGCAGCAGTAGCTGGGCAGGCCAAGGCCCTTTTAAGGGCTTTAAGTGCCGTGGGGAGAGGGCATTTCTTTAATGTATTAAATTTACTGCCTAAGACCATGGGATTACCACCTTTCCATTACTCCAACATTACTTTCCCATTAGTAATTTCAGGAAGTGATGAATTATATATTACATCAAATCACAATATTTATTTAACATAAAAACAGGAGGGATATTATTAAAAGGCAAGAAGAGTAGACAAGTCCAAGTTTCCTGACGTAGTAGGAAAACGGACTCGGATAAAAATCAGCAAAAAAAATTGTTCATTGATATTGTCTCTAATTTCCCACCATATGTAGCCACGCTTTTTATTCCGATCAGTGCAAGCGAAGTTTCCCTAATGGAAAGCATCTTTCTTGTGGCTCTGATTAGAAATTGAATGTCCTGAGAATTACTTCAAGTCATCTTAGAACTGCAAATTCCCTCTGGTTTTGTTTAGATAGCCTTTATGGAGCACGTGCTAACAAAAGGTGACGTAATTCGAAGCAAAGTTAGTGAAAGGGTATTGAAGAGTTTAGATGAAGAGCGAAGCATGACCTCTGTCTATTTACTTAACGCCGAGTTGATTGACGAGCAAGGCAACAAACTGTCCTAGTGGTTTAACAAAGTGAGAGTAACAAATGAAGCTCGAGTGGCGGATATTAAATTATCTGGTCCAGTGATTCACGCTGTAATAGGTCAAGTGATTTACGAAAAGTTCAAATATACGGTGTGTGATAGGAATAATATCCAAAGACCATGTACCGAACAATTATTACACAACTAGCAAATGTACCCGTGCTTCGCTACGCTACGATATTCTACATTGTATACGGATATCGAAGTAAAGTACTGTACATGCAGTGAATAAGATTATTTTAAATTTCATGCCTCTTAGCGTTATCCAGAAACAGCAGCTGGAGGTTCCCATACGTTGTTTCCAATGTAAAGTGCGAGTTGCGGAGTTGTGATGATAATGGCAGGCTCACTTGCCTACTGCGATTCACAATCGAGTAGGAAATTTGTCATTATAATGGGAGGCCCCATTACCTACTCCGCGGTCACAGTCGATTTGGAGAGTTTTCGTTACAATGAAAAGTGCCCTTTCCTACTTCCAGACAGATTACAGTTGAGGAGTTTTTATTATAATAGCAGGCACCTTCCCCACCGCCAGTCAAAATTGAGTTGTGCTGTTATCATTATAATGACAGGCCCCTTTTCTTAATGACAGTCACACTGAGTTGGTGAGTTTCCATTATAAGCAAGGCCACTATGCCTAATGCCAGGCACATTTTACTTGGGTAAATTTGTTTATAACGGCGAGCACACTTGTCTACTCCCAAACACAATCGCTTAGGGGAGTTTTGTACAAAATTACATGTTCCCTTGACTTCTGCCAGTCAAATCGAGAAGGGAATTATTAATTACAATGTTAGTACCTCCTTACTAATGTTAGTTACAAATGAGTTGGAGATGCTTGCTTGCTTGATGCTTGTTGTTTTAAGGGGCCTAACATGGAAGGTCATCGGCCCATGAGTTGGAGAAGTACTCCATTCCTACTGCCAGTCAACGTCGATGTGGAGAGTAATGATTACAATAGCAGACGCCCTCCTGCTGAGAGTCACTATCGATGTAAAATATTAATGTTAAAAGCACCCTTTCTACATCGCTACAGATCGACTTCAATGAATATGTATAAATCGACATACGGAGTATATGTATGTTTACAATATTGCAATATTGCAAACCTTCATTTACAGATTAACTGCTGCTAAACAGTACATCATATCGACAAACGAAGTTTACTATAAGACGCCTCATTTAGCGGTCTAAATGGCTGGTCTTAAGATATATTCTCCTGTCTCATCTATTTATGGGTGAAATTTAGTTAGGAACGTTGAATAGGGTGATATTCGAGTAAGGTTTTCATTACTTTTGGGTACTAGTAGGACAGCTACAAGCATTAAATTTGGCTCACGTATGGATACTGGGTGGGCCAATGTTCGTGTAGAATTAGATTATTCTAAATTTCGTATAAGTGATTCAAACTACGAATTATACGTGTAGAAAGAGCAAAATGTAGGTATAACTGAGATTGTGCCATCCGATTTGCGATACGACTTACCGTTTAGCGCGAAATACCTCGAAATGAAGATCTGCACCGACTTTAAAATTGCCTAACTGTTCCGAATTTTTTCGGGGTAAAAAATTAAATATTTAAAGATCTCAGAAACTTTCCGACGATTACAGGCTAAGATATAATTTTACCAATTTTCAATTTTCTAGCTCGTCAGGCAGATTGTGCCTCAATCTTGCTTTGGGGGAGGAGGGTGGAGGTTAAAATGAGGACTTTCAGGAAACTAAAGCCAACTAATATGCAGACGGTCATTATTACAAGTGAAACGGATAACTGTACGAACTCTTTGCCAAAATAGTCGATATACAGGCACATGGTCGTTACGATCGCATTTATATAGATAAGGAATCTGCTCTACGTACAACACATTTTGGGCTATGCCCGTTGGATTTACCCTGCAATACAGACCGTTTATTAATATCTCCCTTATTAATCCTATCGAAAAAGTGCACATGAGAAGAAAGTTTTAGAAATGGAGTTCCATCAAGGTTGGTCAATTTCCAGTCAGAGTGGTCTTGTATATATCGTGGGAGAGTAAAATCACTGCTTCGGTTCCCTATAAACCCCCAGTCCATTCTGGGAATTTGACATGGTATGGATCTAAAAATTACCTTTGGACAGGTGGATGCTAAATATGAAGTTTGGTTGAAATATCTCCAGTAGTTTTCAAGTTATAAGAAATACGCTTTACACGCACCCGCTATTGAGTTAAGTCCGGTGGGACTTGTACCGAAAACCGGTCCGTTAATGATATCTCCCTTATTAATCCTCGTATCGAAATGATGCACATGGGAAAAGGAAGTTTAGAAATTCATTTCCATTAAGGCATGTAGATTTCCACTAAGTTTGGTTATGTATATTTTGTGGGAGTGCAAAATCACGGTTTCGGTTTCGTATAAACCCCCAGTCATTTCAGGGATTTAAAACAATACTGGCCCTAAAACCTACCCAAGGACAGGTGTATTTTAAATATGGGGTTTGGTAGAAATATATCCAGTAGTTTTCAAGTTATAGACAGACAAACAGACAAACAAATAAACAGACACCAAAGGTAAAAAATTATGCAGATGGTCATTATTACACCTCAAGCGGGTAACTGTACAAAAATTTCCCCAAAATAGTCAATGTGTGGACACGCCTTTGTTACGATTTTATTTATATATAAAATCTTTCTTCCGGTCTCTGTAAATATACCCAAGAGTGCGGAACCCATTTATGAACGTTTTAAATACGACCATAGAACTGTTATTGATAATTCCAGTTCCGAAGTGTTCAAGACTAGGTTCTTATCACTTATTTGAAACTTTATTTTGCAATATTTACGACTGTACATCCTCGCAATACCAATAGATATCTCGACAGCAATTGAACGAGTAAACATGGGTACAGAAGCCATAAGTAAATGGTCCTATCAGCATGGACTCCTTTTAAACCGATAAGAATTTTAAACCCAAGCTTTTTTCGACCCAGTGCATATTTCCAGTAACTATCACATGTGCATTTCTGACGTAGAACTTGAAAGTCAAGTTTTGCCCTTTTGCCAGAACGTACAAGACTTGGGAGTAACCAAAGACGGTCTCACGGTCCGAGCAGGCAATATCTGTGAGTAGACGAGGTTTTTCCACGTTGCACACTTTAAACCATTTAAGATGTACTTGTTTCGTTCGGTTTAAAGAAGGACTAGTCGAAACCCTCGATCTTAGAATATTCGACTATTGTGACGTAGTTTACAAAGACACGAAACTGAACCTCGAGATAACACCGTTCGCAAAATGCCTGTGTAAGATTTATGTGTAATGGAATCTGAAATTTTCAGATCATGTTACCCAGTGTTACGCTGACCTAAGACAGATGCACGCTGCATACCTGACTTCACTGCAACGAATCCTTACCTTACAATCCCGAGGCCACCTGCAGGAACGATTTCACAACCGTTCTGCACACTATGAACATGACACTGCTCGCTAGTCCTAAACGTAAACCCTCAGCATACAACAATTCCTTTTCTGTTGTGGCCAGCCGTAAATGGAACCTCCTTACGAAGGAGGTCAGAAAGGTATTAAACCACGGAAACCTTAAACGAGTGTGCTCAAAATATCTTCATGGGATAAGTTCGTTGAACGACAGCTGTTCTTTTCTTATTTAAATAACTATCATTTCATCGTCATTACTGTTATTAAAACAAGTAGTAGAGCAGTAGCAGTACTCAGCTGTGGTTCCTAGTTTAAGTAATCCATCTCATGATATCTATTTTGAATTACTTTTTACCAAGGCCACGGCCGCTTCCTTCCCATTCCTAGCCCTTTCCTATCCCATCGTCGCCATAAGACCTGTCTGTGTCGGTGCGACGTAAAGCCACGAGCAAAATAGAAATTATTTTTTACCCAGAGTTGTGACATGGTTACTAAAACTTTTCCCAGTGTGAGATCATTAGATTTTAAATAATAGTACGATCAACTAGACTATTATTATTATTATTATTATTATTATTATTATTATTATTATTATTATTATTATTATTATTATTATTATTTAGACGTTTACGGCCATTAGAGACCACAACAAGCAACATTTACCATTTTTAGAAGCTTTCCTTGCAGCACAGTATCGTTGCACTCTGACAACCTGTCTCCTTTCTGCTGTCCACCCGCTGTTCTGCTGTTCTTCTTCACGAAAGCCGTGGAAGTTATTGATCTGATGTCGGTATTTGGTTCTGTTAACAATGTCTTCACGATTTAGTACAATTTTTTTTTCAAATCCTTCCTGATCTCCCTGGACCACTTACCACATGTGTTAAGTCTACTGTCGAGTATTATTATTATTATTATTATTATTATTATTATTATTATTATTATTATTATTATTATTACACTTTAATTTCTTCGTTGGTATTATATTATTGTACTTAGCACAGTTTCAGTTCTTTATTATTTTATGTTACTAATTTTTATCACTGGTAAATTACAAGACAGGAATACGTATCCCTGACTTTGCTAGTTAAAATAAATTATCTATCTATCTATCTATCTATCACCGAGTGAGTTGGTCGTGTGGTTAGGGGCGCGCAGCTGTGAGCTTGCATTCGGAAGATAGCGAGTTCGAACCCCTTTATCGGCAGCCCTGAAGATGGTTTTCCGTGATTTCCCATTTTCGCACCAGGCAAATACTGGGGCTTCCTTCCCACTCCTAATCATTTCCTATCCCTTCGTCGCCATAAGACATTTCTGGGTCGGTAAGAGGTGAAGCCAATTGTAAAAATGTTAAAAAATATCTATCTACTGTAGTGTAGTGTTGCAGGATTACTACTGCTACTACTTTACACATCAGTGTCGTCAGCGTCATTCAATGCATACTACCTCTTGCGCCAGTAACGATTTATTCTTAAATGAACAAATTTAATACCTTATCCAAATCTACACGTTGCCGGTTTAGACAGTGTGTCCTGTCAGACGAGAAGGCCACTCATCTGCCACTCGTAATCAGAATTCTCTTGCAATAAGGTCCGGCTCCATGGCTAGATGGTTAGCGTGCTGGCCTTTGGTCAAAGCTGTCCCGGGTTCGATTCCCGGCAGGGTAGGGAATTTTAACCTTAATTGGTTAATTTTACTGGCACGGGGGCTGGGTGTATGTGTTGTCTTCATCATAATTTCATCCTCATCACGACGCGCAGGTCGCCTACGAGTGTCAAATCAAAAGAACTGCATCTGGCGAAACGAACTTGTCCTCGGACACTCCCGGCACTAAAAGCCATACGCAATTTCATTTCATTTCTTGCAATACGCACCGTGAAATGTGGATAATAACGACCACAAACAGAAAACTAATAGAATCTTCAGAAATAAGCTGTGAAGAAAGAGTGCTGCAAGTGGGATGGGTAGATCGGATCACAAATGAAGAAATTCTGAATCAGGTTGGTTGAGTAGAACGAATTGTTGAATTTGATCAGAATAAGGGATGGATTCATATGACCCATCTCGAGGCAATCAATATCGTTCGGTTGTTTTCGGGAGAGGCTTAAAGGAGGTAAGAGGGTGATGCAGAGGTCAATACATGCATATAACAAAGTTATTAAAGTGGATGTAGGATGCAGCGGTAATGTAGATATGAAGATGCCTGCACAAGATAGAGTGTCATGGAGCGCTGCGTCAATATCTATCGACTAATGACCCAGCAACAGGATGGTCATCTTCTTTCCGCCACTCCTCTAGCAAACATCAAGTATTTACCACGTCCAATGTTGTTCAATTTCAGAGAGCTCTCAGAATAAGTTGTTTCAACATGGATACTACGTTGAACAAGCTGGTGTCTCATCAAAATCTGGATATTGTCAGCCTATTCCGGGCTTCTAACTAGGTCAAGAAGCTACCTATCAGGCACTCTCAGTCAGAATTTAATTGCAGTAGGTCTATGGTTTCTTTTCGCTCCTCTTCTAGCCAACAGTAAGTGGGCTCAATGTTACTTTAACTTCAGAGAACTCGCTGAATCCTGTATTTCTACCCGGCTACGCCTTTACCTTACTTTTGGAAAGCCGATCTTTCAGCACAAAGCACAGATCTGAAATATTACTGTATGTGCTATGGACTCGCAAGATACGGAACATAGAACAGAAAGTTGGTCGTCGCCATAAGTCCTATCTGTGTTGGTGCGACGTAAAGTCACTAGCAAAAAAAAAAAAAAAGAAAAAAAAAGGAAGAGGTAAAAAAAGGAAGAGGTAAAAAAAAAAAAGGACGAACTGAAACTTCTAAGATCTCCAATGGTTATCTACATAGAGAGTAAGCAATGATATCACTGAAACCACATTTCTACCCATGATAATCTTTTAAAATTTCACGACCGAGCTCGATAGCTGCAGTCGCTTAAGTGCGGCCAGTATCCAGTATTCGGGAGGTAGTAGGTTCGAACTCCACTGTTGGTAGCCCTGAAGAGAGTTTTCCGTGGTTTCACACTTTCACACCAAGCAAATGCTAGGGCTGTACCTTAATTAAGGCCACGGCTGCTTCCTTCCAACTCCTAGACCTTTCCTATCCCATCGTCGCCGTAAGACCTATCTGTGTCGGTGCGACGTAAAGCAACTAGCAAAAAAAAAAAAAAATCACGCTTGTATACAGCAGTAACGAAATCCATAAGGAAACATTTCAGGAGTGTATGATTACTCATAGAATGAATAAGAAATTGTCATAACAATATTGTCCTGAAATTCACAGCTGCTGAGTAAACTGCTTTAATTGCCCGCCTGGTGGCGATGGCCGTTAAGACGCCGAGTCTGTCGGTTCTAACATCGTAGTTAGCTGGTTCCAGTGCTGTTGGTGGAAAAATATTACCATACGAATGTTGGCTGGCAGTATCTTGCTATTTCTAGTGTTGAGTGTATTAGCTATGATAAGCTAACCAATATCTTGCTATTTCTAGTGGTCAATGTTCCAACCACATTAAGCTAATAGGTGCCTTGCTATTTCTCTTGTTGAGCGTACCAATCACATTAATCTAGGCTGTACCTTGCAATTCTATCGTTTGTTTACTAACCACGTTATGTTACCCAATATTTTATTATTTCTAATGTAGACTGTATCAACCATGTTAAGCTAGACATTTTCCTCAAGTGATACTGAACGTACAAACAATTCGTTACTTTTAATGTTGATGTACAAACAGTACGTCTAGCTAGCTATTTCTGGCGTTGACAATACCAAACTAAGTTAAGCTAGTCAAAATCTGGCTATTTCTAGCATTGAGTGTACCAGCTAAACAGAGGTACATTATGAAGATCTTTCTCAAAATAGTGCGAACATATATTTAGTAATGTTATGAAATATAATAGATTGCAATAATGTTATTTTTTTAATTTTAATTGAATTTGAATCAATATACAAAAGTCTCACAAAGTAAAAATATATGTAATAGAAAAGCAGATGTTGAGTCTCTCTCTCATTGCATTTTTCATTATTCTGAGCACTATTTGTGTGTTGTTTCGTCTGGAACTTTGTGTTTTCAGATAGCTGCATTAGAAACAACAACATATTCAGTCAGTCAGTCAGTCAGTCTTGAAAATGTAACTCTCTCACCTGTTTTCCAGTCAACCGACCGGGCCTGGTATAGAAATGAATGAAGCCCTTAACTTATGCTGAGGAAATGAAATTAGGCTGGCAGTTGAGGCCTGTTTCTCTCCACTCGACAATGATTAATGAATGACAAATAAAATGATTGCGGAGAGTATTGCTGGAATGAAAGAAAACAAGATTTCCCGGAGAAAACCAGTTCCACCTATACTTTATCCAGCACATGCAGTGAACGGGGTTTTAATCGCCGGTTAGTCAGACTTATTTGAAATGTAGCACAGCATTTAAAAATATTTGAATGTTAGTTAAATTATTTGATTAGAATTTATTATAAAAGTAGATTATAAAAAGCACTAAACTTTTGTTGCAATATGTGCACATAACAATCTTCCCATTTGTTTTAAACTAATTTAATTCAGTCACCCAGTCACAAATTACAGTATTAATCCTGCTGTCTTCACCTTACCCCAACAATTCACAGCTTCGCCTGATTACACATCACAAAACAACAAACGAATGTCACGTTAGAATCTGACAATCTCTCATGCTCTATTCGGACTGTCGCTCTGACACTGCGAGGACAAGGGACGCTTGCAGAGAGAAAGTGTTGCCTGATTGCTAAGCTGTTGCAGTGCGAGGAATGTGTGGCTTGGGGTTTTCAAACTTTCTCCTGGAAAACTGCATCGATATAATTAATGGAAAATCGCATTCACTGTTAATAAATAGCCTATATTAAAGAAGAAAAATTTGTAAATAATACAAAATATGATGAAATATGAATATTTTCATTAAATACGAACATTTTACTAAAATATTATGAAATATGAACTTTTCTTGGTGTGCATTGCTATCTGAACTTCGCCATTCGTAAATATCCTACTTTCGAGAGCGCTAGCAGCCATGGTTTAAATGATGGAATTTCATAGTATGCCAGTCCCTGGTACGAACTATCCTAAGCTAGTCAATATCTGGATATTTCTAGTGTCGTGTTTATGTTAGCTATCAAACACCTTGCTAATTCCAATGTTGTGTCTATCAACATCTGACTCGCCTGGTATTGAGTGTACGAAGTACTTTCACCTCTTACACGTTACGAGCAAGAAGAGAAGCACATTTGGCGTTCTTCCCACGGCGCGTGAAGTTTGACATGTCTGGAGAATTGCTTTCTACAGTCTTCACTTTCGGGCTGTTTAAAGAGATTATGTTAAGCCTCTTTCTGTCATCCGTAACCTAATGCTCTCGAAATTATTTAAGATTTGCGAACTTGTTACAGAATCCGGTTCTCCAAGAACGTACAGTAACTTTTAAAACAATGTTATTTCTAATCAATATTCATGTAGAATCCAGGCGGAGAGCTAGATAATACGAAGTGACTTCTACATGAGACGACTATTACTCAACTGAAAAACGTGGGGATATTTATGAGAGAGAAAACATTTATTGTGAAAAGTTGCTACCCCCGATGCCAGAACACAGCTTAATAAATCCATAACAAATAATGATAACATTCGTTTATTGTTCGTATAAATATGATATTGAATAATCGCTACAGAGTCATCGGCAATATTTTCCACCAATAAACACACGTTTTCCCTCATTTTTCACTAAACTAAACAGTACGTTGTCCACCAATCGAAAAATAGTTCCCCTCGCACCGAACAGAAGACCATGAACGACGAAGTCTCTGTTGCTGTAAATTCCAAGATATTTCTCCTTCAACTTCCTTAGTTCTTTTTTTCCTTATAGACACTTTCAGGCTGATCTATTGTGTTTGTTTCACAGCGTATTCCCGGGTCAAGAATATGAACAGTGTTAGAATGTTTCTTAGCATAATATAAATAACACTAATGTTATTGATTTTATGTTCCACTATCTATTTTTACGGTTTTCGAAGATTTTGAGTTGATGGAATTTTATACTCTAGTAATTCTTTTATGTGCAAGTAAATCTACCAATACTATGGTGGCATATTTGTTCGCCTTCAAACACCGGCATACGGAGATGGGATGGAAACCACCAACTTGAGCCAGCCAGCCTGGAAATTCTTCTTATTCTTGAAAATATGTGAGTTGTCAGCTCCACGAGAATCAAGCAATTTGCATTCTTTTAATTTAACTTAAAACACATTAAATGATTATTCCTGTTCATTTTAATTTAATTTTGAGTCTACGGATATCATGCACGTTTGTACTTAATACATCTGTTCAATTTGTATAGTAATTTGTTTTATCGTGAAGTTCTTTACATACGTGTGAATAATTCAATTATAGCTGATGCCTTAGGTTAACCTATAGGCTACTTACCGATACGAGATCTTTTATGTGGGCCATGTAACGAAAGAAAATGTCAAGCAAGTCAGAAGAAAACGTTCACCTGGCACCCTTCAAGCTGCCTGAACGGTTAGTCCTACTAAACAATGGAACAGAGCAGGTGAACTTAAAATTCTATTTGCCAGAGAAACGTTTACAGTAATTTAATTTTCTTCGTAACTTTAATAATTTCCGATGAAAGAATATATTTCTGTGTTTTGGCGTATACGATTCACGGTGCCCACTTACGCTTACGCCTTGTCTTTACTTTTCGCAGTAACCAAATGCAAACTGATTCCGCTTCAAATTGAGAACCGCACACTAGCGCCACGTGTGGGTCTATCTTATTTTAAATTCGTTCGATTGGCAAGGAACATGAATAGATTAAAAAAGCGATAAAACAAAAACAGAAACACAGTCGGTCAGATATCACGGCACTGAGGTTCACTGCAAGATACCGCACTAATACAACAGGGATCGTTTTGCCTCTCGCTGTCACCGCTTTTCTGATTCTGAACATTATCGAAGTTGTTGTGACAAATTTTAGGCATAAGTCTTGGAACGGTACTGTTCTTTAGGGAACCGTTTTCTTCTTACCTTGTTTTTTACAATATTTGTTTTACGTCGCATGGACACAGATAGGACTTATGGGGCGACGATGGGATAGGAAAGGGCTAGAAGTGGGAAGGAAGCGACCATGACATTAATTAAGTTACAGCCTGTTGTAAAAATTGGAAATCATGGAAAACCATTCTTCACTCTGCCGACAGAGGGGTTCGAACCCACTATCTCCCGAGCTCGAGCTGATAGCTACGTGACCCAAACCACGCAGCTACTTGCTCTGTGGGGAACCGTTTTACAGGATATATGTACGCTGACGAATTATCCTATATAGAGTTCAGTAATACAGTAATCCTAATTATTGATATTTTTTTCATGAAAACCGTAAAAGTAGTTAGAGGGACGTAAAAATCAATGATATTAAATTATAATTTTCCTTTGAATCTTTACTTATGCATATCCGTAATAAAAATCAATAACGTTAAATTATAATTTTCCTTTGAATTGTACTTATGCAGATACGTAATAAAAATCCCGCTTTATTGCATTAATATTGCTCTCATGTTGGTTTGCTGTCTGTTGTGAGATCGAAATTTTAAAAAAGGCAGGTAGAGAATGAGTATCTGGCGTTATAGATAGGGAATCAAATCTGTATCCTTGCGGGGGGGACTGAACATGCATTCATTACCTTGGCTAGGCAGCTCCCTCGATAACAAAATTTGACATTATAAGGCAATGCCACTTGTTGATGTCCTTAACAGCTATGAAGAGAGTGTGGATCATCACGTTTTTATTCCAGCATTCTTCAGAGAATCCATCTCGAAATTTGGACAAGTTTTATTACACTTTTTCAAGTCTGTCGTAATGATTCAAGGTAGTGCTTTATGAACTCACTTAGAATTGTATGAAAGCTCGGAGCTCTTTCTTCCCTAACTGTTGTGAGCGAGAAGCACAGCCTTCTGTCTCCGTAAAAGGAACGACATAACTCAGACTTTATAACACAGGGCTCTGTTTTATTGTTCCTACTACCCGAGTATTTCATTACTGTAAATTCCCTGCCATAAATATACTGACGTTTCTAGAGAATGGATGTTAGACAAAATGTGGAACATTGTAAAATAAATCGGCTGTTGAGGAATTTTGTACTTGGAACTGTAGTTATGAAAAGAACAGCAATCTACTGACTGGTAAAGCACGGAATGAAGATTCGGCTTGAAGGCAGAATTCTACTGAAATATCTTTGGTGTCTTATTGTTCCGTTATAGAAAGGGCTTGAAACGTCTTGATCAACAGCTCCATGTATTCAGTGCATGTAACAGTTATCTGACAATATTCGTAGTAATATGTGCGTTTGTAAAGAATATACGGGTTGGGACAGTTGCACGTTCGGCTTCGTGAAGGCATCACCCGACTCAAGTCTCACTTCAGTGATTGTAAAATCGTTTCAATAACATTTTATTTACTAGTGGCCGATCGCCGTAAGACCTATCTGTGTCGGTGCAACGTAAAAGAAAATTGTTTTAAAAAGCTAGTGGCTGAAGATAGTCGAAAGGCGTCGCATTGTCACGTCAATAAATAAATAAATAAATACATAAATAAATAAATAAATAAATAAATAAATAAATCAGTCTGCCAAGCCCACTGAAATGCTAGCACCAACCGACCCTATGAGCGATATTTTCACACCATTCATAACAGAGACTGGCTGCATAAGGAATGGTATTACTAGCATCACTCATACCTCAGTCACTTTCATATTGTCAAAGCCAAGGATGAGACTGAGACAGGTCAATGTCCAGTATTCGGGAGATAGTAGGTTCGAACCCCACTGTCGGCAGTCCTGAAGATGGTTTTCCGTGGTTTCCCATTTTCACACCAGGCAAATACTGGGGCTGTACCTTAATTAAGGCCACGGCCGCTTCCTTCCCACTCCCAGGCCTTCGCTGTCCCATTGTCGCCGTAAGACCTATCTGTGTTGGTGCGACGTAAAGCAACTAGCAAAAAAAAAAAAGCGAGACAGGTCAATGAAAGTAACAAATTTGATATAGCCCATACCAGAAGACATAGTGCACTGTAAACACTGCATCTCGCCAGCAAATGCATAATAAATAAATAAATAAATAAATAAATAAATAAATAAATAAATGTGGTAACTAATAGCGATGTGAGGAGTCGAATACTTCGTCAACTCGAGTCTAGGCATTGAGGGATCCCCGGTTTAAAGTGCAGCTGCGTACATGTTTTTTTCCTCTCCTTCTTATGTTTTATTCTGCTTCTAGTCTATGTAACAATATTTGTAACGATTAGTGACGAAAATGAACAAGTTTGTACAGGATATGAAACGTATTTTGCTCAACTTCCTGCATGACATTCTTTATTTTTCAGCTAAATTCTTCAAACACTATAAATATTCTTACCTATAATATACATAAAATGAAACATAACAACGGAAAAAATGAAACCATGCATGCAGCCGGACTTGAACATGCAGTGCCCTTACTACAAGACCCGCGGCATTAACCACAAAGACACGCGCTAGTTTTGTCGCTGCGCTAACGTTCAGTTGATGTACGGCACTTGACATTTGTCAAAGCCAGTTTTCTGGAGAATGCCTGAATGCGGGACATTTATATTCGAGAGGTCGCCTTCGCGTAGGCCTACTGAAGTATGAAAAATGTATGAGACCTTATAAGATATATTTTAGAGAGAATACGTGGTTTAAGAGAAGGCATGGAACATAACCTATCTACTTAAGTTACAGCTCAACTGTATGAAATAGACACCAGTATGCATAATATAGTTAATGTCATAGCGTCACAAAAACTGTGATTAATGAACAAAAAGCCACCAGAGACCTTAATTTATTTATTTATTTATTTATTTATTTATTTATTTATTTATTTATTTATTTATTTATTTATTTATTTATTTATTCACGAATCACAAGATACAGCTACACTGAGCAAATTTCACTTGCACTGTCAACAGACTATTTAACAAACTTAAACTTTCATAATAAAATATAACAAACATAACACAATATAACAAGATCAGGTACACATCCTACTAATAACTGTCCAAATCGAAAACCATGAGAATGTCCATGTTCATAGCCAAGTCGTCGTGGGTCAAGATGGCGGTATAATCCCTTCACATCAACTTATCTTTAAGATACTATTTACACACCTCTCGAATACACTTTTATTTTATGATATATCAAGCTCTTGTCTCCTATTAATATTGTTAAAGAGTGTTGGGAGGCGGATTAGGAAAGATCGTTGAAGTATTGAGTGCTGAGTGTGGGGAATGTGGAGAAGGTCTTTGGTTCTGGTGGAGCGGATCTTTGGTTCTGGTGGAGCGGGAAGGAACGCGGAGAGAGAAGAGAGAAACAAGATGTTCCGAGCGGTAATGTCCATTTAAGATCTCGTGGAGGACACTCAGGTCAGCTACCTGTCGCCTGATGTGCAGCGGTGACACATTAATTGCCATTAATATCTGCTGCGTAGACAGATTTCTGAGCTTGGGGTTTCTGTTCCTTACAATTGCAGCAAAGAAGGACACTGCTCTGTCTAACTGCTTGGTATTGGAGGGGGCGGCTGTTGTCCAAATCGGAGAGCAGTAATTTAAGAGAGGTTGAACGATCGTGAGGAAGAAGTGGCGAAGAGCAACGGGGTCAGAAATTTCTGTGAAGCGATAGAGAATGCCTAGTAATTTCATAGGCTTGGTTGTATATGTTTCTATATGGGTCTTAAATTGTAATTTTGTATCGAATATTACACCTAGGTCACGCTGTTGCGTAACCACGGTGATGGGCTTGTCGAGTAGGTAATATGATGTCGGTAGAGGAGATTTACGCAGTGTTATGGTCATGTGGCTGCATTTTTGTGGATTGGGGATAAGTTTCCAAGTACGGCACCAGTTCGAGAGGGCATTAAGCGATGACTGTAGCAGAGCTGCATCTGCTGGATTCCTGATCTCCCTAAATATCTTGCAGTCATCAGCAAAGAGTAGGGTATTCGCTGTTTCGTTGAGTTCGGACGGCAGATCGTCCATAAACAAAGAAAACAGCAAGGGGCCAAGAGTACTGCCTTGTGGGACACCGGAGGTGACTGGTAACCATGAGGATGAAGTGCCTGATATTACCACTCTCTGCCAACGGTTATGTAGGAAGCCAGCAAGAAGGGTCAGTAGACTGCCATGTATATTAAATTGTTCGGAGAGTTTATGGAGCAACAGAGTATGGTCAACAGAATCGAAAGCTTTCGAAATGTCTACGTAGCAGATATCCAGCTGTGATTTAGCTGCAATGGCGTGTGATGCAAAGCTATGCAGAGTGGCCAGGTTTGTTAGACAAGAGCCACCTGGTAGAAAACCATGCTGCTTGGTTGAGATATACGGCAAAGTGAATGCGAGGAGATGCTGGTGTATAATTTTTTCAAAGATAAAGGATAGTGTGGGGAAAATAGAGATTGGTCGGTAAGATGAAACATTAAATTTGTTGCCTGATTTGAGAAGTGGAACAATATTTGCCTGTTTCCAGGTAATAGGAAAATAGCCCGCGGCAAAACATCTGTTAAATAATTTAGAGAGAGGGACGCAAAGAGTGCTGGCAGTATTTTTTAGGAAAAGAGGACCTATAGTGTCGGCACCGGTAGCTTTGTTGGTACGAAGAGTTTGAAGAAGGTTATGAACTTCACTTGGTGTGGTAGTTATGCTTGATAGGGTAAAAAATTATTAGCCAAATTAAATTTGCTATTAAAAAGGGAGGAATGGGAATGAATTCGCTAAAATGTGAACTTCAGCGCGCAACGTAAAAGAAATATCAAATAACAATATCAAAGATGCAACGGCCGACGAATATTTGGCGTAGCAGAAAAAATACTGACCACCTAGTGACTGAAATTATAAAATATAAATTGGGAACTGACATCACTTCTAATTACATTGATCGATCTCATCGTGTAGCTGTAAGGAACACGAACTCTAAGCATCCTATCATAGTGAAATTCGCTAGCAACAGAAAGAGAGAGAAAATTTTTAGGAATAAAGGAAAGCAAGCGCGAACGGGAATCACTAGTACAAAAGATTAACTGCGACAAGGCTCAGCATCTTGGAGGTAGGGATAACAAAGTAGGTACCGAATTGAACATTTGTGCACGTATAACGGATGCATTGTCGTCTGAATGGACATTGTGAAGCATTATACAGTATTTCAACTATGGAGGAACTACTTACTTGAATTACTTTGAGTACTAAGGTACTCGTAACTGTTAACCCTTCATTCCTACTTTTGGGTCCAAGAGACCCATGGCGTTATTCAGTCTTGGCAACAATGGGCAATGCTTATCTGTCTTCTAGCTTCTTATGTTATTGTTGCTAATAGTTTGATAGTGGGCGCCAGTCGTGACGTTACCCTCCAGCTTTATTTTAATTGTTTAGGGCTCCACAGACCCAACGGTAGCAAGCAGGTAATTAAAGCACGGGTTCGCTAGACCCAGGGTAGTAAAATATTGTACGCAGTTTCACTTCGCGCTTGTGTGTTTCTTCACCACAGTATGAACACAAATCATGGCCCATAACCTCAGTCTCTATGTATATTACAGGAAACATGGATGAAACGGAACGTTTACGTATTCTTGAGATGCTGGATGGGCTGAATGAAGCTGAGGGTACCGATCTTATGGAATCAGATGAAGATTCTGACGCTGGTCTCCATTTTCAGATATGCAGTGAACATGAGACAGAGACTGAGGAGAGTGGCAGTGAAGATAACGCAGCAGAAAGTAGTGATACTTTATTTCTGGGAAAAGACAGAGTGGCGAAGTGGGAGAAGGAGGTGCCCAATCCTTGAGTTAGAACCAGATCACATAATATTGTCTCACATATTCCTGGCGTAAAAGGAATTGCTAAAATAGTGAATTCCCCTTATGACATCTTGCATCTTTTTATTACGGATGGCATGTTGACTGAAATTACCAGGTGTACCAACATTTACATCAAGTACACTATTCGGAGATATTCGTCTGCTCAGTCTTTCGTCCGAGAGAAGGACATCCAAAGAAAAGCAGTTCGAAACCGATTTTCAACCTATTAGGTCGTGTTACGTACATTTAGTACGTGTTGAAGAGATGTTAAGTACAGAACAAAAATGGCCAACCAGACACCAGTGGGATCCGAACCCACAACCTCCCGATTTCGCGTCGGTTGCTCTACCAATTGAGCTATGGTGGCCTAGGCCATCTTTGTTCTGTTGGAAAGGATCTGAGCTACAGGTCTGGTACTACTACCATCACACTGTAGAGTGCGTTTAAGTTGCCCGTTGAGGGCCAAGTCAATGAATATTGAATTTTCACGACCGCATTGTAATCGAAACCGATTTTCAACCTATTAGGTCGTGTTACGTACATTTAGTACGGTTGGCCATTTTTGTTCTGTACTTAACATCTCTTCAACACGTACTAAATGTACGTAACACGACCTAATAGGTTGAAAATCGGTTTCGATTACAATGCGGTCGTGAAAATTCAATATTCATCAAAAGCAGTTCGATTTGTTCTGGGTGATTTCCGACAAAAGAGTAGCGTTACAAAAATGTTGCAAAGTTTGGGTTGGGAGGAATTGAGAGAAAGAAGAAGAGCTGCTCGACTAAGTGGTATGTTCCGGGCTCTCAGCGGAGAGATGGCGTGGAATGACATTAGTAGACGAATAAGTTTGAGTGGCGTTTATAAAAGTAGGAAAGATCACAATATGAAGATAAAGTTGGAATTCAAGAGAACAAATTGGAGCAAATATTCATTTATAGGAAGGGGAGTTAGGGATGGGAATAACTTACCAAGGGAGACGTTCAATAAATTTCCAATTTCTTTGAAATCATTTAGGAAAAGGCTAGGACAACAACAGATAGGGAATCTGCCATCTGGGCGACTGCCCTAAATGCAGATCAGTATTGATTGATTGATTGATTGATTGATTGATTGATTGATTGATTGATTGATTGATTGATTGATTGATTGATTGATTGATTGATTGATTGATTGATTGATTGATTGATTGATTGATTGATTGATTGATTGATTAAATTAGAACTTAATTTTCGACTATTATATTTAGGTAGGGTTTTCAAGGCAGGGCGAGTGAATGCGGAAGAATTTTGGGACAATGATGGTAGAGACTTAGAAATATTTCAGGTAAGAATGACATTACAGAGATTCCGCTTTCTCCTGCAATCGCTGCGGTTCGATGAAAAGGGAATAAGAGAATAAAGAAATAAGCTCGATAAACTAGCCCCAATACGCCATATTTTTGAACTGTAAATACCATTACTGTTTGGGAGAGTATGTAATCGTGGATGAAATGCTTATTGTATTCAGAGGCCGATGCTCCTTCCGGATGTTCATGCCCTCAAAACCAGCCGAATATGGCATTAAGGTCTTCAATTTAACGGATGCGAGGATAGGGTATAGCTGAAAGAAGTGTACGTGGGTGAACAACAAGATGGACCATTTCGTATCAGCAATAAAGCAGATGACTTAGTAATAAGACTAACCAGTCCTATACATGGAACTTCAAGGAACGTTACAATGGACAACTGGTTTACGTGCTACAAATTAGGAAACACATTGTTGACCGACTACAAACTGACAATTTTGGGAACTGTAAGAAAGAACAAGAAATAAATCCGACCCGAATTCAGCTACACTAGAGGGCGGCAATGCTTTAGTAGCACTTTTGGATTCCAAAAAGACTGCACAATTGTCAACTACGTGCCGAAGAAGAATAAGTGTGTGATTTTAATAAGTACCATGCATCACGATGCCAAGATAGACGAGAGCACAGGCGACGCTAAGTAGTCTGAGATGATTACCCTCTACAAAAGGTGGAGTGGACGTAGTCGACCAAATGAGTGCCTTATATGACGTAGAGAGGACAACAAATCGTTGGCTACTTGCTCTGTTCTTCTGCATATTGAACATTGCCGCCATCAAAAGCCTGATAATATATAAATCTAACAGTCAGAAAGACATAAACAGAAGAAGCTTTCTGAAGTCTCTTAGAAAGGAACTTCTGAGAAACCATTTGCAGAAGAGAGGTGACAACAAACACATTACTTCAACAACAAGAAAACTAGCCAGATTACTGATGGGAGAAGAAGAACGCGAAAAGGAGAAAGTGTTAAGCAATGATCATCCAAAGAAAGGAAGGTATTACTTGTGAGAGTAAGTCTCAGTTTTCATGCGTTAAATGCAAGAAGTTCATGTGTCTCAGGAAACATGCGAAGTTCATTTGTAGAGAGTGCCTACAGTAACAATTGTGACAGGTTTTCATTTTAGATTCTCCTGAGTGAGATTTACAATGTTTTCTGATGTCCTTAGCACTGAAGAGTGTGAGACAAAATTGCATACGCAGTATGCCACAAAATTTGTAAACAAGCATACGAAACATTTAATAGTGTAAATTAGCAATTTTATTCTGTAAATGATAAATATAGTAATCATAAACCAAAACAGAATATTTCTTAACTCTATATAAATAAATGTTAATTTAATATCCTGAATCGTAGTTTCTTGTTTTCCCCATATAAAATGGGTAGTATGCCAACCGGGTCTGTCGGACCCAGTATAGCAATAGAGTTACATTTTCATACAGTAGCAAAGCAGGGTTAAATAAATAACAAGAGAACTTATTTAGCACCGGTGACAACCCACCAATTTAGAGCACTTTGTTATTTGTCTTTATATACGTATTACAGAGTTTGCTTTAATCAGTTGGCATGAATTCTAAGTTAATCACTGATAAATACTCACCATAGTATTACTAGTGTATTCAAGACTTGTTCATTATTTGATTCAAGCTTTAGAGAGGGACAGTCCCTAAGAAGACGATAGAGCTGATGAAGGTCTTCAACATCAGTACCAAGGAGTTCATCGACTGGGGGCTGAAAGCACTCAGGGGTTCTCTTTTGATACTCAGACACCACTTGTATTCGCAGAGTGAGACATTAATTACTTATTTTTTATATTTTTGAAAGAAATTGTATGTGTATTCTTCGTCTTAGGCAGCCTCCGAGTGGAGGAAGATTTTGAAAATAAAAAATAAATAAAATGTTTGTAATTATTCGTAATTTTAATATTATTTTAATATTCCCTTCAACGACTTTCTAAGTGACCTGCTGACGCATTATGTCCCTATCCTTCGGAAACCTTTCCCTTGGATCTTCCTCGTTCTACCGTTGTATCTCAGTTGTATGAAGCACGGCTCGATAACTACGGGAGGCGATACCAAAACTTCCTCGAGCTCTTCAGATAGACCATACAAACTGAGTCTCTCATTAGGCATTTCACTGAGGAAAGTTGTATTAACTCAGAGATTGATGTTGATGTGATACTGATAAGTGAATCATAGTTACGCAAATCCCTTCCCAATAATATGGCTAGCCTTATAGATTACAAACTGAACAGAAATGAGAGGATATCGCGCTCTGGAGGTGGTGTTGCTACTTACATTTGAGAGGACATCAAGCGTAAGATATTTATATCACCTAATGAACAGGAAAATGGAGCTAAATGTTTATTTCTGGAAGTTGATATCAAGCGGAAGAAAATACTAGTTTCAGTGGTTTATCGACCACCAAATAGGAAATTTCTTAATGAATAGGAAGATATTCCACCTCTATGAGCATGTTATTATTATAGGCGATTTTAACTGTGACCTACTGGCGAATGCATTTGAAGCACGATATCTGTACGATGTAATCCAGTCCGGTAACCTTGATGTCCTTAAGCTAGACTCTACACTTCATTCCCGCCATACAAACACTGTCCTTACAAAATTCTGCTATATGGACAACTGCCCATTCCTGGAATATGTGGTCATGATTTAACACACTTTCCTTACGTTGTCCTAAACGCTTGCCTAAAATAATTCCTTTCAGAGACTTTATTGATAAAGAGAGCCATGAATTTGGCGTACAGTTTATTGAGAGCCTACATTAGATGACGAAGTTGAGGAACTTGATGAACTAATCCTTCAATTAAACGACACGCTCCTGTTAAGCAAGTCTGGGTGAAGAGATTGCCGACATCCTGGATTACAAATGACTTAAGACTTCTTATGGTTGATCGTGTCGCAGCCCACAAGCTATTTTTAAGGCATAAAACTGAAGAGACGTTTTTAACATTTCAGATATTGAATAATCTAACTTCTCAGACAATAAGCAACGCAAAAACTATGTCACATTCATAAGCGTTTTGGCAATGAACATAGTATATCTACGCAACAGATGAATTTGAAATCATTAGGTGTAAGTAGATAAAATAGGGTATTAGTGCACCTATAACGCCACAACCTCTTCACTACATATCGACCCGATAGTTAAGAACAAATCCATTGCTACATACATAAATTCCTCCGCCTTAAATGAAGAGTTAACTTTACTCCAGTTCAAGTAAATGACGTGAGAGCAGTGTTGAGTAGAAATGATAAAAGTTGAAACGAAGAAGATGGTATAAGCACTGATGAGATTACATTAACAAGTTGATAAAAACCAGTGAATTTGAACATCTGTGTGAACCATGTTGTAAGGGAGATAAAGTAGATTTCATCATAGATTGCTATTTGCTTTACGTCGCACCGACACAGATAGGTCTTATGGCGACGATGAGACAGGAAAGGCCTCGGAGTGGGAAGGAAGCGGCCGTGGCCTTAATTAAGGCATAGTCCCAGCATTTGCCTGGTTTGAAAATGGGAAACCACGGAAAACCATCTTCAGGGCTGCCGACAGTGGGGCTCGAACCCACTATCTCCCGAACACTGGATACTGGCCGCACTTAAGCGACTGCAGCTATCGAGCTCGGTCATCAGAGTTTTGTCAACAGGTTAAAAATTTTAAGCATTTGTTCATTGATGTACCAGTGTCTCTTTATCTAAATATTAATTAAAATCCATAGTAGGGCTAAATAATAATAATAATAATAATAATAATAATAATAATAATAATAATAATAATAATAATAATAATAATACCGGGCGAATTGGCCGTGCGGTTAGAGGCGCGCTTCTGTGAGCTTGCACCCGGGAGATAGTGGGTTCGAATCCCACTGTCGGCAGCCCTGAAGATGGTTTTCCGTGGTTTCCCATTTTCACACCAGGCAAAAGCTGGGGCTGTACCTTAATTAATGCCACGGCCGTTTCCTTCCAACTAGTAGGCCTTTCCTATCCCGTCGTCGCCGTAAGACCTATCTGTGTCGGTGCGACGTAAAGCCATTAGCAATAATAATAATAATAATAATTTTTCCTTTCTACTAACGATCTTCAGGTTTTTGGAAACACTGAAGTGCGAAAAATAACTGACCAGCAGGAGTTATTTTATGAGCCAATAAATCGGCCGACATGAAGCTGGTGTATTTGAGGCCCTTAAAGTACTGTCGGACTGAGCTTGGATTGAACCAGATAACTTGGGCTCAGAAACCCAGTTCTCTTGCTTCCAGCACTCAGACCGACCAGTAGTATAAAAAATGATACATTAGTGAAATGGTTTAATGTAACTTGTGGTCATTGCCGATTTCAGTCCAAGTAAAGAATAAAACGTGTGGCCTATGAATATTTACCAGGACAGCAGAAGTTCGACAACGAATGTGATATGCGGATCGATGTCGCACACACATACACCTCAGCTCACTATTTATCCAACACGATTCAGAAACAAATTCAGCACGTATATCCACTTCGAGGGAGATTAGACCTCGTTTGTTCTTCACCTGTGCTACTCATCCAAATGGCGACCACGCCCAGTATTGTTAAACTGCGGAGATCACCCGGGGTCCGGTGACTCAATATGGTTATTCCGTTGGCGTCAAGCAAATAACCTTCTCCTTCTTCCTATATTATTATTATTGTTATTCTCGGTCTTTTCTCAATTCATTGGAGCAGGCACTTCGTGTGTGTATTTCATCCAGATTTACGGCCGGATGCCCTTCCTGTCACCAACCCTACGAAGAGGGATGTATCCACTACTGCGTGTTGCTGCGGTGGCTTGTAGTGTGGTGTGCTGTATGCAGATTAGGAGAAGTATATTAAGACGAACTCAAAAACCCAGTCTTTAGGCCCGAGTAATTAACCATACACAGTTGAAATCTCGGCCAAGCCGGGAATCGAACCCAAGGCCATCTAAGCCGAATGCCAGGACGCTGACCATTCAGTCAATGAAATGGACTAAATAATAATAATAATAATAATAATAATAATAATAATAATAATAATAATAATAATAATAATAATAATTCAGCTTCGTAGCTGAATGGTCTGCGTACTGGCTTTCTGTTCATAGGGCTCCAGTTTCAATTCCAGGCAGGTCTGGGGGCTATAACTGTGTATGGTTAATTCCACTGGCTCGCGAATCAAGTGTTTGTGTACGTCCCATTGCATCTTTATGCAACACATCACACTACCAACTACCACATTCTTCTTTGTTCGTATCGGCCTGCTAAGGACCACGTTATTTCAGCTATCTTCTCTGGTATTTGATCTTTCCCAAGTGCTCCTTCATTTGTTGCAGGTGTTGCTCGTTTCTTTCCTCCATCCACGTCTTTCCCGTCTTCAAACTGGAGGTCTCTTAGTTTACTTCTGAGTGGTTTGCGTTCTTGTATATCTTCGTTAGTGATCACCTGTAGATCCATTTTAACCTCCTTGAACCAAGTTGACTGTGTCTGCTTAAAATAGGTAAAGATATGGTTCGATAATCGTGTTTATTTCATTCTTAGCAAGTGGCCATAGAACGTACAGTAATTCTCCTTCTCCGCGTGACATCAGAGATCTTCTGGACATAAGACTACAGCTCAAGGTTATGCCGACGTCTATATTCATCTTGTCTTTAACTGGGCCAAAAATTTTCATTTCCAATTTTTCTATCAGGCCTTTCTTGTTCATAGAAAGGCATTCCAGAGCATGAAAAGCTTCTAGTCTTATGACAGTGCAGTGATGTCTGAGTTTTGCGTTCAAGGATATGGTTTTTTTGTTGTAAACATCTCTGGTCAGTTGAAAAGTCATCTTCATTTTATTCATGCGAAAGGTTAATTTTCAGAGGTGAGTTCTATCCACTCGCCAAGATATTTAAACGTATTATTATTATTATTATTATTATTATTATTATTATTATTATTATTATTATTATTATTATTATTATTATTATTATTATTATACCACGACTATTACTTATAAAACAATAACAAAAATATTTGCAAAGCAAATGCTGTCATTGCATTTATTAATATCTGACTCCCTTATTCATAGCCCCTCAACAACGACAGCAAAGGAAAGTCTTCTTAATGATGTAATTTATTCCACGTATTTTTCAGTTGGAGGACTATATTTTTACGATGCTAAAGTTTGCCTCCCACCAGTATGAGGGATAGTTTTAGACTGTCCTCCTACGAGAAAATTCAGAATTTACGGTTATCGCAGTCTTCCAAAGAGAAAACGATTTTCATATATTAGCTGTCCTGAAGCTGCAATTACATTTCATGTAGCAAGATGGAATGGGCACCATCCAGAACGTTAAAAAGCTTTCGTGTTATTATTCCGAGCCAAAGTTTTCAACTTTATGAGTACATCTTGTTTGTGTTGCCATATTTAGTGTACAGTTGTTACTGGGTGGAAACTAAAAACTTGAGATTGCATTCACAAGCAGAAGAGCCATCCGATTTGTCTGCAAAAGGATACCGTTTCTTGCGCAAACATGCTACTGTACATCGTAGGTACTTGATGGGAATTTCCTTTTGATATATGAGTATAATGTATAATATAATAAGGTGCAACCGACGTAGAATACGTCAATGATTTTTCAGGCTCCTTTGCTGAATGTTCAGTTTACTGGCCTCGGTTCAGAGGGCCATGGGTTCGATTCCCGACCGGGAGGAGAATTTTAACTTTTTAAAGTTAATTCCTCTTGCTCGGGGGCTGGTTGTTTGAATTCATCTTAACAGATTTCTTCATTTTCATACAACATATTACACTGCAAACCATTACACAAACACGTAATATTAAATAGAT
The DNA here is from genome assembly GCF_040414725.1 of Anabrus simplex. Lineage (NCBI taxonomy): Eukaryota > Metazoa > Arthropoda > Insecta > Orthoptera > Tettigoniidae > Anabrus > Anabrus simplex. Next base: position 1,366,804,852 of record NC_090265.1, read on the forward strand.
CCCTTCAGATAAGTTTGGCGTCAGGAAGGGGATGCGACCGCAGAACTGGAACAAATCAATACAGAGTGCAAAATAAAGATAATTGGGAAAATACCATGAAGAAGAATAATAATAATAAGATGATTATCAAGATGATGAAGAACACGTCCCTTGTCTCGTTCCAATACTGGGTCCCCCGGTATAACTCGGTGTGTCCCAAACAACATTGTCCTCCAGGCTTCCTTCAGTCATTTCAGAACTATAAAACCAAGAAAAAATTCTAAAAAATATTTGAAAACAGGATAATATATCCATATATTTTTCATGGTCATATTGCACAATAGTAAATGGTGCGTGTATCTTTTATGGGGATCATTGTAAGTGCCTGGTTGTTAATGTAAGGAAAGAACTTAATTGGGGGTAATTACATAAAATGTATTGTAAATAAAGGGTGCAGATGGTTATGAGGGTATTTAGGGATTGTAGTAAGGATGTAAAGGAGAGGGCATATAAGTCTATGGTAAGACTCCAACGAGAGTATGGTTCCAGTGTATGGGATCCTCACCAGGATTACTTGAATAGAGAACTGGAAATAATCCAATGCAAAAGCAACTCAATTTGTTCTCGGTGATTTCCGAAAAAAGAGTAGCGTTACGAAAATGTTGCAAAGTTTGGGCTGGGAAAACTTGGGAGAAAGGAGACTAGCTGCTGCACTAAGTGGTATGTTCCGAGCTCTCACTGAAGGGATGGCTTGTAATGACATTTGTGGACGAACAAGCCTGAGTGGTGTTTTTAAAAGTAGGAAAGGTCACAATATGAAGATAAAATTGGAATTCAAAACTATAAATTGGGGCAAATATTCGTTTATAGGAAGGGGAATTAGGGATTGGAATAATTTACCAAGGGATATGTTCAACAACTTTCCATAGTCTTTGCAATTATTCAACAAAAGACTAGGCAAAAAAACAGATAAGTATCTGCCACCTGCGCGACTGCCCTAAATGCAGATCGGTGGTGATTGAAGTTGAAGGTGAAATCGGTGCTCAGTGCATGCGGTAAAATTAATATAATTCGAGACTGCTGCGTGATAGGATGTATTATAAAGTGTCGTTCGTTTCTTCTACACATGTTCTATCGATATCTGTAACATATATGTATGAGAAAACTTGATAGATACGTGAAAATTGTTAAACATTTGTGAACACATCGTGAAAGTTTCCGAAATAACTCAATACCTTAATTTAAATAAGGTTCAGTCCTATCGCAAATTGAAACAAGAAAACAGAATGAGTCAAAAAGAATCAAAAAAGTCCGAAACAACCGATGAAAACCGAAAGAGATGTACATACAAGGTAAGAAAGGCGAGGTGGCTGAGTGACTCAGGCCACAACTGAGTACGTCGAGGACGACTCCTGTCTAGCCTATGGAGGTAGATACATGCGAAGACACTCAAGAAGATGAATCGAATCGACGAAGGTTGAAAATTATGTGATTTGAAGATGTTCATAAAAAGAGAGCCTAGGTAAAAATATCTTCCTGAATGCCCAATAGACACAGCCTACGCACAGTTCTTTATATTTATGATCCTTTTTTCGTTGAATAAAGAAATAAAGTAAGATGGGATGAGTAGGTTGGGGAGGGGGAAAGTTCCTAACATCGCCGAGCTGGAAGAATTTAAAAAAAGAGAAATAATACTGGGCTGAGTAGCTCAGAGGGTATTATAAATGGGATGGTCTACAATGTCCTAACCCCTATAACTTATCAACAAATAACGTAACAATTACTTAATGTTGTTGGTTGGTTGGTTGAGGTGTGCTCTTTCTCTTCTGCAGCCACTCGTCAGCTGGTGCCATTGCTGCCGCTCTTACAGAAATTTAACTAGCAAATGGAGGGTGCACAACAGCTAATAATAATAATAATAATAATAATAATAATAATAATAATAATAATAATAATAATAATAATAATAATAATAAAAATTGTAACAGTAGTACGGCCTCTCCCTAGTTGTAGGCAAAGCTTCTAACGCCTGAAAGTGGTAAAGTCTCACAGAGACAAACTGAATTCAACTTTCCCCACTTATTTTACTGGTTAATCGTAAGATTTCACTGCTGTTGTGTTTACTTGGGTGAGAATACTGTTTCTGTATTGGGGTGGCCCGTACTGGGCGAGTGTCTTTTGTTTCTAAGTTGCCACTACTGTCTTGAGATGTCATTATCAACCGATCAGCTTAGTGCCTGTTTATGTAATTATCAACCAACCAGCCTACTGCCTGTTTAAGGGGGGGACCAACACCTTTGACCGCCCGAGGATTCGAAATTTCAATGTATTTTTTTTTTCATTTAAAATTGAACGTTTGTATTTATAACAGCGCAAAATTGTGGTTAATATCTCCAATACTTTTGGAGTTATGACCAAAAACGTGAAGCCCTGTGATCCAAGCAAGCCCTTTATCGGTAAGTTTGTTTGCTTGTTTCCCGTAACTTTTGTTTTTCAGAACCATTTTCCTGACACTCTGAAAGTTTTTAGGATATTCATATTACATTTTGCATGTGTGTATATTTTATAGAGAAGAAGATATATTAGAATTATTGAGCTAGCTTCATTCGTTACGTTTAAAAAAAGATTTTCAAATGAAAATTAATTAAAATTTGACTACTTGAAAATAACTTCATGAGAAAACATTAATGCTTGATGGACTTCACTGATTCTAGCGCACGTTCTAGCTATGACATCTATATAAATAAAATTGTAGGGGGTCCGCTGTCTGTAATTTCTTTTGTTTTGCCAATTTTTCAGATATTTATCCGTTTTAGGTCAACTCATGACCGAATCAGAGGTTTTCACGTTTCGTGTCTGTTTGTTTGTCTGTCTGTTTGTCTGTTCCACCATCACGTCGAAACGGCTGGATAGATCTCAACTAGACTTTATATTTAGAGTATACTCATCCCGGGGAAGGTTTCGATATGCATATCATTTTAAAATCTTTGAATACACGGGGGTTTGTAGGAAAACCAGACTGGTTTTTCCGCCATCACGTCGAAACGGCTGGATAGATCTCAACCAAACTTCATATTTAGAGTATACTCAACCCGGGGAAGGTTTCGATATGCATATCATTTTAAAATCTTTGAATACACGGGGGTTTGTAGGAAAACCAGAATGGTTTTTCCACCATCACGTCGAAACGGCTGGATAGATCTCAACCAAACTTCATATTTAGAGTGTACTCAACCCGGGGAAGTTTTCGATATGCATATCATTTTAAAATCCTTGAATACACGGGGGTTTGTAGGAAAACCAGAATGGTTTTTTCCACCATCACGTCGAAACGGCTGGATAGATCTCAACCAAACTTCATATTTAGAGTATACTCATACCGGGGAAGGTTTCAATATGCACATCATTTTAAGATATTTGAATAGACGGGAGGTTTATAGGAAAACCAGAATGGTTTTCCTCCATTTTCTCTTATACTATTGATTTTCTGTAAACTTCGTTTACCGTATGTGAAACGTCTCTTCATTATAAACAACTTTCGTTATGTTCATAATTTACCTTACTCTTCACATGACGGAGAAATTTACAATTTTCCGTTGGTATCATGCTCTGCATTGAGTCACCGACAGACCGACAACGAACCTACATGTTACCATGGCAACGTCTCTGACTGCATGCCAGCAGGGAAGTAACGTATTGCCATTTTCCTCATCATGCTTTTAAATTCGTGGTTGTTCCTTGGGTAGAAGGCAAGAGAGGCGTCAATCGGCCTATCTGCGGGATATTGGCGGAATATCGTTGGATGTTATAACAGCTCTCGAATAGATTAAGTAATAACACCATTAGTCATCTTCTTATTATCTGTTTACCTAGGAATCACTGGACCTAAATTTCTCCTCTGTTACCGCTTTATTATATCCATAACTCACACTAGCATAATTTCTTGAGGGGCATTTGATTTTCCAATACATTAATTTGGCATTTACATATTTGTCGTTATCCGGCTGTCCTCGGTTATAATCCATTTTCTATTAATTTCAACTTTCTTAACTGTATTATTTTCTTCCTTAATTACGCCGTATGTACGCGAGTGCTACAAACTATTGGATGTATTTCCACCAAGACTCATATTTAGAATACACCTGTCCTTGATAGGTTTTAGGGCAAATATTGTTTCTAAATCCCTGAACTGACTGGGGGTTTATACGAAACCAAAACAGTGATTTTACACTTCCACAAAATATACACAAACAACGTTAATTTAAATTTACCTGCCTTGGTAGAAATTAATTTCTAAACCATTTTTCTCATGTGCATCATTTCGATACGAGGATTAATAAGGGAGATATCATTAACGGACCGTTTTTCTGTACAAGTCCCATCGGACTTAACTCACGAGCGGGTGCGATTAAGCGTATTCCTTACAACTTGAAAACTACTGAAGACATTCGAACCAAAATTTATATTTAGCATCCACCTGTCCAAAGGTAGGTTTTAAACGTAAATAACATTTCATGTTCCGGAATGGACTGGCGGTTTATAGGGAACCGAAATGGTGATTTTACTCTTCGACAATATATACAGAACTAGACCAACCTGACTGGAAATCGACCAAACGTGATGGAATTCCACCTCTAAACGTTTTTTTCATGTGCATTTTTTCGTCAGGAGGATTAATAAGGGAGATATCACAAATGGTCACTTTTGCAGGTTAAGTCCAGCGGACATAGCCCAAAAGGTGTTTTTCATGGAGCAGATTCCTTATCTATATAAATCAAATCGTAACGACTGTGTGCCTCTACACTGACTATTTTGGCGAAATTTTCGTACAGCTTTCCGTTTAAGGGGTAATAATGACCAACTCCATAATTTTTGGTTTAGTTTTCTGAAAGTCCTAATCTTTACCCGCCTCACCCAAAATCCAGATTGCGGCATAATCTGCCAGAAGAAAAAGAAGATAATTTAAATTTGACAAAATTATACGTTTTAGCCTGTAACGAACGGAAAACATCCTAGATCATTAAATTTTTCACTTTTTATCCCCGAAGAATATCGAAATATGCAGGCAAATTTAATGAAGGTGCAGACCTTCGGAAATTCCTATCACATAACGGATTGCACAATCTCTGTTCAATTTGGAATGATCTACAACCTTGGTCTTATGACTTTTTGCCGTATCTGTATCCCTTTTACGTTTGATTTTTCTCTATTAATCGATGTTAATTTGGAATTTTCACATGCATAATTCATACTTTCAATTACTTACATGAAATACAGAATCATCAAGCTCTTCACGAAAATTGGCCCACCCAGTAGCCATATGTGAGCCAAATGCTATGTATGTAGCTGTCACATAATTATCCGAAAAGTAATGTACTGTGAGATAATCTTACAAAACCTTTACCCTGTTCACGTTTCTAACTCAATCTGACCCATGAATAGATGACATATCATAGGGCCAGCCATTTAGGTCACTAAATCCGGCGTGTCTTATGGTATAATCCTTTGCCGATATGACGTACGTTTAGTAGCAGTTAATCTGCAAATGAAGGTCTTCAATATTGTAAACACGCATATACTTTCGTATGTCGATCTATATATATCCACTGATGTTGATTTTTAGCGATCGAGAAAGGGTGGGTCTGCTATTGTAATCAGTACTCCCCACACCGACTATGACCGGCAGTAGGAAAGGGTTCCTTCTCCAACTCCTGTGTAACTGTCATTAGTAAGGAAGGCCTACAATTGTAATGAATAGTTCCCTTCTCGATTTGACTTGCAGAAGGCAAGTGAGCATGCAATTTTGTTTAAAACTCCCCTATCCAATTGTGTTTGGCAGTAGGCAAGGGTGCCCGCCATTATAAAGAAATGTCCTCATCTAAAATGTGACTGGCATTAGGCATATAGGCCTGCTATTTTGATGGAAACTCACCAACTTGGTGTGACTGGCAGTAAGCTGGCTGGCAGTAGGAAAATGGGCCTGGCATTATAGTGATGACTGCACAACTCAATTTCGAGTGATAGGGTAATTGCCTGTCATTATAATAGAAACTCCTCAACTGTAATCTGTCTGGAAGTAGGAAAGGGGGGCTGCCATTTTAACGAAAACTCCCCAAATCGATTCTGTCCGCGTAGTAGGCAATGGGGCCTGCAATTATAATGTAAACTTCGCAACTCGATTGTGAATGGCAGTAGGCAAGTGAGTCTGTCGTTATATCACAAATCCGTAACAAACACTTTACATTGGAAACAATGTACGGGGACCTCCCCATGCTCTTTCTCGGATAACGCTAAGAGACATGAAATTTTAAAACAATCTTATTTACTGCATGTACACTATTTACTTCGATATTCGAATACAACGTAGAATACCGTAGCGAAGCACGGGTACATTCGCTAGTTATCAATAAAAATAAAGAACCGTAGGAAAATATTTACGTGTTTGGAAATTATCAGCGGAACAGCAAATTATTGGTCATGATACACCGCCATTTTGAATAATTAATTATATATAATGGCATAGGTCTATATGATGTCTAAGTATGTAGGCATATTATTAAGGAATGCCGGCCCCGTTGTGTAGGGGTAGCGTGCGTGCTCTTACCCGGAGGCCCCGGGTTCAATTTCCTGGACCTGAGGGCTGGTTCTAGGTCCGCTCAGCCTACGTAATTAGAATTGAGGAGCTATCTGACGGTGAGATAACGGCCCCGGTCTAGAAAGCCAAGAATAACGGCCGAGAGGATTCGTCCTGCTGACCCTACGACTGCAGGCCTTCGGGCTGAGCAGCGGTCGCTTGATAGGCCAAGACCCTTCAAGGGCTGTTTCAAGGGGTTTTTATTATTACGGAATAGTGTATTTCCTTTTAGTATTCTTTTCCATTGCTGTGGCAAAGAAGTTTAATACACCTCAATTTTCTATGTTCAAATGTCCGACTCGTCGGCTGAATGGTCAGCGTACTGGCCTTCGGTTCAGAGGATCCCGGGTCCGATTCCCGGCCGGGTTGAGGATTTGAACCTTCATGGCCCGGGGGCTGCGTATTTGCAGAGGGGTCTCTTCCCGCATCGCGCTCACTTGTTTCTCTCCCTGTCCGCCTTGTGCGTGACGTCATGTGGTATGAGACAGCGGTCGCCCGTCCTGCTGACACGTATTACCACTACAGTCTAAAATGGTCATAACTTCTGAACCATTCATGCAAATAATGTGCTGACAAGGTTATTGTAATCCTTATAAAACACTGGAGGAGGTCAAACAATTTATTTTGATGAGGAACTCGAGGATAATATCGAAATATTTATTTAATTTTAAGGAGTTATATTTTTTACCGCGGACTGTAGCATAAAATCGCTTCTAGAGGGCAGCCGGTTGGAAATAGGTATGTGCCATCGCGGACTTTTTTTGTAGAGGATTCTATGCTCTACATTTCGTACGCTGACACTTGGGGTCTATCGTTGATGGTTCACGCAGCGTAAGCCACGAAAGCGAGTGACCGACCGACCGACCGACCGACCGACATTTTTGTCTCTTTCTACGCATTTACTGTATATCGGATCACGGATACATAATAATTTTATAGTGGTTCACTACAGGAGCCTCCGTGACTCAGACGGCAGCGCGTCGGCCTCTCACCGCTGGATACCGTGGTTCAAATCCCGGTGACTCCATGTGAGATTTGTGCTGGACAAAGCGGAGGCGGGACAGGTTTTTTCCGGGTACTCCGGTTTTCTCTGTTATCTTTCATTCCAGCAACACTCTCCATTATCATTTCATAGCATGTATCACTCATGAATAAATCAAATTGGAAGTGGCGACCTCATTGTAATAACAGCCTATATATGTTTCATTCATCACATCCCTGACCCGGTCAATGACTGGAAAACAGGTTGTAGGTTTTCATTTTTCGGTGGTTCACTACGTGAACAGTGTTCGTGTTGTCAGTATCTGAAGTAAAACCACTGTACTGATTAAAATGCAGTCAACATATTATGGAAACGTGTGTGGCGCTATAAATTGTCGGCACGTAAAAGAACTCACGTGGGAAAAAATTACGGCACCTCGAGTCTCAGAAAACCGCAAATGTTAGTGAGACGTAACACAAATAACTTTATTATTATTTCGCATATTATAAAGACAATAACGACAACAACCATCATAGCCAGTTACTTTGCTACTGTGATGGCATAATAATACTTCCTCGTCAACAATGATTGGTTATTGAAACACTTCGTAATAAACTCTTGAATATCTCCATTATTACAGCTCGTACGGTAAAAAGGTGTCAGAAATGAATGACTGAATGAAAATCATATTTTCTATAATTATTGTTATGTGCTAATAGCCGGGCTGAGTAGCAACTGAGAAAATATGCCAATAAGAAGGTTAAGCTTTGGGCTGGTTCATCAAGTAATTGTCTCCTGACACGTACGCTTTAATAATTTAATATAATTCCATAAAGATGTCGATATGATGCATAATTTCCTATGCTATTTAATCTAAATATTTACTTCATCAGGAAATAAATTAATTATTTTGAGTTGCATGGCAATATTTTATTTCTTATCGTATTATATGTCATGTATTTGATAGTTTATGTTCTCCCTGCTCAGCATGTGACGAAATTTAACGCATTTTCACGTTTTTAAATCTCTTGGAAGTGCCGTTACTTATCGAATCGGACTAAACCAGACTATTATTTGATGAAAGATTGAGAAGATGTTTCACAGGCACGAGGACTCACAGGCTTGCTGTACTGCGACTGTGTACCTTACTCGCTATCGTTCATACCGCGTGACGTCAGAGCGCTTCAGCCAATGGAAGCTTCAACAGCCGGAGTAGCCTACCTTATATTCTAGTTACCTTGGCGTATTTGTGCTATCCCCACAACTCACATACAACACATAACACTATCCTTCACCACAATAACACGCAGTTACCTACACACGGCAGATTCCGCCCAACCTCATCGGACGATCTGCCTTACAAAGGCTGCAGTCGGCTAGAAATAGACACACGTTATTATCATTTATATGTTCGAAGGTGTAGGTCCCGCCTTAAGTCGTTTTCTAACAATCAACATCCAACCCGTCCCTTTATATACTGTGAGTTTGAACCTAATATGACTGTCATGATCTGATCTTGGAGAGTGCAACGTAAAGTGAGGCTGGGGTACCGGCAGAAGGGTAGGCAGAACATTTCCTATTAGGTGACATTATCTGCGTGTAGCGAAAGGAAGATGCCAGCGTTCCCTCTAGCATGTAACTGTTAGGACGTGCTGCGTTTATCTTAATTTCAATGTAAGTTTATCTCATTTTCAGCTAGGTCTTACGTAGGCTTTCAAGGCTATCTACGGACATGGTGTAAATCTCTCATATTATTATTATTATTATTATTATTATTATTATTATTATTATTATTATTATTATTATTATTATTATTATTATTATTAAAATTACATAGTTCCTAGTAAATTTATGGATGAACAAGTGTGTACCCTCGTTCCCCTCATTCACTTTGCTTTCTGCTGACTTTATATTTTAACTAAATTTCCTATTCTGCGTTTCGGCCTTTCTCTTCTTAGTCACCACATCGTATGGCTCATCCTCTGTGTCACTGGGCCTTCTGCCCCAGTAAGTTTCATGACAAGTCATATCGCGGGATTGCTTGAGGTGTTCAGCATCCCTTTCATTTTTTTCTCGGCCTTCAAATTAACCTTTGTTTTTCCATTTCTTGGCAGTATAGTATGAGCTTCGGCTCCTGTGTTTTTGGATCTTTCGATCGATTATTTGCGTGTGTCTTCTCCATGGAATAACAGTGAGGAGAGCAAAAGCTGATTAACTTTTAAGTTTAGTGAAAGGATGTTCTGGTATGAATTCTCAAGTGTAATTAGAGTTACCTGAAAATAAATATTTGGTATTACGGCTATTGGGAAATGAAATTGTAGTTCAGGGTTCGACACCCTTCCCGAAAGTAATTACTCAAAATTGAGGGTTTGATTGCCCTCTCATAAACTGATTTTTGAAGTTGTAGCTCCGTTTTTAACTTGGTCTGTGGATCGATATTCCGTCTACAATGTAACTTTTTTGTAACTTTTTTATTGTTTTTCGATACCTAAGATATGATATGTGTTGACCAATTGGTCTGGTTAAGGCCAAGTCATTTATGGAAAATGGGAGCCATTTTCTCCCCGGTTGTGTACTAAGCTGAGCTTCAAAACTTGATTGTTATTCATTTTTACTTCTTCCAAAAACATACTTCTTCTTGAAGAATTACTCTTGTTGTTGTTGCTTGAAAAGAAAATCTACCACAAAGGAAGAAAAATAAGATAACTTGAAAATATATTCTAAGGTCAAAAATTTTCTTGGTATGGTTTCGACTAGTGCCTGACCCCGCCGTTTCCTCCCTCTCCTAATACAAACATAATAATAATAATAATAATAATAATAATAATAATAATAATAATAATAATAATAATAACGCTATCTAGCGGAGATGAGTGGGGTCACGTAAATAGGGATTTATCGTTCTCCTTTAATGACACATAGCTTCGTCATCACACGTACCCTACATATCAGGGGGTGTTACCGAGCCGTGTAGGCTACGGCTTAACAGCGGCTAGCTTTGGTTAGCCTTGTACCGTCGGCTGTTCTGTCCTGCGTTGATGGGGTTAAAGTTGCTTTTGGGGATCATTGTAAGTACCTAGGGGTGTTAATGTAAGGAAAGATCTTCATTGGGGTATCACATAAATATGATTGTTAATAAAGGGTACAGATCTCTGCACATGGTTATGAGGGTATTTAGGGGTTGTAGTAAGGATGTAAAGAAGAAGGCATATACGTTTCTGGTAAGACCCCAACTAGAGTATGGTTCCAGTGTATGGGACCCTCACCAGGATTACTTTATTCAAGAACTAGAAAAAAAAAAACAACAAAGAAAAGCAGCTCGATTTGTTCTGGGTGATTTCCGACAAAAGAGTAGCGTTACAAAAATGTTGCAAAGTTTGGGCTGGGAAGACTTGGGAGAAAGGAGACGAGCTGCTCGACTAAGTGGTATGTTCCGAGCTGTCAGTGGAGAGATGGCGTGGCAGGACATCAGTAGACGAATAAGTTTGGATGGTGTCTTTAAAAGTAGGATAGATCACGATATGAAGATAAAGCTGGAATTCAAGAGGACAAATTGGGGCAAATATTCGTTTATACGAAGGAAATTTGGGGATTGGAATAACTTACCAAGAGAGATATTCAATAAATTTCCAATTTCTTTGCAATCATTTAAGAAAAGGCTAGAAAATCAACAGATAGGGAATCTGCCACCTGGGTGACTGCCCTAAATGCTTATCAGTAGTGAATGATTGATTCAGATCGTTAACATACGGCCAGCACATTCAGCTTATCTGCTATATTATTTGAATGTACAGCATTTTAATATATTTCATGCCGAAGCAAAATCCTGTGAAAGCTGACAGCCACCTACCTCATAGGGTGCACAAACAAGTGAACTCTGCACAGCTGCACTTAGGCTAGTCTACACCGTCGCTGGGATTGCTAGGTTTTTGAAATGCCAATAAGGGAGAGGTCATGTAGACATGGCATAACGACATTTGCACAAGTAATCACTGAGATATAATATACTGTACTAGGTATAATTAAATTGTAGGCACAAACTTTATTACAGTATCTTTCCGTTTCATTTTCTACATACAAAGTTTAAAACCCGTAATCTGATTCACTCTTAGCCTTGTTCAATAATGCAGAGATTCCCTTAACCCTTAATTAATCGCCCAAGGAGATTTCCTCCGGGCCAATTACAATTTGAACGGCACTGAACTTCCCAGTTGAACTGTGGGTCTCCCCATCCCTATACCTTTCTCCTTATTCATTTGGACTCGTCCTGTCAGCATTTCGGCGCGGTCGTGCATTCTGTGTGCAAAAGTGGGATCATTGTTTTGACGAGTGACATCGCCTGGACGTTTCTTCCGTGTTCAATTAAGTAAATTACCTTATATTTTAGTGCATAGTTGTTTATTTTGGAGGTCGATGACCTTGTTGTTTTGGTCTTCTAGACTTAGAAGAATATTATTTCATACTTCATATGATGTGATCGTCGTAGGTAATGGGAAGTCTCATAATTTAAAATCATACGATCATTCGACATAGTTAAGGTCTACAATATTCTGCTTTTACATCAAACAAACTGTGTACATATAACCTACAACTACTTAAAAAGGTATTTTAATTATCCCGAAGAATACTGCAAACGAACATGCCAAAACAGCATCTCAAGGGACGAAAATGACGCGCATTTTTAAGCCCGGAGGTTACCTCCGTTCGCGACTAGTAACGTAATAAATTTCGCGCGACTAGACAAAGGTTAATCGCACGTTGTAACAACACTAGTATACAACTCTCTTACTTTCACCGTACCACAACACAACACAAACTGACAGTTTTAACAATTTCTGCTGAAAGAATAGAAGATGAATGAATGCAGGTTTTAGTTAATTGTTGCGTTGACATTAACCAGATGCCTCTGTGTCTTGCTCCCGCGAGTCCCGGGCTTGGGTTCGCTTGCCTACCGCACATTTCAATCATAGTGCAGAATCGCTAGATGAAGAATAGTGAACTAAAATCTGTAAATGCTACTGAAAATGGATAATTATAACCATGTCAGAACTGAGTTGCTTTAATATGAAAAAACAAGGGCGCCCCGTATGCTGTTAAAACGAAACAATATTTCAGACCATCACATACGAGACATCCCGTATAATATGGGACATCAGGCAAATATATCGACCAGAACTGATGTCAGGAAGGGGGTTGTAGTTCACACAAAAGGCTACGGAACTCTCAGCATTTACGGGCATCGTTGTTCCTTTAGTAAGTCCCAGAGGAGTTACTCAATATTCACCAAAATTCAAAGTGATTTATTACCCCCACTCAGTGAAGAAACAAAAGTTTCGTCCGGATCCAGTTTCAGGTAGGGGTCCCGTTAGGATCTGAAATGGCCTCGCAATACTTAGCAAATTATAGCAGGCACAATGACGTTGCGGATGGAAAGCGCCCGGCTGATGAAATTTTTCAATTATTTTTTCTATGTCATTTAGAAAAACGAGTTAAGTCTCCCTTTCTTTGTTGTTTCATCTAACTTTAATTGACTCCAATTTCAATCTTTATCACTCTGATGGACATTAAATACTTATCTGCTATATTATTTGAATGTACAGCATTGTAACATATTTCATGCCGAATTTAGGAACTGATATAGGCCTACTAGTTATTATTACTATTATTATTATACAAAAAAGGTAGTAGTTTTACCTGACAACTGATATCGTGACCACAGGCATGAGACTTCTAATTTCATCTCGAATCCGAATCAAAGGGACGCGACTTTCTATTTCAAAACCCCACGTGCATTGCCTGGTTTTCGAACCACAGTCTTATTGGTTCGACGATTGCTCTCATAATTATAATAGGAACTTCGACAGTTGTATGTTTCAGTGCTCAGTATGCAGTTTACTCTTTTTAAACTCTTCCAAGATAGGACTTCATTGCCTCCATCAGTTCCCACTTCGAAAAGGTTTGTGCTCAAAAAGGTGCTAAAAGGGTTCGGTGCACATGCTCAGAAACTATATTTAGTCATGGAGCCGGACAGGCATGATAGGCCAAGACCAAGGTCCACCGGGAGTGCAGCACCATGGGGTTTGTTTTGGTCAGCGGTTGCAGAGTGTGTTTCAGCTTGCAAGTGGTCGAGGCTGGTCCGTAGTCCGACAGTTCTGAACTCCTACCGACCAACCGAGAAGAAGAGGGGTGGCCACGGCTCTACCGTAGCTCTACGCCTCTACATTCGGGAGACGGAGAGGAGCTGGTCCCTATCATCAGCTGTCCTGAGAATGGTTTTCCATTCTCCTGCAAACAGTCCCTCGTATATACCACTGCCGCCAACCCTCTGACCTTCAACGCAAATCACCTTCTCCAATACGAATCTCTTGGTCTGAGAGACGGAGTCGCCGTCTAAGGCCCGCTCCTCACCCCTTTTAGGGGAGGAATGAAAACATTGAGTAATAGTAGTTATTGGTTGTGTGTTTGCTTGTAAAAAAAAATACTTTTCGTTGCTTGCTTTTACCCTCTGGATAGCATGTCTAAAAGTAACCATTATGTCTATGGGATAGAAGGACAGGCAGATTGTGTGTACGTGGGTCAAAGGTGGTAATAACGATGAATGAATGAACGAATTAGTGACTGACTGACTGACTAAATGAATGAATGAATGAATATTATTAGAAACATGGTGACTTGCATGCTCCTATTGAAGACAACACTGCCTTAGTCTACGACGGTAAATTTGTGTATCTCATTCGTAAGGCACTTCATTCTACAGGAATGTCTCACCTCAATCAGCCCATTTGGATGATAGGTATAACAAGTCGGGCGAAGGTCAGTGTTACAATATTCTAGAGAGCTCCGTGAGGAGATGGGTTCGGAAGATTTAACGGGGTCATGGCAGGTATCGACTGGATCCGAGGGTGATGGACTGTTTGCCCAGGCACATATAACGCTGTTCACGACCAGCGTGCAACTAAAGTGAGTCTACACACCCTCTCTGATTGCATGAAACTGTTACGAGGCAAGTGAAAAGATCGCGAATTACTTGTAGGAATTAAAGGGCCTCTAATGAGCAGATGGGTTACGACTCGTATGTATCGAGGATAATAATAATAATAATAATAATAATAATAATAATAATAATAATAATAATAATAATAATAATAATAATAATAATAATCACCTCTTCAGATAGCGAGCTGAAAGAATCTGTAAACGTTTGTTATCCTACTTCGGGGCTGATCCAAAATCGAACCTGCTAAGTTGGAGTTAGAAGGCTAGCGCCTTAATCGTTTGAGCTACTCACCCCGACAATTCACCTATTAAGTGCCGATCACACACACTGAATAATAATAATAATAATAATAATAATAATAATAATAATAATAATAATAATAATAATTTGTTCAACTCACCCTCGTAGTAAATACTCAACATGCGTACTCAGTAGGAGAAAATAATGCGGTGCCGGAATTTAGTCCCACAGGAGTTCGCGTATCATCAGAATTCCCCAATAAAAAAAATCCCGAACCCAGGTGGGAATTACGAAATCTAGAATAATAATAATAATAATAATAATAATAATAATAATAATAATAATAATAATAATAATAATAATAATAATAATGATAATAATAATAATAATAATAATAATTTGGAAGTTCGAACCCACTTTCGTACTGAATACTCAACATGCATACCCAAAAAGAAAAATTATCTGGTGCTGGAATTAAGTCCCGCAGAAGTTCGCGTCTTATAAGAATTACCCAATAAAGAATAAAATCCCCGACCCCGCCGGGAATTACATAATCTAGAATACTTAAATCAGCCTGGATTATACACATACACGCACACACGCGCACATTATTTCAGTAATATTCAATCGTTGAAAGCAAAGTGCAAGTCCTGAACCAAAGACGTGTTCCACACGCAGTTGTCAGAGACCACAGGGATTACTATATTGCAGTTTCTAACTACTAGGCTCGCAAAGAATAATGCTGACAAGCAAGCGGGAAGTTTTTTGTTACTGCATTCTTCGGAGCTCGCAAGCTAGGTGTACGCAGGTATCATCAGAACTGTTAAAGCTTGTTAGCATTAATTTTGTGAGCCTAGTATTGGAATAGCACTTCAGTTTTGAGTCCAAGCAAGCTCCCGGTTTGAATTCTAGTTAGGTTGGTGATTATTTAATTCCTTGTAACGCTAAATCCAGTTGTTGCAATTAAACTAACAAGCTGTTAACGTACAGTCATGCTAGTTTGCAGCCCAAGTAGATGAGTTACGGGTTCAATTCCAAGTCGGGTCGGCGATTTTTAAATTTCTCGTACCTCAAACATTAAGTGTTTTTAAATTAAACGTACGCTGCCACTGTACAGTTATTTACTTAGCATGATACTCAGCAGTCGAAATGGGGAGATCCCTAGGTTCCATTCCCTGGCACGTGTAGCGTGAACTTTCTTTTTTCGGTTCTGAACACAAAGTGTTAATCTGTAAGTGATGTCCCCAACATTGTAAGCTCTTATGACTCTCTAGTGTTCAAATCAATGAGCTCGAAATGCTTCAATGAAAAATTCACTGTTCCAAACCCTAAAATAAACCAACAGCGTAGCACATGCCAGGATACATTCCCTGGCATGTGTAGCGCGAACATAATTTTTTCCATTCTGAACACAAATTTATAATCTCTCAGTGATGTTAACAACATTGTGAGCTATTATACGTCTCCAGAGTTCAAATCTATGAGCTCGAAAGGTTAAAATAAAAAACATTAAATGTTCCAAACATTAAAAACCAACAGCGCGTTACGTATCAGCACACACGCTAGCGTCTTTTACTATGCAGCCACTCAGATTCAAGACCTTGAAGTAACTTTCTAAAGTTATGTCCCTATGAATCAATCACATGTATTAAGCCTTGCGCCACCTCCCTAGTCCTATCAGTACAATGTATAGCCACCATCTCGTTCCAGTTTCAGCTCGCACCAAGCTCAGGTTCAAACATCCTGCACGATGTCTCATCTTGTCTAGTTAGGTTAAGATTGCCCTTTTAACTAAGGTGTAGGGAAGGGCAATCGGTTAGGTTTAATGCCTGGTCAGTGTGCGGTTTAGTCTGCACAATTAGCTAGGGTATAAAGTTATGTCCGAGCTGGTGTATGGAAGGACAATCGGCCAAAGTTCAAACGTATGCATATTTTTTCACACGCAGACCCGGGCGATAGCATGTACCAGCACCTGGGTAAATGCACAAAAAGCTACATTTCCTAGGTAGTAACCCTTGCCACTTGCAGGAACAATTCTGTTTGCTTCATAATACATTTTCAACATTCTTTTTCTTTAGTGGATTGAGCTGTTAGGTTACATTAGTCTTCCGTCCAAGAAAAATCTAGTTATCGATTTCCTGGTTATGTTGGGCTTCAGTCCAAAAGAGATCGAAGTTTGATGTCCATTCTTTTGTTCAAGGGAGTCCCAGATTCGATCTCTGTGTAGGTTAGATATTTTGACTAATGTTACTTTTGTTCTAGAGTGTCCCAGACTCGATCTCTGTTTGGGTCAAATAGTAATAATATTATTGGGTTTATGTCCTACTAAATTTTTAGAGAAGCCGAAGTGCCGGAATTTAGTACCGCAGTAATTCTTCCCTGTGCAAGGGGGTCCTAGATAAGATCTCCGTTTGCGTCGGATATTTTGGCTTTAACAATAATGTTCTTGGCGTTATGCCCTACTGATCTCTGTTTGGGTCAAATTCCATGTGAGTTCCAGTTTCGAAACCCCGAGTCAGCGTTTTCTCTTTGCTCAAATTTACATGTTTGAATTACGTTTAAGCTCTTCAGTCCGAGTACCAAGTTCGATCTCGAGTCGGGGAGGGGATAATTTGTGTATTAAAATCTTTTATTATGCAAGTAGCACGAACAATTTTTTGGATCTCAACACACAACGGTTTGGTCTCTAAGAGATATAAACAATACGGTACACTACAATAAGTCCATACGCTCTAAAGTTAAAATCAGACATTTTGTGTTCCAGTCACTAAAATAGACCAGCAGCGCGTTACGCATCAGCTCATACGGTAGCGGATTGGACTCTACATTCGCTGACCTTCGAGCACCAAAAATGTTTCCCAAATGTTACGCCCTTATGAATAAAGCACATGTATTAAGCCATACACCATCTCCCTCATCACATTAGTACAACGTGCAGCCGCCATCTTGTTCCAAGTTCAGCTCCAAAAGCACTTTGACCTTGTCTCATCTTGTCTAGTTACGATATGCCTGAGATCAAAGCTCAACCTTGAGTCTGTAACGCTCCTGTGAGGTCAAACCTGGAGTCAAATCCGTGCATGTTAGGTTAAGCTTGCACTCTTGCCCATATTGACGTTAGCTGTTAGGTTAAGCTTGTACTATTAAGTATCTAACTTGGGTATATAAGGTTCACGCCCTTAGGCTCGGGGTCGAACCTGAGATCTGTGAGGTTAAATCTAGACACGTCATGCCTGATAAATTAAGATTGCACTCTTATCCATAATCACGTTGGCTGTTAGGTTAAGCTTGCACACTTGGCCATTGAACTTGCATCTCTCTTAGGCCTGGGGTCGAACCCGAGGTCTTAAGGTTAAGCCTGGATATGTAGACAGTGTAAGGTCATGTGAGGTTAAGAGCGCGCTGTTAGCTAACCGCCCTACTTTTCAAGTGAGGTCACACGATATTAAACATGCACTCTTAAACTGCACATTCCATGAGGTGGAGGCTTCTCTCAGGGGCGAGTGGTGGTGGTGGTTCCAGAACTATCCAGTTTTATACTACTCTTGTTCTACTTTCGAATTTCCTATTCTTATTGTGTATTAACTTCCCTGCCATTTTTGCTCACAATTACATTTGATGTTTTCTTACTGTTGATATTAAGTTTCTAATGTTTCATTGTATCATACAACACATTCAATATTCTATTTAATTCCTTCTCAGAGTCTGCTACTATGGACATGTCACCAGCAACTCTAATATTGTAGATTCATTTCCCATTTATCTTTATTCCCTTAGTCGTATATTTTAAGACAAACATTGCTTGTTCAATAAACAAGTTGAAAAATGTATGGCGAGAGTGGACAACTCTGCTCAACCCTTTCTTAATCCTTGCTATTTTTTTCAACCATTCACCACTATATTCGCACACTGGTTCTTGCAAAGTTTCTACATGAGCCTCGAATCTTTCCACTCAACCCAATTCATTTTCATTTTTCAAGTCAATGAATAATGTTATTGCTTTCATGTTCCCACTAACTATATACGGTTTTCTGAGACGTCGAGGAAGCGGAATGTTGCCTCGTATAAGTTATTTTACGTGCCGGTGAATCCACTGACAAGAGGTTGGCGTATTTGATCACCTTGAAATGCCACCGAACTGAGTCGGGATGGAACCCTGCAACTTGGGCTCACAAGGCCAGTACTGTACCGTCTGAGCCTGTCAGCCAGACTCTGAGGAGAATATGCGTTATGAGCGGCCACATGCAATCTTGTACGATTAATGCTGTTCATGGTAAATAAAGGGCCGTACACGCTTTTAGAACTCAGGCACCAGACACAATCCGGTCTGTGTGACTAAGTGCTCCGACAGGGCAGTGAGATGGGTTTTGGCGCATTCTGTTTTATAATATTGCGTAATGGCGCAAAACCCATGTCAAATGATTTAGATCAAGTTAAAGAACCCATTTTCAGGGCAAAGTTTCTGGTACTCTGGCGTCTCATGTTAAATATCCTGCTGGGAATATTCTTTGATATCATTAAAATGGCGAACCTGCTCAAATCTCACAATTATTTACTAACATTAAGTGTTCACAGTTTTTCCCCACCCCGTGGTGTTTGGGTAGCGTGCTTGCTTCTTATCTACAGGCCAAGGGTCCGTTTCCGGTCTAGTCCAAGAAATTTAATTCTGGACTGAGGGCTGGAACGGGCTTTTTCAGCTCCGTGAGACGAACTGAGGAGCTAGTTGATAACGAGGGGCTGAGGATCCGGTCATGAAAACGAAACAATAGGCGGAGGAGGTCGTCACGGGGAACACGTGACACGCCGATATTTATAGACCATCTGACTGGGCAACCATCATCTTGGTAAGACAATATTCGTAATCGGTTGTACGTACCACGGATTGTTCTGTACTTGTTTGATTTCTTTCTGACATCGTTTCAGTCTTGGAATTTTCACATAAAATGTACTCATTCCCATGTTATGATAGTATAGGTTTGTGAGACAGTCTGCAATAAAGTCACCACTCATCAGCATATACCAAACCGATTCTCTCTACATCAAACGAGATACGCATAACTTCTCATCTTATTCCTCGCTTTTCTCAATTGTTTGTAGTTTGAATCTAATTTTGTCCATCATACTACCCATCGCTGATCGCACATACATTCTATAACAATTTGTGTTTCAATATTAAATATTATATCAAATCTATATTTCTATTCTTTGTGAGGGAGAAGCTTCTGAAGAAGATAGAAAACAACATCTCAAGAAAAAGGTATCGCCTTAGAATCTCCACAACAGTTTCATCGATTTGGTTACCTTGACAAATTTAATACATTTCTAAAAGCCAGGATTCTGGATTTCTAAAGCACGTTTTGGTTGATTCCGTTTTATTTGACTCTTCGGTTTCTTCTTTTACATTAGCACTATTTTCGGGATTGGCAATTAGCAGTCCCCTTCAGGTGTTCTGTTAAACCAGAAATCAATGACCAAAGTCCTTCACAACTGAAGTGCCGTACCTCCCACATGTGTTAGATGTCGGATGACTGCTAAGTACGTGTTAAGTACTTATGAGTTCAAGAGCCACATAGTACATGGGAAGGCACGCAATATCGGTCATTAACAAGCTTGGATCAACAGCAAAACTGATTTGTATTCTGATCGTTAACTCTATGTTGTGAGATTCATTGCAGTTGACGGCTGATATGCCTCAAAACTGTTCTCCGTGAGATGGAATGGGTACAACAGCCGAGTGCAATCAAGAATTGCATGTATAACATGTATACCATGTGCTCTATTTCCTCGTTAAGTTCTGTAAAAAATCATTACAGCCGTACGGATCTAAGGAGTGTTTTGAAACGTTGAAAAGTTTTATTTTGTCTAAAGGTCGTACGATTTCACTTCTGAGCCATTCAGTATATCTAAGTGTCTTTCACCCATGACAATAGTTGATTGCGATATAGAACCTCTCTAAACTATTCTCCATTCATAAGTCATACCATACAATGAATCCACGGATTTTCTTGCTTCCACTAATGGAGTTACACTATGTTTCTTTCAAAACAACAGCAAGGTAAAGAACACGCAGAGTGCGTAGTTCATTTAGAGGGATTAAATGTTGAAGAATCTGTATTCACAATTTACGTTCATAAATAATTTGCATACGTGAACGAATTTTCCCTGTATACTTCATGCTACATTTCTTGTCCATATTTAAATGTTAAGTTTAACTAACTATAATTTGCAATGCACTTTGAACGAAGTAAAGACTTAAATTAATATCACATATACACTAACTCAATGCAAAAATATATAATGTTTAATCAACCTGGAGAAATTCAAATATAAACGTAAACATAGTTTGAGCTGAGCTACAAATACAAATTATAATCTAAATAATTTCATGTATTACAATAATTAAAATGAACTCGGTATGTCAAATGGACAAATTTGTTTTGTAATTTTCTTTCTTAATCTGCTTACCCTCCAGGGTTGGTTTTTCCCTCGGACTCCGCGAGGGATCCCACCTCTACCGCCTCAAGGGCAGTGTTCTGGAGCGTGAGACATTGGGTCGATGGGATACAACTATGCTATGCGGAACAGGGGCCTTAGTGGGGGATGGGAAGATCGGAAGGGGTAGACAAGGAAGGGGGAAGGAAGCATCCGTGGCCTTAAATTAGGTACCATCCCGGCATTTGCCTGGAGGAGAAGTGGGAAACCACGGAAAACCACTTCCAGGATAGCTGAGGTGGGAATCAAACCCACCTCTACTCAGTTGACCTCCCGAGGCTGAGTGGACCCCGTTCCAGCCCTCGTACCACTTTTCAAATTACGTGGCAGAGCCGGGAATCGAACCCGGGCCTCCGGGGGTGGCAGCTAATCACACTAACCACTACACCACAGAGGAAGACTGTTTTGTAATAACGAACTATTATGATGAAATGATGATGGGGTTGAACAAGGAGGGAGATAGTATGATCCTGATATATATTTGCTATTGGCTTTACGTCGCACCGACACAGATACGTCTTACGGCGACGATGGGACAGGAATGTGCTACGACTGGGAAGGAAGCGACCGTGGCCTTAATTAAGGTATAGCTCCAGCATTTGCCTGGTGTGAAAATAAGAAACCACGGTAAACCACCTTCAAGGCTGCCGACAGTGGGATTGGAAACCACTATCTCCCGAATACGATTCTGATTTTTAAAACGACTCCTAAATTATGTAATTATCTTTGAGAAAATAAATTCCACCACAAAATGTTGGCTCTTGTCAGTGCAAAGAGTGCATGTTAAAATTCATGTCATCAAGTATATGTGGTTTCGCAGTTCATCTGAAGAATGTGCAATTATTTCAAAAAGATTAAGAACAGCGCGTCCATTGTCGAACATATCAATGTGTGCATAAGACAGTCAACTACGACAGGTATTACGTTCTATGAATACATTCATATTATCCTCCGTATTAGGGAACTCTTAACCATATTTCATTTAGTACACATTTCTCTTACTACAGCATTCTTCTGCTTGCGCTTCCCATTTTCCGACTACTACATTATTTACTTTAGGGGCTGCCTGGCCGAGGCGCTAAGGCGTGCTCGGTTCGTCGGAAAGGACATGGGTTCGAATCCCCGTCAGGACGTCGTAAAATTTAAGAAACGAGATTTCCACTTCCGGAGGTGCATATGGCCCTGAGATTCACTCAGCCTACACCAAAAGTGAGTATCAGGAAAATTCCTGGGAGCAAAGATGGCCGGGCGTAGAGGTAACCACTCTACGCCATCAAGTGCCGAGGTTACGGAGAGTAGAAGCCTTTACTTTCCATCCCTGCAAGGGCCTGCAAGGGCCATCATGGCCTGTGTGGAGGTGACTTTGCTTTTTTAGCTTTGCTCACATTATTTACTTTACCTACATTTTCTGGTAAGAGCCTGGATATAACTTCTGGTGTCATCTGTATCATTCGAATTTTTCTCTCTATTCATAAATTTGTAGTTTTAATCTGTAAGTATACGCTTTAGGCATTACTAACTTTGATATTTGATTTGATATTTATTGCACAAGTATTCATAGACAATTTCATTTGGAAGAGGTTCAAGGCAGTAGAAGAACTATGCCGATCATATAATATAGGAATGAACTATGGAATTGAATGTTATTGTTCAAACGAGACATGGTACATAATACTTCATAGTAAACTCACAATTTGAAAGTTCCGTTTACATTTCTGGTTCATCTTGTTATAATCTAATGACAAAAATGGCAATTAAAATATGTGTTTTCGAGTGAAGTATTACGGAATGTACCCCATTCAAATATCCGGAAGTGTTTTTAATAATAAGTGAAGTTAGGATATATATGAAAACGGATTATCGTATATCATTTGATAACATAAATGATCAAATGACGTAACTTAGTGGCGCCTTATTTTGCCCCTCAGTATTCTTAGTCCTTCTCGAAGAAGAAACAGAATGAGAGAGACAGAGACGAAGAGAGAGGGAGATCTGTTGGTAGCAGGAATGCTGGGAAACTCTGAGTACGCTATGAGAAGTCATAGTCTAAATAATCGTGGAAGGCAGAACAGTGAAATCAAGAAATTAGTTCACATATTATTACCGGATGCAGAAGCAAAGTAGGAATGTAGCTTAATCCACAAACGAGTACTAGTATTACCAAGTTTCCATAAGATTGGTGAATAATTAGTTCAAAAACTAGAACGAATTAAATCTATTTGACCCTTTAGCTCATATCTCTAATGATCAATCCAGTATAAGAATACCGGGAACTTCAACCAATCAATAGCTATATATGGCAACAAAAATAATTCTGTTATCGCTTTCACATTATCTTTTTTTTTGCTATTTTGCTTTACGTCGCACCGACACAAGTATGTCTTACGGCGACGATAGGGCAGGAAAGGCCTGGGAATGGGAAGGAAGCGGCCGTGGCCTTAATTAAAGTACAGCCCCAGCATTTGCCTGGTGTGAAAATGGGAAACAACGGAAAACCATCTTCAGGGTTGCCGAAGATGACAGTCTCCCGGATGCGAGTTCACAGCTGCGCGCCCCTAACCGCACGGCCAACTCGCCCGGTTTTCACATTATCGCACCTAACTTTGTACGAAACATATTTATAGCTTCTTAGCTTCTTTGCTCTAATATCGTACTCCAGTCGTCTTCAGTAAAATATTTACGTAACTATTTATTCTGATGAAGCCGACAGTCCACATATTTGAAGACTATGGCCAAAGAGTTTAAATGCTAAAATAAAACTATATATCTGTGTTGAAAGTGTTGTTCTCTGTATAGGTTATGGAAACCAATGCATTTCAGTTGTTTTATATCTAGACACTTTTATTATTATTAATCTACTTGTTTAATTTTCAGTAAAACCCAAACCAAACCCCGAAAGGCCATAGCCTACTAAGCGACAGCTGCTCAGCGCGAAAGCCTGCAGATTGAAAGGTGTCGATCGTCGGCACGACGAATCCTCTCGGCCGTAATTTTTGGCTTCCTAGACCGCGGCCGGTAGCTATTTCCCGGTCAATAGCTCCTGAATTGTAATCATGTAGCCTGAATGGACCTCGAACCAGCCCTCAGATCCAGGTAAAAATCCCTGAGCTGGTGGAAATTGAACCCGGGTCGTCCGGGTAAGAAGCAAGAACGCTATCTCTACACCGTGGGGTCGGCTTATTCGCTAAATAGTCAAAATAATACATCTGGAGCTCCGGGTTCTCTGTAGGAAACTTCCGGAGCTCCCATTTAATTACTACAGAAATGCATTTATTTATTTATTTTATTTATTTATTTATTTATTTATTTATTTATTTATTTATTTATTTATTTATTTATTTATATGAATTTTGTCATTCTCCTAGACTTAGTAGAGTAGCCATCACACAATGGACATTACTTCTGGTGTACAGATCTATGATTGTTGGCACGACTGGGGTAAGAATTTCCCTTTCTTTTGCCTATTTCTAAGGATACCGATTCGTTCGCGTATTCCTTGGAAATCTAACTGGAAATATCTGTTTATGCAATTCCTCGAAATCGTAAAACAACTCAGTGTGTTCTATAGTTACATGAACGCTTTTTTTCAATTCAGTTCGTTATTTAATGATGAATGTGTTCAGCCACTTGGTTGAATGATAAGCAGAGCGCCCTTTGTTTCAGAGGTTCCCGAGTTCGATTCCTGGCCGGTTGGGTTATTTTAATCGTGTCTGCTTAATTCCTCTGATTCAGGGAGTGGGATTTTTTCAACACTATCGTCTTCATTCACGTAAAGCACACTGAATTACCAACCACAACAGAAAGTCGAAATAGTGAATACTTCCCTGCATATAGAGCTGGCGCAACGACGATATGATGGTGAGATAGTGGCCTCGGTCTAGAAAGCGAACATATGAAGGCTGATCAACAAAGACTAAGACTGTTTCTTTTCACAGATGTTTATTACTCCATTTCAATGTGTACATGATCTTTCTCAAAGTAGTCCCCTCCTACTTCAATGCACTTTTTATAGCGTCTCTGCCAGTCTTTGAACACATGCTGCAGACTATTCTTTGTCAGGTCCTTAAGAATCGCCTTTTCTTGAGCACTGCTTCAGAGTTCTCAAATTGAATGCCCCTAAGTTTTACCTTTAGTGATGGGAATAAAAACAAATAACAAGGTACAAGATCAGGGCTATAAGGTGGATGCGGTACACAGGTAATGTTGAATCGAGCCAGAAACTGCATGACTTGATTTGCGACGTGAGGCCGTGCATTTTCATGATGAAGTCGCCACCCAGTCCGAGAAAGCTCTGATCGTTTCTTTGCAATGTGCTTCCTCAGTGTAGCCGATACTGATGTGTAGTAGTGTGAGGGGGAACTGCATGCTGGTAAATCATTCCATTACAGTCAAAAAATGTGATCGTCATCACTTTCCATGCAGATGGAACAACTTGTGCCTTTTTTGGCGATTTCCACCTGTGCTGGCTTGTTTTCCTTCAGGATCATAATGATGCTTCAGATTTTCATAAGCTTCAGTGGCTGTATGATTTAAACGAAAACAGAATTTGATTGCGCTGTACTGCTCCTCTCGTGTCACCTCCATTGTCTGGTATGCGAAATGCACGTAGCGTCTACAAAATAGAGCATTACTACCAACCTACCCGTACGAGAGTGCTGCCGCCTACGGACATTATACATAAAAACCCGCTCTTTTCAATTATTTATGTTACAGATAGGAAACTGTCACGGAAGCTACAGAAAAAAAATCAGTCTCAGACTTTGTTGATCATCCCTCGTAATAACGGCCGAGGGGATTCGTCAAGTTAACCAACGTCATTATCTGCAGCCCCTTGGGCTGAGTACAGCTGTGATCGCTTGAAGGCCAAGGTCTATCAGTGCTATAGCACCATGAGGTTTGTTTATTTGCTTATTTGTTTGTTTGTTTTATTCACTCTCATGGAGAATAGTGACACTGAAACTGAATCTCTGAGCTCAGAAAGTTGGGAGGACTTGCATTATAAACAAACAATATGAGTCATGCGTCGGGAATAGGGCGATACGGGTTTCACTGTTCTTTGCAGAGTTTCGCGGCGTTTTGCGTTAATATGACTTTCACACCTTTTGTTAAGAAAATGTCACAAAAATATTATAATCTGTAATTTTGATTAGCAGGGATAACTGACGATACAAACAACAGAAATGAATTTCCTCAGGTCGAACATGCAGAAGACCGGAATAGGCAACATCAGAAACGAATCAGTCCGCCTACAGCTAGGACTACAACAGAGTGTGCTTGATATTATAGAAGAATCACAACTGAAATGGTTTGACAAAATGAAATGCCTAAGGCTTACTTTGAAAGAAAAATTACGGGGGAAAAAGACCGTGAGGCAGACTTAGAGATGGCTAGATAGAGCAGATAGAAAATAGCCGTGTCATGAGGAGCCCAGAATAAGAGGATGTATACTGTAAGAGAAGTGGTGGCTAGATATAATTTATGAAGGAGGCTTTTTCATTTCCACACCCGGGTTGCTGGAGTGAAGGATCGATGATAATGAAGTTTTTACGCTTACTTCTGAGGACGTTTATATGTTTGCTTTTTTTTTTTTTTGCTTAACATCGCACCGACACAGATATGTCTTATGGCGACGATGGGATAGGAAAGGTCTAGGAAGTGGAAAGAAGCGGCCGTGGCTTTAATTAAGGTACAGCCCTGGCATTTGCCTGGTGTAAAAATGGGAAACCACGGAAAACCATCTTCAGGGCTGCCGACAGTGGGGCTCGGGCCCACTATCTCCTGATTACTGGATACTGGCCGCACTTAAACGACTGCAGCTATCGAGCTCGGTTTAAATGTTTGCATTAGAAATCAGAACCTATGTGAGCAGTGCGCACTGGACAGAGAGAAATAGAGGAAGCCTAACAAACACAGCGAGCTTGTATAAAGGCAGGAAAAGCTGGATGAAGAGGAATAATAAGAAGAAAAGTAGAAGAAGAGCGGCCGTATTGCACCGAGGTGACCTTATTTACGGTATCCACAGGCCATGAAATTCTGTATCCTTCCTAATTTCTTATTTTTCTTCTTGTTCTGCCGTTTCTCCCACATCTGCGGGGTCGCAAGTGCGGACTGTGTCGCACATGTGGATTTGGCCCTGTTTTATGGCTGGATACTCTTCCTGACGCCATCACTCTATGAAGGCCTCTTTATCAGTATTGCGTATTTCTGTGGTGGTTGGTAGAGTGTTGTTTGAATATGAAGAGGAAAGTGTTGGGACAAACACAGTCACCCACTCCTCGAGCCAGAAAAATTAAACAGACGCTACTGTCCCTTTTATTAAACCGGACCCCATGGCACAACAGTCCCGAAAGACATGGCCTACCAAGCGACCGCTGCTCAGCCAGAAGGCCTGCAGATTACGAGATGACATGAGGTTGGCACGACGAATCCTCTCGGATGTTATATTTGGCTTTCTAGACCGGATTGTTTATTATTAACCTACATGCATTTCATGGACTACCCACAAACTTCGGGACCTGCTGGTACGTGACGGTGTGGATGTGCTGCGTACATCTCTAGTGACATGAAGGCCTCATATCATGGATTACGGAATAATATTGCTCCTGAATAGAGGCAATAAACCACCGCTACCGAAAACGAAGTGCAGTACAAACTGCAAAAACTAACATCCACCGATTTAGTACTGTGTGTACGATTAGCTCAGTTGGAAAGGCACACGGAGTATGTGGTGGGTACAGATTCAAAACTCTAGTGCGAATGTTTGGCGTCAGCGTCACCTCTTCTAATTCCGTAGGGTTGTTTCACGAATGGGACCCCCCTTCTAGCCAGTTGACCTTCTGAGGCTGAGTGGACCCTGTTCCAGCCCTCGTAATGCACCACCTTCCTCTGCCCGTATGGGTCTTCGGCAATAATATTTACATGGTCGTATCTGGGTTTTAAATGATTGGGCATAATATATATTGCACCCGCTCTTGCAACGGTCAGTGCAAGATTATCCCGGTAGCTCATTAATTCTTCTCAGGGTATCCTTTTTCCGCCCATAAAATCTGAGATTTTATATGTAATTATTTAACGTGGTTTCGGAAGAGAAATTGGCCGCTGGGGTACTCGTGATGGGAGTATCAATATCCACGAGAATGACGACCGATATCTAGAAATCATCTCGCATTTCGTTTGTAAGAACTTGTCGATTGCTTACATCTAGAAAACTTAACAACTAACTTAACTCTAAACGTTACCAGAACAGAAATCATAACTCAGTCACATACTAAAAAAATATATATATATTATTTATTGACAAAAATTAATGTTCGAGATATAGTGAAATCTGGGTAGTATCAATTCCGTGTTATCTCATCATTTGAAAATAAGTTAGAGTCAGCGCTGGCTCATTTAAGATAAAATAGTTGAACTAAAAAAGAAATGCAAACATTCTCTCATTTATAAGTTCAAATTCCAATAAATACACATGTGAACCTTCGTAGCCATGTTCCGAAAGTATTACATTTTTTTTTAATAATATTTGCGATCATTGAGCATTCAAGGAATCAAATAAAATTTTCATATTGTAAATACTGCTCTGTTAATTATTAAAGTTATCCTCACAACATATGAGACATGTTTCCCAAGTATACACTTTCGCGTGTATTAAATTGTGGCAGTGTTCACCGACCTTCCATTCATAAGTTAAAGTCTTTCATAGGTTTGAACTCCGAGTGTTAGGTAATATCTTTCTAGTGTGAACAAGTAACGACTTACGAGCTAAAGCAATACCACCCTCGTGCCTACGATATCTGGCTCCTAACTAACCATTGTAATATTCTTCATTTTTATATACTGAGTTAAAATCATATTTATCTGAGTAGAAATAAAAAAAAATCTAACTAACTCTTCGAATAGTTTCTAATCTACACACTCATCTATTAGTGGCTCAATGTACTCTTATTATCTGCACTGTCTCAATATTTCATTTATATACGTGCTACTGAACGTGTATGGATAGTATAGAATGCAGGTATTTCATATCAACCTGTAAGATCACCGCTCCACGAAATACTAGATATATAATCAATCATGAGTCTATTACATCATATATAAGAACACTCTCTCTTACGCAGTACCTGTTATTCACCCAAGTCAAACACAATATCACTGTCACGATACACAATTCTACATAATTCATGTTTACCTTACCTTGAAATGGTCATCTGCGCGGAATTCTCTTCTTGACGTATATTTTCAAACATGGCATAGAAACTCACCTTATATTACTAATAAATCATTAACACGTCAAATAGCAATTCTTACACTTCCCGTAGAACATAACTAAATCTCTTCACTTAAACCATTCATCAATATATAATCACATTTCAATACACTACCGTCGATACTTTAACATCCTATCGGCTTCCATTTAGCCGCATGCATATAGCCATAACTCCGAAACCATATGCTAAATATTCAAGAATTGCTTAGCAAAATACGCAGTCAATAACCTCTATTTTTAATAACAGTAATATGAATTCATATGCCCTCTTTCTCTGACGAAAGGAATACTTAATTTGTCAATGATCATCGTATTGCGCAGGTAATTCGTGACGTAAACTATACTCAGGTAAAACGAGATTAATCGAACCTTTTCTAGTAACTTAGACTCATTGATTCTAGCTCAACTCAAGTAACATACCTTACTCTTATCGGATATTATTTCCACTGTCGATGTGCTAGTGCAGTATCCAGTATATGTCATATTGTCATTCTAATTCATCACTTCCATCTAATTTTAAAGACTTAAGTATTTCACACATTACTTATATTACACACGCGTTCTTAATTACCTCATAAATCACCAAATTCTCAGCACATGCCAAAATAGATTGAGGGTGCAGATTGCAAGAAACTACTCTACTATAGAAAAGTATGGACTTAGCTCGTCAGTTGCTACATCTGGTCTGGTGGTTGCTCCGTCCTTCACTTGCTGCTAGACCCTCAGATTGGAACTGGATCTCTGTCTGAACTGGACATTCACGGTCATCTGCTGGTTACATAGCTCGTCAGACCACTTCGTATCATCCGGTCTTTCGGCTGGCCGATGCTCATCCAACGTCATCATCTCCACTGGTTGGTCTGTCCAATAATCTCCGCCTGGTCATCTGATTCGACGGTACATATCCCCAGTTCGGTCCATCTTAATGAATTAGCAGACAGTCATCATCATGTATCTGTTGACAATGAAAAGAATTCCCTGTGCGCAGTAATTAGTCATGATATTCTGCATTTTCTGTTACTTAAAATAATCGTTAAAGTTTTTCTTTTTGTAAAAAGTTTTCTCCGTAAATAAATATATTTTTTTTACTGCTACGGTAGTTATACTCTTCTCGTGTGTAGTTATTAAATATTTCACAATGGTGAATTCCGATTCTTTCGATCGTTACGTTGCTACTTGATATTCCAAATCCGTCGTATATCACCAAAATTTATATATTTATATTTCTTTCTCGGCTCATCTACTGGCATACAGCGATGAATACTTTAATTATATGCTGTCGCGAATATATATAATTAATATTCTTCTTCAATAGGCAAATCTATTCTTGGAATATGTAGATCTGCTCGCATCTGCGTCTTGTCTACATGAAAGTAATTTTTTAGAGTCTCGTTAAACAATTCACCCGCTGCTATATTTTCTTTAAACAATTCAAATGAGCCTCTACTGTTCTCCAGTGTCTTCGAAAACCTATCCTTTCCGTGACGTACATAGCCTCCTATACTTTGCATTGATACGAAGTTCATTGCCTTAGTAGATCGCATGGGCCATACCTTCCTACGCCGCCATTTTGTTGTTGGTCTACGAGATGCGAACGGGCACATTTAATCCCCCTGGCATGAAGAAAATATATTGGTCACGATATATTTTCTCATTGTTAACTTGAATCTCAAATGTGACTTTGCATCTCGTATATTCTCTGCCATTGCAATATTATCTATTCGATTATCGAATATCAGCAGATTGATATCGATTACGTCCTAGTTGCATTGTCCCGTAACCATGTATTTGGCAACTGCTTTTTCTTCATTCTAGTGGTCGTAATAAAGATATTTATTTCTTCCTCTTTGCGCATTTCACAATGGTAGGTCATTTAATGGCTTTAGACTTTCTTATCTCTTAAGTTCTTATTACATTTGCTGATTCTCTTGGAAGTACAACTTGATATTGCATGCATTATGTACGTTACGATATTTGCCATTTAAACTTGCTGTTTCGTACGCATTATTCCCAAGTACGCGTTCGATTCTGTAGGGACCATTGTATAACGGCAGAAATTTAGCACATATTTTTGCTGGTGCATTTGATATTGGTGCAGTCTTAACCAGAACTAGATCTCCTTGTTTGAAATGTGGATGGAACTTCTTATTCCGTAGTCTTCTTAACCGTTTTTGAGACTGATCCTTGAGTCTCTGTTGGATCTTTAGATTTATTTCTTGAGGATCTGGCTTTTTCTCTAGCTGCATAGTGAAAATGCTGTCCCATGTTCTCTGTGGGTGAACATTTTTATGGGCTACGCTAGGAATTTGGGCTATTGATTGATTAACCGTGTTGTTTAAACTTTCAGCTATGATATCTAGCATATCTATCCATTTCCAATGTTGTTGACTACAATATATTCTCCCGAATTTAGCGATCTCCTTCATATATCTCTCTACGGGATTAGCTGCTGGATGACGAACTGAGCATAACGTATGCTTGATGCCCTCATTTCTTATTCGTTCGCGGAACATAACTGAAGTAAATTGTGTTCCTCTATCAGTAAGGATCCTCTCAGGTTTTCCCATTTCAGGAAATGTCTTATTAATGAGGCCGTGTAAAACTTGTTTAGTATTGGCTCTCTGTATGGCTTGCAATGAAATATATTTAGAGAATATGTCGATAACCACTAGTATATATTTCTTTCCCTTCCTAGCAGTGGGCAACTTTCCAAAAATATCTATTGCATAAATTTCCTGAGCTCTAGATGGTATAATTGGGATCGGTTTATGTCCGCATGTGTAATTGTTATGCTTTACTCTCTGACACACATCGCATGTTTTTGCTATGTTTCTTACTGATCTTCGTAATCCATTCCACGTGAATTTCTCCATTATCGTCCCTATAACCTTGTCTATACCAGCATGTCCTGTCATCTTATGAGTATGCCAGATTAATTCTCTTTGTAGCTCTTCCGGTATTACAATTCTTTTGCTGTTACTGATCTTGTCCACTACTTTCAATAGTATTCCGTCTACGATTTCATATTTCTTTGTGAGTTCTGGCGTTGATTCCCTGTTAACCAAATTATCGATGATGATCTTTAATTTCTGGTCAGATTCTTGAAATTCTCTCAGATTCTCTAACTTTCTTAGTAGTTGTTCGTCTTGAGTATCCAGTTCGATTGCTAGCACATGTTCTTCACCTTCATGTGGGTTTCTACTTAACGCATCAGCTAAGATGTTTTCCTTTCCACTGCAATGTTCAATCTTTAGGTCAAACTGTTGCGTGAATAACATCCATCGCGTTATCCTTTCGCTGATCATGACGGCTTTTAACCCAAAAGTCAACGCCTTGTGGTCTGTCCGTATTGTTACTGGGTAGCCATAAATTATACGTCTCCAATGTTGTAATGCGTGCACTATTGCGAGTAGTTCAAGCTCAGTAGTAGTATAATGTTGCTCATGTTTTCTAAGTTTCCTACTGGTAAATGCCAAATAAGTTCGTCTTTTGGTTTCATTATCTTCTTGATATAGGCATGCTCCTACACCAACGTGTGATGCATCAGCTTGAATTATGAATCTCTGCTGATAATCAGGATATCCCAGTTTGATACTTTTCTTCATCAGCTCTTTCATATTGATGAATGCTTCTTCTGCCTCATCATTCCACTTGAATTTATTGTTGACCTTTAGCAAGTTCTGTAACGGTGCAGCCGTATCTGTGTAACCTTCACAATGGTCTGAGAAGAATCCAGTCAACCCAAGAAATTGCCTTATATGCTTTACTTTAGTCGGCCTTGGGAAATCGCATATTGCCTTTATTTTTACGGGATTTGGTCTTATCCCTTCTCCATCGATCACGTGACCTACAAAAAGTACTTGGCTTTGGCAAAATTTCGATTTTGATAAATTTATTTTGAAGCCAGTTCTCTGTAAATTACTTAATAGCTTTTCCAATTTGACACAGTGTTCTTCGAAGGTAGTGCTCGCTAAGACTAGATCATCAACATAACAATTTACAAAGTCCTTTACTTCACTCGTTAGGCTTCTGTCTAGTGCCCTTATCAATACTGCCGAACTGACCTTTAATCCGAAAGGCAACCGACAATAGGCATATGTTTGGTTATTAAACATAAAACCTGTTAATAACCGTGACTTTTCTTCAAGTACAATATGGTGAAATGAAGCTGCGCAGTCCATACTCGTAAAATATTTCTGACCTCGAAATCTCTTCACAATGTCCTTAATTTTAGGGGCCTGACTATACTCTGGAATCAGTCTGGAATTTAGGACTCGCACATCGAGGCACAAACGCAGTTTTCCGTTGTTTTTCTTTACAATTACTATAGGGTTCAGAAATGGAGTGGTAGTCTTCACGATCAATCCATCAGCTAACATTTCCTCGATGATTTGTTTAACTTCAGTGAAATACTTCTCTGGCACATCATATATTTTTCCCTTATATGGCGTCCAGTCAGTAACTATCAGTTTGTACTTGTAGTTAGGAATCTGCCCTGGTTTATCACTAAAAACTTCAATATATTTGTTTATGATGTTGTACAATATTCGTTTTTCTTCTGCAGATACCGCAGCTTGAGTAATAGCCTCCCAAATTTCAGATTTTTCATAGCTCTCCTCTTCGATTGCAACGATTTCCTCAATTCTCATGATTAATTCCGGCTCTATTTCTGTGCTAAGATCTTTTTCTTCTAGTTCTTGGCTCTCTCCGTCCAATAGATCCACTTCTTTTCCCTCGATCTTCAACCATTCGTTTTCTTCAAGTGTGCTACTAATTTGAACTCTTTCTACAGTTCTATTTCCATCATTTTCTACCACTGGAAATCGAATTTCACCCTTTTCCATATCAATTGTCATCCTAGAGCTTATCATGAAGTCTATTCCAAAAATGACGTTGTATTTTATTTTCTTCATAACCATGAATGGATGCTCAAATTCATATTTTCCGATCTTTATACTTAAGTAGGCTTGTATCTTGCATTCAACAGACTTGTCTGGAATTATGCCTCGGATTTTTACACCAGATACAGGTATGATTGGTATCTGTATTTTCTGATTTAGCTCTTGGAATAAGGTATATGACATTACACTTATGCTAGCTCCAGAGTCCACTAAACAGTACAATCGGGTGTTGAACACTCTCACAACTATTACTGGTAACTTGAATTTAGGTTGAGTTTCGTGACAAGTATCTTCTTTGATTAAATCTTCAGGTTGAATGTCCCAATGATCTATTTGTGCTACTACCCAACTGCGAATTTTGACAATATTCACTAACGGTTTAATATTTTACATTTCGTGTTTAACTAGTTCATCATCGGCGTTTTTTTTTTCGCTCAGATGTTTGGGAAATTTCTGTGTTCCCATGATTTTCATGCTCCTTCCAACCTTCTTCCTGTCTTCTTCGTTTATAATTCTGAAGTTCGAGACTTTCTGCGCCTTCGAGGTCGCCGTTTATATCCTTATTTTTGATGGCTTCCTCCCATCGGCTCCTATTTTGTCTCTCTTCTCTTAGCTCTTGAAGATATCGCCTATTCTCTTCATTTTGATTATATTGTGCAGGTCTTCTCCTCTCATCGTATCGCCTTCTGTTCCTCTGATATGGTCGACTTCTATTGTTCCCATATCGAATGTTACTCCTATACTGGAAACTATTTCCAATTTGCCCACATCTTCCGTGCTGTTGACCACTATACTGACAATAACATTTTCTTGGTTCTTTGTTTTGGGCTCTAACACAATCTTCTGTCCTAATTTCATGACCCTTATCTAGTCCTTGGTTAGTGATTTCGGAGCTGAGCGTATTGACTGCTTCTATTTGTCTTATATTTCTGGGGTTCCTCTCTATTAAGCAGGATGACGTTAGGTCGATCTGTCTTAATCGTCTCTCCATGTCAATAGCAGTTTGTATATCAGAGGCTGCTAATAATCTTTGTATTTCGAGTGGTAATTGCCTCTGAATAGTTTTAATTGCCTCCAGTTCGCTAGGTGGAGAATCTAAGTCCTGAAAACGATGAAATTGTAGGGAGAAGAAATCACTAAAGCGAGTTTGGCCTGCAGTCGAAAATTTCCTTGAGTACAGCTCTAATCTTAGCTGTTGCTGGATCTCAGGATCCCAGAACTTCTTCAGGAAAGCTACCTTAAACTCGTCATAGTTATGGAATGTGTACTTGAAAGCCTGGAACCAAATATTTGGGTTCCCGTCCAGATGTTTTTCGATAATTCTCAATTTCTTTTCCTCCTGAATTTTTCCTTCCCTAAAATATTCCTCTATGTCCCTAAGGAATTGTTTCGGTGAGGTCTTAGCCGAACCGTCGAAATGTTTCGGGCGGTCGTCGTAATTTTTAATAATATGAATTATCGTGCTTCCTTCACTCTGATTACTACCGTTTAATATTTCTATATCTCTTCTACTTGGGTCGCTTATCCCTGAAGGTGTGTTCTCTCTCTCATTAATCTGTACCTCTACTGTTCTCTGCCTATCACTAGAGCTTGAGGCCATAGATTTCGCCGTGTGTGATTCCACCTTCATCTCCTGTATTTCCCTTCTGATCTGATTCACCACTTCTTCGGTCTTTTCGATTTTTCGTTCCGATTCCACCTTGTTATCTTCCATTTTCTGCTTCAATTCATCAATTTTCTGTGCTACTTTGCTCGCAGCTTGGTCATATTTCTCATCTAAGTCTTGTTGCCTTAGATTTAATCCTTGCATACCAGCTGTTATATCATTTATTTTCTCTTCTTCCAATTTTCGGATCGTTTCCTGGCTCTCTGTTACCATCTCATTTATTTTATTTATTTCCTCGTGTATTTCCCTGTTTCTATTCTCCATGGTTTCAGTCAACCTCGTCTGCATGTTTTGGATTTCGTTCCTAACTTCATATACTTCCGACCGTGTTTTCGCTGTTTCTTCAGTCGCTTCTTCTTGTTTCTTGCGTAGCTCATCGATCATCCCTTTGTGTTCATCTTCTATTTTTCTAACGAATTCTTCTAAAGATTCTTTCTGTCTTAGCTGATCCTCTCTTCTTTCCTCTCTCATCTCAATGATGTATCTCTGGAATCTTGATTCCCGTTCCTGTTCTTTCTCTTCTTGTTTCTGTTGCCATTCTTCTTGTTTCTTGTGCAATTCTTGCATCAACTCATAATGCTCTTTCTTTCTTTCTTTCTTCGCGTTGTTCTTGTTGCTTTCGTTCCTTTTCTGTCCGTCTTCTTTCCTTCTCTTCTTCCAGCTTCCTCTCTTTCTCTTCACGCTCCTGTTTCTCCTTCTGTCTTTCTTCTTCCAGTTTCCTATCTTTTTCTTCACGCTCCTGTTTCTCCTTCTGTCTTTCTTCTTCCAGTTTCCTCTCTTTTTCTTCACGCTCCTGTTTCTCCTTCTGTCTTTCTTCTTCCAGTTTCCTCTCTTTTTCTTGTTGTTGCTTCAAATATTCGAGAAACCATAATGGCGCTCCCTCTTGTTTCTCTTGAGCTCTTCTCATCTCCTCTTCTTGTTCTCTTCTTGTCTGAACTCTACCCTGTGTTGCCATTTTATGTCGTTTTCTATATATTCGTTATAATATCTCAAAGTTTATATTAAGCTCTCTATTTTGTTAAAAATCACTTATTTGCCTAACAGTCCTCTAAGTTCACAAAATATTAAATATTATATCACACACACCACAATAACTTAGTCTACAAGGTTTAAAAATAGTTCAAGGTTTGCACTATATGCACTAGTTTGAAGTTTTCTCTTCAGTAAATAATAATATTGATGGACCTTCCTGGAGATCGGCACCATCTCACCAGATAGACCAACAACAACCAGACCAAGAGTTCAAATCTATGATTTCGTTCACATTTCGGAACATGTTACGAAATAAATAAATTAAAATTCCGTTATGCTGCATTCCATATTTATATGTTTGGCCATCAGCCTATACCATAATTAAAATTAACTAAGTTTCATTTCATACTGACTTAAAATCACCTTACCCTAGATTATTATTATTAAAAAGAAGCATTCATCTAATAAATACAATAATTCCTTATTAATATATCTTCACAGGTTCAGCCATGTGGTAATAATTAATAAATTACTCAATACATTAGTGACATGTTTTCTATACCCGATACCTACATTTCGAGCTTCGTCACATGATTGCCTATTAAGTAATATAAATTATCAGACTATTTTCATACACTCCCGCGATGTGTTTCTCTTCAGGCGCCAACCATTAATGCGACATTTAATTTATTTCAAAGTGAAGACCGTTTCCAATACTTTTTTCACTTTATTTGGCGTTCCCACGGTGTATTTCTCTTCACTCGCTCCACTGTTGCGGCATTTTATTCTTTGGCAACCAACAGTTCCCACGGCATCTTTCTCCATTTTAAATCACGTTATGATGTCAAAAATTACCTCTGGCAACCAATATTCAATGATCCCGCGGTGTCTTTCTCTTCAAATCGTCACACATTGCGGCGTCATTTTAATAACTTTCCCACGGTGTGTTTCTCTTCAATTGCCCCACAGTTGGGCAGCCATTTTAACTACTTGCACCCGCTCTTGCAACGGTCAGTGCAAGATTATCCCGGTAGCTCATTAATTCTTCTCAGGGTATCCTTTTTCCGCCCATAAAATCTGAGATTTTATATGTAATTATTTAACGTGGTTTCGGAAGAGAAATTGGCCGCTGGGGTACTCGTGATGGGAGTATCAATATCCACGAGAATGACGACCGATATCTAGAAATCATCTCGCATTTCGTTTGTAAGAACTTGTCGATTGCTTACATCTAGAAAACTTAACAACTAACTTAACTCTAAACGTTACCAGAACAGAAATCATAACTCAGTCACATACTAAAAAAAAAATATATATATTATTTATTGACAAAAATTAATGTTCGAGATATAGTGAAATCTGGGTAGTATCAATTCCGTGTTATCTCATCATTTGAAAATAAGTTAGAGTCAGCGCTGGCTCATTTAAGATAAAATAGTTGAACTAAAAAAAAATGCAAACATTCTCTCATTTATAAGTTCAAATTCCAATAAATACACATGTGAACCTTCGTAGCCATGTTCCGAAAGTATTACATTTTTTTAAATAATATTTGCGATCATTGAGCATTCAAGGAATCAAATAAAATTTTCATATTGTAAATACTGCTCTGTTAATTATTAAAGTTATCCTCACAACATATGAGACATGTTTCCCAAATATACACTTTCGCGTGTATTAAATTGTGGCAGTGTTCACCGACCTTCCATTCATAAGTTAAAGTCTTTCATAGGTTTGAACTCCGAGTGTTAGGTAATATCTGTCTAGTGTGAACAAGTAACGACTTACGAGCTAAAGCAATACCACCCTCGTGCCTACGATATCTGGCTCCATCTAACCATTGTAATATTCTTCATTTTTATATACTGAGTTAAAATCATATTTATCTGAGTAGAAATAAAAAAAAATCTAACTAACTCTTCGAATAGTTTCTAATCTACACACTCATCTATTAGTGGCTCAATGTACTCTTATTATCTGCACTGTCTCAATATTTCATTTATATACGTGCTACTGAACGTGTATGGATAGTATAGAATGCAGGTATTTCATATCAACCTGTAAGATCACCGCTCCACGAAATACTAGATATATAATCAATCATGAGTCTATTACATCATATATAAGAACACTCTCTCTTACGCAGTACCTGTTATTCACCCAAGTCAAACACAATATCACTGTCACGATACACAATTCTACATAATTCATGTTTACCTTACCTTGAAATGGTCATCTGCGCGGAATTCTCTTCTTGACGTATATTTTCAAACATGGCATAGAAACTCACCTTATATTACTAATAAATCATTAACACGTCAAATAGCAATTCTTACACTTCCCGTAGAACATAACTAAATCTCTTCACTTAAACCATTCATCAATATATAATCACATTTCAATACACTACCGTCGATACTTTAACATCCTATCGGCTTCCATTTAGCCGCATGCATATAGCCATAACTCCGAAACCATATGCTAAATATTCAAGAATTGCTTAGCAAAATACGCAGTCAATAACCTCTATTTTTAATAACAGTAATATGAATTCATATGCCCTCTTTCTCTGACGAAAGGAATACTTAATTTGTCAATGATCATCGTATTGCGCAGGTAATTCGTGACGTAAACTATACTCAGGTAAAACGAGATTAATCGAACCTTTTCTAGTAACTTAGACTCATTGATTCTAGCTCAACTCAAGTAACATACCTTACTCTTATCGGATATTATTTCCACTGTCGATGTGCTAGTGCAGTATCCAGTATATGTCATATTGTCATTCTAATTCATCACTTCCATCTAATTTTAAAGACTTAAGTATTTCACACATTACTTATATTACACACGCGTTCTTAATTACCT
Source organism: Anabrus simplex (assembly GCF_040414725.1). NCBI lineage: Eukaryota > Metazoa > Arthropoda > Insecta > Orthoptera > Tettigoniidae > Anabrus > Anabrus simplex. Next base: position 1,366,844,846 of record NC_090265.1, read on the forward strand.
CATAAATCACCAAATTCTCAGCACATGCCAAAATAGATTGAGGGTGCAGATTGCAAGAAACTACTCTACTATAGAAAAGTATGGACTTAGCTCGTCAGTTGCTACATCTGGTCTGGTGGTTGCTCCGTCCTTCACTTGCTGCTAGACCCTCAGATTGGAACTGGATCTCTGTCTGAACTGGACATTCACGGTCATCTGCTGGTTACATAGCTCGTCAGACCACTTCGTATCATCCGGTCTTTCGGCTGGCCGATGCTCATCCAACGTCATCATCTCCACTGGTTGGTCTGTCCAATAATCTCCGCCTGGTCATCTGATTCGACGGTACATATCCCCAGTTCGGTCCATCTTAATGAATTAGCAGACAGTCATCATCATGTATCTGTTGACAATGAAAAGAATTCCCTGTGCGCAGTAATTAGTCATGATATTCTGCATTTTCTGTTACTTAAAATAATCGTTAAAGTTTTTCTTTTTGTAAAAAGTTTTCTCCGTAAATAAATATATTTTTTTTACTGCTACGGTAGTTATACTCTTCTCGTGTGTAGTTATTAAATATTTCACAATGGTGAATTCCGATTCTTTCGATCGTTACGTTGCTACTTGATATTCCAAATCCGTCGTATATCACCAAAATTTATATATTTATATTTCTTTCTCGGCTCATCTACTGGCATACAGCGATGAATACTTTAATTATATGCTGTCGCGAATATATATAATTAATATTCTTCTTCAATAGGCAAATCTATTCTTGGAATATGTAGATCTGCTCGCATCTGCGTCTTGTCTACATGAAAGTAATTTTTTAGAGTCTCGTTAAACAATTCACCCGCTGCTATATTTTTTTTAAAACAATTCAAATGAGCCTCTACTGTTCTCCAGTGTCTTCGAAAACCTATCCTTTCCGTGACTTACATAGCCTCCTATACTTTGCATTGATACGAAGTTCATTGCCTTAGTAGATCGCATGGGCCATACCTTCCTACGCCGCCATTTTGTTGTTGGTCTACGAGATGCGAACGGGCACAGTATATATATAACTTAGCGGCTTAAAAGAGTAGGAAAACACGGGTATCATCTAACAACTAACGAATGAGAACATTATGTAAAATTTTCACTTAAAAGGGTTTTTTAATACTCCTGATGATGATGATGAATAATGACACAAATAATAGCGAAAAAAATGATTAATTATAATGTTAATTATTTAATTCGTTGAGAATTGTTGAGTATAACCGTTCCATAATTGCCTTTAGCGTGGTCTCGCGTGTACGGAAAAAGAATAGTCACTCAAACTATCCCAATTATACTGGGAGAACATTACCCACAAAATACAAAGCAAGTCTGAGTGAAACCTAACCTATATCTGACCATTTATCCTACCAAGTAACTTATATTGTGCTAAATAAACAAACATTATCACCAAAATGCCACGGGTTAGAAATAAATCCACGACTATGGACACATAACATAAATTGACCGTTGGGTCAGAACCAGCGTCATTCAAGAACACAATAAACAAATACAAAATGGAACACAACCAGTACAAAGAAAAAAATACTACACTGAATACATCTGGTGGAGTGGTAACAACCCGCCATTTGCGGGTGTCGTCGAGATCCGAACTCATTCTCTGCGACGAAAGAGGATGGGGCTGAAATCCCTACCACTACTACTTTCTTTTTGCTAGTGGCTTTACGTCGCACCGACACAGATAGATCTTACGGCGACAATGGGATAGGAAAAACCTAGAAGCTGGAAGGAAGCGGCCGTGGCGTTAATTAAGGTACAGCCCCAGCATTTGCCTGGTATGAAAATGGGAAACACGGAAAAACATCTTCACTGCTGCCGACAGTGGGATTCGAACCGACTATCTCCCGGATGCAGGCTCACAGCCGCGCGCCCCTGACCGCACGACCAACTCACTCGTTGTTACTACTACTACTACTACTACTACTACTACTACTAATAATAATAATAATAATAATAATAATAATAATAATAATAAAAATAATAATAATAATACATTTCTGAAAAAAGGTGCAATGGCTCCTGTCGGTAATTAACATTAGCTCAGAAAGATGGGTGGTTTATATTCCATAATGAAAAATTCTAAAACGTCGCCGTGTTACTCAATAAATGGAACATTTCTTCCTCACCATGTGGGTTGACACAAAAACAACAACTTCATCGGGCGCTCCCAGCCACATAATTCACTGCTTCTTGGGGATTCGCTCTCCGCTCCTTTCTTTAACATGTCGTCTGTTTATATCCCATATGACCCTTTCTAGGCTTTCATTCACGTAACATAATTCGCTCACTCATTTCAATGTGGCAACACATATTCATCAATCACTCCATCTCTTTAATAAGGCCCTGAATATCTCACCCCACCACATGGATTTCGTATTCTCCGCCAGGAGTCCCGGCTTTATTACCTTCTGTAATCATGGACGATTCAATTCTCAGCTGACTACTTAAGTATTTCTCTACAACCTTCACGTAACAGGACAACTGAGGAAACCGAAGGAAATAAATTATACTTAGCAGAATACCAGCTTGTTCTTTAAAAAGGGGCCTAATATCTTTTTTTTTTTTTTGCTAGGGGCTTTACGTCGCGCCGACACAGATAGGTCTTATGGCGACGATGGGATAGGAAAGGCCTAGGAGTTGGAAGGAAGCGGCCGTGGCCTTAATTAAGGTACAGCCCCAGCATTTGCCTGGTGTGAAAATGGGAAACCATGGAAAACCATTTTCAGGGCTGCCGATAGTGGGATTCGAACCTACTATCTCCCGGATGCAAGCTCACAGCCGCGCGCCTCTACGCGCACGGCCAACTCGCCCGGTGCCTAATATCTTAGGTCATCGGTAAGCATAATAACACTCCTACGTAATAATCCAATTCCATCTTTGCAATTAATCCTTGACAAATACTGAATCAAATATAATTATATAGGCGAACACATATGTATTGTCACCTCTAAAATTCAAAGAAACAGGGGTCCAGCTATTATTCAATGGAGGGCGCTTGTTCGTATTTCCGAAGATTCACTGCAGCATTCTTTATTTATTCAAATAGTTGTTTCATTCTCCCCGTGAGGGGAGCGAGCCACCAGTCCAACAAGGGGACTCTTTGGCCGATTACATGTACAATAATTTGTTGTGAAATGTTTTATATGAGTGTGTGCTAATTGCACACGTTTTACGGAAGTTTTTAAAAAGGTCTTCTTTTGTAGAACACATCAGCAGAAATGAAAGTCTGTTATTGAAGTACGAAACACTACAAACTTAACATAAGAATAGTGAACATTGTTTTCTTGAAGTGAAAGAATATGGAATGAAATGAAGTGATAAACAAGATGGGAATTTAAATGTACAAGTAATGACATAATATTATTAACCAATTCTTGTCCAAGTGAAAAAGCCAAGTCGTCATAAGTTCTAACAGGTCACACATACATTGAACACAAATGTAGTCAAAGATGGCGGTGGTATCGCCATTAATTCGACTAAATATGTAACGTGGCAATGGAAAAAATAACCGGGATAAGAACCTCAGTCAGAATTGTGCGATCTGCAGTGGTCCATAACTTTATGTGCGTTTAATTAATAATTAATGTTATTTGCTTTACGTCCCACTAACTACGTTTTCGGTTTTCGGAGACGCCGAGGTGCCGGAATTTTGTCCCGCAGGAGTTCTTGTATGTGCCAGTAAATCTACCGAAACGAGGCTGACGTATTTGAGCACCTTCAAATACTACCGGACTGAGCCAGGATCGAACCTGCCAAGTTGGGGCCAGAAGGCCAGCGCCTTAACCGTCTGAACCACTCAGCCCGGCTATGTGCGTTTAGCTTTAACTGTGGGCTGAGGTCGATGGTGATAAAAGGTGTTGGTTGGTTTGTAAGGATGGCGGTGGCGAGAGGAGAACGGCTAATTGCTTCTAAAGGTTCAGATGAGCTGCGGAAGACAGCATTCTGTAAAAAGCGAAGAAGAATAGAATGTAGATGGGAAAGGATTGTTGGGAATGTATAAAGGTTATTTACTACTTCGAGTCTAGTTTCTGGTCTGAGGCGATAAGCCAGTCGGATGGCGTGACGGTCTAGTTTAATATGTCGAGGTATTGAAGAAGGGAGGCGGAGATCCAGGATAAGGAGGCGTACGTGATAACACGTCGAACAAAAGCTTTGTACCGTACGTATTAATAATTTGTGTCTGCAGCATTCCTTCCGTCCGGGATGACTAATCCACGTTAAATGTAACTCGCATGCATGATAATACACCTGGTTGAGTACCAATCCTGCTTAAATGAACATTCCCATGGAAATTAATGGCACTCACCATTTTACACAAAATCAAACTTCGAAAAATAAATCCGAGAAAATTCCTGAGAATAAAATAATAAATTCCCAAAACAAATCTTCCTGTATTTACAAAATATAATTCACTCAGACTTGATTCTAACTGAACACTGTGCCTTTAATTTAGCACATCTACATTTTAAATTAAGGGGGAGACCCTGCTTAACAAAGGAAAAAATAGGTTAATATTCCTTCGATTGTTAAATATGCTACAATTGTTGTATCCCAGTATTGGCATGCTTCCTGGCAACCAGAAGCAACTTCAATAATGTCAAAAATTTTAATATTTTAAAATGTTCAAAATTTCCCGCCTTTTTAACAGTATATCACTATTTCCCTTATAAATTCCAAGTTTATAAGAATTTTCGTACTTTTCCTTTTTTTTAAAGTGTGTATTAAAACTCCAGCTACAAAATAAACCTCAAACATTAACATAGACTGTGATTTTGATTTTTTGTCGTGTTTTTATTCCGAGCACCAGAAAATATTAATAGCTTTTAAAATAAAAATGTTACATAAAATCGAATATAAATCCTATTGATCTGAATGGGGTACAGATTGTAGTACAAAATTATGGGAGGAAACTCTGAAAAAATTATAATTATCCGTGAATCAGTAAGAGAGTTATGAAGAAAACCGTGATATATTGTTAAAAAGGCGGGAAATTTTGAACATTTTATTTTAAAATGTTATAATTAGAATTTTGACTTTATTGAAGTTGCTTCTGATTGCTCTTAAGCATGCCAATCCTGGGGTATGTGCAGCATTTGTCAACAACGTTTGTAGCATATATAACAATCGAATCAATATTGGCCTGTTTTCCCCGTGTTGATTTAGCTCCCCCCCCCCTTAAATGAACCTTATCAATTACTATTCCATAATTACTGTATCTTGAATGAATTTCCGGTACACTACGGGTCATGCTTAATGTGAATGGAAGTACTCAGCCTTTGTTCCTCATGACGCCTCTCTCAGCGACGGGGCGTCCATCCTGTGTCCAGGTTTGTCCACAGAGTCCATGTTGATGGCGATGAATATCAAGCGCAGACTGGGATTGCTCTGAAGACGATCCATAGTTATGTTCACTGGGAAATGTTTGTATCTGTGACACAGACACACAAAGTTAATGGCGTCCCATTCGACTCCTTCAATTTCGCGCTATACCGCACGGATTTGATCCAACATTCCGTGATCGAATGTATTGGGATAGGGTAATTAATTCGACCGCGCACAGTATGCTTGTCGGGCACACGTATTCCTATCCACTCCACTTCACTAATTAAGTTAGTCCTAACCGACCCTTCTTATTCAGGGGTAGAAAATAATTATAATATTAATTCGAGTACGAGCTCTATATGAACACAATTAACATGTCCGTGCACTCAATTCTTCCTCTGGTATGAGACCCACTCCTTTATATTACTAAACTAGCAGGATACCCGTGCTTCGCTACGGTATTATACTGAAATTTATAATTGAATGCTTATTGTTTTAGATATATAATCCGCCGAAATTCGCGGTCTGACTCGTTTTCTGCGAGAACCCACCAAAATTCCCGATCTGACTCGTTTTCCATTAGATTACGGCATGTTTCCTCCCATTTTTCAATCTTCTTTTCCAGCAATCGATTTCATACTTCCTGGGCTAGGCTCAGGTATTCCTCCCGGTCAGTTGGGTCCGTAAATCTTTGTCATCTTTTCCTATAATCATTTTTAATATGGATAAAATCCTTCAGGAGATCCGGCGTGGTGTCATATTGGGTGCCTAGAAGGCACTGAACCCGCGGCCGGACTGCATTCTTAGTCATTACAGGTCCAGGAGCCGTTTCCAGCGCGGTCCGCACATTTGACGACGGTCCGGAACATTATTATTATTATTATTATTATTATTATTATTATTATTATTATTATTATTATTATTATTATTATTATTATTATTATTATTATTATGTGTTGCTGGAATGGATGATGACAGGAAAACCGGAGTATCCGGAGAAAAACCTGTCCCACCTCCGTTTTGTCCAGCACGAATGTCACATGGAGTGAACGGGATTTGAACCACGGAACCCAGCTGTGAGAGGCCGGCGCGCTGCCGAGGATCCTTATAAGTACATTAAGAACAGTAAAATCAATTGGTCTCACCTCTTTCTACACCCCACCGCCGTTAAGTTTATTTACCGGCACCCCCCCCCCAAAAAAAAATTAAAAAAGGCTTGTTTCTTATGTTTAAAGAAGATTTCAAACACCAATGTTCACGTCTATTACCTTCAGTTTTGAGATATAAGTATCCCCATAAAAATAATTTACTTTTTTCACTTCATTTCACACTACTCCCCCCCCCCCCCCCAAGTGAATTTTCCCGCAAAAAATACTCGTTTCTTTAATAGTAAAGGATCTTCTAAATACCAATTATCACGACTCTAACTTCTTCAGTTTTTGATTTATGTGTCCTCATGAAAGGAATTCAACTCCTTTACACTCCCGCCCTCCAAGATGGTTTCCCCCCAAATCGCGTTTTTCTTTGTTTTTAAAGGAGATCCAAATACGAATTTTCACGTCTGTAACAACTTTAGTTTTTATTAGATGTATGTATTCTCATTCAGTTAATTCAATTAATTTTTCAATTCTTTCACCCCCCCCCCCCGTTCATTGGATTTTCCGAGAATACGTGTTTCTTTATTTTTAAAGCAGATTGCAAATATCAAATTTCACGTCTGTAACATCTTCATTTTTGAGATATCAGTAGCCTAATTAAAAGAATTCAACACCATTTTCAGTCACTTTTACCCCCCCCCCCCCCCCTCCACCCAAGTGGTATTTCCGAAAGCTAAAAATACACGTTTCTTTATGATTAATAGAGATAAAAAAATTCCATTTTTCACTTCTGTAACATGTTAAGATTTTTGAGATAAACTGTAAAAATTCTCATTTTAAAATTTCACCACTTTTGAGTTCCCCTTAAGTGGAGTTTCCAAACACAAATCACCTATGTTTCTTTAGATTTACAGGAGATTACAAACACCCACTTTTTACGTCTGTAACATTTTACGTTTCCAAGATATTCTGTAGATATAGTCTTTCAAAAATTCACCCAATTTGTCACTCCTGTTTAACCGCCATTAATTGGATTTTACAAAACTAAAAAATACGTGTTTCTTTATTTTTAAAGGAGATCCCGTATACAAATTTTCAGTTCTGTAATATCTTTCGTTTCTGAGATATATGTATCCTCATTAAAGGCATTCAACCCATTTTTCACCCTTTTACACCCCTCCTATTGGGATTTACAGGAAACAAAAAATACGTTTTCCTTTATTTTTAGAGGAGATTCTAACTACCAATTTTTACATCTGTAAATTTTAAAGTTTTAAGATGTATACACACTCATTTTAAAAAATTTACCCTCCCCCCTTTTTACCCCCCAATATTTGGATTTTCCAAAAACGAAAAAAGACGTGTGTTTATTTATTTTTAAAGGAGATTCTAAATACCAATTTTCACATATATAACCTTTAAAAATTTTGAGATAGATACACTCATTTTAAAATATTACTCCCTTTTCACCCCCCCCCTAAATTGGATTTTCCAGAAACAAAAATACGTGTTTCTTTATTTTTAACGGAGATTCCAAACACCAATTTTCAGGTCTGTAATATCTTCAGTTTCTGATATATAAGTAGCCTCATTAAAGGCATTCAACCACTTTTTAGCCCCTTTTCACTCCTCCTATTGCGATTTTCCGAAAACAAAAAAATACGTGTTCCTTTATTTTTAATGAAGGTTCTAAATACCAATTTTTACATCTGCAAACTTTAAAAGTTTGGAGATATAGATTCACTCATTTTAAAAATTCACCCCCTTTTCACCCTCCCATTAATTGGATTTTCCAAAAACAAAAAATTGCGTGTTTCTTTATTTTTAAAAGAGATCAAAAGTACCAATTTTCAGGTCTGTAATATCTTCAGTTTCTGAGATATAGGTACCGGTATCCTGATTAAAGGCATTCAACCCATTTTTCCCCATTTTCACCCTTTTTCATCCCTCCTATTGGGATTTTCTGAAAACAAAAAAATACGTGTTTCCTTATTTTTAAAGAAGATTCTAAATACCAATTTTTACATCTGTAAACTTTTAAAGTTTTGAGATATAGAGCAACTCATTTTAAAATTTCACCCCCTTAGCGAAGGAATATCCAAAAATCCTCTCTTAGCGAGCACCTACGTCTTAATATGAATATATCCCCAAAATTTCATCTCTTTATGTCCAGTAGTTTTGGCTCGGCGATGATGAATCAGTCAGTCAGTCAGTCAGTCAGTCAGTCAGTCAGTCAGTCAGTCAGTCAGTCAGTCAGTCAGGACAAGTTATTATATATATATAGATTGAACAATATTCATTGATATCTGTATTCACAATTCACATACAGAGAAAAATTATGGTCTACGATCGACACACGTCCCACTCTCGCGAGCTATTCTGGAATACATACTAAGGGTAACGCTTCCTGCTCCTTAATGTCATCTAGGAACATTCCCCCTCACCAAATTTGCATAAGACATATTCACGGGGTATTAGAGGCGAAATAGTAAGATAATAGGTGACCAGTGATCATTTAAGATGGTTAAGTCTCTCCCGGACGAAATCTGTTCGCACAATCCAAAGTACTAATTAATAGCCTGTCTACATTCTTCAACTAACGCACGGGACTTCCTTACCGTCAAGTCGCTCTAGAGGGAATAACCACATGGCGTCTGTAAGTTTCCACTCTTATATAACCACTTACTCCTTCTTTTGTAGGAAATTATCATCATAAAGCACGTCACAGACTCTTACAGTATAAAATCCACAAATAACGAACAGCTATTTTGGATATCTGTTCAATGCACTACTGTATTATTAAAATCATTCATTTCCATATCAAAAACGAAATTGGTCATGCTGTTTTAAAGGTGGGTTCGAGATTACGACTGTGAAAAGCTTTACCTTCTTCCTTTCTCAGATGACTTGTGATCAGGATAAACCCACCCTTCTCCGACTCGGGGAGTCCCCACTTGGTGACGAAACACAACCCCGGTTACTAAGAGCAGCACCTCAGCGCTCTGCGCTACGATTTCCCGCGAACTTGCTTCCAGCCAATAAAATGCGCATTCTCTTGATCCCTAGTCCTTGATTCATGTCCCTGTCGGGTACAGTACCACTTTTAAAATTTCGTGGCGGAGCTGGGAATCGAACCCGGGCCTCCACGGGTGACAGCTAATCACGCTAACAACTATACCACAGAAGCGGACAAAACAATCAATGAGTGAATGAATGAATCATCAATGTCCGACTCGTTGGCTGAATGGTCAGCGTACTGGCCTTCGGTTCAGAGGGTCCTGGATTCGATTCCCAGCCGGATCGGGGATTTCAACCTTCGTTGGTTAATTCCAGTGGCTAGGGGGCTGGTTGTTTGTGCTACCCCCAACATCCCTGCAACTCACACACAACACATAACACTATCCTCCACCACAATAACACGCAGTTACCTACACATGGCAGATGCCGTCCACCCTCATCGGATGGTCTGCCTTACGAGGGTTCCACTCGCCTAGAAATAGCCACACGAAATTAAAATGTAATCAATCAATCAATCAATCAATCAATCAATCAATCAATCAATCAATCAATCAATCAATCAATCAATCAATCAATCAATCAATCAATCAATCAATCACCACTGGTCTGCAATTAGGACAGTCGCCCAGATGGCAGATTCCCTATCTGCTGTTTACCTAGTTATAAGGATGGGCTCACGTCGAGAAAATAGGAAGAAGAAGACTCACCTAGTGTAGTGTTACGTCTCCCATCAAGGTACGTTTATGTTAATCTGGCTGAATAAATGTAATCATATTAAAACAAGCTTTTCAATGTGAAGTAATGGAAGGTAGTGAACGTTGTTTACTGCAAATTGAATCAGAACAGGCACAGATTTTTGTTTCGATTTTTCTGCCATCTGGTAGAGTAAGGTGGAATGTCGATACAAACACACAAGCAGTGCAAATGACGTCAAATGAAAATTCGTATACACGCTTACTGAGAGCTTATTATTATTAATTATTATTATTGTTTCGTATAGGGCAGCTAAGGACCACGACATTCAATTATTACATTTTGGAATGGACTTTGATGTTTGCCCAGTAGTTGCGCATCCTCAGGCTGTGTTTCTCCTTCCTCCCCTTTGTCCAAAGGGCACCAGTCTGCTTCGTTGGTAGTCTGTCCTGGAACTCCTTATGTTTAAGTATCTTCCTGAGTGTGGTCCGATTCTTAAAGTTTCCTTCTGTTATTCCCAGTTCCTGTAGATCTTTACCCACTTCCATCAACCATGGTGACTTGGTCTTCCTATTTTGCCAGTAGCTGAGAACCCGGTTGGTCAACCTGGTCGGATGCATCCTATAGATGTGCCCATAGAATGCTAGGCGTCTCTTCCTTGCTACATTCGTTATTCTTTCACAGTACTTGTAGAGCTCTTGGTTAGGCCGTCTTCTGTAACTGTCACCTTCCTTGACTGGCCCCAGTATCTTCCTCATTATCTTTCTTTCCCTGATTTCAAGTTCTTCCATAAGACCCTTCCTGTTGAGTGTTAAACATTCTGAAGCATATAAGGCTTCAGGGCGGATGACTGTCCGGTAGTGCTTCATCTTAGTATTACGAGAGAGACACTTTTTTTTTAATAGGTAGGCCTATTCTTCGTCTTTTGGTAGGCCATTTCAAGCCTGTTAACTCGAGTTGACAAAGCTGTTCCTTCAGTGAGATTAGATTCCAACCGTTCCCCCAAGTACTTAAACCTGTTGGTTTTCCTGATCTCTCCCTGTTCCAGATGAAACGTACATGGAGATTCACCGATGTTCGTGATGAATTGTGTTTTTTCAAGAGATACATGTGACCCAACCTTTGCTGCTTGTTGTCTGAGAACATTTAGTTGTTTCACTGAAGTTTCTATTGAAGAGACAGTCAACATTGAGCTCATTGCGCTTATGTCCCAGATAAATACCACTTGGAATCTCCTTTCTAGCTAATTCCTTTCGCCACTCTCTTATTACCTTTTCCAGGGCACAGTTAAAGAGGAGAGGGGACAAACCATCTCACTGTCTCACTCCTTATTTAATTTCAAAACTTTCTGATATGGTTCCTCTGAACTTTACTCGTGACCTGGTGTTGTTTAAAGTCTGTTTGATTAGGTTGTGGGTCTTCTCATCTAGCCTAGTTCCTGCAAAATCTTCATAAGAGTAGGTCTGTCTGCTGAGTCATACGCCTTTGTAAAGTCGCCGAAAATGACAACGTATTTCTTAACGGCCATTTTTGCTTGATGTAATACTGATTGAAAATTGAGTATCTGTTCTGTACAAGAGCGTCCTTTTATTATTATTATTATTATTATTATTATTATTATTATTATTATTATTATTATTATTGTTATAGCGTTATGCCAAATATAACCAATACTGTAATTTATACCAGACACTCTTTGAAGAAAGTAATTTCTTCGTTTTCTTTTTTAGCCATTTTTTCTCATTCTATAATAGGAAATGTAGGAAAAATTAAATTAATTTAAATAACTATTAAAATGAAGTTTTCCACACGGAGTTCTCATACATGAAGGATTCATTTCTTTTCAATATCATGTGTTTCAGTAATATTGAATGGGAACAACATTTCTGCCCATGTGTAATATATATTTGACAACGTCTAACGCTAAACATATTCGATTCCCGTAACAAGAAACATTATTAAATGCTCCATCCTCCCATACTTCTCCTTAAATTGCCTTGACAGTTTATGCATAAGACGGAGCAAGTTGCCTGTACGGCACAGCAATGTATCTGCAAGGTCAAATTCAGGAAATGAGGGATTTGATCGTCACCGTCGGCAGACCGTCCGTGGTCTCCCATTTTCACACCAGAAAATCGGATCAACTGGTCTGCTACGTCTGATACTTTGCCAGTCCAGGCCTTTTCCTATCCTAGCGTGTCCGGAAACTGGTAGTGTAACGTCGATTATTGATACTGACATACAAGCAGCGTAAATGGCGTAAAAAATCCGTTTACACGCTATCTGTGTTAGAGCGATGTTGCTCTTTCCAGTATTGGTACAGGAAGAACACATTCTGTTCCTTGAAACATTAAGTTGGTAAACCATAAGGTCCCTGTAATAAAATGTGTTTTTCTCAAATAAACTTTCGTAGCATTGCACAAATCCCATTATCTTACCTTCAACATAACTGTATTTGGTTATTATCTCAGAACCGAAAGGAAAACGATAACTGATATTCCCAGATATCACCTCGTCAACCACGAGCTGGTATACTATTACAGGTTAAAACGAATGAATGCTAGTCCTTTCCTTACGATCTCGAAAAAATTGATCTACATCCACCATATATCGCCGTATGTCACCTGTGGGAGTACAGGTAAGAACATATTCTGAGTCACTGAAATTGAGATATGTAAACCATATCAATAGGAATATTTCCTGACTTAAAAAATAATAATGATATTCTTTTTTACACCCCACTAACGGTTTTTTGACGGTTTTCGGAAATGCCGAGATGCCGGAATTTTGTCCCCACAGGAGATCTTTTATATGCCAGTAAATCGAACGACACGAGGCTGACATGTTTGGGCACTTTCAAATAACCAGCGGACTGAGTCAGGATCGAAATTGCCAAGTTGGCTCAGAAGACCAGCGCCTCAACTGTCTGAGCCACTCAGCCCGGCAGGCTTAAAATAAATCAGGTGAAAGCCGAAATCAAGATGAACAACGAAATTAATCGATATTCTGATGCAAACGCGTTGATTTGGAGCCCACCCGTAGTAAATGACCTACTGTACAAATCTCCTTCCCTTCCAGTTATAACCTGCTAGGGACCACGTTCCAGTTTCAATTCCTCAGCCTTTAGTATTTTCTCTGCCTTTCATTCCAATATTACTTCATTCTTTCGATGTGTTTCTTCTTTATATGCCCAGACCACTGTGTTCCAGTTTTCTTTCCCCCTTTTTCCTTGAAATACTTCCATATTTAACACTTTATTTATAAAAACACCTCTTTCCTGGATTTCTTCTTCTCTTACAATATTTCGTTTCAAATATTTGTTGACTTCTTGAATGCAGGTTGTTGTTGACTTTTTCTCCCAAAGGTACTAGAATATCTTTTTGGTTAATTTGTTTTCATCCATCCTATAGATATGCCCAAAATAGTATTTTACTTATTGTTCTCGTTATGATTTCTCTTTCTTGATAGATTAACTTCTTAATTATCACAGTTCTGTACTTTCCATTGGACCCGCGATTTTTCTCATGATTCTCCTTTCAAATATTTCAGTCTATAACTTAATACTAGGCATTTGCTCACGTATACACATTTCGGTTTCACTACTGTATTACAGTATACTATTTTAAGATATTTTGATAAGCACTACTTATTGTAAAATCTATTAGTGATAACAAACGTCCTTCTCGTCTTGCATATCCTTTCTCTTATAGCAAACGTTTATAAAACATTTTCTTGAATTATACCTCTAGATATTTTAATTTTTTCACTTTCTCTATTCTACCAATATCTGTCATTAAACATTTTGGAGCAATTTTTATGTTCTTAGTAAATTTGTTTTTCCGTACAGGTATATTCGAACCTGTTTTGTTGGCTTATTTCTTCTGAGAGATAGATTTTAATTGCTGCATTTCTTAGGTTTTCCGAAGGTATAACGAAATCATCTGCAAATGCCAGGCAATTTATTTCACTACATTTACCTTTAATCCCCAACGTTATTGGCGATATTTTGTGTTCATTTATTTTTCTTTCCGAATTCTTACACTTTTCTCTAGGACATAGAGATGGCTTTCTTTTAAAACCTCGTATGTCCAAATGTTCTTCCTACCTATTATATTCCTTAAGACTGGCCACGCCTCCCGGTCATATATTTGTATGCAGTCCATCAGAATAATTTTCGCTGTGTTCATTTTCCTTTGCTATTGTCTAAAGGAAAATGGACCTTAACGTACCGTATTGTAGGGATGTTGATTGCATGGCAAATTTACACACTCCTACAGTATAATGTATTTAAGGTTCATTTTCCTTTACAAATCGGCAGAGGAAAATGACCATAACGAAAATTATTCTTTTTGACTGCATATAAATATGGGCCTGGGAGGCGTGACCAGTCTTAAGGTATATAATGGATAGGAAGAGTATTCTGACTTACGAGGTTTTTAAAGAAAGCCATCGATAGTTGAAGAGAATGGGCAATTAACCATCGCCTTGCCTTACACCTGTATTTATCGTGAACGTTTTTGACATCTCTTCCATAAATTTTACATTTGATATTGTGTCTGAAAATGTTTCACGTATTGAACTTGCCAATTTCGATTTAACTCCAAATCCCAGAATAGTTTTTTGAAGCCACTTCCATAACTTTAATCTCTAGAGCAAATAGTATAGGGTTCATAGCATTTAAGTTTCCCATTTGACTATCGAGTAATGTCTCTACTCTCTTTAGCTGAATTTTGGAGAATATTTTGTAAGCAACTGGCAGAATAGATACACCTCTATAGTGATCAACATCTTATTTATCACCTTTCTTGTGTAAAAAGGTGTATTACAGCCACTTCCCGTTCTGTAGATATTTTCCCACTTTTCGAAATATCTTCGAAGATTAAGTGTAGGTTTTCAACTGTTTTTTGACCGAGCTCGATAGCTGCAGTCGCTTAAGTGCGGCCAGTATCCAGTAATCGGGAGATAGTGGATTCGAGCCCCACTGTCGGCAGTTCCGAATATGGTTTTCCTTGGTTTCCCATTTTCACACCAGGCAAATGCCGGGGCTGTACCTTAATTAAGGCCACGGCCGCTTCCTTCCACTTCCTAGGCCTTTCCTCTCCCATCGTCGCCATAAGACATATCTGTGTCGGTGCGACGTAAAGCAAATAGCAAAAAAAAAAAAATATATATATATTGTTTGATCGAGACAAAAAGCTCAGCTGCTATCGAGTCTAATCCACTAGCTTTATTACTGTTGAGAGTTTCAACTACTACTTTAATTTATTCAAGATTGGGTGAGGCATCTTCGTCTAGATTTGCATTCGTTTCTGGAAATTCTAACTTAAGGTTTGACTTTGTGTAGTTTTAAAGTTGTTCGTAGTGTTTTGGGAGTGTTTCACAGTTCTCAGCATTGTTGAAGCCAATTCTACCACTTTTCTCTCTAAAGCTGGTACTACAGGATTAATAGGCTTTCAGCTTAATCTTAAAAATAACTAGAAATTTTTGGAGTTACTTTTCACGAAACCATCCACTATTTCAATAAACTGTGGCTTTTCGAAATATCTCCTAACCTCTCTTATTATCCATGAGGTGTCTTTTCTTTGTTGTTTGAATTATTCATAGTGGTCGCTCCTTCAAGAGCATTTCCACGCATTTTCTATTGCTTTGTTCATGCTGCTAATGATTATTCACATATTCCATTGCAACATGGTTTCGTTGTAGTTTTTACTTAGCCAAATATGGGTTGCTTTACCTTGTTGATTTCTTTAGACAAATCTTACCAGTTAGTACTTCGATTCCTTTCCGGGAGGTTTCTATTGTTCATTGCGTATTGTTTAGTCTTTCTAAGTTATGCTTCGTTAATTTCTTCATTCTCACATGTTTTCAGTATGGTTGTAACTTGAGTTTAATTTTAGACAGGTACTTATTCTCCACTTATTATTACCTTGAACTTCGTGATTCTTTCATGTTCCTTTGGGATACAGCCACATGGGCCAATTGAAATTCACCTGATGAAGGGTTTGGGGATAGCCATGCTTAAGATTTTCTTGGTAGCTTTTTAAAGAAAGTCCACATTAACTTCAACTGGAATGGCTTATAGATATTAATTAGTTTCATTCCATTTTTTTACTAATTCTTCGGTGTTTCGAATATTACCCCACTATTACTCTAAAAAATTTCTCTCCCCATGTAAGGATTGATATCGCCTAGTTAATATCAAAACATACGGTATAATTGAGGGATTTTATATATTTCATCTTCCAAAAGATCCCAGAATTCTTGTACTTTATTTGGGTTCGTTTAATTGTCTACATTTTTGGTTCATGACAGTTAACAAAGTTCTTGTTTTGGCCTTTAAATGTTTGAAGGGATACTTTCTCCAGGCTAGATCTGAATTAGGTTAATCTAGTACTGTTTTATGCACATTAAAAACAGTACTCAATTGTTGCATTCCTTTGATAATTATAATTGCTGGTTTCTTCTTAAGGTTTCTAAAAATTTTCGTCTCCGAGATATTCTCATCCAAAACTCTGATCTCTTGTACTGCTAAGATTTGAATTTAATTTTTTCGTACGCAATTCTAATTCTTCTTTTCAATATTCGGTAATGGATTCACGGCATTGTAATTATTATGATTATTATTATTATCATCATTATTCAT
Source organism: Anabrus simplex (assembly GCF_040414725.1). NCBI lineage: Eukaryota > Metazoa > Arthropoda > Insecta > Orthoptera > Tettigoniidae > Anabrus > Anabrus simplex. The sequence goes on from NC_090265.1 coordinate 1,366,861,655, forward strand.
CTACCAGAGTTTGCCGATAACTTGTCCGTCTGCTCCAAGTTTGATACATAATAATATTTATGATATCTGCAAGTTCAGGTATTTGGAGCTTGATGTTAGGAGTTGGATCACCTCCTCATTGTCCGTTTAATGTTAAGAGTGGTTGATAATCTTGTAGCTTTTCCACTTAAAACACCAATCATGACTATAATAATAATAATAATAATAATAATAATAATAATAATAATAATAATAATAATAATAATAATAATAATAATAATAATAATAATAATAATAATATTTGGTTTACGTCCAACTAACTACTTTTACGGTTTTCGGAGACGCCGAGGTACTGGAATTTAGCTCCGCAGGAGTTCTTTTACGTGCCAGTAAATCTAGCGACACGAGGCTGGTGGTATTTGAGCACCTTTAAATACCACCGGACTGAGCCAGGATCGAACCTGTTAAGTTGGGGTCAGAAGACCAGAGCTTCTACCGTCTGAACCACCCATCCCGGCACCACGACAGTGCTATAGCAAGTGCTTACAATAGGACTTACACTGTGGGAAGCGATCGGAGGCGACGCTTGCAGCTGATGAGGGCACGTGGTGCGTCACCAGGCCTCTTCATGGGTACTTGAACTAGTTCGTTACCAGTGTCGCAGGCAGTAACTACATCTCATGCATAAGAGCTTCGTGACCCAAGACACTCTCACACACACCCTCTTATTTCAGGGTAAGGACGGACTGTTTCGAGAATAAGTTTTACATCCACGACTACAGAGAATTTTACGAACCAGTCAGCAGACACAATTTTTTTATGGAACCTTGCGTCCATCATACGACAAGAATTAGATCCAACATGGAGTAATTACGGATTTTAGGAGTAATTATGAGACTGGAAAGCATATAATCTCGAGAGACGGCCAATCATAGTGCGAATCACTTACGCACTAGATGCTGAAGTTACAAGTAAGATTTTTCTCACTTCCAGTGTAGGATCGCCAGGTGTCCTATAATTGTTCGGCACGTGGCGTACTTGAAGCCAGGTTAACTTGCCACATATTGGCATCAGATATGGCCGCCAAACTTCCATATTTGAAGAGTGTATGTGCAAAAGGCGTTATTTCCACCAAAAGAAAGTTGAGGGAAAACGCAAGAAACACATGGACCTTATCCATGATCGGGTATCGTAAACGTTCTGAAGAATTACATCTGTCGGGTCTGGGTTGCTGATGAAATTCGGCAGTATGAAATGCTGATTTTTAAAGTGGATATAGCACCTTTTGAACAGACTCTCCTCATTTTTAGACCTATGATGATGGGAGTGAATTTGGACGACATCTGACGTCACTGTGCGCCTCAGCGACCCTGAAAACTATAGATTCGATTATCTTTATATGCTACCCCCTTCCCACCCTCATCTCTAGAGGTGATATGGGTGGATTAACCCCACCGTGTTTGTCTCCAGATAGTAAGTCATAAGTGTACCAAGTTTAGTTGAAATTGCTCCAGTGGTTTAGGATAAGGTGTTGAAATTATACTTATTGCCTACATACTTTTATTTTTATATTATATTGTGTAGAGTCGCCTTTGCTCGTTGGGGGCTCAACCCCCAAGTCCCCAGTTGCTCTTCGTTATGAGTGGATGACAACTCGTATCATTCCATTGTTTATATTCCATTTTCACAGTTTGGGAATATTTCTTCACACCTGATGCACAACTACATACTTCAAACTTGGTAGACCTATCGAACTTGGTCGTATGACATGAAAGTACATCTCGATCACAGCTTGTTGGATTGATACTTCCAAATAACAGGCACGGCCATGAAGCTCCTAGCAATAAAGGTACTTTATAAAACATGGTGGCGAGTTCCCAGTCTCCTATATAGGCTACAGCATTTCTTACCGGACTGTCATGATACAGTGTAAGCGACAATCTGTCCAACAAGTCGATCCAATTTTGGTGCGGCTTTGCAACTAAATAAGGTAAGGTAAGAGTGTATTCTGCCCGAAGGCAGGTCCGAACCACCGCAGAGGTGTGCCTGAGTCGGAGTTTACATACGGTAGGGTGGCCAGTTCCTTTCCGCTCCTCCATTCCCTTACCCCCCACCAATACCGCGAGGCAACCCATCCAAATCTTGACCACGCCCAATGTTTGCAACTAAATTAATTACATAAAATTACCCATAAAAACTACCCATCGAATTTCGTTCAAACCACTCAGGAGTAATAAGAGCAAATTGTGAAATTTTCAGCAAAATCGGTCCAGTAGTTTCGGAGTCCATTCGAGACTAACACACATAGTTTCACTTTTACATAGGCCTATATATAAATAGATAGGCGAACTTCTTTTGCCTCAATGACTGATCTGTGTACTGTAACTTCAAAGTCCTCTAATGTAGTAAGATCAAATTTCACATTATGGTTGCTCTAATGTGTTACGTGCTCACTACGAAAGAGTTTGGAAAAATCTACTCGTAAGGGGATAAAACGGAGGTCAAATCCTGAAGTTCACATAACGTTTGTTCTTTTATACCATAGATGTGAATCAACACAAGATTTGATGAGATTCCACCCCGGAGGGGGTTAAGGCCCGAAAATAAAAAAATAAAAATATTAGGAAATGCCACATGGATCATAAGATAGGTATGGAGGAGATTTTTGAAAGTAAATGTGATCAATGCAAAATCTTAAATATACCGAGTTCGATAGCTGCAATCGGGAGATAGTGGGTTCAAACCCCACTGTCGGCAACCCTGAAGATGGTTTTTCGTTGTTTTCAATTTTCACACCAGGCAAATGCTGGGGAGCTGTACCTTAATTAAGGCCACGTCCGTTTCCTTCCCATTCCTAGGCCTTTCCTATACCATCGTCGCCATAAGACCTACCTGTGCCGGTGCGACCTACAGCTAAAAAAAAGGAAAATCCTATGGCACTACAGCCCTTGAAGGGCCTTGGCCTACCAAGCGACCGCTACTAAGCCTGCAGATTACGAGGTGTCATGTGGTCAGTACGACGAATCCTCTCAGCCGTTATTCTTGGCTTTCTAGACCGGGGCCGCCATCTCACGCGACGTAAAGCTAACAGCAAAAAAAAAAAAAAAAAAAAAAGTGAAATAAAAATATAAACAGCCTATGGATTGGATTTGAAGCAATTGTTGAGGAGTATGAAAATAGGTAACTTATGTACCGTTTATCGATAGGACCACTAAAACCACGATATTCGAAAATTAAATTTTAGGCGTTCCCATAAACTACCATGTCACCCAGCGTGAATAAAATTATTTATAGCCTAGGCCAGGGATGGCGAATCTTTTCCAACTAGCGTGCCATTTTAAGTCTACTTTATTATTCTCAACTATCAACTGTGCCACTTGCTATTTTCCTTTAAGAAATTGCTACAACCTACAACTCCCCCCTCCCCCAACCGCGACTTCCTTTCCAAATTCCAATTATGTTTCATAATATTTATTTATTTTATTTATTTACTGATTTATTTACTTTTAGATATATATTTTGTAAATACATTTGATTGCATGTTCCGTGGTCGTATTTTGCAAATACCGCAAAAAATATATTTTTAAATATGTAAGTTTTTAGAATACCTAATATTATTTGTAAAAATATAAATAATAAGCTTCCATTGTAACACACGTCGTCAATAAATATTATTACCGGGCGAGTTGGCCGCGCGGTTAGGGCGCGCAGCTGTGAGCTTGCATCCGGGAAATAGTGGGTTCGAGACCCCCTGTCGGCCGCCCTGAAGATGGTTTCCGTGGTTTCCCATTTTCACACAAGGCAAATGGGGCTGTACCTCAATTAAGGCCACGACGGTTTCCTTCCTACTCGTAAGCCTTTCCTCTCCTATCGTCACCATAAGACCTATCTGTGTTGGTGCGACGTAAAACAAACTGTAAGAAAATAAATATTAGATATAAAAATGAAAAAATAATAATATTGCCAATGGACTTCACTTCCTCCTTTAGCTTCATTATCTTTCCATGTTTTTAGTTCGTATGCTCAACAATTTTACTTATTTCTCCCTCATCACATCTCCACAAGAAAATCGAAAAAACAAGCTATCCTCGCTTGTAAGGTCACATCCATGCTTTCATCAAAACATACTGCATAAATCTGGGAGTTATCCAAATTAACTTTCAATTGATCAGAAACTTCTTCACTCATTCTTATCATTCTATCCTTGACAGCAGTTCAGCTGGCTGGCATTCCCTTAATTCTGTTAATTATTTGCTGTTTGTTAGGGAAGTTCTCAAATAATGTGTGGGACGTTATTTCAAGAACTCACCGTCAGAAAGCGGTTTCCCATGCATGCTGTACTATCCAGTGAGACAGATATAACAGCCGCACTGATATAATTCCTAGGGTGGATATATGATACAAAAGAACTAGTTTGTTTTGTGTAGAGTTCGATATTTTGTGAAACGAACTCTCTTCATTTGGCATGGAACAAACATTTGAATGATTAGTCTCGAAATGGCGCTTTACATTAAATGGGGGGAATACAATTTGTTTTTGAACGCATGGTAATACATCTTTCTATTATTCCGAATTCCCTTGTCCACGGTTCTTGAAAAATCCGGTCACTACCTTTGTTAAATTTTTGTTCTTTTCGGCACTGAAAACATGTTTGCAAGGTCCGTATACAAAACCGCCAGAAAACGACACTTATCTCACTTGACTTTCAGATCTATCAGTGTAGCAGTGTTGCCATATTGCACGTCAGAATGGAACAAGTATTTAGATTTTCGATATTTATTTCTTACACGTGAAGCACTATAAGAAATGTATTGTCTCTAGAACAAGACGTATATTAAAACATTATTATGTTCATGTGGCGTGTCACCTAGTGACACGCGTGGCATAGGTTCGCCATCCCTGGCCTAGACTGTGTTGTCATATTCTTCAACTTTATATGCCGATTTTCATTCAATTCTGTTCAGCCATTTTCTTGTGGCTCGGCGTTGATATGGACTTCAGATCAAAAGTTTAAATTCACGAATATTTCTGTTATTATAGTCGATACGGTAAAATTTATAAAATCTAAGTGATCGTAAATTATATTATCTCTAAATTTTGTTACGTAGTGTTTTTCGATAGGATCAATAATAACATAGATATTGGAGAATTAAATTTTAGGCTTTCCCCTAAACTACCATTTTACACAGCCTGAATAAAATCATTTGCAGCCTATATTATACTGCTTTATTCCCCGATGGTTCATAGTAATTTTCTTTAAATTCTGTTCATCCACTCTCGTGATGCTTGTACATACATACATACAGGCAGACAGAAGGCAGACATACATTTCCTTCTTACTGTGGACACGACCGATACAGAAATACCATTCTGTTTTTAATTCTGAGCAAGGTACAGACAAAACACTTATTTTTTCCCTTTTTTTGCCAGTTGCTTTACGTCGCACCGACACAGATAGGCCTTATGGCGACGAGAAACTCTTATTATACAGTGAGTTTCTCTTATCGGTTGGCCGGCAGGTGCGTCCAGCTTGTCTACCTCACGTTGACTTATCACTTCCCGTAACACAGCGCAGCGACAGCACGGGAATGTCCGCACTGCACAGTTCAGGTCCGTGCTTAAAACGTGTATTAAGTGTTGATCAGTCGCTCCAACTGTTCTCGAGTTGTGAAGTGTTACTTCGGGGTATAATTCTCATAATCCTCCACATGTGTACACGGTAGAGGAAAGGATAGTTATGTACGATAATAGTAGAATGGTACAATATCGATATAAGTACAATTCCGATCAAACTTAGAAAACCCGCCGTATTTCTTTCTTCAATGTTAGTACCACTTACGAGAAAACGGCTGTGGGAAAAGTGAAGCAGCTCCTTTGTGAAAATAAAAATAATGGATCTGTTTATATTAGTATACAAGAAACTGCTGGTTTTACATTGCAAGGTGAGCGATGCTCATTGCATTTCACGTTGTTACAAATTTGAAGGTGTCTTAGCTAAGCTCCGGGACCTTTTCTTGTTTATAATAACGCTATATCTCTAAGAACCTCAAGACGGGAGTATGCTACTCCAATCACTACCTCTCGTAGTTCTACATAATTAGTTGATGGATCCATTTTTGAAGTACATGCGGTACATTTGAGATCAGATAAAACGGTACATTTTCGAACATAGATGTTTGAATTTTTCTCACTGTGGATGCCGCACAGAAGGTCAGAGAAGGAAGTTGTTACGAAATGGTCAAGTATGCGCCTTTATTGGCATTCAGTCAGCTGGTTATTGAAGAAACAATATATTTGCCTAAAACTCCTGGCACTCCTCCTAACAGTCAACCCAGAAAGAATCATCATCCTGTTGTCGAATGTTTCAATGACTGCAATTCAGTTCTAATTCAACATCAGATAATTCAACTGTTATGGAAATGTTTCAACGTAAACTTTTAATGTTACAATCATAGTATCACCCACGAAACTATGAAACACATCTAACCATCACATGAAAAGAAATCCACGCCAAAAGTATGAAAGGTAAAATCTTCATCCCATTTACTATCAGGTCAGCATTTTCATAATGTTAAGTTCATAAAAATTATTTTTAATGGCAAAAGCGCAAACATAAATCAAAAGATAACCAGCATGTCAAGCACAATAAATCTTCAAGATGATCAATCAATCAATCAATCAATCAATCAATACTGATCTGCATTTAGGGCAGTCGCCCAGGTAGCAGATTCCCTATCTGTTGTTTTCCTAGTCTTTTCTTAAATGATTTCAGAGAAATTGGAAATTTATTGAACATCTCCCTTGGTAAGTTATTCCAGTCCCTAACTCCCCTTCCTATAAATGAATATTTGCCCCAATTTGTCCTCTTAAATTCCATTTTTGTCTTCATATTGTGATCTTTCCTACTTTTAAAGAAGACGTCACTCAAACTTACTCATCTACTAATCTCATTCCACGCCATCTCTCCGCTGACAGTTTGGAACATACCACTTAGTCGAGCAGCTCGTCTTCTTTCTCTCAGTTCTTCCCAGCCCAAACTTTGCAACATTTTCGTAATGCTACTCTTTTGTCGGAAATCACCCAGAACAAATCGATCTGCTCTTCTTTGGATTTTTTCCAGTTCTTGAATCAAGTAATCCTGGTGAGGGTCCCATACACTGGAACCATACTCTAGTTTGGGTATTACCAGAGACTTATATGCCATCTCCTTTACATCCTTACTACAACCTCTAAACACCCTCAAAACCATGCGCAGAGATCTGTACACCTTTATACAATACCATTTATGTGATTACCCCAATGAAGATCTTTCCTTATATTAACTCCTAGATACTTACAATGATCCCCAAAAGGAACTTTCACCCATTGAACGCAGTAATTAAAACTGAGAGGACTTTTCCTATTTGTGAAATTCACAACCTGACTTTTAACCCCGTTTATTAACATACCATTGCCTGCTGTCCATCTCACGACATTATCGAGGTCACGTTGTAGTTGCTCACAATCTTGTAACTTGTTTATTACTCTCTACAGAATAACATCATCCGCAAAAGCCTTACCTCTGATTTCACTTCTTTACTCATATCATTTATATACAAAATAAAACATAAAGGTCAAATAGCATTGCCTTGAGGAATTCCCCTCTTAATTATTACAGGGTCAGATAAAGCTTCGCCTACTCTAATTCTTTGAGATGTAGTTTCTAGAAATATAGCAACCCATTCAGTCACTATTTTGTCTAGTCCAACTGCACTCATTTTTGCCAGTAGTCTACTATGATCCACCCTATCAAATGCTTTATACAGGTCAATCTGGCATCGTCTTAGAAAACTCCGATTTACACGCATAAGTTCGTCTTCCGTAATTGAGGCTATTTCTCCCCGGGAGATGGCGTGGAATGACATTTGTAGACGAATAAGTTTGAGTGGCGTCTTTAAAAGTAGAAAAGATCACAATATGAAGATAAAGTTGGAATTCAAGAGGACAAATTGGGGCAAATATTCATTTATAGGAAGGGGAGTTAGGGACTGGAATAACTTACCAAGGGAGATGATCAATAAATTTCCAATTTCTTTGAAATCGTATAAGGAAAGGCTAGGAAAACAACAGATAGGGAATCTGCCACCTGGGCGACTGCCCTAAATGCAGATCAGTATTGATTGATTGATTGATTGAAATGTGTTTATGCAGGAAGAGCACATTTCCAACATCTCCTGTCATAAGGTACGAGCTTATTTCCTTAATTCTTATTTACTAATTTTATTAATTCTTATTTTCTTAATTTTAATTGTTATCTCATGTCATATAGCCTCCGTGGCTCAGACGGCAGCGCGCCGGCATCTCACCGCTGGATACCGTGGTTCAAATCCTGGTCACTCCGTGTGAGACTTGTGCTGGACAAAGCGGAGGCAGGACAGGTTTTTCTCCGGGTACTCCGGTTTTCCCTGTCATCTATCATTCCAGCAACACTCTCCATTAACATTTCATCTGTCAGTCATTTATCATTTCCCCAGAGAAGTGCGACAGGCTTCGGCAGCCGTCACAATTCCTATCCTCGCCGCTAGAGGGGGCTTCATCCATTCCATTCCTGACCCGGTCGAATAACTGGATACAGGCTGTGCATTTTCATTTTTATCTCATGTCATGCACGGATAAACTGAACGAAGTACTGTCCTTGTTGTTATGGCGCGGAACGGGAGGTGATGAGTCAACGGGAGGCATGTAAGCCTGGCGCGCATGCCGGCCAACCGATGAGAAAAACTCACTGTATAATGAGAGAGATTTCTTATTTGGATTTTCTTATGCACATTCCGTTTTTGTAGTTTGTGTCAAGTATGTTGTGGATAATCTTTCTCTCTTTTTGCTTTAACTTAGCGCGCGCACGTTATGAGAATGAATAAAGCATTCTGACGCATAGAGAGATACCGGTTTGACGACAGTGTTGTAATGATGAATTTTGGTATTTATAGAAAAGTCATTTTGTTACACCGGGTGGTTCACCAGCCCCTTGCGATTTATTTTTATGCATCCTGCCGCTTTTACTACAATTCTGAAATACGGTATATATCGGTCCCTCTTCCAAAACCGGGGTAATATAACGAGATGTGTGTTTACGGGCTAAAAGACAGCAGGAATCGTGAGCGCCACTATTAATACATTATGAGTACCTCGAATGAACCCGTAAAACTAGCATAGATAGGAATAACACGTACCTTACAACAGGTGTTGCACGCACAAACCAGGAGCAGGTATTGTATACGCTTGGATGGGACTTGCCAAGTCTCACAGTAGCTCACTTGGCAAGGGCGACGTGCGAATTGTGTTAGTGGACGGTGCCCGAAGGTTCGAATCCAACGCAACTATTTTTTTATTTATTTTGCTACCAATTTGTTTTTTCTAGTTGCTTTACGTCGCACCGACACAGATAGGTCTTATGGCGACGATGGGACAGGAAAGGCCTAGGAGTGGGAAGGAACCGGCCGTGGCCTTAATTAAGGTACAGCCCCAGCATTTGCCTGGTGTGAAAATGGGAAACCACGGAAAACCATTTTCAGGGCTGCCGATAGTGGGGTTCGAACCTACTATCTCCCGAATACTGGATACTGGCCGCACTTAAACGACTGCAGCTATCGAGCTCGGTTTGCTACCAATTGCCTGGGATGTTGTAAGCTTGCAAACTTGATAGCTTCCACAGACTGATTGGATTATTTGGCCCTGTAATGAGCCGTATGTATTATGGCATAGGGTATTGAGCTGGGTTGGACGAGGATGAGGAGGTGATGGTCTGTGGTTAGGACACGGACAACCAATCAACTAGTATCTAGGATGTCTTACTTTATAATTCACTAGTATAAGTTCTTTCAAAAACGTTTATTGTTATTTATATCTTCGAAGATGTGAAACTCTCCACGCTATGAAATAGAAGCGTTTTTGTGGCTGTGTTGGTGAGCTATTGGGTGGTCATTAAAGGAGCTCTATATGACTATAATGTTTCAGTGTTGTGTAAAGTTTCTGATATAGTGCGAAAAGTCCCTGACACAATGTGCTCATTTGGCTTGTATCCAGATCTTGACAAAGTGCGTTATGGCGGGATGTAAAACAGGAAGTTCGCTATTCGGCTAATGTGCTTGTGATACTAGAACAAGTGCAGTTCAAAGGGTTGTCAAAATGTTCGTTTAAACAGCATGTGAATGATGGAAGGGGAATATTATCTTACTTAGTTATGTATGTCCTCGGAGACTTCTTACAGAAACAAAGATGATCTTCACGGAATTTTGTCATACCATTATACATTCACAGGGTTGCCAAGCTTTTGTGGAGAAATCGGAACATTTCTCCATAAGTAGAACAAGTGATGTTGCACAAATGATTAAACTGCCATTACTTAAATAAGAAGAAAAGAAGGAGAAGAAAAAACAAGAGTATAAATCATCTTCCATTCTATAATTGGAATAAAATGCCAAGAGATTTTCTTTAAAATAATATTGGTGACGAAAGTAGTTAACTTATTTATAATTATTGTTCTTCCTTCATTGTAAGTTCAAGTTTTAAAACATAAAGATCTCATAATCAATGTGTTATTTAGCATATATAATACTTCCATAACTTCGCACAGGAATAGTTCTCAGTTTAAGGCGGTATGCTACTTATAAGATTTCCTTGTATAAGACATTTTACACGTTTCCTCCAGTAGTGAACACGAAAAGATTTCGTTTTGATATAACACGCGAAAGGGGTACGTAAAGCTGTCCACGAGAGAAGCATTCTCCACCGAGATCACCTCCAGCCACGCTAACTGTCTGCCCCTAAGCTTTGTTTATTGTCGTTCCAAAGCAGACTCTTACCAGGAATTGGATTCGTTTGAAATCAAAAGGCAAGTCAGAAGCGAGCATAGGTATTTCCGGTATTGATACCGTTTCTCCAGTGCCACAGCCCGTACAAATAGTAGCTTCAATCAAACAAAGAGTTTTTCAAAGGTTTTACTACCATTCGCATGCCATTTCATAACTTTGGCGATTGTAGATTACGTATTTCGAATACAATGTACTACGATCTAAATGAGCTTTCCGTCTCGGCATGATGGGTTATTATAGATTTATTTGGATAGGGAAAAAGCACTGGAAAACTCTTATTGTATGTTAACATGTGCAAAGAAATGTTCTCAGACGGAATTTTAAAAAAGTCGAGGTGCATGAAAACAACAGGAAAACTCGAAACACATCCCCTCACCCCCCAATCGCAACTCGACTGTGTAGCCTGCGGAACGAAACTTTCACAGACTGAATGAAGAAAAGCCGAGGTACATCAAATTACCACGGAAACTCGAAGCAGACTATAGAACGAAATGTTCACAGACGAATACAAATACGAATACAGAATGAACAGCGTAACACATCCATTCTTCCCTGAAGTATTTACTCGGAGGGTGGGGGGGGGGCGGAGGAGGTTCGAACCCCACTATGGCAGCACTTAAAATGGCTTTCAGTGGTTTCCCATTTTCAAACCAGGTAAATGCTGGGGATGTACCTTAATTTAGACCACGACCGCTTCTTTCCTACTCCTAGCCTTTCCCCATCCCATCGTTGCCATAAGGCCTATCTGTGTAAGTGAGACGTAAAAGCAACTTGAAAAAAAGAACGGTCTTTGGTCGACCGTTTGTTGAGAGTTAGGATGAAGGGCTAGCGCGCTGGCTCGCAATCTTCTCATTCGCTCTGAAGCTGGTCAGATTTCAGAATGGAAATTGGGCAATAAATGAAAATGTACATACGAAAAATACATAACGTAAATGACGAGTTAATCGAATTTAGAAATGTAATGTGAATGAACACCTTATTTTGATATGGATTGACTTATTCATTTAAAAATGTGTTTTGAAATTTAACGGTCTGTTACTACAAACTGTAAAATAAAAATAGTTATAGTGGGCTATGTATTAAGGATGGATATACGCTGTCTTGGACTTTTTTGTAGAACTTAATATGTTGAACAATTATTAACCTCATGGTATAGACGTATCTGTAACGGTTTAGGCAGCGCAAGATAAAAAGATGCACGAACGACAGTTTTTTCTTCAACTGCTTCACTTAGTTTCAATTTATACTTCAGAATGGAGTATAGCACGAAGTATAGACGAAAATCACAGACCAGTACTGTGCATGACACTTTCATTTACATTAGTTAGTTGAGGTGATGAAAATGAAAATCTACAACCTGATTTCCAGTCTTTGACCGGGTCAGGAATGTAATGAATGAACTAGATATAGGCTGTTATTACAATGGGCTCGCCACTCCCAAGGTGATTAGTAATGACTGATAAATGCTATGAAATGATAATGGAGAGTGTTGCTGGAATGAAAGATGACAGGGAAAACCGGAGTACCCGGAGAAAAACCTGTCCCGCCTCCGCTTTGTCCAGCACAAATCCCACATGGAGTGACCGGAATTTGAACCACGGTACCCAGCGGTGAGAGGCCGACGTGCTGCTGTCTGAGCCACGGAGGCTCTAGTTGAGGTGATAAACAATTTATTTCGATAAGAATTAAATTATTAATTTAAGTTGTTTTTCTACCTTTTCTTTTCCACAAACCGTAATATAAAAACCCTTATGGTGAACTATATGCCATGTGACTCTTCAGATGTGGAAATTTTATTTTCTTTCTCAACTCCCTCACAGAGTAGTGAACCTGTGTCCTTTAAGATAAACCGAGAACCCTTTTAAAACCTCAACTAGGCAGCTATCCAGCACACAGGGTAAGAAGATAAAGCAGGTTCATTTAAACGTTTTGAAATCTTGAATAATTCGCATGGTTCCTTGACATTCCTCTCCAACTTATAGTAATAAATCTTCCGTAATTCATTTTTCGGATAATTCGAAGTTTCCAACGCGAGTGATTAGCGAAATTATAAATTCATCCCAATATGCTGATATATTGCAAGCCAGAGCGCTGGGACTAGAAAGGTTTCAGCTAAGCCTGTTTGTTAAATTCTAAGAGATTGTCCAACCCCCTCCGTCGATATAGCAGTAGGCAGCGCTGAAGTATTTCCCTTCCAATCCCAGACACTTGTTTTCATTGTGTACTGTATTTGCTGTATATCTTTCCCCTTAATATACCTGTGGTCACAGATGGAGTTATCGTAGCGGTTCGCACTTTTATACAGTATTTTGGTAAATTACAGCACATCGCTGGCATCAGTGTATTTTTATTACTGAACTGTGTTGACAATTTTTTCTGTCTAAATCAACTCAGGTGCAATACCAAACATAAACTTTTGCTATGAAGGTGGCAGTTATTCGCAAGGTTTTAAAGAAAGTGTTAAATGGAAAGGGGTCTGGGTCTCGTAATTCCCTTGAATGGGTTGTCTACTTTGCAGAAAAATAATGATAAAATCATGAGGAGTGTAACCAAACTCGCTTTAAGAATTACAAAAACTGAAACTTGTTTAATTCGAAATTTTGAATAATTCAATTTTCGCCATTCCCTTCAACTTCGAAATAATCAAGTTCGACTGTAATTTGTTTCCCAGACGACGCTATTTCATTGGGTACTATTGTTGTTGCAGGCAATGGAAGAGCGCTGTAGCTGTGGACGGCCGGCGGCGCCAAGTGGTACGGGAGGGCGGCCTGCCCTCGGCGCATCTCCTCGCTCCTCGTGAAGATGCCGGCCGCCGCGGCGAGGGCCAGTGCCGACCTCGCAGAGTACTGTGCCTCGGCCTAGGCCGCCGCCACCACCCAGCATGGTGCGACCCGGAGAATGAAGAAGCAAAACGTCCGCACACTGTCCTTGATAGTCTGTACGTTCACATATCTTCTCGTGGGAGCTGCAGTGTTTGACGCTCTTGAGTCAGAGACGGAGAAGCGTCGCTGTGAAGCTTTACGAGGTGAGCAACTCCACATAATATCTGCCACTACGCTTAAGGTTACACTCCACTAAAACAGTTCTTTCTATTATGTCTATTGAACCAAATTTTGACACCATATGTATCATGTAATGAAAAATTAAACTCCGAAGTTTGAATTCCCAAAACTTTTTTGAGTCGGATTTTTACCTATATTTTGAACATATTCTCAAAACCAACCTCTAAATTTAAGGCATATATTTTCTTTTAAGAATTTTCTTTACGGCGCACCAAAACAGATAGGCCTACGTTTTTGGGCGACAATGGGAGAGGAAAGGCCTAGGAGTGGGAAAGAAGCGGCCGTGGCCTTAATTATGCTACATCCCCAGCATTTACCTGGTGTGAACATGGAAAACCACGGAAAAGCATCTTTAGGGCTGCTGACAGTGGGGTTCGAGCGCACTATCTCCAGGATGCAAGCTCACAGTTGCGCGCCCCTAACCGCATGGCCAACTCGCCCAACCATATATTTTCTTGATTTCAAATTATAGTGCAATAGTTTGATGCAACCACTTGGTGAAAAAACGTTAATTTACTTCAATATGTTTGTAAAGAATATATAATTCAATCTTGTTCAATAAATAATTTAAATTTCTCAACGTAGAAGTAAATCTTTCTGTTGACATCGCAAACAACCGAGCACATGGGGAGAAAGACAATTGAGGGGCTCAGGATCAAAACCTGCTTAATGCATTTTTGGCCAATTTGGGTTTTTCTGGTGTCCGGAACATAAGCTACTGAAGCACGCGAACGTTTATATCAAACTCATTTATTTATCCATGTTAAAAGACTGTTGAATATGAGGCTCCGCTGCAAAATATCCTTAATGCATTAGGCAAGCAACAAAAATCTGTATCAGTACCTGCTTAATGCACTTACAAATTGGGAGCCACCTGTCAAGATTTGTTGAAGGTCTACAATCAAAAGATTAGGCGAATTATTACTGACATTACAAACAGTATTGCGGAGCACATTAGAGCAAGGTTGTTACATTATGGAGGGAAAATCAAGACCACTGTCTATAAGTCTCAAGGACTCCAAGAGTAGCGTCCCAAACCCAGAACAATGGAAAAGAGCCGTAGCCGTCAGGCAGAAGTATGAAGAAAATCTTGTTTTCTTTTCTTGTCTAGAATTTCTGAAAAAAGAATCGAGGATGTGAAGTTGCTAGTGAAAAGATGCTTTGGGTATTCATGGAGGGAGGTCCCTGATTTTTTATATTACGAAGGTGTGGTGGATGGAAGATAGGAAATTTACAAGATGAACTCCCAGACGCTGTTTGCGAACCACGTGATTAAAAGACGGGTTCTGATATTAGTACAGAGCTTGTTTAAAGAGATCCATAATGCATAACACATAGTTGGAGTAAAACAGCTTGCAAACAGTATCCGAAAGTGTGAAGTACTGTTCATAGTGCAAGTATCACTATCATTATCGTATATCTATGTGGTAGTAAATCTGAAATAATATAAAAACCAAACCGGTATTTAAAGATTTTTAAAATGATTTGTAAGAACTCCGTAGCAAAATCTGCCTAACATAAAATCAAAATATAAATTTCTATGGATTCATTACAACTAATCTCATGAAAGATGCCGTAAATATAGAACGAAAATACAAATGATAAAAAAAGAAGGGGCTGCCTGGCCGAGGCGGTAAAGGCGTGCTCCGTTCGCCCGGAAGGACGTGGCTTCGAAGCTCCGTCAGGAAGTCGTAAAATTTAAGAAACGAGATTTCCACTTCCGGAGGTGCATATGGCCCTGAGGTTCACTCAGCCTACACCAAAAATGAGTACCACGTTAATTCCTGGGGGCAAAGGCGGTCGGGCGTAGAGCTAACCACTCTACCCAATCACGTGCCGCGGTTAACACTGGTGGAAGCCTTTACCTTCCACTTCTCCAAGGGCCTTCATGGCCTGTACGGAGGTGACTTTGTCTTTGTCTCGATAAAAAAAGAGAAAACAGTTCTAATAGTAACGGTCACTCCGATATTAATTTTTCTGGCTTTTCTCAAAACTATAAATTATCCATTTGGCAGATTTTTCACCGGAACCCCTCAATTGCTATTACTGTTAGGGTCATCAGTCCATAGACTAGTTTGACGCAGCTCTCCATCCCACTCTATCATGTGCTAATCTTTTCATTTGCACGTAACTACTACATCCTACATCTACTCTAAGGTGTTTTACATTCATACCCTGGACTACCCTTACCGCTTGCTCTTCCTTCAAAAACCAACTGAACAAGTCCTGGGTATCTTATGTGTCCCATCCTTCTCTCTCTTCTTCTGGTCAAATTTCGCCAAATTATTCTCCTCTCACCAATTCGATTCAGTACCTCTTCATTCGTAATTCAATCTATCCATCCCACCTTCAGTATTCTTTTGTATTCTCTTTTTTTTTTCTGACCTAGTTATCGTCCATGTTTCACGTCCATACAATGCCACGCTTCAAATGAAAGAATCATGTTAATGAAATAACGCTTGAGGGAATGGAAAGGGTGAGAAATACACTACAAAATGAATATAGTGAAATAAAACATGAAATGGTGAAATATAATGGGAGGAGAGAGATGAAAATAAAATGGCGTATAGCTTTTAGTGCCTGAAGTGTCCGAGAACAAATGATGATGAAGACGAAACATACACCCAGTCCCCGTGTCAGCGGTATTAACCAATTACGATTAAAATTACCGACCCTGCCGGGAATCGAACCCGGGACCCTTGCGACCAAACGTCAGCACGCTAAAATTTAGCCATAGAGCCGGACAGGGAGTGGGAGGTGTTGAGTTCGAATTCCATCGTCGGCAGCCTTGAAGATGGTTTTTCATAGTTTCCCATTTTCATACCAAACAAATGCTGTAATTAAGGCCAAGCGGGCTACCTTCCCTCATCCTTGCGTCGCCGAAAACCTTCCATGTGTTAATGAGACGTTAAACCACTAGCAAAAGATAACATTAAAAATAATTGGACGAAAGGAGTAATTGCACCTATTTCTAATTAAGTTAACAGAAAGGGAAGCCTTCGTGGCTCAGGCGGCAGTGCGCCGGCCTCCCACCAGTGGATACCGCGGTTCAAATCCCGGTCACTCCATGTGAGATTTGTGCTAGACAAAGCGGAGATGGGACAGGTTTTTCTCCGGGTACTCCGGTTTCCCCTGTCATCTTTCATTCCAGCAACAATCGTCATTAACATTTCATTTCATCTGTCAGCCATTAATCATTGCCCCAGGGGAGTGCGACAGGCTTCGGCAGCTTGCACATTTCCTATCCTCGCCGCTAGATGGGGGCTTCATTCATTCCATTCCTGACCTGGTCGAATGACTGGGAACAAGCTGTAGATTTTTCATTTTTTACAGAAAGGATTGGAGTCTATCGAGGTATTTTATTGATCAGTATACCAGGCAAGGTGTCCACTGGCATTGTGGAAGCGAGGGTGTGATCATTGGTTGAGAGAAAGTTTAATGAAAACCAGTGTGGCTTCAGACCACAGCGGGGCTCTCAGGATCAGATTTTCAGTATGAGCAAGGTAACTGAAAAATGCTACGAGAGGGACAGATAGATGTGTTTATGTTTCGTATGTCGAGAAAAGTCATATGACAGAGTTCCGAGGGAGAACACGTTAGCCATAGTGAGATGTTATAGGATTAATGGCAGATTATTAAAAACAATCAAAGGCATGTACAGAATGTTGACATTTTTTTTTTTGCTATTGGCTTTACGTAGCGCCGACACAGATAGGTCTTATGGCGACGATGGGACAAGAAAGGGCTAGGAATGGGAAGAAAGCATCCGTGGCCTTAATTAAGGTACAACTCCAGCATTTGCCTGGTGTGAAAATGGGAAACCACGGAAAACCATCTTCAGGGCTCCCGACAGTGGGGTTCGAACCCACTATCTCCCGAATACTGGATACTGGCCGCACTTAAGCGACTGCAGCTATCAAGCTCGGTATGTTGACATTTAAGCTGCAATGAGAATTGTCGGTAGAATGAGTTCTTGGTTCAAGGTACTTAGGCTACCCATGGTGCAGCAGCCCCGAAGGGCTTGGTTACAAGGCGACCGCTGTTCAGCCTAAGGCCTGCAGATTACGAGGTGTCGTGTGATCCTCAATACGAATTCCCTTCGCCGTTATTCTTAGATTTCTAGACCAGGGCCGCTATCTCGCAGTTAGATAGTTTCTCAATGGTAATCACATAGACTGGGTGGGCCTCGAACCAGCCCTCAGATCCAAATAAGTATCCCTGGTCTTGCCGGAAATCGAGCCCGTGGTCTCCGAATAAGATGCAGGCTCGCTGCTCCTACACCACGGGGACGGCCATGAATTTAATTACAAAGGAATATTTCTAGTGAATAATGTGGTTACCGACTAAGAAGGACATTCTATGACAGGGGAATTGCAGGGAATGGTTAGTTATTTCGAAGGAGAAGTCGAAATTGTTGCGTAGGCTGCATAGGGTTTATATATACGTAATTAAATCCATGAACATGTTAAAAGTGTTATATAGGCTGAAACAGGTTTTAAATTAAAGTGCTTAAATCCACAAACACAATTTTAAACTAATCATTCATTCGCAACAAATTAGGAGATTCTTCGAACTTGAAATGTCATAGACCTATTACATTAGGAAAAATATAGGCTGTCTGATCATAACTATAACATCATAAGTTGTGTTACCTAGTCAAGAAATTAAACCAGACATTCTATACCAGGCACTGTTATAAACTGAAAGACCACCCCGAAAACTCTTTCCTAAAGATAAAAATTGTACATGATTAGTATTAAACGTGTTATACTCCTCTACTTCTCACGATTCTGTAAAGTTTCTTCATCATATTCTCTCCTGTGTATTCACGCGTCTCTACTCTTGTTACCGCAGGGATAGTCTCTGCACACTTATTATTTCTAACTCAACATTTTCCGATGAGTCATTATCTTAATTATAAATAAGGCAATGTTTTGGCTAAGGTACGTTTAATTAATCTTGCAAAGTTTCCTTCGCCATTCCTCGAATTTGAATACTTTAGCACAAGAGGGAAGCATAAATGTAAATTATTAACGAGTTTTTGTTGGCGCTTATTGTTAGGTTTGAGATCATTAATACAGTACGATTCCGCAGTGGATTCACTACCTTCCAGATCTCCGTGGGCTTTATAAGAGGCCTTTGAATATTATACCATGTTCTAACACAAAAAAATGTTAATTTATCATCTACATCTGGTACTTCCTTAGCTTCAGTTATTTGAACAAGAATAAAGTAGGCAATTTGTATCCGATTATGATACGGGTCGTCTACCAGGAAACAAACCCATCAGAGAACTGCTTATTGCAAGCGGGTGGCTAGCTTCCTACCAAGGTAGTTCGTACCTTGGCTTCCCACGAAATTTGGCTGTAGCCACTGTAATACTTAGAAACAACTACATGTCATCGTCTTGTATTATGTGTTGTCCGCAAAGGTAAATATACTAAACATAGTCTAATCAAAAATATGCCTTCCGATCGAGGTAGGTAAGTAAAATTCAGGAAACTCAATCGAAAAAAAAAAAGTACCAGTGTTTCGCCGCAGTGCGGCATGGGTTCATCAGCTGGATACCGTATATTTCCAACACATTGGCCGACTAACACGCCGATAGCGACACCACTACTACTACTACCACTGAAATGTTTTCATTCCTTCCCTGAAGGGGGAGGGGGGCCTCATAGACGGTAACGCCGTCTCTCACTCCGGGAGATTTGTTACGGTGAAGGAGCTGCACGGAGAATGTGAGCGGGTTCGCGGCCTGGCCTATACTAGGAACTGTACCGGCATTCGCCTTAGTGCAGAAGAATGGAAAACTACGCAGAACCATTCTCAGCACAGCCGACGTTTGGGGTCAGTCGTGAGGTCCCGAATGCAGAGTCGTAGAGCCACGATAGAGCCGTATCCACAGCTCCTCTGCTCGGTTGGGCAGCCGGAGAGCAGAGCTGGTGGACCACGGACCAGCCGTGGTCACTTGTGGGCCGAGAGCCACCACACTGCATCTACCGACCGACACCACTGCAGATTTTCATGTGATAAGCACAAATGCAGTGCCAACGTACCAGGGGAAAGTTACATTTCCACTTGCTATATATGCCCTCCCTGGCTAAGCTCGAGAACTTGTAGCGTAGATCCTTGCTTTCAAATCACCCCACTAGAAAATGTCCGGCGGGGTTAAATACCAAGTGAGCACAAGTCTCTGAAAATAATGCGATCATCAATGGAATGTTAGATAATCATGGAATCATGCGCTGCGTGACAAGTGGTACTGTCCTGTTGAAAGTATTATCGACGCAGTCAGTACCATCCCGGTGCAAAACGGTTTCCATGAAGATGCACTGGTACCCTGCGGAGTTTACTTCCCCCCTACAATAGTTGGGCCGCCTATTGTCTCTCTTGATACTACGCACTAAACCCGACTTTCTGTGGGTGTACAGGTGAATTCATAATTCTACCTTGCTAAAAAATTGCAACTGCAAGATGGAGTACAACCATATTTTTTATTGCAAGCTCATCTCGCGTTCTGTGGCGTGACAACTCACAGCGGGGAGCGGCCCACCAATTCGAACGAGGTCGGAACATTTCGACAGTCTTCGGGTAATTAATAATTCAATTCTAGATAATAACCCTCATTGCGAGAGTTTTCGGTCCTGTCATTAACAAAGGAATAAGTAATTAAGAATTTTGGGAAATATTTGAGGACGCTAAAGTCCACAGGGTTGAAATATGTTTAATTAGGCTCGGAGAGAAGTTGACATCTATGTTGGCCGTGAGAGAAACACGTGTCAAGGACATACAGTAAAACAAGCGTGGCAACCCTAATACAAGAAATTAATTAATTATGCCCGTTAAAATAGCTGGAAAAATCACAAACAACACCACCATGACTCGAAAATTAGGTAGAATCTCTGGAGTGAGTCTCAAAGAAATCGGACCTGTGGTCTTAAATCGGAATGATTGCACCACGGTACATAACGCCATTCAGAGCGTCCCTATAAAATGCATAAATACTCCCTCCTAAACCAGGAACGTCAGTCGTCATTCTGTGCTCCGAGAGTGTGAACCTACGTCAGGCAACATAAGAAGAAGACCTAAAGTGGGCGAAATAGACTTGTAGAATCTCTAAAGCCAGTTGGATTGAGGGATGAATATTTTACCAAGTGGTAAATGGTGAACAAAGACTAAATTAGCTATTTAAACTTCGTAGTTACGACATCTATCACGGTCGGGGAAGAAAATTATAAGTTTAATAACTATAAAATTCCTGAAATTCTCACAGGGAGACAGCAGATTCATAGATAGTTTTTCTGAATTACTGCGGCCAATGTTATCTTTTGTGGTCGGTAAGGGAGGACGATAGTCTGGCGGAGATAAGCTTTGTGTTTCACGGTCAGTCTTATCTGTAAAACACCTGGATAGAAAGGAGTTGGGAAGATTCCACAAACTGCATTAGTTGAGTTCTCGAGATGAAGCGGGATGGTTTTACTGTTACATGTGTATAGAACAATTTATGGTAAAGTGTGCTGCTTCAAGCCAAGTGTAAAATCTGTGTATGTATAAGGTAACATTTAAGTGAAGAATGTATCCTGCAATTTTGAAGGGCTCAATTGTAGATGGTTGGCACAAAATAAAGCCAAGATAATGCCATCTGAAACGACTACAATTACAGGTCTGGCTAATGTAAATATTATGATTTGTAGTTAGAGATGTAAATGCTTGTCCCTTTAAATTAATTAATTAATTAATAAGAACATCACGTTGTATACGTGGCATGTGTAATCAAGTATATTGCGATGATGAGGAAGTGTCTTGTCGTTTTTCTAGTGTGGAGGCGAATTGTCTATTGTTCATGTCAGCGCGCGAGTCTTTAAAATATGTTTTTACATTTCTTTAAGAAATGTAAAAGTGGAGTTAAATATTGCAATGAAATAATGTTCGGACCGGTAAAAGTTACAAATGATAACGACAAAATAACCGTTATGAGTGTGATGAAGTGAAATATCAAATTATCAAATAATAGTAAAAATAATCATATTCACATCAGGGTAAAATTGAGATGATAAATTATGTGTCAAGCAGTAATGTCAAGCGAGATTTGCGGTTTATATCGAAATCTAGTGAACTATGATAAAGTTGGCATTTTTGTAAAGATTAAATTTCGTGACACCGTGTATTTGTGATACAGAAAATCACGGTATGCTATATTTATCCTGAGGTCAGGAAAAATTCAGGGAAGCAAATTGTGAGATCATTATAAAGTTGTTTGATCATGGGATCGCTTGTATTTAAAAGTTTCAAGCAGAAAGGAAATGGATTGTAATGGAAATGAAATGTTATGGAAATAGTTAGGAAGATGTTAAAGGCAGAGTAAGCCTATATTTCATGAGTGATGTAGAATAATCAGGATGCTGAGGATAAAAGGTCCTTTATTTCGACGGAGAGGAATTTTTGTGACATGGTGTATTGGTTGAGATGTAATATTTTTGAGACAGGCTGTGTAAGATGAACGATGTCCTGTAGCAATCCAGAACGCTTGGAATTCAAAGATTGTCAAATCCAAGTGAGCGCGTTGTAACGCCTACTTTAAGTACAAGTTCATGTTCTCCTATGATTACAATTTTATGTAAGACCGTAGGTAACGGCAGTTAAGTCTAAGTGATGGTTCTATTTGATACCAGCGAAGTGCAATAAAATTTGTGGTAGCCGACCTCACGAATAAAATACATTCTAACACGCGGTAAAGATAATGTTTGATTATTGTAAATTGAATTCCATTTTGTATCTTTACGAGATGAGAATATCGCTGACTAGAAACATTGCGGGTGTGAAACAATGAATTTTATTAGAATGATAGTTTAGCTTGAGTAGATTCACGAAAAGTCACTTCACTGGACAGTTCACGGTGATACCTCTTTGGAGTGTTAACATAGGACAGTTTGGAGCCTCACACTCGAGTTGTGCCATGAATATCGAGATGGTAGTGATTATTGTTTTCAGTGATATTACCTAATAACAAACGAGAGTCGAGTTTATTTTTATTTAATGAACTTCACTGAATGTGTTGAGATTGCATTGAGGAATAGATTAAACTATTTGGACATGTTGTTTAAGTTCGATTTCACGCTTTACTGTAGGACAGGGCCTCTCAAACGCCCAAACTCTCACGCGTGCAGAGCACGGTGCATAGGCTCTGTGCACTGTGCATCGGTACGCTTCGCCTCAACTCGGCTTGACTCGGATGGTGTAGTGTGCTGAGAGCGACGAAGCGTTTGGTGGTATACGACGTGTTTATCAGTGAAATAGATAAGCGCACGACGACAATAATGGAGCAACCTGTTTCGAAGAAAGCAAAGACTTCCGAAAGTCCATTTCAATCGAACTGGGAACTTCCGTATTTTTTTTTTGTTTGTTTGTCGTGACGATAACGCCAAATGCTTAATCTGTGGGACGATAATTACGTGCGTAAGAAAATCGTCTATTGAAAGACACTACAACAGACTACTTTCGGAAAATTATTGTGAAATCATAGGAGACGTCAGAGAGAAAGAATTAAGGAAGTTGAAACAGCTTGAAGAAGAGCATTCTATATCCACAAATCAGGTTTGTTCCAGTACTGTAGCATTTTCATTTTGGTTACGGGTTCTGCATTTCTTAAAAATTATGTTTACATTCCTCTCAAACATGTATGTGTATTTCTAATTCACTTTTTTAATTTTTTTTATAACACTGGTAACCTTGTCCCATACAACTGTGCGTCTCCGCTCACCACACGTAAACATTTCGCAGTGGGGGAGAAACAGCAGTGAAGGTGAGGAACGCGGAGACAGGCCGAACGGGGAGACAGGTGTAGGGAGAGAGGAGTGGGGGGGTCTGCACTCTGGTCAACCAAGCGAAGTCGTCTTTTGCACCGTGCGCAGTGCATGCACCACGCGCATGCACCCTGAGAGGCCCTGCTGTAGGAAATGGACACAATAATTTCCAGGTTCAAGTTCATTTGTGTAGCGAATTTCGCTTCGTATGTTAGAGTTTCAACGAGGATCAGATTTAAATATCGGACACTGTATTAAAGTTTCGATTTCTCCCGGCAGTATGAATGATGTGTAGATGTCATACGTTGGCTCAATGATAGATTTAGGATGCTGCGTGCATTATATACCTTAAGGATGAGTAGACACTGTAACGTTGGCTCGACGACAGGATTACACAGTCAAGTCATAGGTTAGGCATTTTTAAGAATCGGCTTGAACGATGTTAGTGTTTGCAGTAGTGGGTACGAATGTAAAAGATATTAGCAAGTACTATTCAGGGCATGTTTCGGCATAATTCTTACTAGCCAGAAGGTGCTCCCATAATAGCGCTGCATCAGTAGTGGCATGAATGTAAGGATTGTCCCACGTGGGACTAATACTTATTGCTTAGCCGCGCGTATTCAAGTTCGATTAATTTTTGTTCATATTTACTTTTCTTTACTTTAAGATTTATTGATCGGGTGTCCGATATATTATGATAATGCCATGTGTTGATACTTAGTTGATTTATGTAGGATTTACATTACGGATACGGTTTCGATTCGTCAGCTGTTAATATATTTTATTTTCATTTTTCGTTATTCACATTATTCATGCGAGATGTTGATCTACCGATCACTTATAGTTTGGTTTAATGGGATAAGTGTAGATAGGCAGATTTGTAATGGTAGTCGTAGTTATAGAATATTGAAAAGATGTACTTTTATTTGTGTTATATTGTGGACCTGTAATTTAAAAAATATAACGACGTAACTATTTCCTAACCTGAACGTTGGTTTAGTAAGAACATTTTCAAGTGACTTATCACTTTTCTTTAAGTTTAGCGTTTGGCATTTCTTCTAAATGCATAATGAATTCATGTTTTCCTGCATTTCGCAGTTTTGTTCCTTCAGAACGACGTAACCTAAGATCCCATCGGATCAAGTGTTATTGGTTCCTTCTGAACATCTGTTTGGGGTGTTGCATGTTTAAGCATCGGGATTCCTCTGTAACTTAAGAGTGTCACGAGATGACAATTCATGGTGGAATTTTATTTTTGATCGTGACATTTGCTGTTATCTTGTAATGAACACCATGCTTTCAAGTAACATTAAGCAAGCTGTCCAAAGCAACTGATAGTTGCAATATCCGATTGGATACTAGACTGGTGGATAACCTTAATAAAATGTAAATCTGGAATTCTGTTTGTTGAAGGTCAGATTTTCCACGGATCATGTGGATTAACTCTCAGTTATCATTTGGATCAATGGTGCCCGATTTTCAGGTTTTATTCTCGTTTCCTGCGTTTTGCTGTCCAGGAAATGTTCACCATGTTTTCATTCTTTGAAAGAGAACAATAAAATATTTCAATAAAACTTTACCAATCATGTTATGCATTGTGACTGTGTTAAAATGTTGTGAAAATTTTAAGTGAATTCCTTGCCAGTTTAATAAATGAATTATCGTGATTTGAACTGAATAAATATTTTAGTAAGCTTACTTTCTTTGCTCCTCATTTAAAGTGGTTATGCTTTCCTCTCAACCCTATCGACGAAGTGACAGAAAAACCTCACAACGACCCCAGGATCGAAGAGTACGAAGCAGCCGAGGCAGACGACCAACGATGGAACGATAAGTTCAAGGGTTCACAGGTTCTTCACAAATGGCATGTGTGGCCCACATGCGTGTGTTGTGTATGAGTTCACATAGCTACGAGCCATGCCTTGTCTGTGAATAAAATGCCAGAATTTTGAATGATTTCTGTTGTTCGGATTATCTTCCCAGTTAAAATTCGGTAAACTGAGATCACCCGTTGCAGTCGCGTTCCTTTCCGTGTCGTTCTCCAGACAACTGATTATCTAATCAAACAATTTAGCGTCATCGTCACCCCTTACGGGTCTTTACACCCCCAAAAATATCAAGTTACCTCTTATATTTAGAGCCTTACACCTAGAATTATATGTTTCTTATCCTTAATTTTTCATTGCTTACAAATTCTTGTTTCACCAGTATGAATACTCTCCCTCCTTTCGATTCTATCCTGTCTCTACGATAAATAATCCAGTTCTGGGGAAAAATTTCGCATCTAAAATATCACTCCTCAGCTGTCTTTCAACTTATTATTACACTATCTGGTAAATATGTATCTCCTTAAATTAAAATGGCACTGAAACGTAAACGATTAACAGCAAATGAAAAGTGTAATCATGAATATACACGAAAAAGAGAAACAAGGCTATTTCAAACTATCCGTAACCATCCAAGAAGAAGTAGGATAATTTTATAAAGAATTTAAGTATATTTACAAAGAAGTGTGGAGAATCCAAGTTCAGTGGTAAAATAATGTTAGTTGCTGTTAGAAAAATCTCAAAATTTTATGTTCATGAAAGTAAAATATCCTTAGCTTATTCTTTCTAAATAATTAACCATACGATGTATAGATATCATTGTTACTGTAAAACAGTGCTGATTTTCTAGAAAATAGACAAGTGGCACTCTCTGTTGTTAAAGTTAAGAAAGAATATATGTAATAAATGATGTTACGTAAGTGTTTTATAGCAACGTGAGCCACTAATAATATTAATTAGAATATAATTTAACAAGAATATTAAGAACATTGTATAATTCAACATTTAGGGCACGCTGCGAGATTGACTACCATGATACCCACAATGATTACCGACATACGCTAGTTGTGGACACAATTAACCGTTTTTTACCAATAATGTCATTGTTATCTAAATTTCCATCGTTATAACAGAGGTGTATGTGGCTGAACCTGAATTACGGCTAATCCATAGCAAATGAAATATACAGTAACTTAACTGCGACCGTACCCCAGCGTGAGGAGAAGTTCCTCTAAACATCTTGTACTCTGATGATAAAGGTTGTAAATGTGCAATGGATTCCTTTTAAGATTTGTTCATGTTGATCATCATTAGAGTGGCGTGTAGAGACGGGAAATTATTTTGATATAGTTTCTACGTACCATCATCCCAGAATGACACGTTTTTGTAATGGAGTCTATCCTCATCTTCTTATCATAGATTTCCCTCTTTTTTATTCAGCGACACATGCACACTATTTATAGTCATGTATGTTTCTATTTGAAGAGAATTTATTACCATGGCGAATTTTACTATGTCAGAATGTGTAGCAAAGAAGAGCGAATTTTAATTTCCCGTGAAATGATTCACAAGCATTAGTTATATTTGTTGTAGCCGGAGACAGTTCTGCCAAATGTAGGGGGAAATATTTTTATTCTGAAACATAGTTATCAACAAGCTAGTAACAAAATGACCGGGCGAGTTGGCCGTGCTGTTAGGGGTGCGCAGCTGTGAGCCTGCATCCGGGAGATAGTGGGTTCGAACCCCACTGTCGGCAGCCCTGAAGATGGTTTTCCGTGGTTTGCCATTTTCACACCAGGCGAATGCTAGAGCTGTGCCTTAATTAAGGCCACGCCCGCTTCCTTCCCATTCCTAGGCCTTTCCTGTCCCACCGTCGTCATGAGACCTACCTGTGTCGGTGCGACTTAAAGCAAAAAACAAAAAATAACAAAATGCAGTAATGTTTGCATTATCTGGCTTCTATTCACATAGATCAAACACAAAACAGTCACGAACTTCTTCAGGAGCTACATATGATAGACCAAAACAATTAATAAGCTAGTTACCTTCTTCAGATGATTTGTCCATGTAAGCAACTGCTAAACCAACATGCTGTATTTTATGCCACCTAGCTTGTGATAGATAAAATCTGCATTCAAGTACTTTCTGTTTCGCCCCACACCGCTGCAATAGCATTATTAATTGCCTGCTCAAAATATAGAATGATATTTTTAGGTGGAAATACTAAAACTAGTTTTTAAACTCCCAAAGTATTTTTCTGAAAAGTGACGTGTATGCATGCTTCTTTCTGTCTGGCAAGATTTGGAATATGGCAGGAACGTAGTGTACATTCTCCAGAAAATGAAAGGTAACAGTTGTGTGAAGAGCTTAGCAGAGAAGTCAAATGCGCCGTTGATGTATAACAATTTATTAGCACAAATATATTTAATATGTTTTAAACAGGAAAGCACAATAATATAATTTTTACTATCATCAATCAGATGAAATAGTTCATCTTTTGAACTTATTAAGATACTTTCATGCTCTTCTTCCTTAGATATCTGAATCCGGGGAGGAAAACTGAGGAAAATTACGACGCACATTCTACACTGCCTCGCGCAATCGTTTCTTGTCCGGAAAATGTAACAAATTGGCAGCATCCAACGCATTTGAGAACGCGAGAAGTAGTTGCAGGAGGTGTTCCTTGTATTTCATTATTACAAGCATCGCGAACGTTTTGGCCCATTACACTCCTTTCATTTTCTTCGTGGTCATGATTACCTGCATTAATTCAACAATATTGTTTTGTGTACTTATTACTTTTGCACAACACGCCTTTGTGGTACATCGCCACTTTATATTTCCATTGCAGTAAGTGTGCGCACTTCAGAATCCATCAACTATCAACAAATCTTAGCACGATTGATTCACGAACTTCAAGGCTAGACTGATGAGAGGACGCCACTGTAACGGATGTGATTGTCATTATAATAGAGCTATATACTTTCTCGAAAAGAAAATCAAGGGAGCTTGGTTCACTGAAGTTGACAAAGATTAACAAGAAGTGAGAATTACATACAACGATATCTTGGAACGTGCCCCCCTTAAACAGAACTAACTAGACACCGATGTTTCCAGGGAAAACCTAAGCTTCCAACAGGCAAGAACTGGACTGAAGAAAGGAAGCAACGGCATCAAGAACTAATGCGAAAGTGCTGGGAGGATGTTAAAGCTCGATGCAGCAAGAAACAGTTGAAACGAAGTGGTTCTTAGATAGCCGAATCCTTTTTTTTTTTTTTTGCTATTTGTTTTACGTCGCACCGATACAGATATGTCTTATGGCGACGATGGAATAGGAAAGACCTAGGAAGTGGAAGGAAATGGCCGTGGCCTTAATTAAGGTACAGCCCCGGCATTTGCCTGGTGTGGAAATGGGAAACCACGGAAAACCATCTTCAGGGCTGCCGACAGTGGGGCTCGAACCCACTATCTCCCGATTACTGGATACTGACCGCACTTAAGCGACTGCAGCTATCGAGCTCGGTGATAGCCGAATGGAAAGAAGTAGAAGAAGAGCTACAAACATACAGATTGTTTACCTAATATTCACGCTAGGACAGTAGGTGGCGAAAAAGTATTTATCATTTATTTCCAATGAGTCTATACAGAGTTCACCTCCAACTTAGACCCTGTGCTGTTAGTAGTGAAAAATCAATCTAATATACAATTATAAGTAATGAACATGCTGTGATAGGTATAGTGGCCCTCCTCGCAGTGATAACTGCTGGATGGAGCCTGGCTATTAACAAAAGAATAAACTGTAATAGGAATAGTGGGCCCTCCATGCAATGATCACTGCGCGTTGTAGTCCGGTGGTTATCAGATATTCTGCGCTTGCCGGGAATCGCGAGGCTACTGACGATATTAAAGGGACATTAGAATAATCGGAATAATTGCTCCCGCCAGTAGTGCTAACCGCTGGATGGGGAGGTGGCGAAAAATCAACTGGTAGAAAATCAAGTATCCCTGCACGGGTAACACCTATATAGTTCATTGTTATATAGTTTTTATTCACTCGAATTCTAAATAATAAATTTAGCGTAATATCCACAGCTAAACAGGAGGTTAAGATGTACATTGATAACGTATGTAACAAGTCAGCTATTTAATGATCAATATGTCACATGGCCCGTGATCTAGAACGCAGAACCAGTCTCATTTCATACTGGATCATAAATTTACTTTTTAATATTCAGGCTGTCGCAATCCAGCGTCCTCGCGTGAACTTTCACCTTCCTCAGTTTAGGGCGGAACAATTTATTACGTTATAACTCTCCGTAGTAGCCTGGCTATTAAATCCAACCTATTCTCTCTGATATAAGATCATTAGGCTCTTCAAGTACAAGACAGGTGTCTAATAACTGAAATAACATTAGGGCTTTGTGTCTATCAATAGACAGCATTGGTGAGTAATTTAAATAATTGAAGAATTTTCATACTAGGTAGGTTTGTTCTTTCTTTCCCATCAGGATAATTATTCAATCGTACTCTCTAAAAACCAATATCTTCAGACTGTTATTTTTATTATTTTTAAGGTATTATTATTAACGCAAATACAACGCAAATGGGAAATATCCCGGTGGCAATGGTCACTTACAGTCGTGTAATAATGAAGCAAAGTTAACGTAGTTACCCAACAACAACAACAACCACAAACAACAACAAGAGTACAACAAGCGATTCCATGGAAAGGAAACAGTACAAGAAAGACTACTAGCTTAAACACGGTCACCAAAATGTATTTATGTATTCTACATAGAGATAAATAGCAGTAAAAAGTGTAAATTAAAGGTAATAATTAAAATTTCATCACAATTACCTAAAAATGTAGGTTACAAATATGAAAAGAATATCATTATATAGACCTCTAAAACAGATTGTTTTTTACACAGTACGGAAAATATTTGCAAAACATATGGAAAACATATCCTTACCTTAGCAATCATTAAAACCTCGAAGCAAATCGTTTCAATGAAATTTTATCAACTGCCAACGAAAGCTTCCACTTTTAGTAGTTAGAATTATCATTTATGTTACTCCCTGGAATATGAAGTTAACTTATCTTGGAAATATTTGCTCAGTTTATATTGACATGTTTATGAGTTTCTTGACAATCTTGTTACGTTATCTCCCTCTTCCTAGCTTTTACCCCATATGGTGCTGGGGTCAGGTTTCATTATTCTAGCCCAGCACTTCGCCCTGTCAGAGTTTACATGGCCGCATGTCTCTGGTAGCTACATCCAACACTCAACCGCATAAAACTTGGCCAAATACATCGCAAAGAAATATTTCACTTTGTACGTTCTCGAAATGCGAGGATATTCGTAAATTTTGGATGACTAGTGGCCGAAGAGATGATAGTTGAAATCCTACCACCTACACAATAGGTTCTTCCTATTTCAAACAAGAGGAATTTGAAAGAAAGTCATGATCTGTGACGGCCAATGTTTGTGAGGTTGAGTGTACATTTAAAACTATTCTTTTTCGGCAAATATTCCAATAGTGAAGACAATATTAATTCATGACTTGCCACTCGAGTTACTTCTTATGTGAAATATTATTATGCTTTTGTATTATAAACCGATGCCATATTGTGATTTAGCGTACTTGATTTAATTGTATGAGAACACAACTGGGCAGTGTAGAGGACAGCTTAGTAGAGCCACGTAGAGGAAAAGTTTTGCTTTGTTTTCTTGTTTTATTTACAAGTTGTTCTACGTCGCACCGACACAAAGAGGACTTAAGGGACTATGGGATACGAAAGGGTTAGGAGTGGGAAGGAAGCGGCCGTGGCCTTAAGTTAGGTACAGCCCCAGCATTTGCCTGGTGTGAAAATGGGGAAACCACGGAAAACCATCTTCAGGGCTGCCGAAAGTGGGGTTCGAACCCACAATCTCCCGAATACTGGATACTGGCCGCACTTAGGCGACTGCAGCTACCGATCTCGGTGAAAAAATATTTATATTATGAAAACGTTTTACACGCAAAATCACTCTTACCGTTTGCATATCTTCAAGAACGCAGATGGCACACCCTGCACACCACATCCAAAATCTCTAACATAATCTTCACTGAAGAATCCATTACAATAGTTACACTTGCCACCTGGGAGACAGCTTCAGATAAATTATGATTGATTGATTGATTGATTGATTGATTGATTGATTGATTGATTGATTGATTGTACAATTAAAAGATTGAAATTGGACCTGAGCTGTTACACATACAATATTAAAATTGGAGCCGAGCTGTTACACAGGTGTTAAAATTTAAAATAGCAATCTTGTGTGCTTAGCTGGTAAAATTCTGCCTTGCTGAGTAACATGTATCAGTGAGAGTTGTGTCAAATGCAACACAGCTGTGTTCAAATAAGTATGCACACAGTTAGTAGATTTAAGATGGTATGATTGAATAATTTAATAGAAGGGACCTTGCTAAACCAAAAGGACAGACGTTTCTTATTAGAACTCTTCATGTTAGATTAATATCAAGGGCAATGTTACACATGACAAAATTCGACCGGTGGACTTTAAATTCACTAATAAATTATAGTATTATAGACTGACAGATTTTTTTTTGCCGCTTTCGTGAAATAATTTGTAATATATGCATGATATTTCTAAAGTGTTAATTTGATTGTATTTGCACTATATATTGTCGATTATGGTCCATGGTTGAAGACGAGCCATAATGGGGTCGAAACCGGCCCCATTGTACTAGTGATTTGACATCATATTAAAATGCATTGAATAGGTGGACCTTCATTTTAATTTCTTATTGATGTGATGTAAAACGTACCTGACTATCAAAAGCAGTTAGTTAACAGTAATATCCTCAGAAGATACAGTGCTCAAGGAAGTTTCATGTATTGCGTAACGGTACCTCAGGCATGTTTACCGTAGATCAATGTCTGAGACACATCCTGACGCTAAACGCAGATTAGGTCTGATATTTGTTCGATAGGAGGCACTTGTCGTGTCGGTCAATTTAACATCACTAGTAAGGTCGGTGGTGTTGGAGAAATGTTAGGTAGATATGAGAAGATTTCCAGTTTATGCAGGTAACTGCTTTCGAATAGTGTCATTGCCACAAGAAAGATGGCAACAAACGGATGTCGCCGCTCATGTTGGAGTGAATGTGGGTGATGTCTCCAGAGTCTGTAAATAGTTCGGAGAGACATGGTTGGTGATCGAAAACGGACGGCACACTCACGCAAAACAACTCATAAGGAGGATCGGTATTTATTGTTTTCAGCAATTCGCAGGCCCACTGCTACTGTCACCTCTTTCCGCAAGCATCTTCGGAAGTCCCCCTGAGTGAATGGGTCATGCCAGACAGTGCGAATTTGACTGCACGACGGAGGACTAATATCAAGGAGGTCTGTGCCAAAAGCTCCTCTTAAACCACACCATAGGGTATCCCGTGTGAGGAGGGCAACAACTCAGATCCCATGACAAAATAATAGAAGCGTACGCTCTTTTCTGATGTGGTCACCACAAGCTTGCACTCATAGGACAGGAGCATTACATTTGAAGACGATCCGGTGAGAGATGAAACGAATCCTTCACCATGGAACGCAAGGAGGTTCAGTGATGTTATGGGATGGAATGGCCGACGTACGCCTCTAATTCCTACCCTGGGTAACATGACTTGTCATGTGTACAGAGGCCTGTAGTTACTGAATTGGTTACCAGCGTGGGCAAGGGACTTTTACTGGTGGATGATAATGTTCGTGCCCAACCAGCTGCCCAACTGACTGAATCTGCCATCCAAGGGTGGAATAATCTGTCCCAAAACAAGTTGGATTCTTTGGTGCTGTGTATATCTCGTCGTGCTTCAGAATTTCTAAGCGCCCGAGGTGACAATACACGTTATAGATCTGTCACACAATGAACGATAATTTTTCGCTTAAAATCCCACATTATCAAATTTGTGCTTTTCCTGCGTTTCTATTGATTTTAGATAGGTGATTGCATGTTTCTTTTCTTCGTAAAGTATAATTAACGAACAATATACATACATAAAACAAAATAAAAGGAACACTAAACCAGAATGTTAAACTGTTAGGGAACGGTATTAATTTCAATTCTCTCATCAAATTTTATGACAGAAGAAAGTAAGTGAGACTCAAAGTACACTTTACAGCACACTACTGTGTGTATACAGTCATTCATTAAATCGTGCATGAATAAGTTCGAATGTACTCATACTTGTTCAAATTAAAAAAATTGAACTTACATGAGACTGGCGAATACGATGTTCCTGGCCTCAAAATGAATACCTGATAATGTTGAAATAACCAGGAATTAGTTTATAAAATGAAGAATTGTGATGGAATAAATAACAGATCATATTTCCAACTGTTCTATATCATTACCAAGATAGAGAGCAGTCATGTTCTAAATTTTATTTTTGGAACCTAACCTTGGTCATAAATGTTAATGCCGGTCTAGGACACATATGTGAAGTTTATGATGCCAAAAATAGCTCGGAGATGGGGTTGTCTCGCCGAACAGGAAATAAAAGAAACAGCTGCACGTATATATTGAGATAATATATTCTAACCTACGCATTTATAAATAAACATCGCCGATATGATGCTTTTAATATCATGATGTCACAGTACAAAATGGGTCCCATATCACGTCGTTTGGGAATATGAACAACCCCGAGAGTGGGCGCCTGTAAAGTCCCGAATAATGCATCTCAGATTTTGTCATTTATTTACAGTGGTAGTTTATTTTAGATATTGCCTAAGCCAAGCAGGTCTCTACTGGAAGCGCTCAACGGAGCAGTGGTAAGAAGCTGGAAGAAGGGTAAGTTGAAGCAATTACACTAAAATATTGACATCCGAAACCGAGTCCACCACATTTATATCCCATAACCGGCTTGAGTGATGAGTTTTATGTGTCACGCGGTTGATGTGACGGCCTCCTCAGCTATATTGCTTCGCTTTCCTGATCGAGGTCACTGTGTCCTATATCGGATAATTCCTTATTTAATCTCACGAGGCTGAGAAAACTGCATTCCTAAAACAAGACTAAGGAAGACCTTTGAAGGAACTAGGAGTCAAAACTCAGGCCTCCGGGTTAGAGTCATAGACACTACCCTCAACTCGGGAATGAGGATGAGTAATAGATTCTGTGGCAGATGCGTACGTTCTAGCTTGGTACAGGAAATGCTTAATCACTATTAAGTTCAGTCTGGTGTGAGGAAGTTCTACTTTGGTACAGAAGTAAACAAATGCAGTTCTCAATTTTCGTTCACATTTAAAATAGACTTAGGACTGTCAGAATTTGACATTTCTGACGTGTTTAAAAGTTGTAAACTGTATTATTAAAGCAATTGCAAACTTATAGAGTAAAAGAATTAGTTTAATTTAGCAACGAAGGCTTGTTTTATTAAATACTGCTTCAAATTCCTTTTAGTTTCATAGTCATCCAGAATACATGTAATTCTTTCTTCCAACTTAAAACCCGTCTTCTTTCTTCATTTCTTCCGTTTCATATTTTAATTAGATCTGAGTAGGACTAAGTCACTGTATTTTCCTTTTGTGTTTGGATGCGGATGGCTCACTAGTTGGTTCAGTTTTGAAAAACATCATTCTTCATTATTCTTTGTAAGATACAGCAGCTTATGGCAGTTCCACATTTCCAGTCAAGACAGCTGAATCCAAGGGTTATCAAAGTAATCTTAAAATTCTACAAGTTTATCAAGTTTTGTCGAGTTCCCAACGAACCGTCTTCCACATCTGATAAACAGGCTAGTGAAGCACATATCCTTACACGGAATCTCACATTTTCATTTCTTCTACGTATTACCAGAGAATTTGACAGAAGTGAAAATGAGTCCGTCTTACTG
The DNA here is from genome assembly GCF_040414725.1 of Anabrus simplex. NCBI lineage: Eukaryota > Metazoa > Arthropoda > Insecta > Orthoptera > Tettigoniidae > Anabrus > Anabrus simplex. The sequence goes on from NC_090265.1 coordinate 1,366,897,078, forward strand.
TTACTATCAGGAAAATGTCTTAAAATATTCATTCAAAATATAGACTCACCAGATGAGAATTCTGGAAATGAAAAATGAAAATGAAAACCTACAACCTGTTTTCCAGTCATTGACCGGGTCAGGGATGTAATGAATGAATCATATATAGGCTATTATTACGATGGGGTCGCCACTCCAAAGTGATATATTAATGAATGATAGATGCTACGAAATGAGAATGGAGAGTGTTGCTGGAATGAAAGATGACAGAGAAAACCGGAGTACCCGGAGAAAAACCTGTCCCGCCTCCGCTTTGTCCAGCACAAATCTCACATGGAATGACCGGGATTTGAACCACGGTATCCATCGGTGAGGGGCCGACACGCTGCCGTGTGAGCCAGATAAGAATTCTATTCTACCTTTTTTAAAAAGTGGCTGGATGTTCATTCATAAGTAAATTACTTATGCAACGGAGGAAAAACAGCAGGAACAACCGGTACAACAGCACGTGGCTAAAGTGTCTACTGAAGCATTTTGCGTCGACGCACAACGAGCCGACTGTCCCATCCTTCTTTATTCTATGACGCCTAAGTGGGTGACCGTTGTAAACAGCCTAAAGCTTCCTGTCGGTAGTTCCTATTTCCACATTTCCACATTTATCTCCATGTAACAAACTAAGAAGATAACTGAATTCCTACCAGTACGCTGCAGACTACAAGTGCGCATTTAGGATGAAAATTACCTTGCACCAAACTGCGTGTACGCAAGTGGTATGGTTATATCCATTGTGTAACTTAGTACGATTGCCTGCTGCCATTTCTTGATGGATACAGTACTTTTGTATCCATCTCTTGGCACAGGCCAGAGTAAGGTGTAGCTTTCACCGAAGTCCCAGTCACATCCATGGCTGTGACAATGTGGAAGCTGCTGGGGTATGGGTGGTGCTGAGCAATGGCCTTCAGAGCACGACTAGTGCATCTGAGTGTTATGAAAGGTGTTGCTCATAGGGTCAGTCGTGCTGCAATAGCACTTTCTGACCCAGTGAGGAAAGCAATGGCAAACTACCTCACTCCTCGTCTTGTCTAGTACGCCTCATTTTGGTGCTGCCATTGGTTTTTGCGGTTTCCTGATAACCGCATAACCTTTGGTGGTGCTATTTGAGGATCCAACCAGCCTCTGGGCTGATGGCCTAACAGACAGACAACTTAGTACGTAAATGCGACGTATGCTTCTGTGAATACACGAAATAACATTAAAAGAGAAATTTATTAATTTTCTACTTGTTTAACGTAGAGGTGACACATCGAAGAATTTCTGCGACACAAGGATTGGAAAGGGCTAGGATTAATTAGGTAGCGGTTCGTTGTATTTTTTTTTTAAGGTAAAACCGTATGACTTGTCTGGTGTGAGAATTGGAAACCACGGAAAACTCCCATCAGGCTACCAGTGGAGGGATTCAAACCCATCATTTATCGAATGCAAGCTCAAAGTTACATGACGCGAACTGCGTAACTGAATCACTCGGTAATTAATTCAGTCATTATCTTGGAATGTATTTCCCGACTGTTGGCAGTATTTGATATGTGGGTAACTGTAAAAAGCTTAAGAAAGAGTATATCGATACAATTAAGAATGCATTAACAGCTCAGGATTTCACATTCAGCGTCGCAACTAATGTAGAACAAATTACTTCCCGGGCTTGTAGGCCGTGATCGAATTGGATTGGTAGGTTTCAACGCTTCACCAGAGACTGCACCCGACATTGTCAAGAGGTCTGCTCTTTCAGTAGGTCGGGAGTGGAAAATGACAGTCTGTCTCGTCTACCGCACGGGAAATACAGCTGTGAATATTTACCAGAGTTGTACTTTTTTTTTTTTTTTGCTAGGGGCTTTACGTCGCACCGACACAGATAGGTCTTATGGCGACGATGGGAGAGGAAAGGCCTAGGAGTTGGAAGGAAGCGGCCGTGGCCTTAATTAAGGTACAGCCCCAGCATTTGCCTGGTGTGAAAATGGGAAACCACGGAAAACCATCTTCAGGGCTGCCGACAGTGGGATTCGAACCTACTATCTCCCGGATGCAAGCTAACAGCGGCGCGCCTCTACGCGCACGGCCAACTCGCCCGGTCCGGAGTTGTACAGGGAAGGAAGCAAATGGCAGAATGTATTATCTTCATCAAAGCGGATCTCATATTTGAATATGAATGCAAATGTTGCTACAGTCAGGAATATCTAAAGACGGTATCTGGTACAGGTATGGCTGCCCAAAGCAGAGTTCTGCACGATACCTCACAGTGGACCAGACAGTGCCTACCGTTCCGTGCTTTCCATTTCCCTTATTCTGCCTGTGTTGCCCGAACGGCTTGATGGTTGAAATTGAGAGCAGAAGAATGAGTCAAATCTCTTTTACAATTTTCTTTCCAAGTACCTTTACTTCCATTGCAATGATATGGAGAAGACTATTGATTGTGCAGTTCGTAAACGGATTACTTCATCATCATCATCATCTGTTTACCCTCCAGGTTCGGCTTTTCCCTCGGACTCAGCGAGGGATCCCACCTCTACCGCCTCAAGGGCAGTGTCCTGGAGCTTCAGACTCTTGGTCGGGGGATACAACTGGGGAGTATGACCAGTACCTCGCCCAGGCGGCCTCACCTGCTATGCTGAACAGGGGCCTTGTAGGGGGATGGGAAGATTGGAAGGGATAGGCAAGGATGAGGGAAGGAAGTGGCCGTGGCCTTAAGTTAGGTACCATCCCGGCATTCGCCTGGATGAGAAGTGGGAAACCACGGAAAACCACTTCGAGGATGGCTGAGGTGGGAATCGAACCCACCTCTACTCAGTTGACCTCCCGAGGCTGAGTGGACCCCGTTCCAGCCCTCGTACCACTTTTCAAATTTCGTGGCAGAGCCGGGAATCGAACCCGGACCTCCGGGGGTGGCAGCTAATCACACTAACCACTACACCACAGAGGCGGACTAAACGGATTACTTACGTGCTCATAACATTATTTGAAGTACATTTGAACAGCATAGATTTTAAGGGTAAATACATAATTTGTTCTTTACTGAGTGTCTTTCAGTTGACCAACAGATTAAATATTATTTGGAACTTTCTGTTCTCATCTGATTTCGAGAATATTACTGTTATGCCTGTGTTAATAATGTTCAACATTAATTGAAATCCACAAACTATAGAGAGTACTTCTAATTACTTTGTAATAGTTTCACTGGAAACTTCTCTTGACTATAAACACTTGTTAGCCTGAAATAAGATGGTGTCTGCGTGAGCGACAATGATCCAGAAATTTTATTGTGCACGAGCACTTTGTGGGCAAAGTTAAGTAACATAACTAGCGCGAGCCAGATCGGATTGAAGCGGCCGTATGGTGGGTATGGCGTGAGTCGGTTTGGGCCGATGATTAACTGGCTCAGTACAAGGCTCTAGCCTGGAGAGAGAAACCCTTGGACACATCTTGGGACAATATGACCTCAGAATACTCTTGCGAAATGCCTGCCATCACTCCGTACTATGACGTAACTGCCTTCTTCCTGTACTCAAAAGAATACTTTATCGTATTATAATTACCTTTTGCGCTGTCTCTGACTGGCTGAACTCCATTTTACAGTAATCTCTAACTCCAGAGCTACAACCATTAATCACCATGGGCTTCGTAGATGATGCTGTCATCATCGGGCGTAACAGTGACGCAGACTATCCTGCAGCAGGTTTAGAGAAATCGGTCTCAATATTAATCCTCAAAAATGCACTGGCATATGTGTGGTTAGAGGTGTGCTAACGCAGACATCTCTTGATATAGAGAAAGTCTGTTATATAGACACTCTTGTAAATGGCGATCAGATTCGATAGCTGGGTACAGTACTACCCTCCTACACACACAAACACACACACTAGCCTTTGATGCGAGTGAAGTGATGAAGACTTCCATCTGCCGAGTCTTATATACTCATTCCTAACATATGATTCCACAAAATTCCAGAGAACGAAGGAAATCTTGTAACTTCGTACCGACGCGCCAGACACCATGATCTATTCAGAAAAGACGCGTAAAGGTATCGGCCTTTTCAGAACGTCATGAGAAACTTATCTTCAGTGCATTAACTGCTGTAACATACTTCTAAAGAATGATACTCCGTTGGCTCTTGCCTCGAGAGATTACCATACAGAGAGTGAGAAATGTTTAAAACTTCTCAACATTTCGGAAATCGATGCTCAGAAGACCGTAAATTCCCGGAACGGTCTGTACGATACTAAACATTTCGGTAAGAATGAAGAAATCATGAATTCTTCTCTTGGTTTTCACTAAGGCTGAGCTAAGTGGCTCAGACGGTTGAGGCGCTGACCTGACCGCAACTTGGCAGGTTCGATCCTGGCTCAGTCCAGTAGTATTTGAAGGTGCTCAAATACGTCAGCCTCGTGTCGTTAGATTTACGGGTACGTAAAATAACTCCTGAGGGACAAAATTACAGCACCTCGGCGTCCCCCAAAAAACCGAAAAACGTAAAGCCAATACTATTATTATTGTTGTTCACTAATTCAGTGAGGGCTTGGAGTAGAACTATAAAAAGGGTACACACCAGCAAATGCTTGGGACGGAAATCACATCGGTCTTTCTAACAACGAGTGGCGACAGGCGATAGAAATGACGACACACATTTCTGAAGTGCGCTCTGTGCCCGGAGGATCCCTGGACAACAACATCTGTGGGCGCTGCTGCGGAAAGATGGAAACTCTTGCTCATATTATAGGATCCTGCAAATATGGAGAGCTTCTGCGAAACACTCGAAACCATCAAATTGGATCTTCATTGCCACAGAACTGAGAAAGAAGGCGTTTAATGTCCACGATGAAGTTCACAGATTGGCCATGAATGCTGGTTCTCGTCGTATCGACATGATATCCTTCAGATAACACAGCCCAAGAAGTTTCATTATAAAACCAACTGTACGGTTCGAACACCACAGACGCCGTCCGGCTCCACGGCTAAATGGTTAGCGTGCTGGCCGTTGGTCACAGGGGTCTCGGGTTCGAATCCCGGCAGGGTCAGGAATTTTAACCATAATTGGTTAATTTTGCTGGCACTGGGCTGGGTGTATATGTCGTCTTCATTATCATTTCATCCTCATCACGACGCGCAGGTCGCCTACGGGAGTCAATTCAAAAGACCTGCACCTTGCGAGCCGAACTTGTTCTCGGACACTCCCGGACACTAAAAGCCATATGCCATTTCATTTCATTTACCATAGAGGCCAACCAGAACATAGAGAAACAAGAGATCTACGAAGCCGGAATCCCCTATTACAAGACAAAATTCAATGTTCGGGAGACTGAAGTAATAGGACTAATGATCGGAGAACATGGCACCATACCTCGACACTTCGCCTACACATGAAAGTATTTCCAGCTACCCATGGAGGGCATTTACGAAATACTTACGATAGCCCTCCGAGGTTCCATTAGGCTCTTGAGGCACCACGTATTCAGCGCATAATGTCGTTACTGATAAGAGCTTTCCAAATTATGTAATTTCGATGTTCCCTTTTTAGTGAAGTCTCCATCGTATGTGATCCGTATGATCTTGCCGTACATGACAGGCTGTTAATACAGGAGGTTGGTCTTTTGTTTAAACAATTATACAAATGTATGCAGAGTGTTCGGGTTAAAGGTATACTAATATAAAATGTAATACCTTGAGAAGTAGTTGAGATATTTATTGGCTGTTTATTTCTACAAATAGGTAAACTCAAAATGTTTTCTTATACACCTAATATACGGTACCTCGATATGTTTACAATTAGTGGTGCGGCAGACATCTAATCCGTATCCCACTTCTCACCAAGTGTTCTGCAGCATTTTGGGCATAACATTTGCGATAGCTGCACGGATGTGATGGTGCAGAACTGGTAGATCACAAACTGGTGTCTGGTACACTTCAATCCTGAAAAAACCCCTGTAGAAAAAATCAAATGGCGTAATGTCGGTACTTTTCGGAGGCCGAACAATAGATGGACTACCTCTCCCAATCAAGCGATCTGGGAACTCAAGATTCAAGAAATCCCTCACAAGTTCCTAATAATGGCATGAAAGATCACGTCACGAGGACGTTGCGGCTCGACATATAGCTCCATTATGTCTAAGTAACGTCTAGGTAATATGTTCGATTGACTGTAGCCACCGCGAAGAAGAATGGACCTATAATCCTGCCCTTCAACAATCCACACCACACATTCACTTTCGGAGAGTCCCGTTGGTACTCTATCACTACGTGGGGGTTTTCATTTCCCCATACGCGGCAGTTGTGCTTGTTTACTGCGCCGGAACTATAAAATGTAGCCTCGTCCGAGAAACAGATCGAATCGAGGAATGCCTCATTTCCATCAATTTTTGCCAGATTGTTTCCGCGAATGCTTTCCGGCGTGGCCTGACCTGAGGTTTGATTTTATGACAAAGCTGCAGTTTGTACTCCCGAAGACGCAACCTTTTCTGGACGACATTCGTGTACTCTCGAATGAGATAACTGCCTACATTGCTTGTCGGACTGACTTACGAGAGCTTCGCTTCAAGGACTCACGGATTAATTCAACATTCAAGGACTCACGGATTAATTCAACAGTAGCCTCTGGAACTGCGTACCTAAGTACGTGGTGTCCCGACATCAACTATAAGCTGCCAGATTCCCGAAGGCGCCTGTCCTTAAATGTTATATTATTATACCTTTAACCCGGACAGCTTGTATGAATACGGATAGTCCGAGAAGTCATGAATCAATGAACATCAAACTTAACTTCGTTCAATTACTTCTCCGCCTGATTACACCGCCGTAGTTCCGTACTCAAGAAATGGCGGCTCTGCATTCTCAGCCCAAGTAATCTGACGCCGTCACAATACTAACGTACAGGTTAATCCAATTCTAACAGATAAATATCGCATATCACAGTTTATCATAATGTTCGTATTACCTTCATTAATCCGAGACCAGAGGACAATATTTACGTCTCTAGTAGCTTAGTGGACTGTTAACTGATTCAAATAATATTATTTGTAGTTTTATTACAACTTAACCCGATGTACACACCTCTTGTATCCTAGCTCCGAGCGAGTTGACTGTCTGGATAGGGGTCGCGTAGCTGTCAGCTTTCATTCGAGAGATGGTGGGTTCGAATACCACCGTCCGTAGCTCCGAAGCTGGATTTCCGTCATTTACAATTTTCACACCAGGCAAATGCTGGGACTCTGCCTTAATTTTGGCCACGGCCGCTTCCTTCCCACTTCTAGCTCTTTCCCATACTTCCGTCGCTGAAGCACTAGCAAGGAGAAGTTTTTAAGGCTGTTGATTGACTTTAAAAAGAGAAAGAAATCGGTAACTTTTGAAAGTGAATTGCACTTCTTGCTCTGTTTAGGGACAAGTCATCATTCGTCTGAGCCCGTGAGTCGAAAACATGATCTTTGAACTATATCGACTTTTCGCCACTAGGAAACGTTTGAAGCCTGTGTGTTCCGTGTCATTTCCACAACCATTTCAGGTAATTATTGGCACAATTTCAGAGGTGACAAAAATTGGTAGAAGTACAAATAACGTTGGAACAGTTCTGCCGAAGTCAGTGGCTCAGATGGTTCAGGCGCTGGCCTTCTGACTCCAGCTTGGCAGGCTCGATCTTGACTTAGTCCGATGGTATTTGAAGATGCTCAGGTACGTCAGCCTCGTATCGATAGATTTACTGGCACGCAAAAGAACTCCTGCGGGACAAAATTCCTACAACTCGGCGTCTCTGGAAACTGTCAAAAGTAGTGGGACGTAAAAACAGTAACATTATAGGAACAGGCCTGCCCAAACAGCGCTCCTGCTACGCACCTGCTTGCGTGCCGGGCGCAGCCGAGGTGTGCTATCAATGGGAGAGGAGGGACAGGTCAGCCATCTGGGCGCTCGCAGCATGGGCAAGCTGCTCAAGTTATTTCAATGTTCGGTTTCATCTACGAATGCGAAAGTCCATTTCTTTTTTCCTGTTATGAAACTGACCAAAGCCCAGCAACGCACGGGTTTAATGGACTTTACTTAACCTGCGCAACACAGTGCGATTAACTGTATCGTGAACACTTGTTGCAAACATAGAACACCCTGTGTAGTCCAAACATAACCACACATACCATATGAAGTGACATTGTTCCTTGTTCTGCTGAAAAGAGTGAATACATGTGTCTGTACGCAAAGTATTATTATAAAATACATAATATTATTTTTGCCATCATGTTAAGTTCATTACGAGAGCTCTGAAGGCAGATTTTGCTTTAACACGCCGATTTCATAACAACCCCACCTTCCGCTTACCCTATTCACCAGCGTACCCTCTCTGGCGCTAGTGCCAGCTTTTTTACTTTTTTTACGGCAGGCCCCCGTAGCCCGCTCCCCCGCCGTGGCAATCGACTCAATCCATACTGCCTCCGACATGCTAATAGCTTCTAAGTAGAAAAGAGATAGCAGGGAAGTGATACAAGGAGTATCTGCCGGTTTTCGAGTTAGACTCGCTATCACGTCAAAGATTGTGTTGATAGCGTAGTGTTAAGGTGTGGTATTTGAAGGGTCAGGGGAAAACCACATAAGCAAAAAAGAGCCTACGTGTTAAAAACGATAGCACATGCAAGGATGTGGGCTGGAAAAGTCCAGAGGTTGTGTTAGTTAGGAATATGTGTCATGCAATCATAACCATTTCCTTGTTATTGTCTGTTATTATGGGGATCAGTCCTTCTTGTCACTGCCGGGCCGGCTTGGGTCCACTAGCGCCTGGGCTGTGGGACTCAGGTTCGTCCCTTTGCTCAGCAGCCAGTGGTCCCTGGTGCCAAGTCTCCGTTTGGCGAGGGGGATTAAGAGCCAAGCCTTACTTGGTGCAAGGGGCTGTCTTCTTCTTCCGCCTGGCGATGTCCCTCTGTGCGGTGTTGTTGGAACACACTTGTCACTGCAGATCTGCAACTATGCTAGGGTTATTAGTAACAGTAATTATGTATATACATGTGGTCGTTGGAGTGCCGGCTTGCTTGCCTGCTCTCATGTCCAGTGTTCTTCCTAAATAATAGTGAAATAACACAAACAAATAAATAACCATATTAGTATTGCTGTCTTCGTTATAGGGCGCGGGCTGGCGTTCCGCTCCCGTGTCTCTTTCGGGGGCGGAGGTGGATTGATTCGTCCTTGGCCGTCTGGCTGCGTTGCCGTCGTCTTCTCGTGCTGTGTTTCTTATCAATCTGTCCTCGCCTGGTTCCCGTTTTAAAGACAGCTGTAATGAAAGGAGCATATTTACATATTTACATAGGTACATGTTTTCTGCAGTGTGTGGGTTTATGTGTTGTTTAGGTGTCAGCTTGGGGAGGGGGCCAGCTATCGGCCCCCTGACCCGCCAACGCTGTGGCTGAACAGAATGTGTTTAGGTGTGGGGTACTTGGTTTATAGATCGACGTCGTAGCGTCCAATCCCGCTTACTAGCTGGTTGATCTTATTACCCCATGACTTTGTGTACATTCTTAGTGTTTGTTTACGCATGTGGTGCCTCATCGAGCTGACTTTCGCAATATCGCGTAGTTGGCGTATTGGTGTGTCGAAAGAGAGTCTGGCCGCTGCTCGAATGCATTTATTTTGTATTCGTTCTAGCTCAAGCGATTCCAACTGAGGTGCTCCCACGGCCCCGGCCGGCCCCGTCAGCAGCCCCGGTGCTGTGCTATAGCACCGTTGAGGTGGTGGGGGAAGAAGGGGAAGTGACAGAGGCAGAACCACAGGTCGTCAAGTCAGCGCGCAGCTTATGAAAACAATATTATGTATGACAGTTCTGTGAACACATAAACACACAATTTATTCTGTACATACTTTGCGTTTGCCTTAATGTACTGCACCCTACGGGTCAGGGTAACCACAGTAATTCCCAACTAGTCAGTTAAACACATCTCAGGGTATCCTTGCCTCCAGAAAAATGGTTAATTTTTCTATGTTTGGTTTTACGTGTGTCCGAGGAGAAATATCAGTACCATAGGCAGTTCAGAGAAAGTAACGATACCATACGCTCAGTAGTTGTTTTGTAAACGCAAATTTCAGTCATCCTTTAAGAAATAAAAAAAATATATATTCACACAACGAGAACCTTACATACTAAATAAAACTATTAACTACCAATATAAATGAAAACTCACTTCATTATATAAGAAACTAATCAAGAAACACATTTATTATATTGTCAAGTTTCGCAAAAGAAATGGTTAATATCAGGTATGTCTCATTAGCTTCGATTATCAACTTAATAAATAAATATTTTAATCAATGAGTCAAATATATTAGGTCAGCGCTGCCTATTTCCTAAACTAAGCTTTCATCTTAATACATTGAGTAACGTATTCCTGAAATGAATTATCTTCCATTTAAAAATTACATTTGGTCACAAGAATATATTACTTCACAGTCTTTTGGCCACGGTCGAAATTCGTTATTTCAATAAATTATTCCATCAGTCACGGTATAATTATATACCTCAATGAAATACAACCATCACGTTGTTCAAGTCTCTACGAAAAATGAATTGAATTTGAATAATATGTCCTGAGTACAAATATCAGTGACCTATATTATGTTGAAAAGTATCTGAGTTCGTTGGTGCAGGTTAGCATGAAGAAAATGAAATATTGAATGACGCACTAAGTTCCTCGGTCCTATTGCCACATAAATTACGGCTCCTAACTAAGTATTCACTCTAATAATATTCCACATAAACAAAACATCGATGATATCCTACGTAAATGTCAAATAAATTCCCTATTCTAGCTAAATAATTTCTTATGTATCGTATACCAGCTCGATATACATACAGCCAGTAAGCATTTATCATATATAGGTGTGCTAATGCCAACACAAAGATATTTCAATACTACATTACGTTACCACTTGCATACAAGCTTAATCTTCCATGCATTAACCATTCATTCAGAATATGACATAATCACGTATTCATTTATTCATCACCGGTTGTTATTCCAGTCAAACCACTTTCACACATCATTAAAATATACGAAATATTATTGTTCGTACCTTGCTGTAGTTCCTCGCTGGGGCATACTTATATTCTGTAATGGCACTGCATGTGCTCCAATATCACATATTAAACTTATCTAATACGCTTTACTTCCTATTACTCTGCGCAATATATCATTTCAAATACTATACACACTTCCTATATCTCACCATTAACCTCCAATTCAATTCATATTTAACTCATTTAGCATTCACAACTAGCGCGTTTAACCTCCAATACTTAATTATACAACGATATGTATCCCATGAATAGCGCAGAATTCGTTCCTTAGAACGCATTTTTAATCTTGCAATTCCGTATATAACCCCAAATTCAGTATCTTTCCTTTCAATAAATCATACAGCAAAGAGTATGGTAACTAGTCTTAATCAATTCAACGTGCGTCCCTCTGTGACGTAACCGGGTTTGACTATTACTACATCACGCATGGACCTTCCTAACTAACCGGGATTCCTTGAAAATAGCTGTTGCACTATGTCGTATTTTTAAATGGTATTCCTTCATCCTTGGATAAAGTAATGTAGTAACAGGCTATCACCTCATAACGAGATGTCAACTTAAATATTTCACATTGCACTTTCTTATATTCATAAGCACACTTAATTATCTCATGCTTAGGCTATTCAGATCTACTGTATATACTGGTAATACTCCACATAAGAAATTATATTACTTAATACTATTACTTAGCTCGCCATTCAATATCTCGGGCCTTAGTTGCTTCTCGGTGCGGTCGTAGTCCTTGGGTCAGGAACTGGGCAGGATTTTCCACCAGTGGTATGTCAGGTAGAATGATCTCCTCCGCACGGGTCGGGTGGTTTTAACGGCCAGGACGACATCTCCCTCCAGGTTGGTCTATGCCGATTTAGCAAGCCATCATCTGCTCAGCAAGACAGTAGACAAAATGCGATGATTCTGAAAAATATAAGCTCATCATAGTTCTGTGTAGAATATATATTTATGGTGATTGCTTCCTTATTTGGTTTTCCTAGTGATTATTTTCACTCAGCGTGGCTTAATCTCGAGCTCTCTCGTCTCAATCAAGTTCCTATTTTCAAACGGCTTTGCGTCTGAGTATCTGGACGTATTATTCTAAGCTTCAGGATTTTACTTGCTCCTTCCAGTATTTTAACGCTTATTTATTCAATTCGCTCAATACTTCCTTGTTCTCAGCGTAATACTTCTCGCTAAATGTTGCCAATATTGCTTATTTTAGAGTGCGAAGATCGATACGTCTTGTTCTCACCGCGTCAATTTTTCAAGTCAGTTTTTTGTAATAATCTGTTTTATCCTTCTTATTTTTTAAAAAACAATTCTATCGATTATGTACCATTGTACACCGCCTTCATAGTGGTAGGTTTAAGTTAGTCAAGGCCTCCTAGCATACATCAATATCGATATCTTGTTATACATTTCTTTGCCTTGGCTGGCCTCTACCTTCCGTAGGCGCCATTTTGAATACGTCCAGTAAATGCATCGGGTACATTTTATTCCCCCAGTACAGATTAAATATATTGCTTGCGATATATTTATTCTCTTGAATTATGATTGACAAATGTGACGATGCATTTCTGGTATTTCTCCATGGTTCTTTGATCGATTAATAGATTTTATTTCTCTATGGAATCGTATCGATTATTCTGTTATTACGATTGATGTTTTTCAGCTTCTATAAGCCTATCTCTTTGCATATCAGCTGACTTACAAATATGTTTACTCTAAACTTGGTTTGCACTTCTGTGGGACTTATATTATCGTTTCTCCAGCCTTATTTTCTGGGAAATATAACTTCATATTACATGCATTGTGAACGTTTTTGTATTTTCCATCCATGCTTATAATAAGATATGCGTTATTTCCGTAAGCATGTTCAATTCTATACGGTCCTTCATATAAATGGTTGAACTTAGCGCATATTTTGGCTGGTGCGTTCGTTACTGGTGCCTTTTTAATTAAAACGAGATCGTTTTTCTTGAATGGTGCGCGAAATCTTGTCTTTCGTAACCTTCTTAGTCTCTTCTCAGACTGTTGTTTTAGCCTCTCTTGGACCATTTTATTGATCTGCTGGATGTCTGGTTTCTCTTCAAGTGATATGTTTAATATATTGTCCCATGTTCTTCGTGATTCTCTATTGTGATGTACCAAGTTTGGGACCTGAGCAGTTGATTCATTTATGGTGTTATTTAGGCATTCCTCTATTGTCTCTATTACATCAATCCATTTCCAGTGACAATGATTGCAGTATATCCTACAGAATTTTGCTATTTCTTTCATGTATCGCTCCACTGGATTTGCAGATGGGTGTCGAACTGAACATAATGTGTGTTTTATGCCCATACTTTTCATTCTTTCTCGGAACAGCATAGATGTGAATTGTGTTCCCCTGTCTGACAATATCCTTTCGGGCTTGCCCATTTTAGGAAACACCTTCTCCACTAATCTGTGTATAACTTGCTTCGTATTTGCCCGTTGTATTGGCTGTAGCGATATGTACTTCGAAAAGATGTCAATTACTACCAATATGTATTTGTTTCCCTTTTTGGCTGTCGGTAGTTTTCCAAAAATATCGATTGCATATATTTCTCTTACTTTAGATGGCAATATGGCGATAGGTTGGTTACTAGTGATAAAATTGTTGTGTTTGACCCGCTGACAAATATCACAGGTCTTAATTGTGCTTCTGACTGACTTCCTCAATCCTGACCATGTGAACTTCTCTGATAGTGTTGCAATGACTTTATCAATTCCTGCATGTCCTGTTACTTTATGCACGTGCCAAATTAATTCACATTGTAGTGTTTGTGGTACTATTATTATTTTCTTGTTTGTGGTCTTATCTATGACTTTCGTTAATAAGCCGCTCAACATCTCGTATTTGTCTTCTATTAACGGTTCCCTCTCATCAGCCATCAACTTGTCAATTATGATCTTTAATTTTTCATCCATTTTCTGATATTCAGCAAGGTCTTCTAGTTTTGATAGCAACTCCTGGTCTTGACTATCTAGCGTTAACTGTAAAACATTCTCCTCATGGTCTGCTGGATTTCTGCTTAATGCATCAGCTAATATATTTTCTTTCCCGCTGCAGTGTTCAATTTTTAGATTAAATTGCTGTGTGTAAAGCATCCACCTAGTTACTCTTTCGCTGGTCATCATTGCTTTTAACCCAAAGGTTAATGCCTTATGATCCGTTCTGATGATCACGGGGTATCCATAAATAATTCGTCTCCATTGCTGTAGTGCATGTATTATGGCAAGGAGTTCGAGCTCCGTCGTCGTATAATGTAGCTCGTGTTTTCGCAGTTTCCTGCTCGTAAAGGCTAAGTATGTCCGTCTCTTACTCTCCTTTTCCTCTTGGTATAAACATGCTCCAACACCAATATTTGACGCATCTGCTTGGACAATAAAATCTTTCTCGAAATCAGGGTACCCTAGTTTGATGCTTTGCCTAAGCAATTCTTTCATTCTTATGAATGCATTTTCGGCTTCCTCGTTCCATTTCCAACGGTTATTCGCCTTTAAGAGTTCCTGGAGCGGTGCAGCTATTTCTGTATAACCTCTACAGTGCACATCAAAGAAAAGTACAATAAGTTCCACCTTTTCAATACATTATATTATGTGACAGTTTTACGTTACAGTTAAACCTTCACATTTTTATACACTCGGGACCGGTTTCGACAGTGTCCCTGTCATCATCAGCCAAGAACAATTAATCGAGGACATTAAACCTTACAATATTTCAGGTATGATATAACAGTAAATATAAAATTATACATTATCTACCTACAAAAAGGTGTGAACATGTCCAGGTAAAAAATCACGATTAAGAAAAATCATGTCCTGTAGGGTGTGCGTTTATAAAAATTTCTAATTAAAATAACGTGTTAAAAATCTGCTATTATATTATAGCTATAGCAGAATATGTTTATAGGTGTAAATCTATGAAATTTTGGCACTCAAGAGATATAGCTATGTTTGACAAGTTAAAGGTGTTCAAACATTTAGTTAAATGGTGTTCCACTTAAAATATGTGATGCAGTCCAGCTGAGGTTGTAGTAAATATGTTTGTAGGCTTGATTTTGGTATTTTTAACACTCGAGACATATAGCCATGTGTGACAAGTTAAAAGTTGATAAAACATTTAGTTAATGATGTTCCACTTAAAATATATGGTAAAGTTCAGCTGAGGCTATAACTTGGACTTGAGGAGCAGATGATTATATAAAATATCAATATAAGTAGAAATGAACAATTTAAATGGGTCACTGCTTGTTGATGTAGATGATCAGCAAGTCCTATTAAACAAATATGCATGTCGACATGTGGTTGTATATCATCTTGTTGAGAAGTAACAAAAGTCCTGGCTGAAATGGTGCTTGTAGATCTTATATTGTAGGTTGTGATCATATAAATTGATAGAAGGGATCCTGATCCAAGTCGGAACCTATAAGAAATAAAACGCGATATAAAGTTACCGTATTTAAGAAACGAAAGGGAGTTAAATTCCGCGAAGTATTTAACTCCCTTTCGTTTCTTAAATACGGTAACCTCATTCACCAATACTTCGCGGAATTTAACTCCCTTTCGTTTCTTAAATACGGTAACTTTATATCGCGTTTTATTTCTTATAGGTTCCGACTTGGATCAGGATCCCTTCTATCAATTTATATGATCACAACCTACAATATAAGATCTACAAGCACCATTTCAGCCAGGACTTTTGTTACTTCTCAACAAGATGATATACAACCACATGTCGACATGCATATTTGTTTAATAGGACTTGCTGATCATCTACATCAACAAGCAGTGACCCATTTAAATTGTTCATTTCTACTTATATTGATATTTTATATAATCATCTGCTCCTCAAGTCCAAGTTATAGCCTCAGCTGAACTTTACCATATATTTTAAGTGGAACATCATTAACTAAATGTTTTATCAACTTTTAACTTGTCACACATGGCTATATGTCTCGAGTGTTAAAAATACCAAAATCAAGCCTACAAACATATTTACTACAACCTCAGCTGGACTGCATCACATATTTTAAGTGGAACACCATTTAACTAAATGTTTGAACACCTTTAACTTGTCAAACATAGCTATATGTCTTGAGTGCCAAAATTTCATAGATTTACACCTATAAACATATTCTGCTATAGCTATAATATAATAGCAGATTTTTAACACGTTATTTTAATTAGAAATTTTTATAAACGCACACCCTACAGGACATGATTTTTCTTAATCGTGATTTTTTACCTGGACATGTTCACACCTTTTTGTAGGTAGATAATGTATAATTTTATATTTACTGTTATATCATACCTGAAATATTGTAAGGTTTAATGTCCTCGATTAATTGTTCTTGGCTGATGATGACAGGGACACTGTCGAAACCGGTCCCGAGTGTATAAAAATGTGAAGGTTTAACTGTAACGTAAAACTGTCACATAATATAATGTATTGAAAAGGTGGAACTTATTGTACTTTTCTTTGATGTGAATTCTGCTTCAATACGGAACCCAAATATGAAGTTCTTAACTTTAAACCTCTACAGTGGTCTGAAAAGAATCCAGTCATGCCTAGGAATTGTCTTATGTGTTTCACTTTAGAAGGACGTGGGAAATCACAAATTGCTTTGATTTTTACCGGGTTTGGCTTAACTTCTTCGCCGTCTATTATATGTCCAAGGAAAAGCACTTGGTTTTGGCAGAATTTTGACTTTGCTAGGTTAATTTTAAATCCGGTTTTCTGCAGGTTACTCAGCAATGTTTCTAATTTTTCACAGTGTTCTTCGAAAGTTGTACTGCCAAATACTAGATCATCGACATAACAGTTGACAAATCCTTTTACTTCTTCGGTTAGGTTCTTATCTAAGGCCCTTATCAAAACGGCAGAACTGTTCTTCAACCCGAAAGGCAACCTGCAGTAAGCGTACGTTTGGTTATCAAACATAAACCCTGTCAATAGCCTTGACTTTTCCTCCAGTACAATGTGATGGAAGGACGATGTGCAGTCTAAGCTTGAAAAGTACTGCAGACCTCTAAATTTTTTTATTATATCCTTAATCCTTGGGACCTTATTGTACTCTGGAATAAGTCTTCCATTGAGGACCCTGGCATCCACGCACGGCCTGAGTTTTCCGTTGCTTTTTTTTACTATTACCAGCGGGTTCAAATAAGGTGTGGTTGTCTTTACTATTATTCCGTCAGATATCATTTCCTGAATAATTTTTCTTACTTCTGTTAAATACCTTTCTGGTACATCGTATAATTTTCCTTTATATGGTGTCCAGTCATTGACTAATATTTTGTATTTAAAGTTGGGTATTTGACCCGGTTTATTGTCGAAAACTTCGATATGTCTCTTCAAAATTTCATAGATTTTCCGCTTTTCTGTGGATGATATTGTGGCTTCGGTCATAGTCTTCCAAATTTCAGTTTTCTCTTCCTCCTCCTCTTCGATAGCCATTATTTCTTCGAGCCTATCAATTAATGCTAAATTTATCTCTTGTTCATACATGTCTTTCTTTTGATCTTGGCCTTCCATGATCTCAGGATCAATTTCCTTCACCATAATCTTCAAGTGTTCATTTTCGTCTGTAAGATTATTAAGTTGTATGGTTTCTATAGATTGCATTCCACCATTTTCTGTTACTGGGAACCGGACTTCTCGTCTTTCCATATCAATGGTCATTTGTGTCGTTAACATGAAGTCTATACCAAAGATGATATTATATTTTATCCTCTTCATGATCATGAATGGATGTTCAAATCTGTGCCTTCCTATCATGACTGTAACGTATGCTTGCAGCCTGCAATCAACAGATTTATCTGGGATTATTCCTCTTATTTTAACTCCTGATACTGGGATTGTCGGTATGTCGATTCTTTTAGTAAGCTCTTGGAAAAATGTCGATGCCATTACACTGATACTTGCTCCAGAGTCCACCAAGCAATGCAACTTTATGTCGGCCACTGTTACTATGATTACGGGTAACCTAAATTTTGTTCTCTCTTTGCCATGATCATTTTCGTCAAGCAGGTCATCAGGTCGAATATCCCAGTGGTCTACTTGCGCAATTATCCAACTACGAATTTTGTCAATTTTTCCATTTCTTTTGCTACTTGTTGTCTCCTCATTTTTCAATTGGAATTCGGAGTTTTTTTTCCAGGTGGCTCCGAATTTCCTATGAATTCAGGAGTGTTAGGGTTGAGTCTTCCTTCTTCAGCTTTCCTTCGTTTATACGATTGTAATTCGAGGCTCTCCGCTCCCTCGATGTCTCCATTTATATCTTTGTCTTTTATCGCTTCTTCCCATCTGTTCTTATTTCGTCTTTCCTCTCGCAATTGTTGTATATATTTACGATTTTCTTCGTTCCTGCGATAACTGTTCTGCCCTTTCCGGTTATTAAACCATGATCTGTTTCTGAAATGTTGTTGGTTCCTGTTGCCTCGAAACCTTGAATTATTTGTATAATATGGGTTGTGTCTATTATTATTCTGTCCACATTGCCCATTAGAATTTCCACTGCATTGGCAACAACATCTCTTTCTGCCCTTCTCTCTGTGTTCATCATGGTCCTCTGGCCTATTCTTTGACTTATGACTTTCCCTATGGTTTGTTTCCTCGGGACTGATGGTATTTATTACTTCTTCTTGGGCCGTATTCCGTATATTTTTATTCAATGGGTACGAGGATGTCATATCGATCTGTCTGAGCTTCCTTTCCATATCGACTGCGGTTTCCACATCTGAGGCTGCTAATAACCTCTGCACCTCCGGTGGGAATTGCTTTTGAATAGTTTTTATGGCCTCTAGCTCACTTGGAGCTGAGTCTAAGTCCTGAAACCTGTGAAATTGAAACGAGAAGTAATCACTGAATCGGTTTTGGCCTGTTAACGAAAACATTCTTGCGTAAAGTTCGATTCTTAGTTGTTGTTGAATTTCTGGACTCCAAAACTTTCTTAGGAACGCTGCTTTAAATTCCTCATAGCTGTGGAAAGTATATTTAAAAGCTTGGAACCAGATGTTCGGGTTTCCGTCTAGATGTTTTTCTATCACGCGCAGCTTCTTATCCTCTTGAATTCTACCTTCGCGGAAATGTTCCTCCATATCTCTGAGAAATTGCTTGGGTGAGATTTTTGATGTGTTATCAAAATGCTTTGGGCGGTCGTCGTAAGTTTTTATGACGTTTATTATGGTTGGACTTTCATTTTGGCTGCTTCCATTTACCAAATCTATGCTCTGCCTACTTGGATCCAGTGTTCTTGATGGTGTAGTCTCCCTTTCATTAATCTGAATCTCTATCGCTTTTTGCCGTTCACTACAATTCGAAATAACGGATTTCGTTGTCTGGTTTTCTATCTTAATTTCTTGCATTTCCTTCCTAATCTGCCTTAACTCCTCTTCCGTCTTCTCCATCTTCTGGTCCGCCTCATTCTTATCGCTCTCGATCTTCTCTTTTAACTCATTAATTTTTCCGGCCACTGTGCCAGCAGCCTGATCGAATTTCTCCTCCAATTCTTGATGTCTGACCTTCAATCCTTCCATGCCGCTTGTTATTTCACTTAATTCGTCCCATTTCTTCTCATTACTGACTTTTAGTTCTCGGAGATCGCTGGTCAGTTTGTTAATCTCCTCATCCTTCAACTTCTTGATGATTTCCTGGCTCTCTGTAACCTGTCCTTTAATTCTGTCCATTTCTTCGTGTATCTGTTTGTTTCCATTCTCCATACTCTGAGTCATTTCAGCTATCCAATTCTGTATTTCCAATCGATTTCTTGTGTTGTCTTCCTTTATTTCCTCCAGTTCCTTTTTCCTCTCTTCTCGTTGTTTTTCCTGTTCTTTCCTCCTTTCTTCACGTTGCTTTTGTTGCCATTCTTCCAGTTTCTCTTCTTGTTCTCTCCAGAACTCCTTTAATAATTCTTGTTGTTCCTTTTTCCTTTCTTCACGTTGTTTTTGTTGCCACTCCTCCTGTTTCTCTTCTTGTTCTTTCCGGAAATCCTTTAAGAATTCTTGTTGCTTCTGTTGCCATTCCTCCTGTTCTTTCCTCCTTTCTTCACGTTGCTTTTGTTCTTTCTCTGCCCGTCTCCTATTCTTCTCTTCTTCCTGTTTCTTTTCTTTCTCCTCACGTTCATGTTTTTCTTTCCTCTTTTCATCCTCTCGTTCTTGTTTTTCTTTCTGTCTCTCTTCTTCTTGTTTCCTTTCTTTCTCTTCACGTTCTTGTTTTTCTTTCCTCTTTTCGTCCTCTCGTTCCTGTTTTTCTTTCTTCTTTTCGTCCTCTCGTTCTTGTTTTTCTTTCTTCTTTTCGTCCTCCTGTTTCTTTATATATTCTAGAAACCATAACGGCATTCCTTCATGCTTTTCCTGTGCTCTTTTCATTTCTTCTTCTTGTTCCCTTCTGGTTTGCACTCTTCCCTGAGTTGCCATTTTTTCGTCAATTTCAGTTAAATTTCGAATAATTCCTTAATTTCCTAACCAACTTTAAGTTTTTAGGTACTCTAATATCACACAGTGTCAATAAATATGTGAAATATTCAATTACTAAATCTAAAATATCCTTAAAGCTAGCAATCAAGTCTTATATACTAAATATTCACTTAGTTTCTCAAAATTATTTGAAATATAGACCTTCCTGAAGATCGATATCATCCTACCCATTTAAATATGAGCAACTTCCCAACGAACTCAGATCATTTTCCTTTGAATTCATTTCAGAAATAGTTTCCCAAAAAGAGAAAAAATGGTTATCCACCATGTGATATTCATCATTTACTTACATACTAACTATTAATTCAAATATCAAGAGCAAATTCAATCATATTTTAAAAATAAAATGAAATATGAAGAGCTACAATTATTTCAATAAAAATGATAAAATATCCTCCTATCACTCCATCTAATAATCTACTTCTGGAAAATATTCATATTTACCCATCATTCTCTCAATACTTAATTATCAGTTTCTCATCCGAGCCTAATTTCTTGAGAAATCTCCAAGTATTTCTTTCATCAACTCCACGTTGGGTTCCTTTGCTTCCCACAACGTTCCGCAATATCATTCTCTTTTGACCTGCATGTTGGTTCAGCAGTAAGTTATCGGGTTATTCTCTCGGGTCTGACTCTCAATTAAATATTCGATCCCGCGGTGTCTTTCTCTTCAACTTCCTCACTGTTGTGCGACAACTTTTACTTCCTTATTCTTGGTGACTGATACGTTTCTCTCCCCGGTATCTTTCTCTTCAATGGCCTCACGATTGGGCAGCCAAAAATTACTTTTGGCGGTCCATTATTCGATGTTCCCGCGGTGTCTTTCTCTTCAATCGCAACATGTTGCGGTGTCAAAAATTACTTCCTTTGGCAACCAACAGTTCCCACGGCGTCTTTCTCCATTTGCATCACGTTGAGGCGCCAAAAATTACTGCACCCTACGGGTCAGGGTAACCACAGTAATTCCCAACTAGTCAGTTAAACACATCTCAGGGTATCCTTGCCTCCAGAAAAATGGTTAATTTTTCTATGTTTGGTTTTACGTGTGTCCGAGGAGAAATATCGGTACCATAGGCAGTTCAGAGAAAGTAACGATACCATACGCTCAGTAGTTGTTTTGTAAACGCAAATTTCAGTCATCCTTTAAGAAATAAAAAAATATATATATTCACACAACGAGAACCTTACATACTAAATAAAACTATTAACTACCAATATAAATGAAAACTCACTTCATTATATAAGAAACTAATCAAGAAACACATTTATTATATTGTCAAGTTTCGCAAAAGAAATGGTTAATATCAGGTATGTCTCATTAGCTTCGATTATCAACTTAATAAATAAATATTTTAATCAATGAGTCAAATATCTTAGGTCAGCGCTGCCTATTTCCTAAACTAAGCTTTCATCTTAATACATTGAGTAACGTATTCCTGAAATGAATTATCTTCCATTTAAAAATTACATTTGGTCACAAGAATATATTACTTCACAGTCTTTTGGCCACGGTCGAAATTCGTTATTTCAATAAATTATTCCATCAGTCACGGTATAATTATATACCTCAATGAAATACAACCATCACGTTGTTCAAGTCTCTACGAAAAATGAATTGAATTTGAATAATATGTCCTGAGTACAAATATCAGTGACCTATATTATGTTGAAAAGTATCTGAGTTCGTTGGTGCAGGTTAGCATGAAGAAAATGAAATATTGAATGACGCACTAAGTTCCTCGGTCCTATTGCCACATAAATTACGGCTCCTAACTAAGTATTCACTCTAATAATATTCCACATAAACAAAACATCGATGATATCCTACGTAAATGTCAAATAAATTCCCTATTCTAGCTAAATAATTTCTTATGTATCGTATACCAGCTCGATATACATACAGCCAGTAAGCATTTATCATATATAGGTGTGCTAATGCCAACACAAAGATATTTCAATACTACATTACGTTACTACTTGCATACAAGCTTAATCTTCCATGCATTAACCATTCATTCAGAATATGACATAATCACGTATTCATTTATTCATCACCGGTTGTTATTCCAGTCAAACCACTTTCACACATCATTAAAATATACGAAATATTATTGTTCGTACCTTGCTGTAGTTCCTCGCTGGGGCATACTTATATTCTGTAATGGCACTGCATGTGCTCCAATATCACATATTAAACTTATCTAATACGCTTTACTTCCTATTACTCTGCGCAATATATCATTTCAAATACTATACACACTTCCTATATCTCACCATTAACCTCCAATTCAATTCATATTTAACTCATTTAGCATTCACAACTAGCGCGTTTAACCTCCAATACTTAATTATACAACGATATGTATCCCATGAATAGCGCAGAATTCGTTCCTTAGAACGCATTTTTAATCTTGCAATTCCGTATATAACCCCAAATTCAGTATCTTTCCTTTCAATAAATCATACAGCAAAGAGTATGGTAACTAGTCTTAATCAATTCAACGTGCGTCCCTCTGTGACGTAACCGGGTTTGACTATTACTACATCACGCATGGACCTTCCTAACTAACCGGGATTCCTTGAAAATAGCTGTTGCACTATGTCGTATTTTTAAATGGTATTCCTTCATCCTTGGATAAAGTAATGTAGTAACAGGCTATCACCTCATAACGAGATGTCAACTTAAATATTTCACATTGCACTTTCTTATATTCATAAGCACACTTAATTATCTCATGCTTAGGCTATTCAGATCTACTGTATATACTGGTAATACTCCACATAAGAAATTATATTACTTAATACTATTACTTAGCTCGCCATTCAATATCTCGGGCCTTAGTTGCTTCTCGGTGCGGTCGTAGTCCTTGGGTCAGGAACTGGGCAGGATTTTCCACCAGTGGTATGTCAGGTAGAATGATCTCCTCCGCACGGGTCGGGTGGTTTTAACGGCCAGGACGACATCTCCCTCCAGGTTGGTCTATGCCGATTTAGCAAGCCATCATCTGCTCAGCAAGACAGTAGACAAAATGCGATGATTCTGAAAAATATAAGCTCATCATAGTTCTGCGTAGAATATATATTTATGGTGATTGCTTCCTTATTTGGTTTTCCTAGTGATTATTTTCACTCAGCGTGGCTTAATCTCGAGCTCTCTCGTCTCAATCAAGTTCCTATTTTCAAACGGCTTTGCGTCTGAGTATCTGGACGTATTATTCTAAGCTTCAGGATTTTACTTGCTCCTTCCAGTATTTTAACGCTTATTTATTCAATTCGCTCAATACTTCCTTGTTCTCAGCGTAATACTTCTCGCTAAATGTTGCCAATATTGCTTATTTTAGAGTGCGAAGATCGATACGTCTTGTTCTCACCGCGTCAATTTTTCAAGTCAGTTTTTTGTAATAATCTGTTTTATCCTTCTTATTTTTTTAAAAACAATTCTATCGATTATGTACCATTGTACACCGCCTTCATAGTGGTAGGTTTAAGTTAGTCAAGGCCTCCTAGCATACATCAATATCGATATCTTGTTATACATTTCTTTGCCTTGGCTGGCCTCTACCTTCCGTAGGCGCCATTTTGAATACGTCCAGTAAATGCATCGGGTACAGTATATTTAGCGTTTAAGTCGATTGCTGACATCGTCTTGCGGCAACTAATTTACCAATAATGGGTACAATCGATTTGGCAGTAGAAATTGTAAGTACAGCCCCTAAGTCCGCATCAGACAGAGAAGTCCTAGTTCCCCATTAATTAAAATTCAGAATTGAAACATCTGTTTTTTCTGCAATTTTCAGAGCAACAATAGCCCATAACGTGATCGAACTGCGCCTTCTAAAGTATTGGGTTCAAATATCTGTGGGACAGGGAGATAAAATAATTAAAATAATTAACTTTGTGGGTTCTTTTTTGCAATAGGTCTTATGGTGATGATGGAATAGAAAAAGGCTATGAATGGGAAGGAAGCGGCCGTGGCCTTAATTAAGGAACAGCCCCAGCATGTTTTTGGTTTGAAAATGGGATATCACGGAAAATCATCTTCAGTGCTGCCGACAGTGGGGTTCGAACCCAACATCTCCCGGATGCATGATTACACCTGAGCGCCCCTAACCGCGCCGCCAACTCGCCCGGTGTTTTTTCTTAGCAGCACATCAAAGTCTAATTCTAAACAGTTTTTAATAATACAAAACCAAAAACGAAAAAAATCTCCAAAATTGCATGTAAAACAATTCCTAATGAGTATGTTATTACGTATCTCCGAAGAACTTAAAAATTCCGATTTTAACTTAGCAATTTGTTCGGTTCTTGCTGCGCCAACAATGTCATCATAGGTGGAAACATGTTTATTGTGGTAGTGTCGTCGCACGGTTGAAGACTTTACGCTTAAAATGACATGACTAATTAAACAGTGAACTTTCCCTTCGGTAGTGAGAACAACATATGAATCCACCCATGAAGGATTAAACGACAATTTTAACGAAGGTGAAACCAACTGCTCCACTGTCCATTCTATCGAATAGATTCTACTAAGAATGACACACACACACACACACACACACAGAATGAGAATGAATGTACTGTCTCTTACGCACACATGCACCGACCACTGCGCGGGGCAGGTGGGGAAGGAGGGGAA
Organism: Anabrus simplex; assembly: GCF_040414725.1. NCBI lineage: Eukaryota > Metazoa > Arthropoda > Insecta > Orthoptera > Tettigoniidae > Anabrus > Anabrus simplex. Next base: position 1,366,922,277 of record NC_090265.1, read on the forward strand.
CGGTGCTGCTGAGTGCAGCGCTGGTGCGCCCCGGCACTAAGTGCTCGAGTTGGAAAGGCCTGTTATAGCTTATCCAGGTTCGTCTTTGCAGTGAACCCCCACGCTGAGGCTGCGTACATGATTATTGGCCTAATTAAAGCCGTAATACATGTTTATGGCCACGTTTGTGTTTATACTGACTTTTTGTTCAGTATAGGGTCTAATGTGAGCTTTCTTTTGGATATCTTTGATGTGGTGTAGCATGGTGAGCTTTCGGTTCAGGACTACTCCTAAGTATTTGGTTTTGTCATGCTACGCTATATATTGATTCAAAAGCATTAGTTGTTTTATGTTGACTGGTCTGCGTGTGCGTCTGTTCTTTCTAGTGAACAGCACGGCTTGGCACTTGTCAACATTGACCTTGATGCGCCATTTCGTTAGCCATGACTCGAGAGTTCGTAGCGCTATTTGGAGCCTCTTCCGAGTGCACGCTAGTCGTGGGTAGTGTCAGCATAGCGTTCCAAGGTATATATACATACGTCTGGTCATGTTCCGAGAATTCCTTGCGGCAGCGGCCATTTTGGGACTAAAGATCTAGACTGCGTGTTATCCCGTGCAGTGAGATTAAGTTGTCGTGGTTTATTGTCTAGCTCCAAATTGTAAGAGTCACTCATGTAAAACGACTATGTTATTTAGATTCCCGGCATGTAATTAGGAGGGAAAAGTGGGTACAGAATTGCCGACGTGGTAAGTGGCAGCCCACAGAACATTCCTAGCTGCGAGAGGTTCCCCACTCTGCCACGAAATTTGAAAATTGGTACGAGGGATGGAACGGGGCCCACTCAGCATCTGGAGGTCAACTGAGTAGAGGTGGGTTCGATTCCCACCCCAGCCATCCTGGAAGTGGTTTTCCGTGGTTTCCCACTTCTCCTCCAGGAAAATGCCGGGTTGGTACCTAAATTAAGGCCATGACCGCTTTCTTCCCTTTTCCTTGTCTCTCCCTTAGAAATATCGCATCCCCCACCAAGGCCCCTGTTCAGTATAGCAGGTGAGGCCGCCTGGGCGAGGTACTGGTCATCCTCCCCAGTTGTATCCCCGACCTACTGAAGCTCCAGGGCACTGCCTTTGAGGCTGTAGAGGTGGGATCTCTCGCTGAGTCCGAGGAAAAACCAATCCTGGAGGGCAAACAGATTGAGAAAGTAGAAGAAGAAAAATAAATAATCACCAAGTTTATTAAATTTGCTTTTGTAAAAAGCTTCTCTTTCAAACTGTATTTACTGACCATATCCTGATTATAATCTTTTCCTGCAGCTTCATTTTGAGGATAACTTGAAGTAAAGAGAACAAATGGAAGAAAGCTGCTAAAATGGTATTCCATCTCTATAAACCAAATCAACACCAATCCCCATGGCGCAACAGCCCCGAAGCGCCATGACCTACCAAGCGACCGCTGCTCAGCCCTACGACCTGCAGATTACGAGGTGTCGTGTGGTCAGCCCGGCTGATCGTCTCGGCCGTTATTCTTGGCTTTCTAGACCGGGGCCGCCATCTCACCGTCAGATAGCTCCGCAATTGTAATCACGTAGGCTGAGTGGACCTCGAACCAGTCCTCAGATGCCGGTAAAAATCCCTGACATGGCCGTGAATCGAACCCGGGGCCTCCGAGTAACAGGCAGGCAAGCTACCCCTACACCGCGGGGCCGGCATTCCATTTCTATACTCCTCGACATTCCTGATACCCCGAAATCTTTCTCGTGTGTCCCCCGAAGGAAAGGAGGCTGCCTTCAATCCTTGTATTTAAAAAGAGTCTTTGTCAATATATTCCAATGATTTATTGTAATAATTTTAATGATGTGGTGGATTCATATAACTCTATGACCTCTCAGATTCTTTAACCTTTGGACACGGTTTTCCTTGATAATAATAATGTAAAATTTGCATAACCTAGGCCCATTCAAAATTATTATTATTATTATTATTATTATTATTATTATTATTATTATTATTATTATTATTATTATTATTATTATTATTATTATTATTATTATTATTATTTATTACTATTAGGCCTATTGTTATTATTGTTACGGGAATATAAGCGGAGCAAAAAGAGGTTAAAGAAGGTGCCGGGGTTAATGGGTCTGTCTAGAATATCAAAATTAATTTAAAACTTGAACTGAAGATTATATTTCTTCAGAAACAATTTTTCACTTAGTGAACATAACAACATATCAGGTACAAAAGCAGTCTTGAAACAAGACTAGGAAAATCCAAGATCATTGGACTTTACAGATTCTGGGCTTCAAGCCCGTAGTTTTACAATTCCAGAGATACCGTATCCAGTTTACAAAACTTTAATTAAGAATAAGGAAGCATTAAGTGAAGGGCAGAAATCCCCTAAATCAAGAGCACTTGCTCCCTCAATTACAATGCGAAGCCTTCCAGAGGCACCCTTCACAATTACAAAACCTTGAAAAGAGATAACAGGCTCTCCGTTTCTTCCAACCTACTCGAGGCAACATCAAAAATCTTACACTCTCTGGCCTTCCATGGCCCAACGTATAAAGTGAAACAGGGGTATCTAGTACCCAACCTACAGGGCCTTTGCGAAAAAGAACAGGTTAAGTAAACGGCTCGAAACACAAACTGAATGGAAGCGTACCCTGCACTCCAGATAATGAAATATAAAATCCTAAAGGGCTCTTGGCCGATGAAACTGGGGCTATTCCCACACTACTGAGGTGGCTCGCATGGAAATTACTTTAATGCATTACAGAAGCGAAAGGTTGCGGAAACGTAGCCACCTCAAACCAAGATGAAGGGGAGCTACAGAGGGTAACTCATTCTCTGTCCCCGATTTACAATTAAAGATTTATGAAGTGTTTACATTAGCCGAAAGGAAAGTTAAATTTTAGAAAAGTAGGTTACATAGTTAAAGATTCGGACCTTCCCCTCAGATAAAATAGCAGAGACATCAAGAAAGATAGAATTTTATGTGGCCATTGCCTCATAGATGTTCTGTTGGTCGAAGAAAGACGCGGCCCCGCCTCCTGCTTTAACGCACAAAGAGAAAGACGATAATCAATTGGCAAGGAGACCCGAAAAGCCGCAACTTATATACCCTCAGGGAAGGTTCGAGACCGGGCGAGTTGGCCGTGCACGTTGAGGCGCGTGGCTGTGAGATTGCATCCGGGAGATAGGGGGTTCGAATCCCACTGTCGGCAGCCCTGAAGATGGTTTTCCGTGGTTTCCCATTTTCACACCAGGCAAATGCTGGGGCTGTACCTTAATTAAGGCCACGGCCGCTTCCTTCCAACTCCTAGGCCATTCCTATCCCATCGTCGCCATAAGACCTATCTGTGTCGGTGCGACGTAAAGCCTCTAGCAAAAACTTCACAATAACACTATTCCTTAATTTTTCAGTGGTGACATCTTCTGATTAAAGTTCTAAGTTCATGTTGTATCAGTTTCCATTTTTGATCGATAGGGGAGTTTATAAGGGCGCTTATTTTGAATGCGCGGCATTGAGGTGTACCTCCCGGTGAAATTATTATTATTATTATTATTATTATTATTATTATTATTATTATTATTATTATTATTATTATTATTATTATTATCTAAAATGTACTGTATAACACCGAGAAAGTGGTTGTGTGACTTGGGCCACGTAGCCTTCAGTTTTCATTTGGGAGATAGTGTGTTCGAGCCCCACTGTCGGTAGCCCTAAGGATTGTTTTCCGCGGTTTCCTATTTTCTCCTTCTTCTTATTCTTTTTTTTATCTGTTAACCCTCCAGGGTCGGTTTTTTCCTCGGACTCAGCGAGGGATCCCACCTCCACTGCCTCAAGGACAGTATCCTGGAGCTTCAGACTCTAGGTCGGGGGGCGGCCTCACTTGCTATACTGAACAGGGGCCTTGTGGGGGGATGGGAAGATTGGAAGGGATAGACAAGGAAGAGGGAAGGAAGCGGCCGTGGCCTTAAGTTAGGTACCATCCCGGCATTCCCCTGGAGGAGAAGTGGGAAACCACGGAAAACCACTTCCAGGATGGCTGAGGTGGGAATCAAACCCACCTCTACTCAGTTGACCTCCCTAGGCTGAGGATGTGGACCACGAGGTAAGAGGTACAATTAGGTTAGGATTTTCAATGAGCTATAGAACTTCATAACTTTCTCGGAGTTAGATGGAATAAATCGAGCTATCCAATGCAGTCGCTTAGATTATTGACTGAAACATTCACATTTTCCTCCCTTGCCTCGGTCTTACTGAACAATTTAGAAGATACAAGTACTAACGTTTAGTGCTGGTCTTATTTGACTAAGTTATAGCGACGTGTCTACGAGTTTCTATTAGCAGTACTCTAGTTCGTCCTCAAGTTCACCCTATTATCAGGCCATTTCATCACGGTACTTATTACTCTCATTTCATGCAATCACGTAGGGTGTGGCGCGTTCGTATCGTGAACCTCGTCGCTATGGCAGCAGAGCAAGGGAAAATTGACCCCTAGAACTATTAACACGGCCCGTAAGAGGACTATCATTCAATTTTAAATACAATTTCAAATGAAAATGCGAGGACCGCTGTAGGAAGCTCTAAATATTGCTGTTCTACGTGATATTGAAAGTGCATAGTTCTCGTGTTTGATCCCGAGTGCTCTTTTAGAGCCTCTCGATTATTTGTAATACGAAATCACAGATCCTTTCGTATTTTAATGATTACTTCAAATTGTCTATCAAGTATTCAGCCCAGAGGTTTGTTGAATCCTCAAATAGCACTACCAAAGAGTATGTCGTTATAGGGAAACTACAAAAGTCAATGGTGGCGCCATAATGAGATATACAAGTCATGATGAGAAGTGAAGTAGTTCACAAGTGCTATTAAGTCATAACCGGCTCAATGACTATCACGTTTCGTAACATCTAGGTGCACTAGTGCTATTCTGAATGGCATTACTCAGCAGCACCCTATCTGGCTATTTGCTTTACGTCGCACCGACACTGATAGGTCTTATGGCGACGATGGGATAGGAAAGGCCTAGGAGTGGGAAGGAATCGGCGGTGGTCTTAATTAAGGTACAGCCCCAGCATTTATCTGGTGTGAAAATAGTAAACCATGGAAAACCATTTTCAGGGCAGCCACCAATGGGGTTCGAACCCACTATCCCTCGGATGCAAGCTCAAAGCTGCGCGACCATAACCACACGGCCAACTCGTCCGGTGCCCGTGTCAAAGCAGCTTCCATATGGGCAGAACCATTAAGGGTGATAATTCGATGGAAGCTTCATTTTGCTCCGACCCTGAGGTAGATGTAAATACAGGGCGTAAAAATAACCTACGGCCAAACCTTGAGGCCAAACTTCTCACACGAAGAAGAAATTGTTATATGGACATGGGTCCGGAAAGGTTTTATGTTCGAACTCATTTTCTACAGCTGTACCTAGCACAGTAAATGAAATGTCGTATGGCTTTTAGTGCCGGGATATCCCAAGACGGGTTCTGCTCACCAGGTGTAGTGTGAGTTTCCTAACTGTCTGACTAAGTTTTACAAATATTATATAAAACTGCATTTAACTTGAAAATCTGAATATCTGCATTTAAAATGGAAATTATAAAAATTAACATTCATTAAATAAAATACACACACGTCGGACCTTGTACTCACACTTACTTGTTACCTGCTTACTTACACATACGTTATTTGAAGGGTGCCAGCTGCCACTCAGTGCAGCAATAATACAATGAGACTCTTGACTATCTCTAGGGTGTGGGGTAATAAGCTTACTTTTGACAACATACCATATAAGTTCTGGGAAAAGGAGATTGGCGTTCGGTTTCCCCATTAATTTTGAGGTTAAGATATTTTACTTTCATTGAAATAAAACTATGAATTCGTTTGATAGAACAATATATATTCTTTAAATAATATATCAAAAACATAGTGAGTCTTGTTGCGATAAAACAGATGAGAATGTGAAATTATGACATTGCAACTGAAAGAAACTAGGCATGAATTTGAATTCTTCTTGACCGGACATTTAACAATTTATACGAAATATTTCCCTCACTGATTCACTTGACTGTACCTTCAACACTTTCAGTGTAATTACGACGTATTCCTTTGATCTGGTGTTTACTGTAGATGTGTCACGCCTAACTTGGTGATACATCCTTGTGACTGCTTCTTCTCCATCTCATCTGACTTCTTTGTAAGTCAATATGGTATTACCTCTTGGTAGGTCCTGGGTTGCCCTCTCTGACTTCTTGGTAAGCCCTTGCGTCCGTGTCTTCCACTAAGTGACGGACCAACCATTTGGTCTCACTCTCTCAATGACCAATAATTAATGGCTCACTGAGTCTTCACCATCTCTCGTTCACACTGGTTGACTGACCAACTATGGCCTCTTGATCTAGTAGACTTCTTCACTGTACTGCATCCGTATAAATAATGACTGACGCTACAATATGCACCCACCTTTTATAGACGTTGGTTGACACAGCTACGTAATCTCCAGAAATAACAATGACATACTCCCACCTACGCGACAGATATTACATACAGTGGTGAAATAGCCCTGGGGCGGCCGACTCTCTGAGCGCATATACTAAATAAATACGATGACGTAGCCATGAAGTGGCGATGACTTGGCAGAATCGCCAACAATATTGCACAATGCACCAACGTCACACCCAATCTCTGATATATACCACAATTCTCACTGTACAGGTATTGAGTGTTATTCTACACATACGTATATATGCATACATCTAAGTACAATCTTGCAAGCAACAGGCAATTGCAAAATCGAATTGAATAAAACGGATAATTACAATAATAGTAACAATATCACAGCTAAAATAATAATAATACTGATATAATAATAATAATAATAATAATAATAATAATAATAATAATAATAATAATAATAATACAGATAAAATAATAAAATACAGATAAAATAATAAAATACAGATATCATCTTGTAACGGGATTTGAACCGTTACAATTCGCCTCCCTCATAAATAAATCGAAGAATAAAGAATCGATTGATTTATGAACAAAATTATATATATAACACTGACACAGATAAACACTTTAAATGAGTATACAACAATAATTTTCTTTTTCAACATCCATACATTTTATAAAATATTAAAGGTATGAGAATTTTTCTCGCACATTGTCATCGCAGATAACTGTCCAGTGTCCCATTCTCATACAATACACAAGAGCATAGCCCTTAATTTAACACACACAAATAATTTTCAATCTATATACAACATTCTTCTCCTTTTTTTAACATATCAAAATATTTTGTGAAAATTCACTTATATGAGAACTTTTCTCGCATATTGTTATCGCAGTTAACTGTCCAATGTCCTGTTCTCAGTTTTGCCACACAGAACATGACAATGTAGCATTTATTCTTCCAATATACCAATACGACACTTGGTTCACACGCAAATCGCAGATGTTAGTTTAATTTTGCCAGTTTCTTACAAAAATTAATCATCTTATTTTCATCTTAACAAATCTCACGTGAAATACTTCTTTACATATACGTATAATACTATAAATACCGACAATGTCCCCTTCCTGAATTTAAAGAATATGCACACTTCCCGATACGGTTCACAATAGTGAAATACCCCTGATAAAAAATATAACTTCAACATATTTCCCGCCTCTGCAGATGATGAAATGGAACACTGAGTAACACTCTGTCACTAAAACTGTATCAATTTTGCCCTCATTGACTTACATATATCAATAAATCACATCCTCCTTGGCAACAATAATTAAAGGCTGAACACTATGGCTGCAAGATGGTTCAATTATTCCGTAATCCAGCATAATGTGTATCTGTTCTTCGACTTCACTAGCATTTTTAAGTTGAATGGGGTACTTGCCTCCCACAAACGATCAATGGTCATGTACTACAAATTTATGTTCATATACGTGTTCTTCCTCACTTACCACTAAATACATCTCGATGCTTACCTAACATCGAACAAAATTACTCCTCCGGTAATTCACTCAAATTACCTCACGTCACTGCCTCATACCGACTATCCCTCGGATACAGATCGTTATAGACACGTAACACACCCAACACATTTCCTCTCACTAGGAACAACTTCACTTTACCTCTCATATATCTTCAAAGAACACACGTTACCCAAACACTTACCTCAGACCATCATAATTAACACGTACTTCTTTGCTAGTTTTTCTCCCAGAACAAACACACACTACCTAAATCAAAGTCTATTCTACTTCCATGATCTGCAACCAAGTCAGCTCCTAAAACAACTGAATACACAAGTTTTGGTACAACAAGGCATAGTTGAAACTTACAATTATCTTCAATTGACTGGTACCGCTATCTTATTTACTCACTGTGACTTACCCAACGGCTGTTATAAAATAGTACCTTCTTCACATCACAATTTCCATCATTGGAGTTACTACCTCACTACTTACATCACATTCTCGACATTACAAGTACTTACATCACTTAACAGAACACTTCTTACGTCTAACTTACTGCTACCATTAATTACTTCATTATCTACGGCTACGTCAGTACTTAAATATCTCACTTAACATTACTTAGGTCACAATCACACTATACTTAAATCTACTTTCACTACATAACTACTTATACTAAATACCAGTTCATCTACTACCTTCAGCCTGTTCGCTTAATTTATCCGATTCCCTGTGAATCTGAAATACTCTGGCTCGATAACGACACCTTGATAACCTTCATATTAAGATTATCATAGTCTCTCTGATAACTCAAATCCGTACGCCTCCCATCTTCCGATTCTCTCTGATTACTCTTCTGACCTTCTCTCTCATAACTCAAATACATACGCCTCCCATCCTCCGATTCTCTCTGGTTACTCCTCTGACCATTATCACCATCGACATAACTCTTAATCCTCTGCTCATCATGATCACCCCCTCTTCTCTGATACACGGCTAACATTTTTCCCCTTCTCTCTACTATACTACTTTTACCAGACATCATGCGCTCTCTCTCGCGCGCGCGCGCGCCCTTCCACACATTCCTTCCAAAGCCTGTCAATGAAATTTTCTCTAAATTCTCCCAAATTAGACATATTATCCCAGTACACTCGAAACCATATTTTACTTTTACCGATAAAAAGATTCGACAAGATTTCCACCACGTATTCCCATTCAATAACATTATTCCTCAACTTACTTGCAAATCTTATCTCAACTATTTTCACAAACTCTATAGGATTAACCTGTTTTCCAGAAAACTTGGTTAAATCACGATCCGTACTGAACAAACCACTCGCTACTATCACCTCTAAAGCTGTCTTACCTCTACCTTTCTTCCGTATCACTCCCTGGCAGTTCACAACTTCTTCTTCTTCTTCCGCTGCTCTTTCAGCATTCTCTTCCACTATTCTCACGTCTTCCTGCAATTCTTCCTTTCTCTCTCTCACCTGCTGTGATAGCATTTCCTGTTCGTTCCGTAGTTCAGTGACCTCCACAAGTTTGCTTTCAATTTGTTCAATTCTACTAATCTGTTCAATCGTATCTTCCCTAACTGCATTGTAAATTTTGTCCAATCTTTTCTCGACTACCTCATGAATTTCTTCCCGATTACTCGAAATTTTATTACTTAACTCTTTGATATTCTCTGTACAAGTTCCTTTGATATGCTCAATTTGCGTATGAAGATCGCTCCGACTCGACTCCATTTCTTCTCTAAGGTCAACACACTCTTTGTTTAACTTATTTTCTAACTTGCATATTTGACCAGTTACCTCTACTATCTTAGTATCTATTTTAGAATTAAGTGATTCACTTAACCCATCTATTTTATCATTGATCACATTAAAATTTTCTTTATTACTGCCAATTAATTCTTCCATTTGTTTCTTATTATTTTCATTACTAATACCAATCATTTGTTCCATTTTATTACTTAGAGAGTTAATCTGTTTATTACAATTTTCATTATTATTACTAATTAATTCTTTCATCTCTTTCTTATTCTTTTCACTACTACTAATTATTTGTTGCATTCGTTTATTACTATTTTCGCTACTAATATCAATCTTTTCCTCCATTCTTTTCTGACTATTTTCACTGAGCTCGGTCATTCTGGCCATGAACAAATTTAAAAAGTCTTGGTTCATTCCCCCCGCGATTTCCTTTTGGGTTTCAGCGTGCTTCTCAATTTCTGCACTCTCCTGAATTATCTCAGAACCTTCCATCGTGCTCACCTGCTCCCTATTTTTAACTTCGCCTTGGATGTTCTTAGAAGCAATGACCTCGTCGTCACATGACTTGTCATTGTCTTCCTTGTCCATCTTTGGTTCACTAGTGATAGTACGCGATCTCAAATTAATTTCCCTCTTCAAATCCCTTGACATATCGCCAAAATACAAATATATATCACAAAATTACACTCCTGACATTTAACGGTAATAATTTCCGTTGGCTTAAATGAGCACACTCTTCCCAAAATGAACCTATGATATGCTGTCATTCAGAACAAATTCTGAATTTCTTCGAGTCCCACGTTGCGTCGACACATTGTAAACTATTTTATACTAAACTAACTAACAGGGTGTGGGGTAATAAGCTTACTTTTGACAACATACCATATAAGTTCTGGGAAAAGGAGATTGGCGTTCGGTTTCCCCATTAATTTTGAGGTTAAGATATTTTACTTTCATTGAAATAAAACGATGAATTCGTTTGATAGAACAATATATATTCTTTAAATAATATATCAAAAACATAGTGAGTCTTGTTGCGATAAAACAGATGAGAATGTGAAATTATGACATTGCAACTGAAAGAAACTAGGCATGAATTTGAATTCTTCTTGACCGGACATTTAACAATTTATACGAAATATTTCCCTCACTGATTCACTTGACTGTACCTTCAACACTTTCAGTGTAATTACGACGTATTCCTTTGATCTGGTGTTTACTGTAGATGTGTCACGCCTAACTTGGTGATACATCCTTGTGACTGCTTCTTCTCCATCTCATCTGACTTCTTTGTAAGTCAATATGGTATTACCTCTTGGTAGGTCCTGGGTTGCCCACTCTGACTTCATGGTAAGCCCTTGCGTCCGTGTCTTTCACTAAGTGACGGACCAACCATTTGGTCTCACTCTCTCAATGACCAATAATTAATGGCTCACTGAGTCTTCACCATCTCTCGTTCACACTGGTTGACTGACCAACTATGGCCTCTTGATCTAGTAGACTTCTTCACTGTACTGCATCCGTATAAATAATGACTGACGCTACAATATGCACCCACCTTTTATAGACGTTGGTTGACACAGCTACGTAATCTCCAGAAATAACAATGACATACTCCCACCTACGCGACAGATATTACATACAGTGGTGAAATAGCCCTGGGGCGGCCGACTCTCTGAGCGCATATACTAAATAAATACGATGACGTAGCCATGGAGTGGCGATGACTTGGCAGAATCGCCAACAATATTGCACAATGCACCAACGTCACACCCAATCTCTGATATATACAACAATTCTCACTGTACAGGTATTGAGTGTTATTCTACACATACGTATATATGCATACATCTAAGTACAATCTTGCAAGCAACGGGCAATTGCAAAATCGAATTGAATAAAACGGATAATTACAATAATAGTAACAATATCACAGCTAAAATAATAATAATACTGATATAATAATAATAATAATAATACAGATAAAATAATAAAATACAGATATCATCTTGTAACGGGATTTGAACCGTTACAGTAGGTCTTTTGATTTTACTCCCGTAGGCGACCTGCGCGTCGTGATGAGGACGAAATGACGATGAAGACAGCACGTACACCCAGCCCCCGTGCCATTATTGGAATTAACCAATTAAGGTTAAAATCCCCGATCCGGCCGGGAATCGAACCCAGGACCCTCTGAACCGAAGGGCAGTACGCTGACCGTTCGGCCAACGAGTCGGACAGCACAGTAATAATGGGAAACACACATGAGCATGACGTACCAGCATGAAACTATTTCTTACACGTAATTCTCTCAGTTAGCATTGGTATATGCATACGCAGTACTTCAGATTACATTATTTAGCGCTTCCGAGATTCAGTGTGACGGCCGGTTGATTCATGTATCAACACTAACGGAGGATAGTTTGAACACCGGGGGAGTTGGCCGTGCGGTTAGGGGCGCGCAGCTGTGAGCTCGCATGCGAGAGATAGTGGGTTCGAATCCCACTGTCTGCAGCCCTGAAGATGGTTTTCCATTGATTTCCATTTTCACACCAGGCAAATGCTGGGGATGTACCTTAATTAAGGCCACGGCCGCTTCCTTCCCACTCCTAGGCCTTTCCTGTCCCATCGTCGCCATGAGACCTATCTGTGTCGGTGCGACGTAAAACAAAGTAGAAAACCAAAGATATTTTGAACACTTCATGCTGTATGCTGGTACGCTTTGTTCCTCTGTTTTTCCCATGATAGATCTGTACTATATAGAGTTGTAGAAAATGATTTCTAACGGGGAAATAAAGCGTTTCCAGACCCATATCCACATAACATAGTGTGTTTTCTTCTTCGAAGTGTGAGGAAAAGTCCTGAACATTTGGTCGTGCCTTATTTTTACATACTACAGTATATATTGAATTATTCAAGAAATAGGAACAGGAAATTCAAATTACCTATCAGCCCATAAACACCGCGAGGCACCTGCTGAAGAGCCAGAACGTAAAATTTTCCACAATTCCTAACTCCAACACCAAGTGTAATTGAGATTTTAGTTATATGTCCCGCCACTTCTTCACCCAGAATTAAACTCACCTCATTTCTGTTGTAGGCTGCGTCAACCGCAGGTCTATTTGCCTTCTCAGAATAGGAAGCTACGTTTCTAAACTTCTTAACTTCCTGACTATTAATCGAGCCAGCATTCTTTGAAGTGAACGTACTTACCGTCTCTGTGAGGCAGCCCTCATACATCAGCCCGTACTTTTCACAAAATCATTAAAACGGTATGAACTTCATATTGGTAATGGTATGATATTAAGGCAATCGTATAGTCACTGGATTCTCGCCAGCGTGGCTGTAGTTCCAATCTCGGCCAATGCATATGGGATTTTTAATGACAAGTCATATTCTGTGGTCCAAATTCCACGTCAAACTGGAGGTTCCGTGGCTATGATAACGTATCAAAACTTACGTAAAACTACAAGCTTGTTTCTTTTATACAGTGTAGCTGACCCAAGATGTTCACATCAGAAATCTTCCGACTAGTTGAAGAAAGCGATATGTGGATTTCAGCTAGGTGACTGACAATAAGGGGATGATGAAAGAACATGTAATGGGCGACTCGTGCTTTATTTTTTTAATTTTTTTTCTAGTTGCTTTACGTCGCACCGACACAGATAGGTCTTATGGCGACGATGGGACAGGAAGGGCCTAGGAGTTGGAAGGAAGCGGCCATCGCCTTAATTAAGGTACAGCCCCAGTATTTGCCTGGTGTGAAAATGGGAAACCACGGAAAACCATCTTCAGGGCTGCCGACCGTGGGGCTCGAACCCACGATCTCCCAGATGCAAGCACTCGTGCTTTAATAATTATGGAGGTAGCGATACGAAGTTGCTTTTTTTTTTCTTTGGTGGAACTATATCCATATCTGTGGCATACAAAGTTGATCTTACGTACCGCCATGAGCCATTATAGCAGTAGGTTAAGAAGACTAGGACTACGTATAACTCATACTTCGTATTAATGCAGCCGCGGGGAGTGAACATGGAAACAACCTCTGATCCATTACCCTCGCCATTTTAACAATCAGAACGTTGGTGCGGTATTTGGAAACGTGCACACTTCAGTACTCCTTTTTGCTAGTGCTACATGTTCGAATGTGGAAATAATAGCATCCCTCAATGTGGCTGCCTACGAACAACACTGTATGCGACGTAAATGGGTATGCTTCCGTGTAAAATCGAAGCTACTTGGTATAGCTTCCTTGGTATTTAATAATTACAACGACAATAATAATAATAATAATAATAATAATAATAATAATAATAATAATAATAATAATAATAATAATAATAATTACTAAAAGAATTTGGCTTGGACTACAAAACAAGAGCGATTATTCAACAGACCTTGAAAGATTCAACTTCCAACGTAAAGTTCAGAGGAGAAGTTTCAGATGCCTTTGAAATAAGGACAGGGGTGAGGCAGGGAGATGGGCTCTCATCTCTGCTCTTCAACTGTGTTCTAGAGAAAGTCATCCGCGAATGGCGCAAGGAAACGAGAAATGAAGGGATCAACAGTGGAGTCACACTGGGTTGCAGGAACTCAGACCTTGTAATTGACTGTCTTGCTTTTGCAGATCATCTAGCAACCTTTCCAGACTCGCTACAGACAGCTACAAAACAAATCAGGCAGCGAAAGCAGGTCTTCGGATCACCTTTGACAAAACTCGGTTTATAACTAACATAAAGATGGCACCAAACAAGGTAAATATGGAACAGAGAAAAGTAAAGCGGGTAAGAAAGTTTCAATACCGGTACCGACATGAGTGGATGGAGCCTGACATGTCTGAGAAAGAAGCCTTCATGTTACGCATGAATAAAATGGAAATGACATATCATCTCACCAAGGATGCTGCCTCTAGGCAGCAGAGTGCCTAGCAATGAACAAAAAAGGCCTTATTCAATCAATCAATCAATCAATCAATCAATCAATCAATCAATCAATACTGATCTGCATTTAGGGCAGTCGCCCAGGTGGCAGATTTCCTATCTCTTGTTTTCCTAGCATTTTCTTAAATGATTTCAATGAGATTGGAAAATTATTGAACCCCTCCCTTGGTAAGTTATTCCAATCCCTAACTCCCCTTCCTATGAATTAATATTTGCCCCAATTTGTCCTCTTGAATTCCAACTTTACCCTATTGTGATTTTTCCTACTTTTAAAGACGCCACTCAAACTTATTCGTCTACTAATGTCATTCCACGCCGTCTCTCCGCTGACAGCTCGAAACATACAGCTCGAGAAAGATTTTGAGGAAAGTCTTGAGCCTCATCAAAGACAAAGGTGAATATAGAAGAAGGCACACCCACGAGCTCTATTTTCACGTAGAAAAGTTAACCTATATGATGCGAAGGAGGATTGTTTTCTGTGGTCACGTTACAAGAATGAGCTCTGCAAGTTCAACCAAGGAGATCTTCTCCTACTTCCAATATAAGAAGACCAAAGGAGCCTGGTACAGTGAGGCAGAAAAAGATCTATAAGAGGTGGCATCACACATGATGATACACAGGAGCACAACCCATTCAAGAAGAAACTTGATGACCACAAGAGTTTCCAAGAAAAGCTGAAGCCGAAAACAGGAAAGGCGAAAACCGAAGAAAGAAAGGAAGAACACTGGCAGAGAATGCGGGAGTAGTGGGCAAATGTTAAAGCCCGGGGAAGGAGACAGTTGAAATCGCGTGGTCCTTAGTTGGCCAAAACGCATGAATAAATGAATGAAATAAGAAGAAGAAGAAATTGCTTTTGAATACAAACGGTTATTTCACTTAACCTACGTTATAAATGGAAGATCTTTTAACACTCTATATCATTTATGAACTGCGAAATGTAAAAAGTCACAGTGATTTACTTCGTGTTGAGTCATTACCTGATAATCAACCAGACAACTTACTGATGTCAGCAGTCAGAGGTCTGTGTGCGTGCTTTGTTGTGTTATGATGCCTGTTGAATGAAAATGAAGTCCTACTTTGGCGGATTAATCAGGAATAGCTTAACGCCATCCGCCTGAAGAACTTTAATAGACAGAGTTATTTGGAAAGCAGCTAGAGGCAATTGAATGCAGACGTGTGAAAAGCGAGTAATGTTTTAAACAATGTGCCTCTGCGCTCTGACGCCTCGTCCGTTTAACGGCGGTGACAAGGCGGAAAGTTGATCCTCTGCAATATGCAGACTCAGCAGAGCTGCTTCCGCCCTGGTAAGCGCTACTGGAGCACGTGGTTCCACATCACGTGTTAGCTGACTCCAACAGTTGCCAACTTTTGACTGAAGTACATATTGGTTAAGGTGGATCGGTACGAGCCAGCATCATGCGAGACGAACTATCGTATGGCAGACCATGAAATAAAAAAGCGATTAGAATATATTTTATTCTAACGATGCATCTCTATTTCTGAGGAAAATACGGTGATTAAATATTTGAACTTCGTTTCACAACATTATTTATACTGCTATTCAACTGAAAAACTAAAGGAATAAGCATTATTTAAACTCAAATAACGTGTAACTTACGTGGAAATGTAACAATTTTTATTTTTTTATTTTAAAGAAGTTGCTTTTCATCGCACCGACACAGATAAATCTTATGACGACGATAGGATAGGAAAGGGCTAGGAGGGGGAAAGAAACGGCCGTGGCCTTAATTAAGGTACAGCCCCAGCATTTGCCTGGTGTGAAAAAAGGAAGTCACGGAAAACCATCTTCAGAGCTGCCGTCAGTGGGGCTCGAACCCACTATCTCCCGAATACTGGATACTGGCCGCACTTACGCCACTGCACCTATCAAGCTCGGTGATGTGACAACTAAATTACTAGTAAATTATATCTGCCTCACATAAAAATGTAACATGTAAATTACCAATTATTGATATGTAACTTACTCTACGTCAAAATGTTAGGTTACGTCTAAATAATGAGAAACATGAACAATATCTCTGTGTTGAAAATGATTTGTACTCGTATTGAGCGGTAACATAGTAATGTTAAAGAATATTGATCAACCTCACTTTTATGTCACTACAGAAATTAAGTTTCAAAATATTTTACCTCTGCCTCTAGCGAGAAGTGGCGTTCGTTAAAATTGAAACAATATTCTGTTCTTCGAGGAGTAATGATAAATATGTGTCGAATTTGTTTTTATCGGACGGGGAAGCAGTTGGCCAAAAGAAGGGACAGCAATTTAAAATAAAATGGATGATCGAAGGGAGGAAGTATCAATAGCTTCAGGAAAGTACTTCCCGTGAGGCGGTAGAGAATACGTACCATATAGGTTTCTATTTTGCTTTACGTCGCACCGACACAGATAGGCCTTATGGCGACGATGGGAGAGGAAAGACCTAGGAATGGGAAGAAAGCGGCCGTGGCCTTAATTAAGGTACAGCCCCAGCATATGCCTGGTGTGAAAATGGGAAACCACGCAAAACCATATTCAGGGCTGCCGACAGTGGAATTCGAACCCACTATCTCGTGGATGGAATCTCACAGCTGCGCGCTCCTAACCGCACGGCCAACTCGCCCGGTGTACCACATAGGCACCAATTGCTAGTAAATGTATGGTTCAATACAATGTGTCGATTCGTTCAACTGTCCGAGCGAATGAAACCACAGAAACAACAAGTTCAAGGTACACGATTCAGCAAACATTGACACACTCGCGGATCATTGAATGAGATACAGCACATGGTTCACTAAGGAAACAGCGGACGTTGGCGAGAAGCTGGACTTTTACTGTGGGCGAGACATGAAGAACCATAGCTCATAGAAGCGTCCGCTAGGATCTACTAGCGGGCACTCGCTTGCATTTAGACTCCACCTTCACTATTTTCATAACGGAGTAGTTTTATCTCCATAACTGTAACCAGTGTTTCTATAATATTTTACAGCAGTGCATTTAAAGTAGTTAAATCATAATTCGAAACTAGGTAGTAAGTCGATAAAAATGAAAATCTCTAGTTTTTCGAAGTAAAGAAAACAACTACCTGTCTGCTGAAACGCCCAATAAAGTTAAGGGGGTTCTTTCATCCAGTATGGCATTATCACTGTGGGATAATTGCTTTGTAACAACGACATTTTATGTAGAGAGTTGACTAGAGAAGGAATCTGTGGGCTAGCTAGACGACTTGGATAAGAAAGCAGTTAATTGAACAAGGACTGGATACAGCGATGTATAATGAATGTTGTTGTTGTTACCTACCAATATGCCGATGCCACAGGAAAGCTGACTCTATTGTACCGTGTCTCGAATCGCTGTTATCGTGTCAGTAATACGAACAGAATCAAATGAAATCAATAAAATGAATCGTATGTCCCATCACTACTTCCTACAAATAGTCCTGCTTTATTATTACCCAATTCTCGTTTTCACCGTGTATTCGAATAAATTACAGTAGTATCTAAGCCCAGTTCCGACGCTATGGAATAACCTTCTCACCATCACTTAGCAAATTCCGAAGTAGGGTCCAAGTGACAAAACTTCCTATATCCATATGAACCAGAGTTAGTTTACATGTGCCCGGTTTGTACTAGTTAATATACTATTTTTCCTAAATAATTCTGGCAGAGTAAATTTTCATCACATTGACATTAGAAATGTATACCATTAAAACAGTAACCTCTGTAGTGTCTGACTCGTTTGCTGAATGCTCAGTGTACTGGCCTTCGGTTCAGAGGGTCACGGGTTCGATTCCCAGCTACGGTATACAACCTTGCATATGGATTTCTCCGTAAATTACTGTGCATGTAGTGAGTATGATTATATTAAATTGTCTCTTAGCGCTATCCGAGAAACAAAATGGGGACGATCTCATACGGTGTTTCCGATGTAAGGTGTGCCTTAGAGTGTTTTCATTATAAAGAGAGGCCCCTTTCCTAATGCCAGTCACAATCGAGCTGGAGAGATTTGATTATAATCGCGAAATGCAGCTCTGTCTAACGTATAAGGGATAGGGATAATACGACAAAGAAACATAGGACCAAAGTTGTAGACCTCTCCATATTGAACGGCGATTGCGCTATCTGTTTTGTGATACGATTTACCGTTTTGCCATCAATTACCCCGAAACGAAGGTATGCACCGTCATTAAAATTGCCTACATATTTCGTAATCCTGCAGGCCTTCGGGCTGGGCAGCGGTCGTTTGGTAGGCCAAGGCCCTTCAGGGCTGTAGTGCCATGGGGTTAGGTTAGGTCATTATTACCCTTAAACGGACAACTGTACGAAAATTTCGCCAAAATCGTCCATGTTCAGACACACGGTCGTTACGATTTTATACATATAGATAGATAAGAAATCTGCTCCAATTACAACACCTTTTGGGCATTGTCCGCTGGACTGAAAAACCGGCCGTTCATTATATCTTCCTTATTAATCACCCTGTCGAAAAAGTGCACATGAGAAAAGAGTTTTAGAAATGGATTTCCGTCAAGCCTGGTCGATTTCCGGTCAGGGTGGTCTTGTATGTATTGTAGAGGAGTAATATCACTGTCTCTGTTCCTTAAAATACCCCAATGCCTTCCGGGAATTTGAGATGGTATGGACCTTGAAACCTACCTTTGGACAAGTGGATGATAAATATAAAGTTAGGATTAAATATTATCAGCTTTACCCGCGCCCGCCTTGAGTTAAGTCCGTTGGGAGTTGTGCTGAAAAATCGTCCGTTAATGATATTTCCCTTATTAATCCTGCTATTGAAAAAATGCACATGAGAAAAGTTTTAGAAATTGATTTTAATTAAGGATGATAGAATTCCATTAATTTTGGATGTACATATTCTGTGGAAGTGTGAAATCATGGTTTCGGTTTCGGATGAACTCCCCTCCAGTAAATTTAGATATTCCGATATAATATTGGCCCTAAAAACTACCCAAGGACAGGTGTATTATAAATATCAAGTTTGGTAGAAATATATCCGGTAGTATTCAAGTTATAAGAACTCAGACAAACAAATAGACAAACAGACACCAAAGCTAAAACACGTGGAACGGATAAATGTACGGAAATTTCGCCAAAATAATTAATGTACAGCCACACGGTGTTTACGATTTTAGTCATATAGATGACGGATAAGCATGGGAACGTTTGTAATTGCAGGCCTTCATTTCGAGATTTACTGCTACTAAACGGAACATCACAATATCAACAAACGGTTTGCACCATCAGACACCCCTTTTATCGCTCTACGTATTTGGTCACAAAAATGTCTCGTATCTACGATACTTATCGGCTCGATTGAGTTAGGATGTTTGAATGGGGTGAAATTTGGGTACATTTTTAACACTTTTCATTATTTTTCGCATACTTACGTGGAACCAGAATCTCAAAATTTGGCTCGAATTCGATTCTTGCTAGTTGCTTTACGTCGCACCGACACAGATAGGTCTTATTGCGACGATGGGATAGGAAAGGGTTAGGAGTGGGAAGGAAACGGTCATGGCCTTAATTAAGGTACAGCCCCAGCATTTTCCTGGTGTGAAAATGGGAAACCACGGAAAACCATCTTCAGGGCTGGCGACAGTGGGGTTCGAACCCACTATCTCCCGGATGCAAGTTCACAGCTGCGCGCCTCTAACCGCACGGCCAACTCGCCCGGTGTCAAATTCGATGACACTATATTTCCTTAATGGTGTCAAACTATGAAATATATGTGCAAAAAGCACAAAATTTACGTTCAATCGAGAAATACAGCCAAATCGAACGTATAAGGGAGACAGAGAGCAGATAAAATTACATAGAACCGAAGTTGTAGGTCACTCCAAATTCAACCGAAACTATGCCATCCGTTTTGTGACAGGAATTAACGTTTAGTTCCGAAATACCTCCAAACGAAAGTCTGCACCATCATTAAATTTGGCTCCATATTTCGATATTCTTTGGGGATAAAATGTGAAAAATTTCAAGATCTTAGAAGTTTTTCATAGGTTACAAGCAAAAATGTATAATTTTGCCAAATTTTAATTTCCTACCTCGTCTGGCAGATTGTGCCACAATCTTGATTTTCGGGGAGGGGGTAAAAATTAAGACAGCCTGCAAAACGGACCGTTCATGATATCACCCTTATTAGCCTCATGTCGAAGAAATGCACATGAGAAAAGAGTTTTAGAAATAGACTTCCATCAAGGATAGTCGATTTCCAGTCAGGTTGGTCTTGTATATATTGAAGGAGAGTAAAATCAAATGTTTCGGGTCCGTATAAACCCCCAGACCATTACGGAAATTTGAAATGTTATGGACCTTAAAACCTACCTTTGGACAGATGGATGATAAATATAAAGTTTGGTTGAAATATCCTCAGCTGTTGCCATAAGAAATAAGCTTCACACGGACTCGCTCTTGATTTAAGTCCGTAGGGATGTGTGCTGAAAAATCGTTCGTTAACGATATATCCCTTATTAATCCTCCTGTCGAAACGATGCACATGAGAAAAGTTTTAGAAAATGATTTCCATTAAGGATGGTAGATTTCCAATTTTTTTGGATGTGCATATGCTGTTGGAGTGCAAAATCATGTTTTCGGTTTCGTATAAACCCCCAGTAAATTTAGGTATTCAGAAATAATATTGACCTTAAAACTTACCCAAGGACAGGTGTATTCTGAATACCAAATTTGCTAGAAATATATCCGGTAGTTTTCAAGTTATAAGAACGCTGACAAATAGACAAACAAACAAACAGACACAAAAGCTAAAACGTATGCATATGGTTATAATTACACCCAAAACGGTTAAACGTACGGAAATTTCGCCAAAATAGTCAATGTACAGACACACGGTCGTTACGATTATATTTATAAAGATGACAGATAAGCATGGGCACGTTTATAAGTGCAGGCCTTCATTTCGAGATTCACTGCTGCTAAACGGTACACGATATCGACAAACGGTTTGCACATTCAGACGCCCATTTTATTGCTCTATATAGTTTCTTCTATAATTTTCTTCTCGTATCTTCCTATTTATGTGTTAGATTGAGTTATAAACTTTGAATAGGATGAAATTTGGGTACATTCTTAACAACTTACATTATTTTTCGGATACTTATGTGGAAGCTAGAATCATAAAATTTGGCTCGCATAAAGACATTGGTGGCGTAAATGTGCGTGCCAAATTCTGTGACCTTATCTTCCCATTTTCAGTCCTTTTACAACCCCCCCCCCTTAAGTGGATTTCCCTGGAACAAATAATAGTGTTTCTTTTATTTTTTAAATAGATGAATAATACCAATTTTCACGTCTGTAACATGTTACTTTTTGAGATATACTGTATATATGCTCATTTTAAAAATTCACCCCCTTTTTCACTTGCCCTTAAATGGATTTTCCTAAAACAAATTTTGCGCTTTTCTTTACTTTTACAGGAGATTCCAAATACCAATTTTCACGTCTGTAGAATATTACATATTTTAGATATAGGTACTATTGATATATTCATTTTCAACTTTCACTCGTCTTCCACTCCTGTTCACCCCCGGTTACGCGGATTTTCCTAAAACAAAAAATACATGTTTCTTTATTTTTGAGGAAGATTCCAAATACCAATTTTCATGTCCGTAAAGTCTTCAGTTCTTGAGATATAAGTTTCCTCGTAGAAGGTATCCAACCCCATCTTCAACATTTTTCACAACCTTTAAGGGAATTTTCCGAAAACAAAAAAAAACAGTGTTCCTTTATTTTTGAAGTATGTTCCAAATAACAACATTTACGTCTGTAAACTCTGTAGTTTTTGAGATATAACATTACTCATTTAAACAGTTCTTCCCCCTTTCTCACCACTTTAGCGATGGAATATCCAAACATCCTCCCTTAGTGAGCACCTACGCTGTAATATAAATGTATCCCCAAAATTTCATTTCTTCATGTCGAGTAGTTTTCGCTGGACATTAATTACATCAGTCGGAGTTAGCCTTTTATATAGAGAGATTTAAACTCTTTGGGCTGCAGTCTTCGAATATGTCAGCTGTTGGCTTCGTCAGAATAACACAGTTACATTGTGCACTCTGTGGTCATATGTATATTACAACGATGTTTCATTGCGCTGTTCAGCTAAATTTATTTAAACATAAGCACACGTACGTGTCATAAAATGAAAGTAATAACACGAAAGGGTAAAATTATTGTGATAGCTATTATTGGTTGAAGATCCTGATACCCGTATACCGAATTGGTCATTGAAAGCATGATCTAAACAGTCATGATAAGTAAAATGCAGTTCAAGGGCTCGGTATTGGCATTGTAGGATTCTTGAAGATGGGAAAAATCAATACCTAGCCATAATATTCATATCGTTCTCTTAAAGAATCATCGTGGATATATCAGATATGAAAGTGGAAAATTCTTACATTCGAGGTTCTACGTAGTTCGCTTACAAGAAGTTTTGTATCGATACTAGGAGTGCGAAACGTAGCAATGACAATGATGGTTCGATCCGGAAAGGAGACTTAAACATCTTAGTCATACAGGAGACATAAAACGTAAATAGGAATGTACTGAAACCCTACCGACAGATATCTCACTAGCAGAAGACGATATGTGCTTCTCGTTCGTTATATGTTTCCTTGTATTCTTAATGAGAGTTTTTCCCTGGACAGAGAAAGTCGTGCGCTGTTTAAGGTTTAATACAAAATTACTACTCTAAAAACGAGAAAAACGGCAACGCCGGAGTATTGCTGTGTTCCATCAAATACAGTAGAGACAATACGCGACACTGAGTGAGATATCGAGGGACAGCTACTGGAGCTCACTCTAGCGGATAGACCTGAACAGTACGGATTCTCTCATAAGAGCACGTGTATTATTGTGTGAAGTTTTCGGTGTTATTTATGCGTTTTCAGTGAGTTGACATAATTAAATAGTGGCGTGTGTCATTCCTTTATATCTCCTCTCAACATGAGGGGAAAGGTATGTGCTGTGTTTGTCTGCAGTAACTATGAAGTAGAAAAGAATGCGCGGTCGTTCTTCAGGTTCCCTCGTGACAAGAAAATGTAAGTAATATTGTGTGTTGCATATATATTCTTCCAGTGACAGAGATATTTATAGTACTTCATAATCTTCTGACCTGTTCGACCCATATTTTAAGTGGCTTAAAATGTAATGCGCATATTTTATTGTATAGTGCAGCAGTTAACTTTCAATACCGATGTGTTGTTGTAGGTGTGATCTGTGGGTTTTGAAATGTCACAGAAGCGATTTGGATAAGGTGTACAAGAAAGAAGGGACGTTACGCTTATATAAGAATTATAAGATCTGTTCAGATCATTTCCAGGCCAGCGACTTTAGAAAACCTCGACAATACAGCCAAGGGCATGTTACATTTTTACTCTAATTGTACCTAAATGTTCCTCAAAGCGTCACTATCGACAACATTTTCATACTTTTCTTTCTTTTATCCCTCTTCTTAGATTAAAGCCGGGATTTTATAGATTATCCTTTTTTTTTTTTGCTAGTTGCTTTACGTCGCACCGACACAGATAGGTCTTGTGGCGACGATGGGACAAGAAAGGGCTAGGATCTGGAAGGAAGCGGCCGTGGCTTTAATTAAGGTACAGCCCCAGCATTCGCCTGGTGTGAAAATGGGAAACCACGGAAAACCATTTTCAGGGCTGCTGACAGTGGGGTTCGAACCTACTATCTCCCGAATACTGGATACTGGCGCACTTAAGCGACTGCAGCTATCGAGCTCGGTTTTCTTTCTGTTAGTAGGCTTCATGTTAAGAGGAAAAATTGTCCAGCTTTAAATGTTAATTCATTGCATCATGTGTGTAAGGAATGTGCTGATATTTTTATTGACAAGTGTCTTAATGTGATGATAAAATGTTTTTTAAGTGAGAAAAAAGACAAATCCAACCGTAAAAGTTCAGGCAGGAATGCTAAAGCTAAAAAAGTAATGCATAAATGAAAGATCAAGCCATTTCACAGCAGCCCATTTCATATCTTGTTTATGTGTCTAATTTCAGTCTTTGAATAATAACCTTTTAAATAATTCTTCATTCATTTATCCAGAATTGCTTTAGCAACTTAGAAGTCAATTTATCAATAACACTTTCTTTCTAGCCGTAATTTATTTATTCATTTCCATATATACATTTCCATTGATATTTGAATTTAGCGCGATTTGTTCAGGTCAAGGCACTAGGAGCGCCACCGTCAAATTGTCTTCCATTTTAGCAAGGCGAAATCCGTAAGTGTCGCGTATTGTCTCTACTATATTTGGTTCCATTGCGCCAAAGTAAGAGTCAACTGTACTCATACCACCAGTTCCTTAAGCAATAGTGGTTGTATGTAATTCGCAGAAAGAACAAAGTATGACCCGCAAAATGATTTCTTCTATAGGAATACCTCATCGGATTGTACTGAACACTTTATAAACTCAATTAACCTCTGTAT
Source organism: Anabrus simplex (assembly GCF_040414725.1). NCBI lineage: Eukaryota > Metazoa > Arthropoda > Insecta > Orthoptera > Tettigoniidae > Anabrus > Anabrus simplex. The sequence continues at coordinate 1,366,947,440 of NC_090265.1, forward strand.
CCCGAATCAAATAATGACCTATAATTTGAAACTGAAACACCATGAACGAACCTTCTAAAAATCAATTATTGTAAGCATATATAAATTCCAAGATCGAAATATTTCCTCCTGTCTTATCCGAAACAGGGATACTTAATATTATCTCAACTGTTACCACTTCTTGCTCACTTCCCACCTCCTTTCTTCTTTTCTTTCTTTCAAATCAGCAATTGTTATCACACTTATATTATTTACCTTTTCTTTCACTGCATCATGAGAAAATGACAACTCCATTGTAAACCAATAAAATCAGACTTTGTTTGAAAATTCCAAATTTGAAATACTCTATATAAACAACTTACATGACAAACGAGAAGCGAGAAGTGCATACATAGTATTGCAGTAGAGGTGGGGAATCTGATTCATTTAGAAGAACCGATTCCTTTGAAACGATTCACTAAAATGATTCGTTCATTTGGTTCGTTCAGTTGATTCGTCCATTCGATTACCATATGACGGAGAGTCGAAACGGAAACCATGGACTCAGATGAACGATTCCGTTATGTTTTTTACAACTGCTATTGCTTTAAAAGTTTATGGTACGCGAAACTTTTCTTGATTCCTGAGCTCCATAGTGCTGATGGGAACTGGGGATCAAGAAAAGGTTCGCGTACTATACAAGTTACAAGAAGTTAAATGTTCAAGGCAATTGCTATCATTTTAGAGGTTACAGTCGAAAAATGCTACACAACTGTCCGGCTGATCCTTTCCAAATTAAGTAGCTACTATTCGAATTTATACGACAATCGAATTTGAAATGTATAGTAGATATGAACATTTCTGTGGCCATGTTCCACACGTTAGTTCACAGTAGTTCACGAGAACGAGAACGGGAACAGAAACATTGAAGTAAACTTTTTGCAACGAGCTGGAAGTTGAGTGTATATTACAGTTCCGTGAAGTGTGCTACTTGAAACGACGTGATAATTTCTTATTTTTAAAACATATATTTTTCCTGTAAGGTTAGGTTAGGAGTATTTGACTTGTGAACCGGAGTTTTTGATCAGGTTGAATAAAAAAATAAGAGAGTCGTTCTTCACAAGTTGCCATTGATTCAAGAATGGTGGATACCCGATTTGGCGATATGATTGAGAACGAACGAGGAACCAAGGAATGAGCTGCGGCTGCCAACTCTTGATTCAGCTTTCGATTCACAAACGAGTCGATTCATTTCGTTCACTGAATTATGATTCAATCGTTCAGTGCAATGATTCGTTCATTATGAATCACTCGTTCAGAATCTCCCCATCTCTGTATTACAGTACACATACGCTGCCTAGTGGAAACATTTTTCGTACCACATCCCTGGTTAAAGAAAGCAGCAAGGAAAGGAAAGGAAAGCAGCACGATTGTTCTGGGTGATTTCCGACGGAAGAGTAGCGTTGCGAAAATGCTGCAGCACTGGAAGGACTTGGGAGTACGAACAAGATGTGCTTGACTTAGCAGTGTGTTCCGAACTGTCAGAGAAGAAATGGCGTGGAATGACATCAGTAGACGAGTAAGCTTGAGAGAAGGTTTGATAGTAAGTAAATAAGAGGAATTAGGGACTGTGTCGCGAACAAGAAACAACATATCGGATGCACATAACAAAGTTCATTTCCATAGGCGCACAAATACAATTTCGAAACAAGTCAGATGGAGGACCACTACCCTAGACGAGCAGACACAACACATCACTCAGAATGTGATTCAAATATTTATTACACATGAATAAACACTAAACATTTACACAAATATACAGCAAAATGCAGAGATACACCAAAATCAGTGTATTGCTGCAGGTCGCCATGTTCAGTCTGCCTATATTAATGGAGGCAGCAGCACGTTGCCAGCTGTGACAAATGACGAATGAAATGCGGAAGGCGAATACCAACACAAAAGCCTCAACAGACTGGATAAATAGAATCACTAAGATATCAAGTTTGTGAAAATTATTTGGATAAATTTGACCATAAAATTGGTAGCGCACATCTTGAGACAACCAGGACTTGTTCGCTTGATTTTGAAAGGAAGTACAGCGGTTAAGAGTAGAAAAGCAGAGCTACGACATGAATATGACAAAAATAATTTATATGTGGTATGAAGAAGTTATGTAGAAATGACGAGAGGTGTATAGGATAGAGTGGCTTGAATATTTGCATCTTAATTGGCAACGTTACATTCTAACCCAACGTGCGGTGGCAAACAAAGCGCTTTCCAGATACTCTTAATGTTAATGTTGGAAGTAAAATGATGGATCCGAAATCTTGAAGAGTGAAATTTAGGTTATTCTCAAAAGTCTAATTTGAAAATTAAGGAGTCTTTTGGCCTAATAGTCCAATATTCGGAAGACAGAGTGAGCTGAACAGGGAAATATAGTCAGAGAAGGGAAAATAAACCTAATGATTTCTATGTCATTGATTCCACGATATTGAAGGAATGGAAGCGAAAAAACTAAGATCTAAGGCAGATGTTCTGAGCATGGTTTCCATCATATGATTTTCAGAACTCGAGTCTAGTTTACTTGAAAGTGCTGCAAAGATTTGTGTAGAAGATACCATGTTATGGTTTGCATGTAAATGTACGAATCCCTTACAAAGTTTTCCGGTGGGGATTGAAAAGTAGGCTACAAGTTTCCGGCTTACGTTTTATAGGTATTTCGACTGAAGGCCCAAACAACGACAACGACAACGGCAACAACAAGAACAACAATGTTGATTCGTGATTAGTGCTAGTAAATGAAATTGGTTTTATGTAACCCCATCAGATTTGACGGATTACGTGAAACATGGACGGATATACTTAACTTCTTCCTACAATTACTTTGAGGACTGTAGGCCCCTATAGACAACTACTTTTAGACCATAGTCTACGCGTGAAATGCAGCTGAGCAGTGTGTTAGAAGTCCCTACCAGTGTTCACAGACCCACAAGATCTTGCTCACCACTACTTGGCTTCCTCGTTAGCGAGTGGGTTGTGGTGAAGATAAATATTGCCTTCCCACTTCGAACAGTGGGGTTATACACTCATCATAAAAAAAACACGGATCAAACTGCTACTGATATATCCTTTGATCAAGTTCTGAAAAAGACCTTCATTGACATTTCTATAACGCTCACGGTCCGGGGGTGGAAAATGATGGGCTTGTTAGAGAGAGAATATGGTAATCAATGTTCTCTTGAATGATTGTAATATTTATCTGCTCGATGGTTTGAACGCACGAAATTCAAGGAGCTTAGTTGCTATCACAGGCCTGTAGTGCATTCTCTATTGTTGCGGAGGACTCCACTTTGAATAACGAAAACATTCTGAAACAGTTTACTTGACACGTATGGCATGTGAAGGCATTCATTCTCACTCAACGATTGGTCAAAGGAAGCTGCACCATTCAGAGTTTCGAAGTTTATACTCTGGCGTCCAAACTGGCTGTCGTGAAATGGATTTTTTTCTTGATTTCTTTGCTCACTTCGGCAAGGTGCTGTTGAGTCACGTTGAACCTAAGCATTTCAAGAGTAAAATAATCGTAGCTTCACACACATTAACGTAGAATGCATTAGACCAACGCGAGTAATACACTGACTGACAGAGCAAATGCAGCACCAAGAAGGAGTGGTTCGAAAGGGATGAAAGTTGGGGAAAAAACAGAGACGGCACGGACGAATAATTGATGTTTATTTCAAACCGATATGCAGGTTACACAATGCGCACGGCATCGACTCAGTAGGATGTAGGACCACCGCGAGCGGCGATGCACGCAGAAACACGTCGAGGTACAGAGTCAATAAGAGTGCGGATGGTGTCCCGAGGGATGGTTCTCCATTCTCTGTCAACCATTTGCCACAGTTGGTCGTCCGTACGAGGCTGGGGCAGAGTTTGCAAACGGCGTCCAATGAGATCCCACACGTGTTCGATTGGTGAGAGATCCGGAGAGTACGCTGGCCACGGAAGCATCTGTACACCTCGTAGAGCCTGTTGGGAGATGCGAGCAGTGTGTGGGCGGGCATTATCCTGCTGAAACAGAGCATTGGGCAGCCCCTGAAGGTACGGGAGTGCCACCGGCCGGAGCACATGCTGCACGTAGCGGTGGGCATTTAACGTGCCTTGAATACGCACTAGAGGTGACGTGGAATCATACGCAATAGCGCCCCAAACCATGATGCCGCGTTGTCTAGCGGTAGGGCGCTCCACAGTTACTGCCGGATTTGACCTTTCTCCACGCTGACGCCACACTCGTCTGCGGTGACTATCACTGACAGAAGAGAAGCGTGACTCATCGGAGAACACGACGTTCCGCCATTCCCTCATCCAAGTCGCTCTAGCCCGGCACCATGCCAGGCGTGCACGTCTATGCTGTGGAGTCAATGGTAGTCTTCTGAGCGGACGCCGGGAGTGCAGGCCTCCTTCAACCAATCGACGGGAAATTGTTCTGGTCGATATTGGAACAGCCAGGGTGTCTTGCACATGCTGAAGGATAGCGGTTGACGTGGCGTGCGGGGCTGCCACCGCTTGGCGGCGGATGCGCCAATCCTCGCGTGCTGACGTCACTCGGGCTGAGGCTGGACCCCTCGCACGTGCCACATGTCCCTGCGCCAACCATCTTCGCCACAGGCGCTGCACCGTGGACACATCCCTATGGGTATCGGCTGCGATTTGACGAAGCGACCAACCTGCCCTTCTCAGCCCGATCACCATACCCCTCGTAAAGTCGTCTGTCTGCTGGAAATGCCTCCGTTGACGGCGGCCTGGCATTCTTAGCTATACACGTGTCCTGTGGCACACGACAACACGTTCTACAATGACTGTCGGCTGAGAAATCACGGTACGAAGTGGGCCATTCGCCAACGCCGTGTCCCATTTATCGTTCGCTACGTGCGCAGCACAGCGGCGCATTTCACATCATGAGCATACCTCAGTGACGTCAGTCTACCCTGCAATTGGCATAAAGTTCTGACCACTCCTTCTTGGTGTTGCATTTGCTCTGTCAGTCAGTGTATATATTGAAGGACAATAGTAGCATGATACAAATGATGCGGGGATCGGCAGTCCGAACACGTTTCATTCAGTGCTCAAGGTGGGCTGAACACTGAATAATTCCTGATTTTTAAATTGAAATCAATCTAAAGTATGCAGTTGAAAGTTTGTCGCGTGATACGTACGTACATAAAATATATAAATACATACTTTATTATTATTATTATTATTATTATTATTATTATTATTATTATTATTATTATTATTATTATTATTATTATTATTATTATGTCTTTATTTCCATAGCCTGATGTTGAGGCCATGAAGCCTGCTATTCTGCCAAACCATGTCTTATAACATTTCAAAATTAGCTTCACGTTGCACTGAGATAGATAGGTCTTATGGTGACGATGGGATAGGAAAAGGGTAGGAATGGGAAGGAAGTGACCGTGGCCTTAAGTAAGGTACATCCCCAGCATTTGCCTGGTGTGAAAATGGGAAAACATGGAAAACCATCTTCAGGGCATCCGACAGTGGGGTTCAAACCCACTATCTCCGGAAGGCATGCTGACAGCTACGTGACTCAAACCGCGTAGCCACTCGCTCGGTACTTACAACACTACAATGTGCATACTCTCTAACAATATCACATTTACGTATGCACTAATACTAAACTCCAAATAGTAAAGGATAAGAAACAAACTAAACTTATATAAAGTAGCCCAGAATGAATGAAGGTGTCCTAATTTTTCAGCAAAGAGAATTTTTTCACGAAACTTACTAACACTTTTTTCTTAATCCGTTTATCCTCCAGGGTTGGTTTTTCCATCGGACTCAGCGAGGGATCCCACCTCTACCACCTCAAGGGCAGTCGGGGGATACAACTGGGGAGGAGGACGAGTACCTCGCCCAGGTGGCCTCACCTGCTATGCTGAACAGGGATCTTCTAATGGGTGGGGGCGGGAAGAGTGGAAGGGATATACAGGGAAGAGTAAGCGGCCTGCCGTGGCCTTAAGTTAGATACCATCCCGGCATTTACCTGGAAGAGAAGTGGGAAACCACGGAAAACCACTTCGATGATGGCTGAAATGGGAATCGAACCCACCTTTACTCAGTTCACCTCCCGAGGCTGAGTGGACCCCGTTCCAGCCCTCGTACCACTTTCCAAATTTCCTGGCAGAGCCGGGAATCGAAGCCAGGCTTCCGGGGGTGGGAGCTAATAACACAAACTCTACACCACAGAAGCGGACACTTAGTAATGCACGCAATGAAATAACAAATGAGGTAAACAGATATGATGTAATTACGCTCAACTTCATCCGTCGAAGTACCGTTGCCAACATTTCTTTTTAAATATCGATTCAGATATGGTGTCCCTCAGATCATACTTATTTCAACATATTGTTAATATTAGTGTTAAATGGCCCTATATAGGCTGTATCTAATAAATAAATAAATAAATAAATAAATAAATAAATAAATAAATAAATAAATAAATAAATAAATAAAGCACTGAGTAACGAATTCCATCTGCGAATTGTACAAACAACTAAATAATTTTCAGAGGGTGGTTTTGTGTTTCGATACTTTAAGGATTAAGTCAGCTGCATCTCTCGTCGGGATGTTATGAATGGCTAAGACCAACTCGAAAAATACTGTTTGGTAAGAGGGGTCTGCTTGTATATTATTTTGTGGAGTAGAAGTAAGGAGTCTGCCAAACGCACGGAAGTGCATGCACCAACCGACCATATGACCTATATTTCCACACCATTCATAACAGGGACTGGAAGTATAAGGAAGGGTCTTACTAGAATCGCTCATCCCTCAGTCACTTTCATATTGTCGAAGCCAAGGGTGAGACTGAGACAGGTCAATGAAAGTAACAAATTTCTTCTAGCCCGTACCAGAAGACATAGTGCACTGTAAACACTACATACCGCCAGCAAAGGCATGGATTTTGGATGTGCCTGTCGTTATTGTTTGAGATTTCATAGAGGTGATTCTGAATCTGTGGGATTATATATTTTTATTTTTATTATCATTTCTCAGGAAGTATGTCCTTATCCACACAGTAAAAGGCTTTACTCAGATAGAATAGTATTAACAGTCAGATGTAATAGTATTAAAATTAAAATTGATACATGGCACATTCACTATTACTAATTACTTTCACAATCACTGTTGTGCAGTGGGTAGGATGAAATCCTGAAATAATTATTTAGTTAATTGTTCTCAAATACTTACGTCATATTCTTCTTATGAACTAATTTTTCAAGAATTTTTGACAGAAAAGATAATATCCCATAGGTAGTTAATCTTTAAATAAAGTAGGATCAGGTGAATAATAGCTTTCTTCTACTTTGTACGAAAAGAGCCCGTCATGAGGAGTGCATTTATTGCACGAGTTAAGGTAGGAAGGATAACATCCAAAATATCGTTCAACATTTTAAAAATACCATCACAGCCAATAGTACGCACGTTGATAGACAGGAGGGCCTGCTTCAGTTGAGCGGATGAGATATGACAAAAATACATTTGTTCAGTATTTAGTTTCTGATCATTCAAATATTGTTTTTTTTTTTTTTTACTTCGTTCTTCTTTGGGACTCCGTCATGCCGCAAATCTCCTCAATATCTATGTCTATTTTGCTGCTTGCAGGAGCCTCATCCAAACTTATATGTTTAACAGATCTCCACAGCTTAGCCGTGTCTTTGCTGTATAGTGGACAGTATGTAACATATAGGTATGTAATAACAATAATTATAATAATAATTAAAACCATTGAAATAGGATTAAAAGTATCAAATATGAACAGAAAATCGCCTCACGCTTGGGTGTTAATTGTAATCTAATTCAAAATATATGAATGAATAACTAAATAAATTACTAAAATAAGTTAAATTTATAAAAATATTTAATCGAAATGTCCGTAGTATGAGTGCCAGAGTTCACCAGAAAGGATCCCTCGAATTTTGATAGGGGATTCTAATTCTCTCTCCCAGGGCGTGTACAGAAACCTGCGTGCTGGTACATCTACTTCAGGCCTTACCTAACCTTCTGAAAACGACTAAATAGGTGGTAACTGCACCTAGGTTCATCAATAACCCCAATGATTCTAAAATTACTAACTATATTCTGAATAAATAACATCAGTGCATGAGCACCTCATCAACACATCAAAATATACATTAAGTTCATTCACAAAATACTGCTGGAAGAACCCATATTTACAACAACAAAAACAGTAGGAAACCAAAAGCGAGGACCAAGCTACCATTTGCAGTCAGTTCGTTGAAAGTTCATTATAAAGCATATATATGTGGATGAATACCCTTCGCTGTCTCTGTATATCAACACAACTTGCATATTCTTATTATTGGGACTTATTATATCACACAGATACTGTACCTTTGTAATACTGTGTTCACTGACTCTAACACTTGGTTTAAAGATACATTCACTCGTGCAACACACGCTTGCTGTTCCAAAACATAAATTATGGAAAGTCTGAGACACATTACCCCGTAGCTTTCACCAAACAATAAGACACCAAACCGCCACAAGTGGTACAATACCAAGTGGCTAATCACTCCACAGTTTGTAGGTCAACCACGTTCCATAAACCTAATAAGACCACATTCCACAAAACTTACATCTCCTCGTACTACCAAGGTTTTCAGTCAAATCTGCTCCACCAAAGTTTGAAGTCCCTTCTCCGCTGTTTTCTCATATGCCTATATAGACCTCAGCTTCCTTCTACTCTCACATGATACGTAGAGGTTGATCCTGGCCATCTAATCTTGAGTAGAAGATCCTCTTACCGCACCAAGACCACACCCTGAACCACTTCCGGATCCCATGACAATAACAACCAGGCCGTGTCATCGGACTCTGAGCAGCTCCATGACTCACTCAAAGTTTCCAGGTTGTAAATAGCACTGTTGTGAAATTAAAAATATTACAGCTTTAGGCTAGATTTTATAGGCTCTATATCTATAAGTGTGTGGCGTACGTCGGAGTCTAGCCAAAGAACTGCTGGGCGAGTGACCCGAGCTCTTTTCAGTGGGGCGTGTCTTATCACACAGAGAAAGCAGAAGGTAATTAATACGATGAGCTTTATCATTATCATCATTCAGATGCTGAACAGCGTGCCGTGGTGTACTGTTATTATGAAAATAACTTTATTTCGGAGATACGTCGGTGGCAATGTACCAACTAAAGAAGTATATCAGGAGCAAATAAAATAATACAAAGAATTATGTGAAAACAGAAGGTAAAATATTACTTGAATACGAAAACACATGATTTAAAGGAAATGACACAAAAAATATGGATATATATGCATGTAAATTAAACTTAATGGAAACTAATATAACATAGTTTACTACAAGCAATTGCATAGGAATTCAAAATTAATCCACATCATGTTTCTTAAAATATTGTAGGTCTTTTAAAAAATACGTTACATATTAATTGGGATTCGCAGTGAATTTACTGGATATAATTTAAAATACTCCCTTACAAGTAGCGTAATGTAGCAATCATAAAACATTCATACAGGAATTTTTCTAAATACTGATTAAAGTATACCTGGCATGTATGTATATATATGTAATCATGTAGGCATGGAAGTATGTACGTATATTGAGTATCCAGCTTAAAGGTTGGTTGGATCCCCGACATCTCCGCCATCAGCTTGCCTAAGGGTCACGGAAGATGTGTTCAAGGGAAACTAGTGGCAAGGTGGTTTCCTCGTCGAGTGAGAAGTTGCTATTGCATAGCACTCTGCCAAGCCCACTGAAATACTCACACCAACTGACCTCATTAGTGACATTTTCACGCTATTCATTACTAGCATTTCAAATACCTTCGTCACTTTCCGATTTTCAAAGCGAAGGATGAGACTGTGAGTGGTCAATGAAAAATCCACAGCCTGTTTCCAGTAATTAGACTGGGCCAGGAATTGAATGAATGAGGCCCCAATCTAGGGGCGAGGATAGGAATTGTGCTGGCTTTCGAAGCCTGTCGCATTCTTCTGGGGCAATTATTAATGACTGACAGGTGAAATGAAATGATATTGTGGAGTGTCGCTGGAATGAAAGATGACAGGGAAAACCTGAGTATCCGGAGAAAAACCTGACCCACCTCCACTTTGCCCAGTACAAATCTCATTTGGAATGACCGGGTTTTGAACCACGGAAACCAGCGGTGAGAGGCTAGCATGATGCTGCCTGAGCCATGGAGGCTCAAGGATAGGTTAATGAAAGTAGGAAAAAAACTCTTGCCCATACTGGAAGACGTATTGTGCTGTAAACACTATATCTCGTCAGCAGTTACAGAAGAATTCACTCAAATGTTTACGTTGTTCACTGTACCTTTGAAAATATGTTTAAAAAACGTCTTCACCTTCCCCCACAGAATATAAAAACTAACTGCAACATATTAAGAAAATATTGTGCTCATATCTCCTTAATATTCCGTATAGCTGATATCTTACTCTACCCTATGTTTTTATTTGCAAGCAGATCTTTTTAACCGAGTTTTCGTTTTTGAACACAGTAAGTACTACGTAAATATACGCTAACATACAAACTTATTGTCTCATAAATTACGGAATTCTCTAGCCATAAATATCGGTTATCGTAGCTGCTTTGGAATAAATCCTTTAAGATTAATAGAATGATCTGCTCGATAAGCCTATCTTTCGTGTTGAATCAGATACGAAATAGAGTATATGAGAAATATTCACAATATGCATGGGGCAGACGTCACTTGCTCACCTCAGGAAGGCTTTACTGCCGAACATCGAGAGAGCAAAGTGAAGCAAGTAAAACGTGACCTCCACTCGAACTGTTGGAACACCTGCCTCAGCCATTACAGCGGCACGATAGTTTCAGCTTCGCACAGCTTGCAGTGGAAAGGCTGTTATACCATCAAGCAACATTATGAGATGTCATTGATCCAAAGTGAACTACCTACAGAACTACTCGTTCTTAATTTTTCTGAAAGTTTGAACATAAATTAGACCTCATTATCGGTCATTCGAAACGAAAATAGACCTAAATAACAAACCTGAGATCTAAACAAGTTGTTTCATTGTCATCATGGTAGGCGTTCACTCGCTTGTGGATATAATGAATGCGCTCGGAGTGTATGGAGGTTTTCAATTATGGGTTCTTAGGCATTTTAAATTACATTTTTTTATAATTTACGTCGCACCGACACAGATAGGTCGTATAGTGACAATAGTATAGAAAAGGGCAAGGAGTGAGAAGCTGTGAGCTCGCATCCGGGAGATAGTGGGTTCGAATCCCACTGTCGGCAACCCTGAAGATGGTTTCCCGTGGTTTCCCATTATCACACCAGGCAAATGCTGGGGCTGTACCTTAATTAAGGCCACGGCCGCTTCCTCCCCATTCCTAGGCCTTTACCGTCCCATCGTGGCCATAAGACCTATCTGTGTCGGTGCTACGTAAAGCAGAATATCAATAGTAGGAGTGGGAATGAAGCGGCCGTGGCCTTAATCAAGGTACAGCCCCAGCATTTGCCTGGTGTGAAAATAGAAAACCACGAGAAATCATCTTCAGGGCTGCCGACAGGGTGTCCGGAGATCTGCGGTCACTGAGATATACTTGTGCCCACTCAAAGAAATTCCCCAGCCGTCATAGGAGATTTGCGGTCAATGCAGCAGTGGGTGGGCCTTATTACCTGAATCTCCGGGTATTTCCATTAACCTGTCTGGGCTTCTGCTAGCTCGTTCTGGATCAACATTATTCTCTCGCGCGCATTATTTAGAGATTGATACCTTCAGCCACAAACAGCGTTCTACATTATCGAAACTTCCTAGTGTAAGTACTTACTGTTGTATTCTGTAATGGAGTTGACAGTTATTAATAGGGCAAACCGTTGTGCATATTACGATGGTTATATGTACAGAAAGTATAGAGAAAGTCAACGTAGCATCTTCACCTGGGTGTGCCTGAAAGAGAACAAGTCATATAATGTGTAGGAAGCATACAACTTTGCAATTTATTAACAAAGTATAAAACATCCCAATATGTATTGTGTTGAAAGTTAGATTAGATCAGACGATGGCTTTTTTAATAACGTCTTACGCACGGTTGAAATACGTTTTAAAACGGACACTTTTTTGCATTCCACCTGTGATATAAATATCAAAATTATTAGAAATTCAAATTATAACTTAGAATTAAACTTAAAATGAAGCGAGGAAAATGATGACAATTTGATTTTCTGTAGGCCTATTGGTTATTTGATGAACAGCCTTGAAACTCGAGTACATATAATATTTTGATCGACGGTAAATTATATGTTTTAAAATGCCAATTCCCATCACACTTTATCCAGAATGTTGATCTAGCGAGCAGAAACCAAGGCAGGTTAGTGGAGTAACCTCGAGATTAAGGTAATGAGGCCCAACCCTGCTGCAATGAACACAAATGTCCGGTGACCGCATATGCCCGTGACCGCAAATACCCGGCAACCGCCGACAATGGTGTTCGAACCCACTATTTCGCGAATTAAAGCTCACAAGTGCTGTATTTATGCAGTGAGCAGCACAAGGCACACGTCTATGTTCTTTGAAAGCTGTCTTTATGTTTGAACACTGATCCGTTACAAAAAACATATCTTCATAATCACACTGTGGAATGTTTAACTCGGACATTCTTTCGTGAACTTCCTCAGTTATACTTGCACTTGCTTTCTTTGTATTTGGACATTTTGTAGTAAAAACCACATTACTGATCAGCTTCCACTCTCTGTCTATATATTGCGTAGTCAGCGTCAGATAATGGATTTGGTGTATTGGTCAGTCCACATATCAACAGTAGCCGAGCAACATTTCTCGTGTATAGCAGAAATAATCAGCGGCATTATTTCGCTTCGTATTTCATCTGTCTTTGCTTGGACGTTTCTACTGAGGGTGGAAAGGTGCGGTAACACATCAACAATATCTATTTTTCCAAAATTAGCACCGATATTAATCAGTTCTTGCCCTAATTCTTTAAAGCCTTCTTCGGCAACAGTGTAAAACGGTCGGAAATCTTTGGCACACATGAAATCACACGCGCTAGTTACGGTTTGCTTTGTAATGCCGGGTAATACTTGGCGAGAAAAGCCAGCATTAAATTTTCAAACGTGTTTCTTTTTAAATGAGTTGTACCTGGGTTATATGTTAACAGTGCATTGCACATTTCACAGGAAACATAACATGTCTGCTGACTATCTGCAGTGACCACAAGCAGGAACTTCTTCCAAACATCAGAACTGAGCCCATCTCTCTTGATTAGTTTATATTCATTGCTTTGAATTTTAGCCATAACGCTGTCCATCGATTCACGTGTCATTGTGAACTCAGCTCAAAACAAAAGGGTAACTCAACCATTCCTTCGCCCTTTTATAGCTCCGAATTCCCGGGCTTTGCTGTATGTAAACAAGGGATTCCCTATATCTGAAAAAAACACATTGCTTGCAACGTCAGTAAAGCAAGCAAGGCCATCCTCCCTAGTCAGCAAGCTTCGCTCCGAACACGGCCTGTCGAACGAATTGGAGCAAACTCGGGCATTTTAGCTTACACGCTCCACTGATGCGTGATACTGGTTGCATATGCAGCTAGGCACATGATGTTCTGTCTTGATTACCTGTCTCAAGTTCGAACAATGCACGACACTATTACATAGGTGGATACAGCTTGACAAAATGCGTGAGTGTGAACGAGAATCCGGCAGTTTCCTCGTTTGTGCTATTAAACTATTACATTAACATCCTGCCCGCTTCTGTGTAGATGAGCAAGATTTCATACTGCGTAACAGGTTAGCTTTCATTATAAACGGTACGGGAGTATTGAAACCCTAATATTTTGTTATATTCATATATTCGTGTTAGTGTTTCGTGTAAACGAAATGCCATTTTCGGTATGAAGTGTTTTATGAAACTTTGTAACATAACTCTGGGCATATTTCTACAGCGCATACGCAAGATCAACAGCTGTTTTCTCTGAGCCACCCAGCTATTTTTCAATTATAATACTATCATAGAATTTATAGAATAACGATTGTTACTAATTATACTTAGGCTAAATTAAATGATAATTTGCCCATTATTAAAATAATATTATTATTTATTTTTCACAAATTGTAGATACAATTCAGGGATAGTGAATGGAGAAAGGGCGTAGCCCCACATACACGAATGTGCCTTTATCCCCACTTAAAATTACAATATTAAAATATTAAAATTATGGTCTACAGAATGTGCTTATGCTATATACAGTCACCGTATTTGCATAACATTCACAAGACCTATTCAGCATTCAAGGAATTCTACACAAACACACACACACACACTTGAATCCCTACATATACTTCAGCTAGGTCGGCTCATTCATAACTTACCATATATATATTCGTTTTACCTTACATAATTTTCCAGGAGAAGTTCTTTTGTCTGTGTTCAGAGTTCATTCCATAATCGAGCAGGACGAATAAAGAAGCCACTTTGACAAGATGCTGTTCTTACAACTGGATATCTGTATATTCCAAACAGTTCCATTGTCAGAAGAATTCCTATGGTAAAATATCAGCACCGTAGAACAAACTTCATTATATTGCAGAGGCTGATACGAGTCCTTATTTTATTGCACGTTCCTGCCATTTAATAGTTTATCAGAATCCATTTTAACTATTATTAAAATATAATCCAACTTTCATGTAGATAAAAACCCTATGAATACCCACAATAAATACTATATATATATATATATATAGGTTCATTTATATCTGAGAAAAGTCTACCTGCGAGCAACTTGTACAATGCCATGCGCTCATTCTTTCTCTGACCGACTACACAGGCACAAGCTCTGCCGCAGTGCTGACACATCAAATGAACCAAATCTCCTGATTGTTACAGAACCTGGTAGACATTTATTCTCTGATTTTCTCATTATTTTCCATCATTCCTTTCATGAGACTTTTGCCTTCACCGCTGTTATTTAAAATGCTGTGGGCTCTCGTGGACAATACGTCGTCACATTGGACAATCAGACACAGCATCCTCCAGTTACCGACGTCAGTTTGGCACATCTCGATATTAGGTTACAGAATGTCCTTAAATACGAAGGTCTATCAAATATAAACGGGATTTTTGTTCCTGAACATTAACAGTTGGTAGGACTGGATCCGCGCTTCTGCTATGCTTAGGTGGGACTGTTAGGAGTGGGGAGAGCATGCTGTTAGATTTTTCTCCCTGTTTCGTCAGTAATGCTCACGATGTCGGAGCAACAGGTGCACCTCTCCACTGCGCAACGCACAATTATACACATTTTTTGCTCATGAAGGAGTTACAGCGGCGGAAATGTGCCGGAGATTGACTGCACAGTTCAGTGATCAAACATTGTCAATGACGCGTGTGTTTGCCTGGCATAAAATGTTCAAGGAAAGACGAGAACGTGTGGAAAATCAGCAACACGATGGCCGTTCTCGGACCAGCATTACAGACGAAACCATTCGTGCGGTTAAAGACATTATTGACGACGATCGACGGGCGACAGTATCAGAAATTGCAGAAGAAGTCGGATTCAGTTATGAGAGCTGTCAAGCGACCATCACAAACGACCTACACTTCCGTAAAATGTGTTCCAAGTGAGTCCCTCCCCTTTTGACCAAAAATCTGAAGTTGAGACGTTTGGAGGTCTGTCAGAGGTTTTCAGAAAGGCTTGCGGAAGAAGGTGATGCATTTTTGAGTCGCATCGTCACCTGCGACGAAACATGGGTACACCACTACACTCCAGAGTCTAAACAAGCCAGTAAGGACTGGCGGAGGAAAAGGGAGGCAGCACCAGCGAAAGCCAAGACTCGACTGCCAGCTGGCAAGGTTCTTGCAACCGTTCTTTTTTTTCGATCGGCAAGGCATTTGGCTGATTGATTTTTTGCATGAGCGACGCACAATCAATGCTGCTTACTACTGCGAGCTGTTGAGCAAGGAGAGGGTTGCATATCGCCGCAAAAAACGAGACCAACCGATTCGACGCCATCCTCCTCCATGACAATGTGGCCCCATACTGTAGCTCTAACTGTCTCCAAGCTACAGAAAATGCACTGGACTACACTTGATCATCCTCCTTACAGTCTGGACTTATCGCCCTGCGATTTCCATTTGTTCCGACCGCTTAAGGAAGCTCTAGGAGGGCAACGATTTGAAGATGACGAGAGTACGCAACTGGCTGGTGACACGACCCTGTTCCTTTTACGATGAGGCCATCAAAAAGCTTCCCATGCGGTGGAACAAATGCATTTACAAAGTAGGAAACTATGTGGAAAAATAACTAGTCATTACCTAGTGTTTTTCAATAAAAAGAATTAAAAACCCATTTATATTTGATCTCCCTACATTTTGCTGTCCTCCCTAATTACGTTGTCCATCCTCATCGCGTGTGTTGGAAGGCGTGTGTTGGACATTCGGTCGATGTGAACACTTCGTTTTACCATGAATTACGTAATTAATATAAGTTATTAATCGGTGAGTGCACATGTATGTTACTTCTATTATATGTTTTTCTGTAGTTAATTATGTGATGAAATAGACCTATTTACCGATTCCGACATTTCATTACTTTAATTTAGTGGGTGCCATTACGAACGGCCATCTTTTCAGCAAGTGATGGCCGATTTGGGCAGGCTTTACTGTACATTATATGAGATAGAGTCTGCTGGTGGAAATCATTGCTTTAAGAAGAAGTACAATTAGGCAACCATCCTCTCTATATAATATAGATATGCATAACGTACAAAATAAGGTAGGTCAGAAATAGTGTACGCCAAAATGTAAAATACCTTTTGTATGTTATAGTGACGATATACCAAAGTAACCGTGTAACAAATTGCATGTATCGTAGGTCATGTTTAATAAAAGAGATAAATTGTGTCATTAAACGAGATCCCACCTACGGATATCTCACATAATGCCATATCGTGTAAGGTTTCTTAATATCAATAGAAATGAAAGAAATAACCGTATGTGAAGTGTATGTATTGAAAGTGTGAGTTTTTGAAAACCTACAATTGATATCCAAAGATATTACTCAGTACCATAGCTCGCCTGACGGCGATGATCCTTAAGATGTCAAGTCTGTAAGCTCTGGGACCGCAGTTAGCCGGTTCGTGTCCTGTTGGTGGGGAGAAATGCACCACTTGAATATTAGCTGACAGGGTAGGAGAGGTGGTGGTATACAATTTCTTACCACTAGACTGTGTGCCAAAAGCCAGTATTCAGTCCCAAATTTATCCGCAGTTTTCATATGAAGTGAAGACATATGACGCCGTTGATGGTGATTCGGATGGAGATGTTAAGCCTTGAGAAGACCCCTTCGTCTTGTTCGACAGGAGTAGGCTATGTGCCAAAGCTCAGGTCACCCATGAGCGTCAAGCCGAAACATCATAACCCTTGCGAGCTGAACATATTCTCGGACATTCCGGACACTAAGAGCCGTAAGCTAAATAAATAACATTATAATAACAATGGCGTTTAGCCTCCGGGGAGGCCTGGTACAGGTCTTTCAATTCGACGCCGTATAGGTGACCTGCGCGTCTGTGAGATGGGGCTGTACGTATGATGAATTCTAATGCTGAAGGCGACACTGTATTCTTACGACGAATACGATATGCTGTTGTGTTATTCTTCTCGCATGCCCAAGGCACGTTTCCGCACGATGAGCGCCGAGGAATAAATAGCCTGAAGACACAGCACATACACAGGCAGAAAGATGACGAAAAATGAATATATAATATATAAAAATAAAAATCAGTGGGAGCTCAAATCAACCAGAGGTAACGGGGCGATTCATAAATATTTACCTATGATGTTCACGTGGACCGGGTCAAAAGTGACTAGAAACGAAGTGATGAACTGAACTCGAGTCTATTAAATCAAGAGAATAAAATTTAAAAGGCTACACCTCCTACTCCAACAATAATAACGCCGATTAAAAAACAAAAGAGTTTATTAAAGAATAATTAAATCAAAATAGTAAATGCCCACACGAACATCAGGAAGATATAAAATAACTGAAAGAAAAACAGGCCCAGATGGAAACAATACATGACCTCAATAAACTATTCACTATCCTCATGGCATCGCACCTCCTTATAATGTGATTCAGCCAACAGGTTCAACCACACATAAACACGAATAATCAGAATATAACAAAAGAAATTGTTACCAGGTAACAAATTAGAATGAATCCGTGACGCAGAGCTGAGTCCAAAGTAATCAATTATTAGATATCCATATAAATAGGACGAGTCTTTACAGGTCGCCATACACGGCCACTCAATGAGATGCCACACAACAATAGTTTCCAACGAACACAAAAAAGACGTAAGATAACATATGGCCGAACTAAAGATCAAGGAAACGAAGGCGCGCGCAGGCATTGCGTCCCTGATCAGGGATGAAAAAGGCGTTTCTAAGGGAACATATACACACCCAAAACTGCCAGAGCCCAAAAAAGCAAAAATAAGAACAAACGACAAGACGAGGCAATATGGCATGCGTCCTACATAACTCACATTCGAACACTCACACAGTAGGTTAAAAGGGGTCCAAGTTATAGTGAAATGATTTAATAAGGTATTTGATGGAGCGGGAGCACAAAAATCATGGCAAGAGAGAGTTATTTGCCCTATATATAAGAAATGGGGCAAAAGATCAAATCCAGGTAACTATAGAGGGATAACGTTTCTTGATTCTCTAAGTAAGATTTATACAGGGATATTGACAAAATGGTTAATCAATTGGGCAGATGGGTGCTCGGCCTTGCCAGGACTCCAGTCAGGATTTAGAAAGGGTATGATGATTAGTGAGAACATAATGGTTGTTAGAACATTAATGGATAAATACATGAAGAAGAAAAGAGGCAAATTGTACATCACGGCAATCGATTTAGAGAAAGCTTTTGACTCGGTGAGTAGACGGGCTATCATCTATAAGTTGAGCCACCTCGGAATATCAAGATGATAAGGACAATTGATTTAAATGTTTGATCAAAGTGAAAGATGGGGTAGTAGTGGGAGAGGTTTTATCAAAACTGAGTCTCAAACAAGGTTGCAAATGATCACCAATATTATTTTTAATATTTATTAATGACATTTTTCATTTCGAAGGCTTTGAGTAAGGAGCATTTCCTTGTCTGGAGAGCCAAGATATTCCTGGTCTTATATCCGCAGACGATATCCTGCTGCTCACATTAACCCTTTTGTCAAAATGCAAAACAGTATCAATGGGATAGTAAATTGCTGTAAAGAGTGGAATATAAAAATCGGTCCACAGAAAACCAGAGTTATGGTGCGTAAACGGGGAGACAAACTCTCAAAAAGTGAACAGTGGTGGATGGATAAGAGAAAATCTAATACCTAGGGACGATTATGAGCATCAATGGAAGATGGTCAGAACGGAAAAAAGAGCTAAAATGAAGGGAGTAAGTACTCTGGCTAGGATAAAAATATTGGATAAAATGATGCCTAACATTGAATATGGAGTTCAGAAAACTGTATTTAATTCAATAGTTAAAACGAAGTTTATTATATGAAGCAGAAATGTGTGGAGTAAATGTTGGAATTGTAACATTAGATGTTGTAAGTAAATTTGCCAAAATATTAATGGGACTGCCAAGCTGCACCGCAAACAATGGAGTGAGAAAGATGCGTGAAGGGATGAGTTTACAGACGGACATTGTTAAACGAATAATTAAATATTGGTGGAGGCTAAAGACGGGGGCATGGGGTGAAATTCTAAAGATAGCATACCAGCACCAAATGAAACACAAAAATGAGGGTTACTGGGTAGATGGAGTGTAGAAGATACAGAATGACATAGGAATTGGGTACTATTGGGAAAGAAATTTGTGAAGAAATGACAAGGGATTCTATAAAACTGTGGTTCAAAGAGTTAAATATATTGAAAAATCAGGCTGTAACAACCAGAGAACACTGGTTGAATTTTGTAAAACAAGTGAAAATAGTTTCCAACTAGTCCATTGAGTCCCTGAGTTCTAATTTTTTCTTATCCATCCACCACTGTTCACTTTTTGAGAGTTTGTCTCCCCGTTTACGCACCATAACTCTGGTTTTCTGTGGACCGATTTTTATATTCCACTCTTTACAGCAATTTACTAAACAGAAAATGATAATTTGGTGGCTGATGAGAGTAGATATGTAGAAATGTAGAAAAAATGAAGAAAACCTCTGCATTATATTCAATAAGGACATGGAAGTCGCTCACTTACTAAAAGACTGTAAAGAAACAATAAAGGTTAGAGAGAAATATGTAGATAGAAAGGATATAAAATCGATAATGAACATGAATTTTACACCATTGCTAAATTAATAGACAGAAAACGGAAGGTACCAGGAAAAACAACAAAACATTGTAATATAATAAGAGGAATGTGGGAAAATAAATTAAAAGAGGATGAAATAAGAGAAGATAAGAGAGGAGAAGATAAATAATTACGCACAGGTGTAAATATATTATTAAATGTAGCAATAGATAAATTGTTGTATTATAGGGTCGCTATTCATTGTTTAACTATTAAACTGCATGTGAATTAATTATAGGCACTGAAGCATTCTTCCAGTTATTCAATTTCATTCAGAATGTGGACAATATATGCACTAAGACGACTTAGGGAGGGTAAGATACATCACGTCCTAGACATATAAGGTTTACGTCTAGGACAAAATAAACTAATAATCTGAAAAGAAATAACAAAATACAATCTAGAAATGGATTGAAATAGTGAATAAGTTTAATTGTAAACTTTTAATGTTATATATGCCTGTACCAAATCATATTGGAGTAAAATAAATAATTACTCCCTCCCTAGTTTCGTTGTCCAGGAAACAGGGAACGCATAAAACATAACAGTGGCCAAAAGGTCCCCAGAAATGTATAAGCACGGTTCGTAAATAAAGCCTCACGCGGATATTCAAGGCCAAACCCACACAATATCGGAGGCCTAAATCACATTATCAATACGTCTCTCATGTATGTGTATGTTGGGTAATCAGCCCGAAGGCTGGTTTGATCCTCTGCAGCTTCGCCAACAGCTGTCATAAATAGCCTAGGCGTCACTGAAGAGGCGTACTAGGGAAACGAGGAGTGAGGTAGTTTCCCGTTGCTTTCCTCACCGAGCCAGCAGTTGCTCTTACATATCAGTCTGCCAAGCCCACTGAAATGTATGCACCAACTGACCCTATGAGCGATATTTTCACACCATTCATAACAGGGACTGGCTGCATAAGGAATGGTATTACTAGCATCACTCATACCTCAGTCACTTTCATATTGTCAAAGCCAAGGATGAGACTGTGACAGGTCAATGAAAGTAACAAATTTGATATAGCCCATACCAGAAGACATAGTGCACTGTAAACACTACATCTCGCCAGCAAAGGCATACGTCTCTCATATAAAATTCAAATGCCAAACAGCACAAACCACCTATGTACAGGCCCTTCCAATATACAACAGCATAGTGGAGACATCGGAGAGTAATCTGGTACATGAATAATAACAAAGAGACTTCCACACATGAACTGTAGAACAAAATAGACGTAACACACATCCAAGTTGTAACAGAGGTCATTCATGCAATACAGACACTCAATTATAGTAAGACGCAAGTCAATGTACCGAACTGTGACACAAAGAAAAACATAGCTGATATAAATAACGTTACATGGGCAACAACAAAAAGAACAAAACGGGCCACCAAATAAATACCCACTGTTAGAGATGGCAAACGAATATCGATATATCGGAAATATCGATATTTTGAGATGGAAATATCGATATATCGACATCGATATTTTGAGGACCGATACAGTGTCGATATCGATATTTTGTGCCCAATATATATGGATGTTTATGTCTAATTTAATACTTTTGGCTACGATTTGGTTCTTTTTCAGACCCTTTCAATATTTGCATGCAACAGATACGAAATTTGTATTTTCATTTCTCAATTCACATCGGTAAATACAGTGATAATATCACAACTCATTCATCGTGCATACCTTGTATGCATAGCTTTACACGCTAGCTAGGCAATACTTGAGCATTATAGGCACCGTGCAGATAGATCGAAATGCTACCACTAGTGCTACATAGTGGCCCGTTCTAAAACAAGAGGTGAGGCGTAGTGCGAGAGTCTCTGTACAACATGTGTGACATTCGAACAAGTTGTGGGTTTAAAGCGATTCAATTCGCGGATCTGAGTGAATCATCATGCAATAAAGGAAGAAACCTTGTTGCCAGTGGCCACGTGAACGGCGCTGAAGAGTTAATTTCGAATGGTTTCGGATACATCAGAGGTAAAATCATCCGACAAACGTCGGTCACTTTGCCGCCTTATATCGTGAAACTTGAGGTAGGCAAGGTGTAGATAGGTAACAGTTTATAAAGTTTATTTAGTAAGGATTACATAATGCATGTTTGCTAAGTTCTACACATTTTTATTTTGTGTTCTGGTTGACCAGAATCGTAATGTGTCTGCTAGCGAATGTTCCTGTCCTGCCGGCGCCAGAGGAACTTGCAAACACCTAGCTGCAGTAGTGTATTATATAAATAATGAAAGTGTTGTCTCCAAAACAGACCATCCGCAACAATGGGGGAAAACTGAGCCCGAAAACAATGTCAACAGAAAAATATAGAAAAGGCAAACGCGTAGAAGAACTGTTCGGTAAAAAGACTTTGGAGACATCTCTTCCCCCCTTAGAATTAACTGAGGATATTTTAACACACATCCCTCGCAGTCTTCGTGCAATGCTCCGAGCAGAAGCAAGTACTGAAATCGAACAATCGTGCAGGGCCGTAGTCACCTCATTGATAGACAGGGTAGTGAGTGATGTGGAGAGAGAAGTATGTGAGGAAATTGTGACACAGCTCTTACATTTACAAGTCTCTTAACGACGTGCGCTTGCCAGACAAATACACTTTTCGCACTATGAGTGACGAAATGTCTCTTACCAGCAAAGTGCAGGTTGATACAGATCATATAATTAAAATCTCCCTAGACACTCTATCTCAGTCAGGAAGCCCTCGATGGTGTCAACAAAGAAAGATAAGAATATCTGCTAGAACGAAAACACATCAGATCAAAACTAAGCGACATAACTTTGATACTTCAGCTCTCGCATTTGTAACTGAATCTCCAATTGGGGGAGCTGCTTTGAACAATCTTTCTTACGAAAGTGAAATGGAAAGTGAAGCAATAGAATGCTATGGAAGTTCGTTTGGTGTTCGTGTTATTCTATGTGGGTTAATAATCCACAAGACACCACCTTGGACTTGTGGATCTTCAGATGGCATACTTCTCAAAGGAAATGTAGCTGACAGAGTGTTAGAAGTAACGTTTCCAACTTCCTGTAAAGATAAACCAATAGTACATGAGTCAGGAAATATGCAAGTGAGTTATCTTTACTTTGACGAGCAAAATAACACACAGTTAAAGACAAGTCATATGTATTACACAAAAATACAAATACTGATGTACATAACTGGCTTGGGAAAATGTGATCGATAGAAACTACCTCACTCCTCATTTGCCTAGTACGCCTCTTCACTGATGCCTAGGCCATCTATGACAGCTCATGGCAGAACTGTTGAGGATCCAACCAGCCTTCGGGCTGATGACTAAACATACATACATGTATATAGCAAAGCATAACAGTTGAGAATACCTACTTATCAGGACAATAAGTATGTCGAGGAATGTCTCACCAAGATGGCAAAGTTCTATTTCAATAATTACTTGCCAAAAGTTAGCGGTATTCCCAATAATAATAATAATAATAATAATAATAATAATAATAATAATAATAATGATTAAGTATTTGTCAGTTCTTGCTTGTTGAGCGTTGAAGAGATCAAAATGTAAACAAAGAATATATATATAAAACTGATGGTAGAACAATTCTCAAATTATTCTTTAATTATTGGAGGTTGCAAATTCGTTAACACGTAACACATATGCACGATGTCATCCAGGTGTGGAAACAGTTCTCTTGGCAATTTCTGTAATTTATTGCAAAATTTGATTCTTTGAATACACCTTTCTACGTGAATTCTAACACTCGTAATATTGTAAGTACTCTCAACTTCCTCAGTTGTTAATCTTCCGTCACCGGGCGAGTTGGCCGTGCGCGTAGAGGCGCGCGGCTGTGAGCTTGCATCCGGGAGGTAGTAGGTTCGAATCCCACTATCGGCAGCCCTGAAGATGGTTTTCCGTGGTTTCCCATTTTCACACCAGGCAAATGCTGGGGCTGTACCTTAATTAAGCCCACGGCCGCTTCCTTCCAACTCCTAGGCCTTTCCTATCCCATCGTCGCCATAAGACCTATCTGTGTCGGTGCGACGTAAAGCCCGTAGCAAAAAAAAATCTTCCGTCATGTAAGAATGGTGGTGTCACGATTATGACACCGCGGCCAGGTAAGTTAGTTCTGATGCCAGGAAATCCTTTATCAGCCATGACCTCATCGCCAGGTTGAAGGAAGGTTAATAAACCACTGTTGGTTGTTATGAATGAGTCGCTAGCTCTTCCACCGTAACATTTAGATTCAAAGACGATCAAACCACTAGGCGTGATTGCAATTACAACTTTTGAAGTGTAGCAACCCTTGTATTGAGAATAGAAATGCACTCTCTGATCTACTTGGGGAGGCTGTTCAACCCTAAATACCGTGCAGTCAATAATGACTCGACAATTACCGTAATTTCTCTTAAATGCTGGAGGCATTGTTTCTTGAACACTTTCCTTACTAGCCCAGAATATGAAATGTTTCGTACGCAGTGTCAGTGGCTTAAGCACGGTCGTAAAAATACATAAAATTGTTTTCTTGTGAACACAGATTAGCACTACCAAAACAGAGTAGGACAGTCCGGTTTTCATTTTCACTAGGAAAGTAAATAATCGGGTTTCTTTACGTAATTTCGAAACGTTACAGTTTGGTAATAACGCAAGCAGCAAGGCAAAGACGTTGAAGTTCACACCTGTTAAATCACGCATTTGTGTATTGTTCCTGATGGAACTGTAGCCTTGGAAACCTGGACCCTTGATGTCTGCATGATGGTCTTCCGTTCCACACATTTTATCAAGTTTCTTAATGTCCCCTCCCAGACCGAAATTAATTGGAATACAGGCTTGTGTATTTACGTCGTTTTCATTTATTGAAGAAGAAAACATGAAGCCTGAACAATGAAAATCAGATGCAACGTTTCTCACGGATGCATCCTTGACTACTTTCCTTGGGCAAACTGTACTTGAAAATTTTCCGTCTGATTCTTCCTTTTTTAATCGCTTGAGTTGTCTGTGAAAGCGCTGTAAGCTGGGTCCCGGCGACACATTCCTATTCTTGTATTCATCCGGAAATATTGTCGGAATATAGGCTGGACTTAACGGATGTCCAGATCTTCTGTTTTCGATAAATGTGCACTACATATTCTTGAGTAAGCCGTAGGTAGTCAAAGTGATCCGTCAGTGCTAAAAATTAAAACCAAAATTAAATCGGATCAACTGAACTTATTGCAAACATGTGCAGTACGTATGTGTAGACCTACTTACTTCGTTCGGTTAACTCCTTGTATCCATTGCCTCCTTCGGTCCACTTCTATCGCTCGTTTTGGAAAACAATAAACTTGTACTTCACTTCCCCTATTTGCGTAAGTGTTGGAACATCCGACAACACAACAATTGCGTTTACTTGGTCTCTTTTTCTCTGCCATTATCATCGGAGTAACTACACGCTCAGTCATAACAGAACAGCTACTGCGAGTCTGGAGTCTGCCTCACGTTTTGTTCTCCGCCCGGCCGCTAAAGCGACACGCACGGTGCCTATAGCGACCTCTGTCCCAGCAGAGAGACTGTTTTCAAAGGCCGGTAACACAATCACGGAAAAGAGAAACCGGTTAAATGGCAAAATGTTATCCAAGCTGCTTTTTCTAAATGGCTTACCTAAGAGGTATTGGAAATTGACCTAAGATCATCATCATGTTTCTTTCACCAACAAATGAAACTGCAGAACTGAAGAAGAAGTTGGGAAGAAAATGTTTTATTATATTATAGAGCTCTGATAATTATCAGATGTACTTTGTACACAAATTATACGTTTGTGGTATTTTCATATGGTTTTTCGGTGTAAGTTATTAGCTCGTTACTGGACACCTTGTAGGCCTCTATACTGTTCTTCTATGCATCATAACATCTTTCTGCTGTAAACGTGTTTTATTATTATTATATTTGCCTTTATTTGTAGTGGCGAAGTTAGGACTCGTGGTCCTCTCTTACACTTAACCACACTTCATTAACATTGTACATCTGAGAGCAATATTCATAATCTTATCTTAAAACTACCATTACAAACTAGAAACAAAATGTGAAACAAAATTGTTACCGTGTTTTGTGGTAGTTATGCATGAAAGAAGGTGCTGGGTGGTGAAGGGGTCTCAAGCTACTAAAGTGAAATTAATTTTAAAATTTAACAAGGTTATATTTTCTTTTCAAAATTAGGTAACAACAAATAGAACAGGTACTTAGTAGCCGAAACACGATTGACAAATACATTTACATAGGTACCCCATTTGGGGCTTCAAAAAGTCAGAAACATAATTCTTGAGCCATGAGCCCAACCTTACAATGAACACCATACAACAAAGGGGCCGAAAACCCCCCAAACATGCCAGAAACACCGGCTTCCAATTACATCCAAAAGCCTCCTTGAGGCAGAAACACAATTTTCAAAAAGGGCAACTTCCCCTTAAAATACAAGCCTATCATAGGCCACTCCGAACTCCACCTTTAAGCCGTCCTCAAAGGACATATATGCAGGGGCAAAATACCCAATCTACTGAGGTCTGTTAAATGACAAGAAAGTTAATACATGACCTCTAAAATCACAATTTGAGAGGAGGCGGACTTGCACTCCTAATACACTTTGTCTTTAAGACCTATTTTGGCTCTAAGGCCACTGATGCAAGGGCTAATCCCATACTACAGAGGTGACTTAAGAAACTACTAACTTACATTACTGAAGAATAGGTTGCGAAAAATAAGTTCACCTCAAACAATGTGAGTGGGAGCTCGAGAGGGTTAACACTCTCTATCCCAGTATGTCGCTTTACAAGAGAATATAAGAAAAGAGAAGTTACATTTTAGGAAAAGGTTACATAGGGGAACGCTTAGAACCTGCCCCGAAAGTTAAACTGCTGAGCTGGCAAAGAAAAAAATTTATTAATCGGCCATTACCTTATTGTTGACCGCTGCCGAGGAAAGAGGCGCTTCCCGCCTCCTGCTATGTACTTAATACACTGAAAGATGGAACAGAAGTGGCCCGGAGACCCTAAAATCAGCAGTTTAAATACTCTCGCAGAAAGTTCTAGGCGTTAGGGGAAAGAAAACACCCTCCCACAAAGATTTTATTGGGTAGGACCCCGCAACAGATTCAAGTTGGGGAAAGATACACCAGATTGGTCAGAAATTAATTGAAAAAATTCGTGATTGGATACATTCAAAACAAGGGGAAGAAAGGGGTAAATATTGCCAACTTAAACAATGACAGAAAGAAATTTAACAAAGAACAAACTCCTGAAATTAAATTTTCTCCAACAAAATAGTTCTTTGACTCCGCACTAGGGTGCACTATTGTTGATCTTCAGTAGTGTCCTCTAGAAGAGAAAGTTCACACTTCTTAATACAAGCAAGACAAAAGTACGTCGAAAATGACACAGTTCACAAACTCAAAATTTTCCAGGTAGTGACATCTTCTGAGAAATTTGGATATTAAGACCGTAGATAAAGTTCAGACTTCCTCCAGAAGAGGAATTTCAACTGGCGCAACTTTTAAATAAACGGTGTGGAGGTGTACCGCCCGGTACAGACCTCCCCCCCCCCCAAAAGTTCCTCCACGGGGTAACACAGAAGAACATAAACTTTTGTTTGAAAATAAGTTCCAAGTTTTGATGTTGATATTAAGATAACTTCCAGAAGTATTTGAGAAATTTCTTAATTCGGTTCCAAAATTTTGTTGTTGGAGGTGAAGTGAAGTCTTTAGGTTTATAGAAGTTGAATTTCTGAAGATAAGCTTTTACTACTTAAAAGTGAAGGAAAAATTTGCAATGTCCATCAGATATTGCTGTTGAATTCCCAAATGTAGTTATCTCTTATAGTAACTGTCCATGTAGTTGATGTTGATGAAGTTGGATGGCCGGACCGGCCGTTGCAGCTTGCGTCCAAAAGGAGGCCGCTCGGACCCCTTAAGTACCCTGAGATACCGCTCGCCCGCACTATGAGGGGAGCAGAGTATTGAAACACGCCGCGCCCGCGGTGAACATATACAGGCTGCGGGCCAGTAGCAGGTCGTGCGCCGCACATCAGCCTTGGCCGGGAGGAGAGCTCCGGCTCGCCGTGCACATGTCGTCCTCGCTGGAGAGGAGGGGGCCCATCCCCCTCCCCAGTTGCTGCACGGCGCTGCGCGGCTGCGGGGGCACTGAAACATTAAGGCTAGGCGGCAGAATTGTGTTGGACCATCGTCTTTTTGAAGGCACAGGCATTATGGAGAGGTTGAGGGGCCAGCGGCGTGTAGATATCCATGGCATTTAATCTTATGAAGCCACAGTGTAAGGTGGAGCAGGAGACGGGAGCGTGGTAATGGCCATGGCAAGAACAGGATGGCAGTTTAACGGATCGGAGCGGGTTTTACAAAAGGCTTACATCTAAAACCAAAATATTATAGAAGGGGCAGAATGCCATAAAAGTGAAACTCAAAAAAAATATAACCTTCATATCCTTTCAAAATAATATGAAGCAAGTTAACACAAAATTACACCGGTTTCACCTGGGACAGGTGAACCCTAAATATCCTCTCGGTGGCTGGATTACTTAACAATAAGGTAACCGGCGTAAGAAAATCGAGGATGATACAAGGCCCATGAAATCTGGGGGCAAGTTTGCCCGCGGGAACAAAATTTTTGACCATAACCTGGTCACCTACCTTCAAAGGGGTGGGTCTCCGTCCACGATCATACCTTTCCCTAACCTTTTCATGAGACACTTTAAGATTGGCTTTAGCCTTCTTCCAAAGATCCTTAATGTTGTCCGGATCTATTATCTCGGGTAGAATGTCATTCAGAGACCAGAGGTTAGAGAGCGGCGAGTTGGGAACAAACTTGAACATTAAAGAAGCTGGAGTGAACTTGTGAGATTCATGAACCGCTGAATTCAAAGCAAAAGCTATCCAATGCAGGGACGTGTCCCACCTGGAAGGATCTTCATGATGATAGGCAATGAGTGCGGACCTGAGATTACGGTTAACCCGTTCAGCCAGAGATGGTTGAGGGTAATAAGCAGAAGTAGTTACATGAGAGATGGATAAGTCAAAACAGAATTTACGAAATAAATTAGATGTAAAAGCCTTAGCATTATCGGAAACTATGTATTGACAAGGACCAAAAGAAGCAAAGATAGTATTAAGACAAGAAATGGTTGACTGAGCGGTAGCCAGCTTAGTCGGAAATAACCAGGAAAATCTAGTAAAACCATCTACACATACAAGGATGAACTTGTTGGCATTCCCCTTTGACTGGGGGAAGGGTCCCACATAATCAATATACAGGCGCTCCATGGGGCGCGACGCTTGATGAGAAGACAAAAGACCTACCTTAGTGGACATGGTCGGTTTACTAAGCAAACAGGATTTACATGCCTTTACTAATTCACGGATTTCACCGTCCATACCTTTCCAGATGAACATATCACGAATCTTTTCACGAGTTTTAAAGATACCAAGATGCCCTCCTAATGGGGTCTCATGATAATACTTGAAGATCACAGGTACAAGAACCGCTGGAACAACAACTTTCATCATCTTATCATGCCTCGAAGGGCAACATAGAACTCCATTCCTCAGAACATAAGGGACAACATGTTCCCCAGAAGAAAGGGTTTCCATTATCGGAGCCAGCGTCGGATCTTCACGTTGGTATTTCTCGATATCCCTAAACAGCATGGGAACATCTGTTAGGATGGCATTAACCTCAGATAGCATGGACTCGGGAGGTGATGGACTGTCGACCTGTTCATGGTTCTCAACGTCGTCTGAAAACATACGGCTGAGTCCATCAGCGACAACATTTTCGGTACCTCGGATATGCCTGACATTGAATTGGAAGGCAGAAATACGGATGGCCCAACGGGCTATACGACCAGTACGACGCGGCCTACCTAAGACCCAGCTTAATGCTTGATTATCTGTCTCCAGGTCGAATTTGACATGTTCCAGATAGAGACGGAACTTTTCTAAGGCAAATAAGACTGCCAACCCTTCGAGCTCATAGATGGAATACTTGGCTTCTTGAGCCGATAGAGTCCTAGATGCATAGGCGATGGGTCGCCTCCCTAGTTCAGTCTCTTGAAGAAGGACTGCAGCAACTGCTGACGACGACGCGTCCGTTTGGACGATGAATTTCTTTGAGAAATCAGGCATAGCAAGGACAGGGGCATTACAGAGAGCTAATTTCAGATCTTCAAAAGCGGCTTGTTGAGAAGGTCCCCACTCGAATTTGATGCCTTTCCTACGAAGAAGGTTCAATGGCGCCGCTCTATTAGCAAAGTTAGGAATGAACTTTCTGAAGAAATTCACCATACCAATGAACCTGGCGATACCTTTAATGTCCTTGGGAGGTTTAAAATCACGGATGGCCTGTGTTCTAGAATGATCGACTGCTACACCATCAGGTGACACAATATGCCCTAGGAATGACATAGAGGGCTTAGCAAAAGCGACCTTGGACAACTTGACAGTTAACCCAGCCTTACGAAGGCGATTCAGAACTTCTCGCAGATGATCTAGATGTTCTTCGAAGGTCTCCGAAAACACGACGACATCATCCAAGTAGTGATATAAGAACTCGAATTTGATGTCGGAGAAGACCCTATGTAGTAGCCTAGTGAGCACAGCTGCCCCCGTGGGGAGCCCGAAAGGCACGTGGTTGTATTCGTATAAATTCCAGTCCGTGGCAAACGCTGTAAGGTGTTTAGACTCTTCAGCAAGGGGAATTTGATTATAGGCCTGATTCAAGTCCAAGATAGTAAAGAACTTGGCCTTACGAAACCATGAAAAGCAAGAATGAAGGTCGGGAAGGGGCACAGATTGTAACACCACCTTCCGATTGAGAGCCCTGTAGTCAATTACAGGCCTGAAGCCCCCTTGGGGTTTCGGGACTAGAAAAATAGGCGAAGAATACGCTGACTTAGAGGGCCTAATAATACCATCCTTCAACATCTGATCGATGATTTCTTTCAGAGCCTTCATTTTAGGTGGAGATAGCCTATACGGTGGAAAACGGACAGGAATCGAATCCGTGACCTCAATTTTGTATTCGATCAGGTCAGTAACGCCAAGAGTATCAGAGAATACCTCGGGAAACGACTGACACAGTTTGCGAATACTATCAGCCTGCTCCTCAGGTAGATGTCTAAGGTCTAACAACATCTCATCCTGGGTAGGCGAAATAGAAGAACATGACACAGAATTACACTTTAATAGTGGAATTTTACAACTAGAAGCAAATTTGAATGTGCACGACCTAGACTGGAGATCGAGCACAAGACCAGTGTGAGAAATAAAGTCAGCTCCCAATATAATGGGGCAAGACAATTGCTTGGCCACAAACAATTTAATTTTCCATGTAAATTTAAAAATACGAATTTTGACCAGTAAGGAACCTAGAATTTCTAATGGAGATGTATTAGCAGAGACACATTTCACAGGAGAAGAGTCATAGACAGGTAGGTTACAAACAGACTTCAATTTCGAGTACCATTCAGCCGAAATAATGGAACAAACACTGCCTGAATCTAATAGAGCTGTTATAGGTTCGTTATTTACCTCAATCTTAAGGAAAGGAACAGGTGCGGGGGTATCCGCCGCAATCTTAAGACACTCTTTGGGGCATTCAAAGGACAGATTAGCAGATTGAACGTTCCCAGAATTTTCGATCTGCTTACCAGGGGCTGAGCCTCGGGAAGATGAATTAGTTGACTCAGCCGAAGCCACTAGTCACTTTTGATTGTTGTTGGAAGTTACCCCAGAAGTTGAGCAGGAGGGGGTGTTATTCGAATTGGGACAATTCTTGGCGATATGTGAGAAAGCCCCACATTTAAAACAGCCTTGTGATGAACCAGCTCCATTATTTGCCCTACTAGACTTGATCAGAGGACACTTATTGCGCAGATGGTCAGGCGCCCCGCACGCATAACATTTACGGGGATTGACTGGTCGGCGAGGTGGAGGCCGAGTGTTACTAAAGGAAGGCGGGGGTTCTTTCGCGACACGCAAAGAATCGGCGTATCTAACTCCTTCCGCCGAGACGGCCAACGCTTCAAGTTCCGAGAAGGTTTGCGGGCACGCCGCGAAACACAAATATGACCTATAGGGAGGTGAAATTCCCTCTACAATAGCCTGCACAATCTGATCTTCAGGAAAATGAAGGGCAAACACCCTAGTATAAAACTTAATGTCCTGTATGAAATCAGCCAAGTTTTCATCCAAGCGCTGTACCCGATAATAGTATTTCTGAATCAGAGATGACCTCGCGCGGGCAGGAATGAAATTTGCAAGCAAGTGTGCGTGAAAATCTTCAATAGATGACTGTTCAGCAATAGCTCTTACTATTTTATCTGAGAGAACACCAATAGCATAAGGATAGATTATTTGTAAAATTTGACAAGGGGAAAGAGAAAACACAAGGGCGTGATCCTGAAATTCAACTAAAAATCTTAAAAATGAAATAACTTCACTGGTGGTGTTGACAGAAAACTTAGAGATACCTCTTAGCAACATTGCCAACGGATGAGGCAAGCTGCTAAACCCGGGTGACATAGTAGGTAGGGGTTTCAGGGGTAAAGAAGTTAATTCAGAACGGATGTTACTCAACGATGCACGGCGTTCAGACTCGTTGTCCAATGGGGCAGAGATAGTTTGAGCAGTGGGGGTTTTCCTATTTACTTCTCCCTTAGGAGACTCTTCCTCGCTACCTACATTCACTATGGTGGGTTGATCAGATTTGGGAGGAATTTCCCCAGTTAACAATTGAGTGACTTTACTAGACAATTCAGAAATAGTTTCAAGGAGCGTATTAGCTTCCTTCCTCTGAACGTCATTCACCTTTAGAGACAACAGATCATTAACTCTATTTGAAAAATGATATAGCCTGCCTTGCACACGCTTAATTTGATTAGGAGACGGATCATTTTCATCAAAAAAACTAACGACCGATGCTAGCCCAGTAATGTTCTCGACGATCGTGGAAAGAGAGTCATCAATTTCTTTCTCTCCCAAATTGGGGATGGAAATGGGCAAATCAAGGGAGTCTCTAAGCTTGTTAGTGTCGATAGCAACCGTGCCTCCAGATTGCACGTTTCTAATAGTTAATTCGTAGATCAACTCCTCTTTGCGCAAGTAGTTAAGGAGGAGAACATCGCGAGGGCCGGGCATGATAACAGAAAAATTTTGAAAAACCTCAATAAAAAATTTCCAGCAACTGAGAAAATGGTTAGAGTTCGGATCAAAACAGAGTTTAGCCGTCAAAAGGGGCTAAATTGAGACCCATTCAACCACGCTCTGCTACCACTTGTTACCGTGTTTTGTGGTAGTTATGCATGAAAGAAGGTGCTGGGTGGTGAAGGGGTCTCAAGCTACTAAAGTGAAATTAATTTTAAAATTTAACAAGGTTATATTTTCTTTTCAAAATTAGGTAACAACAAATAGAACAGGTACTTAGTAGCCGAAACACGATTGACAAATACATTTACATAGGTACCCCATTTGGGGCTTCAAAAAGTCAGAAACATAATTCTTGAGCCATGAGCCCAACCTTACAATGAACACCATACAACAAAGGGGCCGAAAACCCCCCAAACATGCCAGAAACACCGGCTTCCAATTACATCCAAAAGCCTCCTTGAGGCAGAAACACAATTTTCAAAAAGGGCAACTTCCCCTTAAAATACAAGCCTATCATAGGCCACTCCGAACTCCACCTTTAAGCCGTCCTCAAAGGACATATATGCAGGGGCAAAATACCCAATCTACTGAGGTCTGTTAAATGACAAGAAAGTTAATACATGACCTCTAAAATCACAATTTGAGAGGAGGCGGACTTGCACTCCTAATACACTTTGTCTTTAAGACCTATTTTGGCTCTAAGGCCACTGATGCAAGGGCTAATCCCATACTACAGAGGTGACTTAAGAAACTACTAACTTACATTACTGAAGAATAGGTTGCGAAAAATAAGTTCACCTCAAACAATGTGAGTGGGAGCTCGAGAGGGTTAACACTCTCTATCCCAGTATGTCGCTTTACAAGAGAATATAAGAAAAGAGAAGTTACATTTTAGGAAAAGGTTACATAGGGGAACGCTTAGAACCTGCCCCGAAAGTTAAACTGCTGAGCTGGCAAAGAAAAAAATTTATTAATCGGCCATTACCTTATTGTTGACCGCTGCCGAGGAAAGAGGCGCTTCCCGCCTCCTGCTATGTACTTAATACACTGAAAGATGGAACAGAAGTGGCCCGGAGACCCTAAAATCAGCAGTTTAAATACTCTCGCAGAAAGTTCTAGGCGTTAGGGGAAAGAAAACACCCTCCCACAAAGATTTTATTGGGTAGGACCCCGCAACAGATTCAAGTTGGGGAAAGATACACCAGATTGGTCAGAAATTAATTGAAAAAATTCGTGATTGGATACATTCAAAACAAGGGGAAGAAAGGGGTAAATATTGCCAACTTAAACAATGACAGAAAGAAATTTAACAAAGAACAAACTCCTGAAATTAAATTTTCTCCAACAAAATAGTTCTTTGACTCCGCACTAGGGTGCACTATTGTTGATCTTCAGTAGTGTCCTCTAGAAGAGAAAGTTCACACTTCTTAATACAAGCAAGACAAAAGTACGTCGAAAATGACACAGTTCACAAACTCAAAATTTTCCAGGTAGTGACATCTTCTGAGAAATTTGGATATTAAGACCGTAGATAAAGTTCAGACTTCCTCCAGAAGAGGAATTTCAACTGGCGCAACTTTTAAATAAACGGTGTGGAGGTGTACCGCCCGGTACAAAAATAACATAAACTCTATAAATATTCTTAGTCATATCTTAAACTATCGTTACAAATTAAAAGTTGATTGACACTAAATACCCGAAGCACAGTAAACGTACATTCATACACACATTCACTCTACCAGATTCATTCAGCCTGGCGGCACACATCGAGGAGATACTCACGGCAAGACAACTTGAAGGAATTTGAGGATTGTATGGCTCTAATGTTGTGGGGGAGAGAATTCCATATTCTAGTTCCATTTGCAACAAAGGAACGGCTGAATGCTGCTGACCTGCTGAGAGGGATAGCAAGTGTACTGCCAGAGCGTGTGTTATGCTGGTGGAAAGAGGATAGGAAATTGAGTTGTGAAGATAAGTAGTATGGGATATTCTCTTTTAATACTCGAAAGATTAATACTGCCACGTGGAGGTTTCTATATTGTTCAAATTTTAGAAAGGAAAGTTGTCGATAATAAGGGGTAACATGAACATCATAGCGTAAGGAAAAGATAAATCTAATACACGAGTTCATAGCACTTTGTAATCGGTTTAGTTGTTCTCTCGTGGCATCAATTAGTACTACGTCACAGTAGGAAAATATAGGGAGGATAAGAGTATTTATAAGCCTAATTCTCATGCTTAGTGGCAGCATATTTTGATGATATTTTAGTGGGTGAAGGGACGCGTACACTTTTCTACAGATATTTGTAATGTGCTCTCCCCAGTTAAGATTCTCGTTTATAATTACACCAAGATTTCTTACCGAGTTTTCGTACGGAATAATCTTACCAGATAAAGTTAGTGGAGGAATGTTTTTGTTTTTTGCCGCACTGATTTGTTTCGTCTGCCCAACAATAATAGCTTTAGATTTTGATGGATTAATTAAAATACAGTTTTCATGAGCGTATGCACAGATATTATTTAAGTCAGAGTTCATATAACCTATTGCTTGATTGATGTCTGAAATTTTGGAATGGTAATAGATCTGCAGATCGTCAGCATACAAGTGGTATTTACAGTGTCTTAGCAGTGTCGATATATCGTTAATATAGATAACAAAGAGAAGTAGTCCAAATACAGAGCCTTGTGGTACTCCTGAAAATTTCATTACCCATTCGGATGACCTATTCTGAATAATTACGCGTTGTTTTCGTTCCGTAGGATATGAGAGAAAGAATTATAGAGCTGTCTGTCCAAGGTAAAGCGATTTTAATTTAGCAACCAGTACGTCTATATTTACTGTGTCAAAAGCGCTGCTAAAATCAAGAAGTAACGTCACCTGCCTTTCGTCCATAGCGCGTCTCATGTCGTCTGTAACTTTCAGCAGGGCAGTGGCCGTTCTGTGTCCCTTTTTGAAACCCGATTGTAAAGGGTCAAGTAGTTTGTATTTATTTAAATAGTCGGTTAATTGCACGCGTACTATGCGTTCAAGAGGATTGGAGAGAGATGAAAGTATGCAAACAGGTCGATAATCTGTTATAAGTACAGGTGAGGAAGTTTTGGGAACAGGATTTATAATGGCATTTTTCCACATTTTTGGAAAGAGGCCACTTGTGAGGCACGTGTTGTATATATGAGTAATGGCAGGAAGAATAATGTCAATGATGTGTTGTATTATAAGTATGGGTATTTCATCGGGTCCTACAGCAGATGATGTAATTGATAATACCTCGCGTTTCACATCAATCTCTGTGACTTCGCGAAATTCAAAGAATGGGCTATTTGGTGGTGGCTGGTTCAAAAGAGATTTTATAGTCTGTGATATTAATTGTATTTCCGGTTTAATTTTTACTTCAGAAAAATGAGCATTCAATCTCTCCAGAGAGATGTCTGGATTACATGGCTGGGGCAAAGCTTTCCCAATTCCAATGGAACGAAGTTGTTTCCAAGTGTTTGACACATTTAAATTTCCAGCCAGGTGATTGTAAAAAGAAAATTTCTTATTTCGAATTATTACTTTAATTCTATTCCGAAGTGTCCGATACTGTTCAAGCGCTCTGAAAGAGTGTGTGCGTCTGTAGAGCCGGTGTAACGCGTCACGGTGAGACATCATTTGTTTAATGTCATCGGCCAGCCATGGAGAAGGAGGTCGGGAGACTTAGGTCGTACACTTAGGTGCATGTTTATCAAGGAGACCAAGTATAAGTGAACTTAAAGTTTCAACTTTCTTATCGATACCGTTTATATTTTTACGTCATCCCAAGGACTATTCAAGGCGTCAACTCTCAGATGATCTAAGTTTATATGTTTAATGTCCCTGAATGTGATGTATCTGGACTTATACTTCGGTACTTTGAGCGAGTAAGATAAGTATATTAAGTCATGTGTCGATATGCTAGGGGTAGGAATTTGTCCATGTGATACTATTTTCTGTGGGTTGTTAGTGACCATTAAGTCAATTAGTGTATGTGAAGATGAGGTATGATTTGTCGGTTTTAGTGGAAGTATTGTCATATCACACGTCTGGAAAATACTTAAGAGTTGCTTTGTATCTCCAGCCTGTTCCAGTAAATTAGTATTGAAGTCTCCAAATATTAAAATATGTTCATAAGCAGGTGATAGTCTCTGCAGGATGTCTTCAATGTCTGAGAGGTGACCTACCAGTGGTGGCCGATAAACAACTCCTATTAGGGCTTTAACTGTTGTCACAGTTATCTCGGCAAAGATGAACTCAGGTCTCGGGTCAGGACAGTGGGCAGATGTGCATACGATTTTACATTTAATATCATCTCTACAGTACAAGGCTACTCCTCCACCTCTTTTATCTATTCGGTCATGCCTGTAAATATTATAGCCCGTTATGCGTACCATACTACTAGGGATAGTTGCGCGTAACCAACTCTCACTGATACAAGCTACGTGTACATTTCTGTTTTCAAGGAGAGCTGTTAGCTCCTCATGGTGAGCAGGTAGGGATTGAGAATTTAAATGAATGCAGTTCAATGAACGTGCGTTGGCCTGAAATACTTTCGCTAATGAGCCTTGGCAGCGGGGTGTCTCCGTTCTCGGATAGGAGAGGTTAGGAGTAGCGGGACAGCCAGGTCCACAGCTGGTAGTGGTTATAACAGTACTCATCACACAAAGCAGAATACCAAGAAGAATACATGCTTCTTACCTGCGTATTTCCTTTGATATCGCGCCGGCTTTTCATGCACTCAATCACATTCACACTCAATACTAAAACACTATAATACAAACTTAAACTAATCCACATTGTCGTTACTTCACACTGTTTCACCCCCTAGCTGCTTGAATAACATTGTTAAGGTCAGCCCGTGTGGTCACTTGAATTTTCTTCCCATCAGAGCTTAGAATAATGATACATCCATCCTTAGTCCATACAGATTTCTGACCGAAGTGGTCACGCGCGGCGTTTAGTATGTCCTTTCTCGTTGCTGTTAGCGATTCTGTTATCAGCATACCCGATCCCTTCAGCGATTTCTTTGCACGCCAGATACGGTCACGTTCGTGTTATCGCGTGAACTTTATTATGATGGGCCTCTTCCCTCCCGTCACTACCTCAGCTGTTGTTCTCCTTGGTTTCCCAATCCTGTGACAGCGATCTAAATTGTCCAGTGTCAAGTCTATTCCTAGGTGGGATTTCACAACACCGAACACCTTGTCATAGACATCCTCGTTCGGAGCTTCTGCCACCCCGTGGAGTAATAGGCAGTTTCTCCTGCTGTACTGCTCTGCTTCGTCGATTAGGTCGTCCTGTTTGGAGATCTGGTTGTGCATTTGGGTAAGTTCGGACTTCACCTCCTTGAGCTCCTCGGTGACAGCAGCTCTGAAAGACTGGAACTCAAGGGCGAGTGCGTCTAGGGAAACATCGCCGGGGTTGGTAGCACTGCTGTTGGCGGCGCGCGTTGCTTTCTCGAAGCGAGCTTGGATGTCGTTTAGCTTTTCTTCGAATGAAGAAATCCGCTTGTTCAATGACTTTAGAGACATTGTGAATGAATGTACGTAGCCACTGAGTGTTATTTAGTTATGAAACTTGTCATTGTAGTGAAAAAATCATGTTACTTGGTCATTGTTTTAAGCTTGTTTTCTGATTTGTGTCATGATGACTTATTAAACTAATGAAACCTTTAATCATTGCGTTAAATGTAAAACTAGACTTACAATAATGGATAAGAGCACCAATATTTTAAAAACGGATATATCGAGATCACCGCCGTCTCAATCCTATATACTGCCTGCTCTATGCTATGCGTTTAACATGCTTCTCAGCGTGAGTTCTTAGTGTCACGAACCTCCGCTAGGGGCGCGAGCTAACGCACCCAACTTATCTCCGTACCCACGTTATTGTGTTCCAGTGCGTTTGCGTCGAGCATTTATGTGTGTGTCTCTGGTTGTAAAAGGATTAATTGTTGTGTTCCCCCCTGTATATCAAAGCAGGAAATCCACATTCTTCAGGTGTGAGGTTTCCTGTTATCCCCCCAAGTAAAGAATTTTGGGAAAATTGGCTTAACGCTATATCAAGGCAAGGATCAACCAAGGCTAATCAGTGGATTCCATCCGATTATTCTCGTGTTTGTAGCCTGAATTTTAGAGAAGGAGATAAAAGATAAAACCAAAATAAAAATATATTGAAGCCAGAGAGCGTGCCTAGTCGGTCTTCGAATTAACCCCATTACCTTCAAACCAGAAAAATAGCTCCACGAAAACCAGACAGCGACAAGATATTTCTTCGGAAGAAATATTGATGAAACAAGCTCTTCAACCACAGGAAATATATTGGATGACGAGTGCGAAATTCATTTGAACAACGATGTATCAATCCAAGTCAGTATTCCAACGAGTAAGAATGACAGCAGTGATCAAAAAATCAGACATTAGAGGCTCCGATCAAGAATCTGAGACTGCGATAACATGTGATGACTAACCATAATGACGTTAAAAGACTACAGAGACAATTCGAAGACAACCCAGAAATTGATCGTCTGAATAAAGTAAAGGAAGCAGCCAAATATGAAGGAAAAACGACCGTCTTTTAAAATCAAATCCATAATTTTCGCAAGACAAAATCCGGGCAGTCAGAACAAATCACGCGGTAC
The DNA here is from genome assembly GCF_040414725.1 of Anabrus simplex. Classification (NCBI taxonomy): domain Eukaryota; kingdom Metazoa; phylum Arthropoda; class Insecta; order Orthoptera; family Tettigoniidae; genus Anabrus; species Anabrus simplex. The sequence continues at coordinate 1,366,987,659 of NC_090265.1, forward strand.
TATGTGGCGTGGGGAATATCATCCCAAACGGTTACGTATATGGCAGGACTCCTGGTCCAGTGTCAGCTCCGTCACAACGTACTCTGGACAGGTAGCCTAAATGGAAAATGTTCTGTCGGAATTTCTCAATTCGTGAAGGGAAGACTTAGAGCTGATTGTAAAACTCACAGACCAACAGAGAGGAGTGTAACAGTGATCGCCGATTAAATGGCTAATTAGGTACGGCTCCTCTATGACCGAACCAGTGACAAGTTCGTTTGCGTTTTCAATGTTGAAGGTGTATAAGGTACAGATAGTGTAAAATCTCCTGCTCTCGCGAATAAACTGTTGTGTTTTCTTGTAATCCGACTTTGAAAGAAGTTCTCTAGTCCTGCTGCCTACTTCCTCGTTAAAGGCTTAGGAGTTTCCGATCTATCTCTTTTAGTTCAGAAATTATTACTGTAATGCCTTTCGGCAAAACAATTCAGATTGTGTGCATTTCTATTCACCGGCTGATAAAACACTTACAATGGTTGAATGATGATTTCATCGATTACGTTAAAATAATTCGGTTGGAATCAAAACGTAAAACACTGAAGTGTCTGACTAATGAGACGGCGGATGCTGTCTCGCTAACTGTGAAATCTACAGTGGAATGTGTGTCCTATCTGTTACAAAATCTTTTATGTTCTCACTAGATGATTTTCTGGAGACGCAACAGAAGCTCTGTTTAGTTCACTGAGATTTGGTGGTGGATTTAATGACATGACGAACGCACGCACTGCATTATGTGCTATAAAACGTATCCTGAAAACTGGTCGTGAACAAAGGGTCAACGAAATAGTGATAGACTTTTTTTTTGCGTCCACTGCTGGTAAATAATAGAAAGAAAAGGACTGAGAAGGTGCTCCGTTACTCGTGTCGAGAAAATTCTGAAATTTGTATGTACCATGCAGCAGTGGGATGATCTCAATATATCTACTGTAACTGGTAAGATTTTATATATTTTACGTTTCTATATCTTAAGCCAAGCTCAAATGTGAAATGTTAGTTTCTGTATGTGCATTATCTTCTCAATTAGTGACATGTTCAGGATTATTTTTCATTTTACATTGGTGTTACGGAACAACTCTCATTTAACCAACATGTGCTCTGGGTGCGGTAAGTGCTGCCATCTGCAATGTCGCTGTAAACGCAATTCTCGCGGCACAGAGCAGGCAGTATACAGAGATTGAGACGGCGGTGATCGAGATAAATCGATATTTTGAAGACAAATATTTCAATGACATCGATATTTTAACACCAATGTATCGAAAAATCGATGTATCGATATTTTGAAAATTTTTTCCATCACTACCCACGGTGAGCAAGAAATAGAGGCAAACCACAACGCCACGTGGCGATACAAAACATACATGATCCACGAGGCCAACTTCAAATAACACAAAGGAAAGGAAAAATAAAAGGTAGTAACATTACCTTAATCAAGCCATATATGTATGTACAAAAAAGCACGGTAGAAACCTCTGAGTCAAAATGCATTATGTCTTAAAACGTTCAAAATAACGCTTGTAAAAACAAGCGTGTATTAACATTACGTTGCTCACCATAACCCTTCACCAAGATAAAAGTCTTAGAAGAAGAGCCATGGAGAAAACTAGATAGACAAGATCGGGAACAAACGTCATAAAGTCACAGGACGACAAGGGTGACATCTGTGATCTCCTTGGGCTAAGTTTGCGTGTACAATAAAACTCAATTAGTCAGCCATGGTACCGAACTCAACATGTACACATAAGTAACAGAGGGCAATCAGTTCGTCCGTAAAGGGAACCAGATAAAGATAGAGGTGGCCAGGATATGGCACAACACACACATGCAGCCCCCTAGCCATTGGAATTAACCAATTACGGTTAAAATCCCCGACCCGGTCGGGAATCAAACCCGGGCCCTTCTAGACCAAAGGCCAGCACGCTAACCATTTAGCCATGAAGACGGACATAAATAATAATACTCAAAGGTGTTGCATGTTATTACAACTTTGAAGTAATCATTGAAGCAGAGAAATTTGATTTACGAAAGTTGACTCATCTTATTCGTCAGTTATCTTTTATATAACGAGTTCCAGAGTTAATTAGACTTAATATGTAAATCCGCATGATTAAAAAAAATACTGAGTTCTCGGACAGGAGGGAAACAAGTCTTTCCTTCCTCACATCAGACTGCGAGTCATTAAAAACTGATCTCCCTGCAGCTATAACATTCTGTACTACTATCGGTACAAGGCAGCTCCGAGCTTCTAGAGTGTCTTTTATAATACAGTAACTCCAGTCTCCTTGGCCCAATTCCACACCCATTCCTTCTAATTTCGGTGAAGGAGGTATCTCAGGTGGCCTATTACTGCGGTACCTTGCAACGTAAATCCGCTGACATGCCTCCAGCTTTCCTTTCTGCACATCTCCTTTCTTGTCCTCTCTTCTCTGTTCCTTTCCTTCTTACTCCCATTCATTTATCTTCTTTTCATATATCGCCTCTTACCATTTAAAGACATATGGATGTGAAAACTGCTAGTTTTAGGGCTTAATTTCTAGATTCATTTCTAAGAAACTATTTATTGTGTGACTACCAAATGTTGCTCACTTTTTAACATTAACGAGGTAATATAAATGCTTATTAACAACACCTCTCTCCAATACCACATCAACAGGGGTATAAATAGCAACAAATCTCTTCTAGAATTTCACAATTTCTGGTACAGATTTGACTTTATCAAACATAATTATTTTTTGTGCAAGTTAATAACACTAGTATCTAAAATAATAAGGGCATACAAAAATGATTTTGTCCTATTAATTTAGAATTTGTCAAATGTCGCACCAACACAGAGTAGTCTTATGGCGACGATTGGATAGGAAAGGGCTAGGAATGGGAAGGAAACGGCCGTAGCCTTAATTAAAGTACCGCCCCAGCGTTTACCTGATGGGAAAATGGGAAATCACGGAAAAATATATTCAGGGCTGCCGACAGTGGGGTTCGAACCCACTATCCCGGATGCAAGCTCACTTTTTCCTATTATAAGGGGTTCTCGAAAAGGAAATACAGTATTATTTCCCTAAAAGGATTGAAGGTCGTTAGTGCTATAGGACTACTAATATTTTGGAGAAAAGTATTTTTCTCCCAGACTAGATTGTATATTGAGTTTCGTTGTTCGAAATCGTATGATTCCTTAGTAATTACCTATTAACTATTTAAAAAAATCGCTTTGGAAATGAAATTTTAGCTGACAGCTGAGGGGGAGTGGCTGTAATGCCACCATTATATATATATATATTGAACATTTTCAGGTCCATATTGAGGGATACCTACCTTTCTTACCTATCAGCAAAGTTCATGAGATATGTCTCTTGGGTCGTATCGGGTTCTACGTCACTTGCTGAGGTAAAGGTAGGGTTCAGTAATTCTAATCTATCTACTGGAATGAAAGGTCTGTTTAAAAGATTCCTATTTATTCAGGAAAATTCTGAAGCATTCTGATATATCAATGGTATCATAGAAGTCAATTGGGTCCACTGGACACCACAATCATTTTTACATAAACGTCAGAACACTGGTGTGAAACTTTAACGTAACCGCCTGACGGGCATTCATACTAGAAACCATTGTCTCAATTATTAATTATTTAAGAAAGGAAAGTCTGGAAATCCTTAAATTTGGCTTCCATATGAGACCACATGTACCATCGTAGTGATTCGTTATGGTCCAGCCCTCGTAACACGAACTCTGGACTCTGGGTATAATTAAGGCCGTCCAATCGGTGTGTGCCACACAGTGGTTCTACGGCATGGACCCTTAATTGAATCGATGTGACCTGCGTCTATGTCATGGACCGACATCTAATCTTCTAAGTTACTTTAAAGTCATTGTGGATGATGACCGCAAGGAAATAATGCTACAATGGCATATGGCCCTAATCTAAGTCACTGAGGTTGATGACCCCCTGACCATCCAAGTTTCTAGGCTGAAGGCTAAACACAATTAAGTTACATCGGTTGATGACCAAAGTTTCCACTTTACTATCCCCAGCATATTCACTGCTCAATCAATCAAAGTTCAATAATTACAACAATAACAATGCTCACAAACTTTGTGGCAGTAAAATCCATTTCCTTTAATCGTTACTTTATTATTTAATATTCCCCCAGAAAAACAAACTAAAATTTCCAGAATGCATCTCCAAGTTATTCGCTTGATTAAAGTTATTTCAAAATGCGGTTTCACTGAATTTAATAATTAAATAAATTTAAATGATTTAACGAAATGTTAAAGATCAGTAAATTTTATCTCCGCGGACTCTGGTTTCTTCACAAATTCCTACGCAGCTGTGATATAAATTCAATATTGCGATGTTTATCTGGCTGGAAAAGAATTGTTACATAATTCATGTCCAGTTATATATCTTGTCTCGTGATCTCACACTTTTAAAATCTAATCTAGTCCTAACCATTATTAAAACTTGGATATCCTATGAATCTACGTACAAACCAAACAATTCGCCATATAATTACGATGTCATATCTCGTCATACCATTATGAATTTTGCACACCCCTCACAGACAAACCGATCATCACAACTATCGCTCTATATTTTGGACAACCCTGAATTTGGTTACTCTGTTCCTTATACTCAAAGTTCGTGATTTCAAATGTTCATTACGTCCCCAATTACAGTATTTCACAATACTCAGATCTCAACTAAATCCAGCATTTTAACGTTTTCCCTGGCCGAGAATACAGTACAATCTCAATTCCACGCCTGTCCCGTTATTACAGTTGAGGCCACTCACCCCCCCAAGTTCGCTTAGCAGTTACATGAAACACCCGGTTCGTTCTACCTGACTGACTTCTCAAAATGCTCCCTTTAAACTCTGCCGACATAATTAAACAAATACGATATTCTAACCAACAAAATGCACAGATTATGCTTCAAGATGCCCACACTAATTATACGCGTCGCCAATTAATACCGCTATGGATTTCTATGAATTTCTTTCCATTATCAACATTATAAAATATTCCTCGGGCTATCATGTCCCGGCTTCAATGACAGGACTCTAACCTGATTCGCACATCTCATCTCAACTCATATAAAACATTCCTCGGGCCTCCAGGTCCCGGCTTCAATGACAGGTCCAACCTGATTCACAAATCACATATCAACAAAACTAACCTCTGTTTCCCAGCTCCACAATTATCATCGACAAAGAGCTGGAATAAAATCCTTACTAGAAATCTCGACGTCTAATATGGCACAATGCATTACTCATGAATAACTTCGCATAATGAGATCGTATTTAATAACTTGATTTTTATGAACAAAATGACTGAAACATTCTACTAGATCTTTTTATTGTCAGTCAGACACAGTTTAAAATGAGCCTAGAAAAACGTTTCTCTCCGTGACCAAATTCATCACCCTAGGTTCTCACCCGACAGCGCGCTTCCACTCGTTTTAAAATGAGTAACCATGGATTATTATTATTAACGTCAAATTGCAGACACAAAAATTTTACGTCGACTGAACATCTTAATTTGACATCACAAAATATAGGCAGTACACTTCACACGGATGACGATCTACATTGGACGTGATATCACCTTTTACAACATTATACGACACTCGCAAGACTTCAAAATTTATCCAAGTGGAAAATAAAACAAATGACTCTTTTAGTCGTGTTCTCACATTTACAAAACTTAGTAGGGGTGACCACTGCGTCGTATATCCCCATTCAAATACACCTTTTGAGATCATGAGACAAGATATAAGAGGTAGTAAGATGGAAAGTCACCTACCTCATGTAGTCATAGGGCTCACCTGCGACCCTGGCATTTTATTTAACCATTTTTACATTCATGACTTTACAAACCATTATGTTTCTTCAGGTTTCCTGGAATAAAGCATTAAAAAAAAATACCCTTCACTTGTTTGCTGAGTGCACACGATGGATTATAATTATTTCCGCACACGAATTACTTAATCACATTAGAATTTATTCAGTACTTTGACCGTCCTATCTGGTACAATTATTTCACACAAGAAAACTACCTCCTCATGGAGTCAAGACCTAGCCGCAATGGCTAAAATCTGCAGTTGAACTCAGTCTACTTTCGTTGTTTGATTTCGCAGAGCAGCTCAACAATTTTTCGTCCGCTTTGTATCACAAATGCCGGAGAAGGAGACTTCGTCATGGCGTCCCTTCATATTTATAGCAGTTACCCCCTCTCTTCGGATATCTCCCTTTGCCGCCAAGAAAATTTCTATAAATTTTCTGACTTACCTAAACTGTAATTTCAAGAGTTTTGAAAGTGACTACATGCTTGCTACATTTCTGGCGGTAGTGTTCATGGACATTTAAAATTTTTACGGGTTCGATTTGCGAGATGATTGACCTCCTTTGATAGGCACTATATTTTTTTTACTTGGCTTGGATCACGCCATGTACACCCGCTTTGAAATAGTTCACAAAAATGACTTGAGATTCTTCCGCCGTTGACACGTCTGGCTGACGTCACGTACCCCAGAGCGTGGGACCGAAGGTAATCACCCCCTCGTCACGTGTCAAACCCATGCTATCAAGAATCCAACTTTTAAATGATTGTCGACTAATGCATAATGTTCTTAGGGCACAAAGGTCATGGGTTCAATATATATAAAACCATTTCAAACAATTTTGTGTTGCAGAAACATACACATACAGTATTATGCATGTTTTTTTTATTCAGAAAAGGTTACTTTATTGAAAAAAGTGATAAAACGTAGATGTGCTTAACTTACAACCTCATGTGTAGCACAGTTGATTGGGCACTCACACATTCTTTGCTAAATGTTTCAGAATCCGAGCCTAACCCTGTCGTTTTATATTTCAAAGCGTTTAAAGGATATTATTATTATTATTATTATTATTATTATTATTATTATTATTATTATTATTATTATTATTATTATTATTGTTCAGGGGGCGATGGGAGCCTAGTACTGTAGCTGTACATTTGAGTGCACGAAATCCTGCCGATGTGAGAAATAGTGGTTTATGTTCGTAATAGAAAATTACAATGATTCTGCCATGCCCAGTATCAACACATCTGTTTTACAGTCTGTCTCACCATGTTTGAGACTCAGAGTATGCAATCTGCGCGAGGTTTGGTTTTCGGAACGCACTTCCTGCATGAACATCTGCACAAAAATTAACGTTCCTCAACTTGCACAGTTTGGAAGAAAGTCTAACAACGTTTTTGTTCATTATTAACAATGTAATTTGAGTATTCCTTATTTTTCCCACATGTATGTACAGATACATTACATCTCCCAGACATACGGGTAAGGAGGCAAGTCATTTGACGGAAGAGTTTGCGGGAAACGACGATCCGTTTCGCAAACATAGTTCTTTGAACCCAGTAGCTCAGAGTTTGCTAATCCGAAGCACATGTGTCCGGTTTACTAGTTTTCTGTCCGAATCGTTGGCTGAATTATCAGCTTACTGACCTTCGGTTCAGAGGATCCCGGGTTCAATTCCCGGCCGGGTCGGGGATTTTAACCTCCATTCGTTAATTCAATTGGCTCGGGGGCTGGGTGTTTGTGCTGTCCCCAACATCCCTGCAACTCACACACCACACATAACACTATTCTCCACCACAATAACACGCACTTATCTACACACGGCAGATGCTTCCCATCATCATAGGAGGGTCTGCCTTACAAGGGCTGCACTCGGATAGAAATTGCCACACGAAATTAAATTAAACTAGTTTGCTTGTTCCAAGTTTATTACGAATAAAAGTAATACAAAACGTTTATTATTTATATGTTTTAATTATTTGGAAATGCAAACGTTCATGCAGCATGAGTGTGTGTGTGTGTGTGTGTGTGTGTGTGTGTGTGTGTGTGTGTGTGTGAGAGAGAGAGAGAGAGAGAGAGAGAAAATGCCGTAATTGTAAACCATTTGTGACCCATGCCAGGCTGTGACTAAATATAAAAAAAGGAAAGCCACTAACGAGTGGCGAGTAGAAAAGTGTTTTCCAAATTTCGTGAAGAAAATCGGAGAAGTACTCTGGGTGAAGTAACACATAAAGTGGCCGCTATAACAGGCATTTCTAAGGCGAGCATTTACCTTACTAGGAAATAATTTAAGGTTGACAGGTTACTCCTAAGAAAACACACAAAGGGGGGGGGGGAAACTAAGTTTAAAATACTACAGTTTTACGAAAAACGTTACCCGTAAAAAGTTTCACGACTTCTTTTTAAGAAATTAAATACCAGCTCTTAATAAAATAAATTAATAAAAACGTTTCGTCAGCTGTTTTGCCTAATTTCTGGCAGAACTTGATGTTTGCCCGTTGCTCAAACTGTGACATGTCAAGGTCCGACTGGCGCATTCATATCACCGTCACAACGACCGTACGTCTGCTTTCAGTGCATGCACAACTGTCTTTTTGCAGGGACGAGAGACTAACTGTCTAACTGACATGGTACCGTACCACGGCGCTACCTATTCGCTATAGTGCACCTCAGTGCCATCATGCGGTCAGTCTCAGAACTTAATGACTGTACTACGTAACATGATATAACTAACTTCAACGACCTGCCACTGCTACGATCAACCTTGTGCGTATTAATGAGGGGAGGGAATACCACTTTTCACGCCTAAGGAGTACTGTTCACCGAACAAATTGACCGTGCGGTTTGGGTCGCGCAGCTGTGAGCATGCATTCGCGAGATAGTGGGTTCGAACCCCATATGCAGAATAAAAGACTTGTACGAAAAGAGAAACTTTCGGAAAAGATGAATAAAGCTTCAGAGAATAATAACGTGCGAATTTTGAGAAATCTGTTGAAAGACATAAATGTTCCCCAAATCCCGCAACTCAGTCGGATGCTGTAATACTTTTTTTAAACTAGATTTTATCATCTAAAACCTCTGTCTTAATGTAAATAATAAAATTGCAATATATCTCGTTATTATCACTATAGTGTCTCATGAAATATTTTAATTAATCTATTTCTGTGACGTCACCGTGTGTTAGTTCTTTGCACAGATGATACCCTCCCTTTAACTGACATCAAGCCGCATTCCTACAACATTTCACCAGACTGGGAGATGATGTTGAAGTTTAGTATTTCTGCAACCCATTTTTTCTTCATTGGCATCTTTACAGTTAACACTCATTTCTTCCTTTTTTCTTCTTGCTTTCATTCTTTCTCTCTTTCTATTTTCATTTTTCTTTCTTTCTTTCTTTCTTCCTTTCTTTCTTTTGCCGTATCCTATCTCTTGTGATTATTCCCTAAAACACTCACAAAGGTTGTTTTCACTTCGATCTGGTTTCCACCAGTGGTATAGGGGTAGGAGGACCTGGGTTCCATTCCCCGCATGTCCAATGATATTATTTCTGCATTGAGGGATCGAACGGGTTTAACTCAGCCTCGTGTGACCAACGGAGGATCTATTTGATACGAAAGACAGCGGACTTAATTACGAAAACCAAACAATCTGGCTGAGGATATCGTGATACTTCAGTATCGGCAGGCTTTCTGGCTGGCCAAGAGAATTAATAATGGTCTATATGTACCATGATTTTTCTGAACACTGACTAACAATAGAGTGAGTGGGTGTAATAGCTGATTGATATTGTTACTGTTCTTCTACCAAGGTGGTGGTGGTTCGGATCCCGGTCAATACGTGTTGGATTGTCGAAATGAAAAGTCATGTCACGGTGGTTTATATTCCACCTCAAATGGAAGATCCCGTGGTATTGATCACGTTATCAACAGCCACATAAATCTGCAACCTTGTGTGTTTTAATAGCAGGATATCCGACAAATCACATTCAGAAGAAAATTCTATTAATTGCAGGGACAATCCATTCCATAAAATGATTATGTTCGGGACGGCTATCTAAACTTGTGGACGTCTATGATGAACTTATATATAAATATCATACTCCTTGATATTCCTTTTTTGGGTACACCAAATTCAACACAAGAAACGGTATCCCCATAATTCTGCCAACTAGTGTGATCTGCAATACGTATTTAAATTTGACTGGTAAAATATTAGGGATGTTTGGTTGAACATATGACCTATGACCTGATATTAAAACGGAGATAAATAATTAGTGCCAGAGGAAGTCCCCATACGAAGAAACATAAAATTGCTGATTAATGTTTTTTTTTCTGTAAATCGAGCAGACTGCAGTGCGAGGAAGGGGAGCGGTGAAATATGCAAATGTTGTATAATAAAACTAGGAGACCACAGGTAACGAGACAACACAGTAATGCTAGGCCAAGCACGTCGTTCGTTCTTGATGAGGCAGTCAAACATTACCTGAATTATGCTATATACATAATAATGAGAACGTACACGTTGTAGAGTCATAAATACTAGCGAAATAAACTGAACCATGAATTTCCATAACAACTTAAGTATTTTATTCATGATTTGCTTGAGAATAGGAAACCCTATGGTTATCCAAAATATTTTAGGATACGTTCAGTAACCCGGAATAGATTATTATTGTAATTATGAAAATTATTCTTTTCCTATGTTTTGATTGATTGTTTTTTTTTCAAAATGATTTGTTTCCAGATTTTTAAAAATGACCTTTTTACGGTGGATTCCGGTGAGAAGATAAGGGAAAGAGTTTCGTAGGAAATTACACGACGTATTAGATATGTAGGAGAACATACTCCTCATAAATCAGTGATTGGCACGTTTTATACCCAAAGACCTTCTGAGTAGTGATAGGATATTCGATTCATTTTACTTATTCGATTCATTTGATTCCGTTCACGTTACTGAACCAATCCGATTCATGGCATATTAGAGTCACAGTTCCTGTATATCTGAGTAGTGTGTACTGATGGACAGCAACAACAGCATTCAATGATCGCTGCTGCGTGCTGGTCTTCATCCTATGAACCCCTTTCCTGTGCGTCATCCAGCTTTCAGATTCATGTTTCTCCTGCAGCCACCCCTTCGTGTCAAGTTTTGATGTTCCAAAGCCTTTTCCCCACAGTTACATCTCCATTAAATAAGTGTATAGAATTAGATGACATATCTGTACACTTAATCATCGATGATCTACATTTAGGATTGTCGGCCAGGTGGCAGATTCCCTGTCATTACTTCGCCTAGCTTTTTTAAATAATGTCAAAGAACTTGGAAAATCACTGTATTCACGGTTTTCTGATTCAACATACACTGACTGACAGAGCAAATGCAACACCAAGAAGGAGTGGTCAGAACTTTATGCCAATTGCAGGGTAGACTGACGTCACTGAGGTATGCTCATGATGTGAAATGCGCCGCTGTGCTGCGCACGTAGCGAACGATAAATGGGACACGGCGTTGGCGAATGGCCCACTTCGTACTGTGATTTCTCAGCCGACAGTCATTGTAGAACGTGTTGTCGTGTGCCACAGGACACGTGTATAGCTAAGAATGCCAGGCCGCCGTCAACGGAGGCATTTCCAGCAGACAGACGACTTTACGAGGGGTATGGTGATCGGGCTGAGAAGGGCAGGTTGGTCGCTTCGTCAAATCGCAGCCGATACCCATAGGGATGTGTCCACGGTGCAGCGCCTGTGGCGAAGATGGTTGGCGCAGGGACATGTGGCACGTGAGAGGGGTCCAGGCGCAGCCCGAGTGACGTCAGCACGCGAGGATCGGCGCATTCGCCGCCAAGCGGTGGCAGCCCCGCACGCCACGTCAACCGCCATTCTTCAGCATGTGCAAGACACCCTGGCTGTTCCAATATCGACCAGAACAATTTCCCGTCGATTGGTTGAAGGAGGCCTGCACTCCCGGCGTCCGCTCAGAAGACTACCATTGACTCCACAGCATAGACGTGCACGCCTGGCATGGTGCTGGGCTAGAGCGACTTGGATGAGGGAATGGCGGAACGTCGTGTTCTCCGATGAGTCACGCTTCTGTTCTGTCAGTGATAGTCACCGCAGACGCGTGTGGCGTCGGCGTGAAGAAAGGTCAAATCCGGCCGTAACTGTGGAGCGCCCTACCGCTAGACGCCGTTTGCAAACTCTGCCCCAGCCTCGTACGGACGACCAACTGTGGCAAATGGTTGACAGAGAATGGAGAACCATCCCTCAGGACACCATCCCCACTCTTATTGACTCTGTACCTCGACGTGTTTCTGCGTGCATCTTCGCTCGCGGTGGTCCTACATCCTACTGAGTCGATGCCGTGCGCATTGTGTAACCTGCATATCGGTTTGAAATAAACATCAATTATTCGTCCGTGCCGTCTCTGTTTTTTCCCCAACTTTCATCCCTTTCGAACCACTCCTCCTTGGTGTTGCATTGTCACTGTCAGTCAGTGTATTTTTAGTTAAGTTATTGTGTTACTCGTCTCACTTACTGTCTACGTACATCGGTGATCTCATGATTCCATTATTGAAGTCTTGCACAATGATGCGACATACGAACTGAGAGAATATTGAGCAGTTCTTCCCAATATAATTTTGAGTGTCATGAACATCACTCATAGTCTTAGGGTAAGCTACAGAGCCGAGTTGAGTTTTCGAATATCAGCTAAGTTATAATACTAAAATTTTATAAACTAATAAATAGAATAGCCTAATAGCCTACCTACTTACTAACTTCTGTACTTTAGAACTAGATTTTTATTACCTTTTAAACATTGCAAATAAATCGAACTACACTTCCCTGTAAGAAGAGCAAGGTGAGTGCAAGTGGGAATTATTTTCAAATGAGCTGAGAGCGACAGTCCGTTATAGCGTACGATTCTTTCTGCATGTGTCACCCGCATTGGAAGTTCGGCTCTCCACCAATGCCCAGTGTTCCGATAATGAACCGCCACTGAACAATGTTCGATAATGAACCGCGTGTGTGTGCTGCGTCTCACTGTTCCGTCGGTGCATCACTCAGCACTATCCCATAACGAACCGTGTGTGTGTGTGTGTGTGTGTGTGTGTGTGTGTGTTGTGTCTCACTGATTCACGAGTACGCCACTCAGCACTGACCGATAATGAAACATGTGTGTGTTGTGCCTCACTGAGCCGTGAGGACGCCACTCAGCACTGACCGATAATAAAACATGTGTGTGTTGTGTCTCACTGAGCCGTGAGGACGCCACTCAGCACTGACCGATAATGAAACGTGTGTGTTGTGTCTCACTGATCCACGAGTACGACACTCAGCACTGACCGATAATGAACCATGTGTGTGTTGTGTCTCACTGAGCCGTGAGGACGACACTCAGCACTGACCGATAATGAAACGTGTGTGTTGTGTCTCACTGATCCACGAGTACACCACTCAGCACTGACCGATAATGAACCGTGTGTGTTGTGTCTCACTGATCCACGAGTACACCACTCAGCACTGACCGATAATGAACCATGTGTGTGTTGTGTCTCACTGATCCACGAGTACGCCACTCAGCACTGACCGATAATGAACCATGTGTGTGTTGTGTCTCACTGATCCACGAGTACACCACTCAGCACTGACCGATAATGAACCATGTGTGTGTTGTGTCTCACTGAGCCGTGAGGACGCCACTCAGCACTGACCGATAATAAAACATGTGTGTGTTGTGTCTCACTGAGCCGTGAGGACGCCACTCAGCACTGACCGATAATGAACCATGTGTGTGTTGTGTCTCACTGAGCCGTGAGGACGACACTCAGCACTGACCGATAATGAAACGTGTGTGTTGTGTCTCACTGATCCACGAGTACACCACTCAGCACTGACCGATAATGAAACGTGTGTGTTGTGTCTCACTGATCCACGAGTACACCACTCAGCACTGACCGATAATGAAACGTGTGTGTTGTGTCTCACTGATCCACGAGTACACCACTCAGCACTGACCGATAATGAAACGTGTGTGTTGTGTCTCACTGAGCCGTGAGGACGCCACTCAGCACTGACCGATAATGAAACATGTGTGTGTTGTGTCTCACTGATCCACGAGTACACCACTCAGCACTGACCGATAATGAAACGTGTGTGTTGTGTCTCACTGAGCCGTGAGGACGCCACTCAGCACTGACCGATAATGAACCGTGTGTGTTGTGTCTCACTGATCCACGAGTACACCACTCAGCACTGACCGATAATGAACCATGTGTGTGTTGTGTCTCACTGATCCACGAGTACACCACTCAGCACTGACCGATAATGAACCGTGTGTGTTGTGTCTCACTGATCCACGAGTACACCACTCAGCACTGACCGATAATGAACCGTGTGTGTGTTGTGTCTCACTGAGCCGTGAGGACGACACTCAGCACTGACCAATAATGAACCGTGTGTGTGTTGTGTCTCACTGAGCCGTGAGGACGACACTCAGCACTGACCGATAATGAACCGTGTGTGTTGTGTCTCACTGAGCCTTGAGGACGACACTCAGCACTGACCAATAATGAACCGTGTGTGTTGTGTCTCACTGAGCCGTGAGGACGACACTCAGCACTGACCGATAAAGAAACGTGTGTGTGTTGTGTCTCACTGAGCCGTGAGGACGACACTCAGCACTGACCGATAATGAACCATGTGTGTGTTGTGTCTCACTGAGCCGTGAGGACGACACTCAGCACTGACCAATAATGAACCGTGTGTGTGTTGTGTCTCACTGAGCCGTGAGGACGACACTCAGCACTGACCGATAATGAACCGTGTGTGTTGTGTCTCACTGATCCACGAGTACACCACTCAGCACTGACCGATAATGAACCGTGTGTGTTGTGTCTCACTGAGCCGTGAGGACACCACTCAGCACTGACCGATAATGAAACGTGTGTGTTGTGTCTCACTGATCCACGAGTACACCACTCAGCACTGACCGATAATGAACCGTGTGTGTTGTGTCTCACTGATCCACGAGTACACCACTCAGCACTGACCGATAATGAACCATGTGTGTGTTGTGTCTCACTGATCCACGAGTACGCCACTCAGCACTGACCGATAATGAAACGTGTGTGTGTTGTGTCTCACTGAGCCGTGAGGACGACACTCAGCACTGACCGATAATGAACCGTGTGTGTGTTGTGTCTCACTGATCCAGAGTACGCCACTCAGCACTGACCGATACTGAACCGTGTGTGTTGTGTCTCACTGAGCCGTGAGGACGACACTCAGCACTGACCGATAATGAACCGTGTGTGTTATGTCTCACTGAGCCGTGAGGACGACACTCAGCACTGACCGATAATGAACCATGTGTGTGTTGTGTCTCACTGAGCCGTGAGGACGACACTCAGCACTGACCGATAATGAACCGTGTGTGTTGTGTCTCACTGATCCACGAGTACACCACTCAGCACTGACCGATAATGAACCATGTGTGTTGTGTCTCACTGATCCACGAGTACACCACTCAGCACTGACCGATAATGAAACGTGTGTGTGTTGTGTCTCACTGAGCCGTGAGGACGACACTCAGCACTGACCGATAATGAACCGTGTGTGTGTTGTGTCTCACTGATCCACGAGTACACCACTCAGCACTGACCGATAATGAACCGTGTGTGTGTTGTGTCTCACTGAGCCGTGAGGACACCACTCAGCACTGACCGATAATGAACCATGTGTGTGTTGTGTCTCACTGAGCCGTGAGGACGACACTCAGCACTGACCGATAATGAACCGTGTGTGTGTTGTGTCTCACTGAGCCGTGAGGACGACACTCAGCACTGACCGATAATGAAACATGTGTGTGTTGTGTCTCACTGATCCACGAGTACACCACTCAGCACTGACCGATAATGAACCGTGTGTGTTGTGTCTCACTGATCCACGAGTACACCACTCAGCACTGACCGATAATGAACCGTGTGTGTTGTGTCTCACTGAGCCGTGAGGACACCACTCAGCACTGACTGATAATGAACTGTGTGTGTATTGTGTCTCACTGAGCCGTGAGGACACCACTCAGCACTGACCGATAATGAAACATGTGTGTGTTGTGTCTCACTGATCCGTGAGGACACCACTCAGCACTGACCGATAATGAACCGTGTGTGTGTTGTGTCTCACTGAGCCGTGAGGACACCACTCAGCACTGACCGATAATGAACCGTGTGTGTGTTGTGTCTCACTGATCCAGAGTACACCACTCAGCACTGACCGATAATGAACCGTGTGTGTTGTGTCTCACTGAGCCGTGAGGACGACACTCAGCACTGACCGATAATGAACCGTGTGTGTTGTGTCTCACTGAGCCGTGAGGACGACACTCAGCACTGACCGATAATGAACCGTGTGTGTTGTGTCTCACTGAGCCGTGAGGACGACACTCAGCACTGACCGATAATGAACCGTGTGTGTGTTGTGTCTCACTGATCCAGAGTACACCACTCAGCACTGACCGATAATGAACCGTGTGTGTTGTGTCTCACTGATCCAGAGTACGCCACTCAGCACTGACCGATAATGAACCGTGTGTGTTGTGTCTCACTGAGCCGTGAGGACGACACTCAGCACTGACCGATAATGAACCGTGTGTGTTGTGTCTCACTGATCCACGAGTACACCACTCAGCACTGACCGATAATGAACCATGTGTGTGTTGTGTCTCACTGATCCACGAGTACACCACTCAGCACTGACCGATAATGAACCGTGTGTGTTGTGTCTCACTGATCCACGAGTACACCACTCAGCACTGACCGATAATGAAACGTGTGTGTTGTGTCTCACTGAGCCGTGAGGACGACACTCAGCACTGACCGATAATGAACCGTGTGTGTTGTGTCTCACTGAGCCGTGAGGACGACACTCAGCACTGACCGATAATGAACCGTGTGTGTGTTGTGTCTCACTGATCCAGAGTACACCACTCAGCACTGACCGATAATGAACCGTGTGTGTTGTGTCTCACTGAGCCGTGAGGACGACACTCAGCACTGACCGATAATGAACCATGTGTGTGTTGTGTCTCACTGATCCAGAGTACACCACTCAGCACTGACCGATAATGAACCGTGTGTGTGTTGTGTCTCACTGAGCCGTGAGGACACCACTCAGCACTGACCGATAATGAACCGTGTGTGTGTTGTGTCTCACTGAGCCGTGAGGACGACACTCAGCACTGACCGATAATGAACCGTGTGTGTGTTGTGTCTCACTGAGCCGTGAGGACGACACTCAGCACTGACCGATAATGAAACATGTGTGTGTTGTGTCTCACTGAGCCGTGAGGACGACACTCAGCACTGACCGATAATGAAACATGTGTGTGTTGTGTCTCACTGAGCCGTGAGGACGACACTCAGCACTGTCCGGTAATGAACCGTGTGTGTATTGTGTCTCACTTCGTGAGTGCGCTACTCTGCACTATGTGCTGCGAGTCAGCTGAGCCGTGAGGTCACTGTGGCTGCGATTCAGTTCACTCGGATAGTTGAATGAATCGATACACTGCTTCGAATCATACACTCAGTAGCCAACACTACTTCCGAGTAGTCACACTTTCTGCTCTGCAATCTCTGTGTACTGAGAGTGCGCTGTGGAGTGTGAGAGTAAGAGCCGATAAGCTTCAGCTGAACAGTGGCACTTCCTTATGCTCTCTATTCTTCTTAGATAGTATGATAGCAGTATAAATTATTCTCAACTCACAAGGAATTTTAAATCACAGTGTGATGGCGTGACATTAAACCACTAGCAAAAAAGTGATATTCAGCTTATTTTACTGCCTGAGTTGGCCGTGCGGTAAGGGGCGCGCACCTGAGCTTGCATCCGGGAGATAGTAGGCTCGAACCCCATTGTCGGTTTCCAATTTTCACTCCAGTCAAATCCTGGGGCTGAACCTTAATTAAGGCCACGGCAGCTTCCTTCCACTACGAAGCCTTTCCTATCCCATCGACGCGGTGCGACATAAAGCAATTTCTAAAATTATTTAACATATTTTACTCTCCATTTAGAATGGGGCGCAGTCAAAATGTTTAGTACCAACGGAATTCAAGCCAGTTCTTGACGGTAACAGACGGGCACTCTTGCCATTACTATGCTGAAACATTTACGGTGAAAAAGATTATAACATACCATCCGACGTGCCCGTGCTTCGTTGCGAAATTCTACATTGTATACAAAATTGAATGTGAAGTAGTCTACACGTTGTAAGATTTAATCAAATTACATGGCTCTTTGCCTTACCCGAGAAACACCACGGGTAGGTCGCTACACGACGTTCCCCACATATAGCCCGGGTTGGAGAATTTTAATTATATTGGCAGACTCTCGTGCCTACTGCCAGTCGCAATCGAGTTGGGGAGTTTTCATTGTCAGACCCCTTGCCTGATGTCGGTCAGACTCGATGATGATGTTATTGGTTTTTAAGTCCCACTAACTACTTTTACAGTTTACGGAGATTAAGTCCGGCAGGAGTTCTTTACCAACACGTGGCTGACGTATTCGAGCACCTTCAAATACCACCGGGCTAAGCCAGTTTCGAACCTGCCAAAGAGTCAGAAGGCCAGTGCTTTACCGTCCGAGCTACTCAGGCCAGCCTGTCAGAATAGAGTTGAGGTGTATTAATTTTCTAAAAAAATGCAGGACCTGGTGAGTTGGCTGTGCGGTTAGGGGCGCGCAGCTGTGAGCTCGCATCCGGGAGATAGTGGGTTCGAACCCCACTGTTGGCAGCCCTGAGGATGGTTTTCCATGGTTTCCCATTTTCACACCTGGCAAATGCTGGGGCTGTACCTTAGTTAAGGCCACGGCCGCTTCCTTCCCATCCCCAGGCCTTTCCTCCCCATCATCGCCATATGACCTATCTGTGTCGGTGCGACGTAAAGCAACTGGTTAAAAAATGCAGACCCTCTTGCCTACTGCCGGTCACAAAATAATGACAAAAGGACTAAGGAAAAAAGCATGCACCGAAACACAGAAAAACATTTTTTCTCAAAAAAATTTTATCACAGGAAGAACATTCAAAGAAACTTTTTCCTGGGAAATCCAATTTCAGGTACACCAAGTGCGCTTCATTGTTGAGTAGGACTAATCGTTTAGACAGCGTATTTAATTTTAAGGGTCCCAAGCGTACGTTTCCTTGTGACTTGCTTCATATTTTCTTTCACTACACAGCCCACCTACATGATAGCGTTAAAATAAGTAGCCTGCATGTTAAACAAAGTTATCGGCTATCTACAGTACATCTATCTACTGTATACTTCTATACTAATATTGAACTATATCATAATAAGCTTCAATTTATTTATTATAACAAAGTGGCATAATTTAATTCAAGAGCTCAATGTAGTCGCGGGGAATGAAGGGAGGAACCCTGGATGGCCGTGCCATAGGCTGTGAGAACATCGTAGCACTCTGGTATGAACGAATTCCTCTAGTTGGACTTGATTCGCAAGCTGCGATTTCAATCATGTAGTCCCCAACAGCGGCATACCCAAGCGCACTGTAAACTCTGGATGGGCGTGAAATTTAAGCGAGGGGATGTACAGAACATTTGTCACAGGTTGACTAACTTCTGTCTCCCAGGGCTAGAATCACCTGAATGTTAATTAATAAATCCGCCATTAAGCTAAATTCCTCAGATCTGACACCACACATAATTAAGTTAGAATTATACAGCAGCAGGAGCTAATAAAACTATTTGCGGGTGCTAAACTGAGAGATATGCGTATTAACGGGAGCAGCCGTTTATATCAAGCGAGATCTTTCAAAGGAAGAGGGTCCATTTGCTGGTGGTTTCCCTTGGAGCTGGCTACCTCGAGAGACTATAAAAACTGAGCCGCGAAAGGAAGGGACTCCTTCTGCTTTTGAATACCAAGTGGGACGTGTCGTGATTCGCGAGCTGACAAGACACTTTTTGTGAAATCTTGTTTGACTTGAAGTAGAATCGCTGTGATTTAGATCACGGGAGCTAGTGATGGTCAAAAGATATAAGCATTATCTAACGCGTACGCGCACTGTGTTATTAATGTGTGCGAGTTGTTTAAAATATAACCGCTGACAAGGAAAGATTGCAACTGGGCCAGTTGCCTTAATTTAGTGCCATGCAGATCTAACTCATATCTGTGTGGAGGCTATTGTCAACAGTGTCTGTTGATTTTAGATGGGGTTTTATGAAAAGATTCTTCGTAAAAACCTTACGGGCTGCATGTCATCAGCGACGTAATATTAAAGAGGATCACACTAGATACAGTATATGCTAGGATGTTTATTTGCATGATGCATGAATTTCAGATGTGAGAAGACGCAACAGGAGATCCTTCAACGTTGAAAGTAGAATAGGGCCTTTAAGTGTGGTGGCAGGCAAATTCATGAAAGTAACCGGTCATCGAACCGGGGAGGTTTTATATGTGAGGCTAGAGAATTGCCTATTTATATTTACGGGGCTGAGATTACAAGAGAACGCGGTGAAAGCCATGGTGTTATATTTGGAGCTATGATATAGATGAGTTAATGAACCAGCCTATTTTGTACGAGATTGTGTAAGGCTGTGAGCTGTATTTTGCTGGTCAGAATGGCGAGCTATTCTGAAGCACCGAGAATGCTGTCGAGACGTGTTATTGCTATTGCCAGGTAGAAGGCCTTTTCGACTCACCTGTAGGCTGAGCGCAGAGAAAGAAGTGAAAGTTGTTACAAATTATCCCGTTATCCTCGTGAATTGCCTGTCCACTGAGCACAGTCGTATTGATGTTCAGGTTGCCAATCAGCTGATTTCCCTGGCGTGTCAAATACAACTGCTACGCTGTGTCTATGTGAGAGATATGCGATGTCCAGTGGCCGGATATGTTGCGTTCTTGACCCGACACCTCTATCAACTTCAGTGTGTATATGCTGTGAGCTTGGTTTTACAGGTGTGGTTAATTTATTTTGTGATTTGTATTGTTGAGTCCAGTGTACTTTTGTTGTGATTTAGTCTTTTGTTTGTTAATAGGGAGACAGTCTGATGGCTAATTTTGGGAAGAAACGTTCTGACCTTATCCGTGATCATGGGTCCGGACCCAGATAATTGGAATCTGTGTCCATTTTGGAAGGATAATTCAGACGTAGCCCTGAACAAGTGTTTTATATATTTGTGCACGAGTGATCGGTACGTATATGTGTAATTTAGGCCAATTACTAGTGTATCGGGTATTACTATCGCATATCATGAAGGTTACAAATCGAGCCTTCGGGCAAAGAACTAGGGACTTAACGAGGCATGCAATATAACTAAATACAATGTAATTCAGACATATTCCATGTCACAATGTGTCATTTTGATATTTCGGTTCGTTACCCGCTTTATTGTAAACGTTTGTTTAATAATGATTATTTTTTATAATGTGCGTATACTATTTTTCTTTTATGGACACAACCAATGGTTTTGATTTGATTTATATTCTTTTGTTTAGTAGGAATTCATTTCATGATTTAGTCTAATAAATTCATTTTACCCCATTACTTGAGTTCTCATTCACTAGATGTAGGCCTCTATGTACGTATTTCATGTCCATATACTTTGGTGTATTGTATTAGATATTTTTATTGGCCACATCCGGATGTACCAAACGCTTCTACCCCTGAGCTAGGACGAAATTAGAACAGGATACGGTACAATATATAAATAGAGACTGTGAGTTTGTTTGTATGTAACGGGTAATCTCAGAAAATACCTGACCGACTTTGGTTTGATGTAGTCAGTTTATTGATGATTGGACCGTTCAGACATTATACATTATACATGCTGATTCAGCTACGTAACTTATCTACCTCAAATATCTTCTGATTCTTTAAAGATATAATCATTTTGTTTTCAAATTCTTGAATTGTATTAAGGGGCTCATAAAATACTGTTTCATTCCTTTGGATCACTTATGTAATTACCGAGAAACCGTAGCAAACCTCACTCTGTCCCAGGAATATTCCGCTAAAAAGTTCGTCATTATCAAGTCCTGGTGCACTCTTAGCCAGGGAGGTTGTGACTTCCGCTTCTCTTGGAGAATGAGCCTCTCAGTCTTTTGATATGCTCATAAAAGTTTACTCTATCTCATGCTGATTGATCCCCTTCTCATTTCTTGTAGAGCTCCCAGCTTGATTTGACCTCAGGTGGAATGTGAATCCGTCTCCCGGAACTTGAACACGCCCTATTAATTCCCCCTAAGAACTTCCTTTCCTTTTTCTCCGTCTTCGAAATTTTCAGTTTCTTAAAGATTTGGGCCGCGTATAGAAACTTTTGCTTGACTATCGTATGCACTATATCTGACAGTGGAGTGATCTTAATTTGTAAGCCTTGTGCCATTTCCATTTTTCTCGCCCTCTTTTCAACGCCAGCTTCCTATTCGACGTCTGTTGCTATTTAATTTTGCTGAAGTAATTGAATTTCTCTTTTTTGTAAACAGTATTATTATTATTATTATTATTATTATTATTATTATTATTATTATTATTAGTAGTAGTAGTAGTAGTAGTAGTAGTAGTAGTAGTAGTAGTAGTAGTAGTAGTAGTAGTAGTATCATCGTTTCTCTTTACTGCACAATTTTACAAAGCATTGTTCCGTTGATATCGTTCGCGAACCCCACTCATAACACGCGGTGAAAAATGGAGGGAATTAAGCGTAAAGCATCAGTACTGTATCCGAAACTTGACTTTGAACACCTGAATGTGGTATAAAGAGGAAGTTACAAAATTACATTAACGGACTCAAGAGGTTTGTTTACTGTATAGCATTACAGTAAGTGTTCTTGGAGTTAGCTGTCTGCTTTGAACATATACCCTTCAGACATAATGCTTCTCAGAAGCTTGGCTGTCTCTAAGGTATAAGGAACAAGAATACTTAATGTTGCTTACCTATAGTGCCAACAAGGAGCACGGCACTTACAGGTTAACAAATACATCCTGTGGCTACATGCCACAATTATTTATTTGATAAACTCTTCATAAGGTAACATATTTTCTTCGTTAAGGTAGAAAATGAAGCAGGAACTGAGAGATGGATTCCCATTAATAAGTTATTAAGCTTTCATGATTCAATAAGAACAGTCAAGAAAATACACAACTCTGTAGTACTGCTTGAAAATGAACTACAGAGAAAGAACTTGCTCTATTAATATAGATTCCCTACCAGTTCCCAATACCCTAAGTTAATTCTCCCATCTAAATATTGCAATTGATATTATAAATTGAGATTTCTGGCTGCACTATTCATGAGAGATTACAGGTGGAGACGAATTATAGAAATCTTTACCTTATGCCATAATAATAATAATAATAATAATAATAATAATAACAATAATAATAATTATAATAATAATAATAATAATAATAATAATAATAATAATTTCGTGTGGCTATTTCTAGCCGAGTGCAGCCCTTGTAAGGCAGACCCTCCGATGAGGGTGGGCGGCATCTGCCATGTGTAGGTAAATGCGTGTTATTGTGGTGGAGGATAGTGTTATGTGTGGTCAGTGAGTTGCAGGGATGTTGAGGACAGCAAAAACACCCAGCCCCCGGACCACTGGAATTTACCAAGGAAGCTTAAAATGCCCGACCCGACAAACTGTGAAGCTTTCTTTTGAATCACTAGGCTGAATGGCTCAGACGGTTGAGGCGCTGGCCTTCTGACCCCAACTTGGCAGGTTCGATCCTGGCTTAGTCTGGTGGTTTTGAAGGTGCTCAAATATGTTAACCTCGTGTCGGTAGATTTACTGGCACGTAAAAGAACTCCTGCGGGACTAAATTTCGGCATCTCGGTGTATCCGAAAACCGGAGAAGTAGTTAGTGGGATGTAAAGCCAATAACATTATTATTATTATTATTATTATTATTATTATTATTATTATTATTATTATTATTATTATTTCTTTTTAATCGTTTCCAGTTCTCGAATCACCGGGCGAGTTGGCCGTGCGGTTAGATGCGCGCGGCTGTGAGCTTGCAACGGGAGATAGTGGGCTCGAATCCCACTGTCGGCAGCCCTGCAGGTTGTTTTCCGTGGTTTCCCATTTTCACACGATGCAAATGCTGGGGCTGTACCTTAATTAAAGCCACGGCCGCTTCCTTCCAACTCCTAGGCCTTTCCTATACCATCGTCGCTATAAGACCTATGTATGTCGGTGCGACGTAAAGCCACTAGCAAAAAAAAAAGTCTCAAATCATGTAATCCTAGTGAGGATCCCACACTCTGGAACCGTACGTTAATTGTGTGTTTATCAGACTTACACGCCCTCTCTTTTACTTCCTTACAGTCACCCCTAAATACCCTCTGTCACGTCCCATCTGTCTTTCTTCAGCTTCTATTACTATCAGGTTGAGCAGTGTATTCTCTTTTAACGCTCCCAGACATACACGTCCTTTAGCTTGCTTCACATGTTATTCCATTTCCCCACCTCCCGCGCACGTTTGCAACGTTTCTCTCGTCGGATGAACAAGCACGTGATTGTTGAACTTGACACTCTAATGGATTCCAATAACAATGTATACTCTAATCCACCCAACTGTACCATCTCCATCTATTCGGAATGCTCCTTTATCACGTAAGGTTGCAATTATTTGTTGGAATTACGGAGAAAATACATCAGGATATTTTTTTAAGTTATTTGGTTTATCTAAATCCTGCATGTGTGTTCCTTTTCTATACGTCTAACAGTTCACTCGTTATTTTGGATTTTATGGCTTAAAAACACACAAATACATCATTATAGATTGTTATGCCTTTCAGCGTTCAGTCTGCAAGCTTTTTTGAATTAATTAAACGCCCCTTCAATGCTCTCTATTTGTCCTCGTTTAGTTCCTATGTGTTAGTGCGACGTTAACCAATTAGCCGCATCAACCGCTCGTAAGCGTCATGGTGTACTGTCCGCTAGTTGCGTGAAACGCTTTCAAGCGTCAGACCATTTCAAATATTATCACTGTACGTTGCGCTAGCCGCTTCTAAGCGTAAAACCTTTTCTGAACCGTTCTGCCATCTACTCAATGTTAGTTATGTTACTGATCACTGAATTCAAGTGGGGTGAGGGTGGGGGTGGGGGGAGGGAAATTGCCCTTAGGATTTTCATCTGTCCCGCTTACAGCCAAATAGCTTAATGCCTTAATATGATAGTAATGGAAACTCCCCTCTCTTAACACGCAGAGTAGCGGTGACAGCGCGTAGTGCTGCCATCTAGCGGCTCGAAGAGAACACTAACACGACGCGCTATTAAAACACTACACATTTCGACTTCGAACCCAACGATATATAGATTTAACGATGTTTGCGTCGTTCTTGTAACATAATATAGGGAAGGAAAAAGTTGGATGTTGATCTGAATGAACCTGTGATAAGAAAAAAAAAAATGTATTATCAAATTAAAACATTCGATCGTCATTTTATGACTAGGGCCTACAGTCTCCAAAAGCAAATCAAACATGCAGTGTCTTTCTCAACTTGGTATTTTTACTGGCAAGATTTTCTGTGTTGAACCATTGGCTCTATTCACATGTGCCTTTATAAGGACTTTGAAAAACTTGTCAGTCAGTAATTTTATACAGCTGTTACATATGCCTGCCGGTTTCGTGCTGTTGGGGTAGCGTGCCTGCCTCCTACCCGGAGACCCCGGGTTCGATTCACGGTCAGGTCAGGGATTTTACATAGACATCAGGGCTGGTTTGAGATCCACTCAGCCTAGGTGATTAGAATTGAGGAGCTACCTGACGGTGAGATAGCAACCCCATTCTAGGAGCCAAGAATAACAGCTGAGAGGATTCGTCGTGCTGACCAAACGATACCTCGTAATCTGCTGGTCTTTGGGATGAGCAGCGGTCGCATGGTAGGCCAAGGCCCTTCAAGGGCTGTAGTGCCAGGGGGTTTGGTTTGGTTACATACCTTCACTACATTCAGTTAATTTGCTTCTAATTCCATGTGTGCTTTCTAAAAAAACTGACAAAAAAGATCTTCAAATGTTTATCATATTTTAGCACCTAACTTTACCCCACAAATATTTGGAAACATCATTGTAGAATTATCATACTTCTTCATTTTTTCAACCAAATATCCCATGCTCTAATCATTATCATAAGATGTCAATACATCCCTACACTCAGCATGGGAAAATTTGCTACATGCCCAGCCCATGACATAATGATCTGCATTTTCCTGTATTATATCATGTTCAAAATCAGTTACCTGATCACTTAACTCACACTCTTGAGTGACATTAGCATCAAAATTGCACTTCATCTTATCATTACAAGTCAGTAGAAAATCAGCAACAGCGGATTCATAATTGCTGTCATCAGAAGCACAGAGCAATTGATTTATCATAGCACCGCTAATGGCACTATGAAATTTTTTTGCATCTGGGGTTACATTGTTACCTTCTCTTGTTCTTATGATGGAATTTTTTTTTCAGTGCGGTCCTGTATGAGCCTCCTTGTTAGGAAATAATGAAAATGAAAACCTACAACCTGTTTTCTAGTCAGTGACCGGCTCAGGGATGGAACGAATGAAACCCCCATCTTGCGGCGAGGATATGAATTGTGCCAGCTGCCGAGGCCTGTCGCACTCCTCTGGGGCAATGATTAATGACTGACAGATGAAATGGAATGATATTGGAGAGTGTTGCTGGAATTAAAGATGACAGGGAAAACAGGTGTACCCGGAGAAAAACCTGTCCCACCTCTGCTTTATCCATCACAAATCTCACATGGAGTGACCGGGATTTGAACCACGGAACCCAGCGGTGAGAGGCCGACGCGCTGCCACCTTAGCCACGGAGTCATCTTCCTTGTTAGCAAATAACGGAAACCATAATCACTGTGTAATTCGGACCACAATAGTTTCAGTGCAGAAATATTGTCTATCCAACTCTGAATACAAAGAGGATTGCCTCTGCAGTTATTCAAAACTTTGAGTTGTTTTACACAATCACAAATTTCTTCCAGCTTTTTCATATGCCTTTATTCATTGATTAAAGGTTTCTTGTACTCCCTGGGGCTACTGAGACCTGAAGAATTAAACATATCAGACAATGTATTGCACATTTCTATAAACTCTGCATTTTTGCAGCACTTGATTGCAAAGAGTTAAATGATACATGAACTAGAATTCCAGACGCTACAGAATGGCTGAGGACCCTGGTGGCTAAACATACTCTCATATTTGAAAATGGGGGAAGTATGATACATTTCTTAGTTAACTTTGAGGCTAACCTTGGAATCATTTTTGAGTCCTTGTTATAAAATTCTCTTATGTGAGACCAACTACATATTTTACCACTAGAAACAAAGTCATACTTTCCAGAGTGTTTTTCACTGACTTGATTAAGTGAGGTTGATCATGAAAAAAATTTCTCAAAATTTACCCCAATGAATGGCTTCCCTGCATTTACACGTAACATTTTCCTCACATTCATAATTACTATTACTCCCTTGATCACAGATGACTGCTTTAGGAGCTAACCCTCTTGCCTGAAGTTGACTGACAATAAATAGCACCAGCTCTTTGATATAGTGTCCTACCATAGCATTGTTTCTTAGGAAGTACCCAATTATTTGTTTGTAATTGGGTACATACCTTTAATCATGAATACCATAGCCTGTTTACATTATTGGTGGATGGGAGCTGTGATTGGCTGTAGAGGAGTATCAACACCAAAATCATCATAGCCCTTCAGTTGATCCTTCCGAGGATCATATGACAGTGATGACTTGATGGAAGTTTCATCAAATACCTGTGAAATAACCTTCTCCTCCCTTCTCATTTTCTTAGGTTTTATTTCCAGCAAGTTTAAAACCTACCGGGCGAGTTGGCCGTGCGCGTAGAGGCGCGCGGCTGTGAGCTTGCATCCGGGAGATAGTAGGTTCGAATCCCACTATCGGCAGCCCTGAAAATGGTTTTCCGTGGTTTCCCATTTTCACACCAGGCAAATGCTGGGGCTGTACCTTAATTAAGGCCACGGCCGCTTCCTTCCAACTCCTAGGCCTTTCCTATCCCATCGTCGCCATAAGACCTATCTGTGTCGGTGCGACGTAAAGCCCCTAGGAAAAAAAAAAGTTTAAAACCATTTTATTAACTCCAGGTTCCAATTGAGCATTTTATAACCAGCCTCTGGTACTGGGCAAAGAAAAATGCTTTTGCGTGAACATGTATGACTTAGGTGAACAAAAATGCAAACCTAAGGCAAAACTTTTGTGAGTTCTTGAGTATCTTCGGCCCTGAGCTTTACGGTTCTCTTGATTTAGTTGAAAATTTGTAAACTCTTATCGACATCACTTTTCTCAATGTTACACTTTGACTGATTTTTCTGCACCACACATAATTGTCTTCTCAAACTTTTATTTACTGACCTGTACTTGGATAGCAAATTCTGAGAATTCCTATATTTCAACATTAAGTTTGAACAGCAATTATTCAGCCTCTCTTCTGCAGGCACTTTATCATCTTCTTGGACTGCACTTTCTGTCGGTACTGGTAACTCCTCTGAAATTTCTGGGGTATATTCATGCTCTCATTTCCTTTTCTTTGTGTTACTCCTCAAGTTTGTCTGTTTAACATGGTAGCATAACAATGACGGCACTGCACGTGGTCAGATTCTGCAACAAACATGAAGACTTAATCATCAGGCATTCACTAGTGAAAAAGTTGTAATGATGGAAAAATGCAATATTTGTACTTCAAGCAATTTTATAAGCAAAACCAGAAGAAAATATAATTATATACCTACCCTTGACTTAAAATATTTTTGTTTCTGAAATTTTTGTCGGTGAAGTGGCCTCCTATAGCTTTTATTTAAATGTTCTGGTCCTTTGGTCCTCAGAATTTCATCTAAATCTGCACTTCTACTCTTCACAACCCACTCAGTAGGCCCACACCTAAACATCGATTAAATGGATAGGTTTAATCATAACAATGTTTTAAAGAAAGTATGTTCACATAATAGAAAAAAATACAGACATATAAACATTAACAGGTAGGCCTGTACTCACAGCACTTTGTTGTTAGGAAATCTGTAAAGTGACTTGCGATCACTTTGTTTTTTTGTAATTAAAACACCCATACATAGCAGAAATAACTCCTATTCCTGCCATTTCCGAAATAGTGAAAAATAACTAGCACAAAACTATCTGAAGTACAAATGAGACACTTCTAATATACACAGCTGACAGCAGTACCGTAGCAAGTGTAGTTAGCTCCTCGAACCGCTAGATGGCACGCAGAAACGGCGTCGCCAGTTTCTCGCAGCAGTTTCCACTATTATCGTATTAACCTTTCGCTACCTCACACTGCTCTTGCATCTGCAGTGTGTCCCACTCCCAGCGGGGCCGTGGGACAATACGCATGTTCCGAGCGGTAAATTCACAACCTCCCGCGTATTCCATTGCCGATATTATTACATTTATTGATTACTTATGCTCTCAATAGCCTTTATCATGAATACTAACCCTTTTTTTACAGGCGGTGTTCAAAGTGGTGTCTTTCAACATTCAAACATTCCTGGCATCTTCTAATGAAATTGCTATTCATATGCATACGTTCCTGTTGCGTAATTGTCCTAATTACGTACGAATGACTTGTTAATGTCGTCGTTTTTTCTTCCGATAGAACCTTTCGTTTCGGTTTAGGTATTACAGCATTAAGTGGTCCCGTTGTTCTTAATTAATTCACGAGACGCTCTACTTGGGACTGGAACCGCCGGAAATCTCTCCTGAAATCGCCTACACACCTATCTGCATGATTCGGTTGTTACATTTATTATGTGTCATACATAAAAACTCTTTGTTCAAGCGTGAATTTCAACTGTGTAATAATGTAATTAATCTAATTAGTTCTATTGTAATTCGACCACACGTGCTCTTGCAACAAACGTATCACTTCACGGCTTCATGGCTTCTCACGACACACAAACTCGAGTAACTGACCGCTTGGTGGCTATGTAGTGAAACACCATTAGGTTATGAATACACCCCTCGGAGCTTGCATGTGCATGTCGACTACCGGCACCGCTGGGAGCGGAACACACTGCAGTAGCCGACTTACAGTGGTTCTGGAGGCAAAAACAAATTGAAGGATTTAGACAAAAATATTATTGCGCGTGTGTTGTTAGTTTCAGAAGACAGTGATGCTGATAGTGACAGTTAGTTTAGTGATCCGAGTGGTGGCAACGATGCAGATGATGGGGCAGGTGACAGTGATATTATATAGACATTCAAATAGAAATGGACGTGGGGGGGGGGGGGTGAGAGT
Source organism: Anabrus simplex (assembly GCF_040414725.1). Classification (NCBI taxonomy): domain Eukaryota; kingdom Metazoa; phylum Arthropoda; class Insecta; order Orthoptera; family Tettigoniidae; genus Anabrus; species Anabrus simplex. Next base: position 1,367,017,840 of record NC_090265.1, read on the forward strand.
TCGGAATAGCGTGAAAGGTTCTTATCTACCGCCGAAGTTGGTTTGCATGTACACTTTGAGGATAACTCTGAACACAGCCATGTAACATGTTTCTACTGCACTGAGCTTTCGTATCCCGCGGTCTGACAGTAGCACGCATCCCTCATGCCCGGAGGCGCTGGGTTCAATTCCTGGACGAATTCTTACCTGTATCCGTGAGCTGTTTCATAGCCCACTCAGTCTACGTGTGAAAACAATTCAGGAGCTACGCGAGGGTGAGTTAGTGGCCCCTCTGTCCAACGGTAAGAACAATGGCTGAGAGGATTCAACGCGCCGGCCACGGCCCTCATAATCTGCAGGTTTCTTGGTAGGCCAAGGCCAAGGCCCAACAGGTTTGTAGTGTCGTGGGGTTTGGCTTTCTCTCAAGTTTGCCATTACAATACTTTTACCATAAACATAATTGATTACAATCGATACATCGAACTGCTAGTAATCTAGCTAATCGATACTACACATCCTCTATGGATCAGTGATAAACCCTCCACTATCACCTATTATGTACATCGTCTACATAGGACCGAATACCGTTAAAAATATTTATTAAATAACTTACCGTAGAAAGTCAGATTAGTGCAATTGATGTACTCCTAGCTTCCATATTCTACAAATCCACTGTTGCAAACCAGAGTACTATTCGCGAACTTTTTCTTGAGCCCGATTTTTACGGGGTGTGGAGTAAGGAGGGAGTGCTGCCGGTTCCGGATATACCGTCAACTGGATGGAAATGAAATCTGAATTGAATCTATAATATGATCGATCGATATGAATTTTCTAAACATTTATTATCTTACGTCAACAATTGTGTCACACATACATTATTTAACATTATATAACATTTTATAATGCGAATCTTGTTACTAGCATGAATTATATTGTTCGGCTTCGCTGTGTGAACAACAACAGTACTAGTTCGTAAAGTGTACGCCAGATGTCGCACAGCGATTCGTAGTTTGTGTTTCAAAGGTTGCCGATATGGATGTCTAAGATTACCGAGGTCTACCGATTCAGCACTAGAGAAAGGTTCGCGTATAGTAGTGAGTACGCTGGATTCGAAACATCATACAGATACATAAACGAGTCTGGTCAATAAGTATTCATTTTACAGAGGTAATGGTCTGGTATCATGTCGATCTAACTCTATTGAAAGAGTGAGCTTCATGTGGGTAAAAATAATCCATTGAAAACGTAGACATAAATAAAAGAGATTCTAAACTACGATTGATCATATAGGATTGCAAATGGTAATGGGAGCTTAATGAATATTAATAGTGTGGGCTCTGACTATATAGTGCGAGAAAATTGAATTTCTCGAACAAACTCATTTCGATCACAATACGTGTCACGTACTTCTGTTTTTATTTGTGGCGTCCAATCTGGCCATCACTTGGCCATGTACAGTCACCTTCCAATAACGTTAGCGCACATTGAAATACTTCTCTTAGAACCAATGGACATTCATCCTAGAAACCGTTTACTTTCATTTTATTATATATTATACTACGCCAGTGTAAACTGTTTGAGTTTTTTATTATTGCTATTTGCTTTACGTCGCATCGACACAGATAGGTCTTATGGCGACGATTGTGCTTGTTCAATATGCAGAAGATATGAGGATCGGTCAAATATGAACAAACATTAAGTGTTTATTCAATTCATGCATATAAAAGCCACAAAACTACATTTATTTTGGCAAAGAATGCGTCCTTCATTTCACAAGCGTACTTGGGCCTCTGAGCGTTACAAAATCAATGGAACCGAGCTCGATAGCTGCAGTCGCTTAAGTGCGGCCAGTATCCAGTATTCGGGAGATAGTAGGTTCGAACCCCACTGTCGGCAGCCCTGAAGATGGTTTTCCGTGGTTTCCCATTTTCACACCAGGCAAATGCTGGGGCTGTACCTTAATTAAGGCCACGGCCGCTTCCTTCCCACTCCTAGCCCTTTCCTGTCCCATCGTCGCCATAAGACCTATCTGTGTCAGTGCGACGTAAAACAACTAGCAAAAAAAAAAAAAAAAAAGCAATGGAGTTTTAAAACTGAAATACTTTCCAGCAACATGCGCGACGACATTATTCAACATCTCCTTTCAAAGAGGAAAGAACAATTTATGAAGCAAAAAGTGCCTATTCTGGGTAGACATGACTGCCATCTTGAGGTACTAAAATCACCGTGCTCTGAACTTCAGAGTGATAGCACGTTGTGTGACATATCGTTAAATTTGTCTCACCAGCAATATTCGCGCGAAGTGCCTGCCTATTTTGTTAACAGGAATGAATCATCCCCTAGATGGCAGTAATGCATGTTTTACCTGTCCAAACTGACTCGTTCGCTATAGATAAGCGTGCAGCTGCATATTGTTGGGTTAGTGCAATAGAACGCTATTCTTTCTGACTCCAAAGTAGTTGTTTACGTTTTTGATTGTATGCTATGTTCTGTGATGGTGAAGAATCGAGACTGTGCTCTTGTGTTTGTACCTTGCACAATAAGAATTGGCGCAAATAAGGTGTTAACGGTTTTACAACAGACTGAATTACCGTCTTCGTTACGTGATCCATATTCAGTTTGATCAAGAAATTTGAAGACGCCACTATCTCACTGAAATCCTTGAAGAACTCGTACAAATGCTTTCTGAGGAAACAAACTACTTTGACCCTGTTTAAGAACCATAGCTAAAGACTATGTTCAATTCGATTTTTTCAAGAAAGTAATTGAAGCTAAAATCGAAGGATGGTCATTCAAAACAATCATGTATCATTTCAGAGGGGCCACGTTATGAAAGATATTGTAAACAAGGGACAAAATGTGAAAGATTCAAAGTCATATCGGAGACCGTTTGGACGAATTTTCAGCTATCTAATGGTTGTGCATAATATTGATATAAGGCGGTGGATTGACTAATTTCAAAGCTCGATCGACCTTGGTTTGCATATTCAGGGAAGCTGATAAGATTATTAAATTTGTAGCTAAAAGGAAATAATAAACCTCAATTGCTGGCAGAGATTGAGAATTCTGCGATTACACTCAATACTGAATTTACTGGCAAGATTGTTCCTAATTATTCATCAGCTGAAATTCCGAATGCCGATCAGTCTGGATTTAATTACGAAGTTCACAGAGACAGCACACAATCCAGCGTCGGTGTAAGAGACATGATTGTTGGAGTGAAATCAGTGTCTTTAATATCACACTCCTATACTATTCAGCCCGTTGAATCCATGAAAGGTAAATTTCTATCTCATCGTCTCATTGTCTTACCTGAACCTAGTGGCACATTTGGCCCTTCTGTGCGATAGAGCTTGATCCGGCGCCCTAATAACTTGTTCAAAATCAGGCAAAGTGCAGAAGAGTATTCTTGAACAATGGTGTGACAACTGTCTCTCCAAATGTTGGGACAAAATGTCTGCCTCTATATTAATTTTCACTCAATCTACAAAATCTATTTGTAATTCAAGATAAACACGTACAGATAACAACCTTTCCACCAAGTGCAAATTCCCTTGATCAACCTTTGGATGCAATCTTTTCGCCAATAGAAGAAGTTCATCGAACGTTTTTACGAGCGAGGTTTACTTCCAGAGCCGGCCTTAGTGGATCAGAACGTTGAGGCGCTGGCCTTCCGACCCCATCCTGACAGGTTCGATCCTGACTCAATCCTGTAGTATTTAAAGGTGCTCAAATACGTCAGCCTCGTGTCGGTACATTCACTGGCACGTATAAGAACTCCCATAGGACTAAATTCCGGCACCTCGGCGTCTCCGAAAACCGTAAAAGTAGTTAGTGGGACGTAAAACTAATAATATTATTTAGTTGCAGAGCTGTAACGCTACCGTCAACCTTTATGCGCTCATCCATAATCAATTCAGTGACCCCATATTGTATAATATGCCTAAGCATGCCTGGAAGAAAGCTACTTTTCAAGTTGAATGTGACGGCTTTAATGTTCCCGACAATGTTATCTGGGATACTGAATATTCGACTGCTCAACTTCCAACTTCACAAATGCATCATTGATCAAATGTGCTTATCGTGGTTTACATTTGTACTTAACATAACTGTACATCAAGGTCCACAAATGTGTTCAATGTGTTCAAGTGGGCGTAAGTTTAGTTCAAGGTAGTTGAACTTTACATTCCATTATTCATAGCAGATTTTCCTGTCGTATTGATTATTATACCAAAATCTATCTAGACTCATAAATATGTGCAATTACTGCTATGGACAGCTCAAATCAAATCAAATCAAATCAAATCAAATCAAATCAAATCAAATCAAATCAAATCAAATCAAATCAAATCAAATCAAATCAAATCAATTACCAATGATATGCATTTATGGCAGTTGCGCAAGTGGAGGATTTCCTATCAGTTGTTTATGTAGTATTTTCTGAGATAATTTCAAATAAGTTGGAAATTTACAAATATCTCCCTTGGTAAATTATTCCAATCTGTAACTCCTTTCCCTACAAACGAAAATTTGCCCCAATTTGTCTTCCTGAATTCCAATTTTATCCTACTTTTAAAAATACTAATCAATGTGATTTGTCTACTATTACCATTCCACATCATCTCTCGATACAGCAAGCATTGACTACAGCTCGACTTCCATCCTATTTGATGTACATGCCGTTATCAGTCAGACACTTTGCAAATATTACTTGTAAGCTCCATAGGTATGCGGTGAAATCAAACAAATAGTGAACATTTGAGGAAATTATGGTACGAATAATTACGAAAAAATTATCTTTCGTAAAATGTCGTAACATATGGACAACAGAAGCCGGCGTGGCTCAGACGGCAGCGCGTCGGCCTCTCACTGCTAGATACCGTGGTTCAAATCCCGGTCACTCCATGTGAGATTTGTGCTGGACAAAGCGGAGGCGGGATAGGTTTTTCTCCGGGTACTCCGGTTTTCCCTGTCATCTTTCATTCCAGCAACACTCTCCATTATCATTTCATAGCATTTATAACTCATTAATAAATCACCTTGGGAGTGGCGACCCCATTGTAATAACAGCCTATATATGTTTCATTCATCACATCCCTGACCCGGTCTATGACTGGAAAACAGGTTGTAGGTTTTCATTTTCATATGGACAACAAACAAATGTCTTAAAATAACTGAAACATACTCGAGAAAATAAATTGGATATCAGAATTTCAAAGAAAAGTCCAAAATCACCTATGCTGAATGTGATGTGAATTCCAAGCTATTGAAACCCCAGTTGGGGGCCGATGACCTAGATGTTAGGACACATTAAACAACAAGCATCATCATCATCAACATCATCAAACCACAGTTGAGCATATCTACAGCCGTAATGGTGGAAAATTATTTGGAAATCACGGTATTGAAAATTTGTAAATGTTAACAATTTTATTAAATTTCAAACCCATACTGATACTATACATTACTTCAACAATATCCACCACGCGGCACTTGTTTTTTTCTTTTTTTTTTTTTGCTAGTGGTTTAACACTACAACATCTCAGATTTTGTGGTGACAGTAGGATGGGAAAGGGCTGAAACGGGCTTTCGTTATTGGCAATAGTGATGTAACTGAGAGCTGCACAGACTGAACCGCATAGACAATTCACTCGGTAACTTATTTTCTACATAACGTCCATTAATGATTACACATATTCTCACCCGCACTGGCAGTTTCTTGATTTCTGCTTCATAAAAACAAAATTGCTGCTTGGACACTTGTCCAGTTCCAGGTTCAAAAATTGAATCTCGCTTCGTTGACAACTCGCGTGAAATACAATTCTTGACCAACACAGAATATGCGAAGAGATTTAATTTAAAACGTCACTTGAAATATTCTTATCCATCACGATCCTACGGGATCTTAACTATGGAATGACCCTATTCGCATATAATTACATTACACAAAATAAATCCTCGGGTTCCCTACAATGAAAATCCCGGGACAAAGTCTCTTCAACACTACAGGATTTCAGCAACCTGATTCACATTCCTTCCTATCTCTGCAAGACTTGAACCTCTTGCTGCCACAAATTCTCTACACGACAATAATATGGAATCTCTCTCGTACGTGATCCACTGCGTTGTTACATAAAACAATCCGTGACAAACTAACCATCTCTCTTTCATATCTAAATTTGACAACACAGTATTTCCAAAACCGAAACTAACAACATGACTTACAAAAATTTTACCGTTATCTTCCTCTCATCAATTCTACTCAGATTTTAGCAGACCTTTGGAATAATACTTCACACACCATTTTCGCCTCGCGCCTTTCCTTGACAAATTTACAGCGCCGAACACATGACGGTGTGCCTTCCGCAACAGTTGATATTCCATCATTACCGCGCACTCGCTCTATACGGTAAACAGCAGATTACACTTACAGGAATTTCATCTTTACACTGAACAGAATTTCTTGATAAAAATATCTTAACTTGGGAAAACAACAAATATACAGTAGGAAATAAACGTAGGGAAATGATACTTCGCTCTAGACATTATATATTCGTTTTACAATCATCAAATCTACTACTGTACAACATTTCACACGCTAGTTTCGCGGCTCTCCTGATTATCCAAGAAACATTAAATGACCTTTCGTCGTATTCCTTTGACATTTTCACGAAATAGAAAGGGTGACCAAAATGCGTCACGGATACACAAATTAAAATGGTGACATAATGAAATAAACAAATGCATTTTTCAACATGGTAGATTACATACCAGAACTCGTACGTGGCCTCGCATCGTAACAGGTCCACCAGTCTCTCTCTCAATCTTTATCTAGCCAATTCGACAGAAAATGGCTTTACAAAACATAATCACCGAGCTCGATAGCTGTAGTCGCGTAAGTGCGTCCAGTATCCAGTACTCGGAAGATAGTGGGTTCAAATCCCACTGTCGGCAACCCTGAAGATGGTTTTCCGTGGTTTCCAATTTTTACACCAGCCAAATGCTGGGGCTGTATAGTACTTAAGGCCACGGCCGCTTCCTTCCCAGTCCTAGCCCTTTCCTGTCCCATCGTCGCCATAAGACCTATCCCTGTCATTGCGACATAAAGCCAATAGAAAAAAATACATAATCTTCCTTTCACTTTTATTTGATATCATTCACCTGAAAATAACGACATAAAAATAAATGCCCTCGACACGTTACCTTCCTAGCAAACCGAACACGTTCGCAAAATAACGATCTGCACACGCTATACAGTAAAACAATGATATTTTCTAATTCAACTGCTGGATTTCGGCATTATAATGACCGTCTGTTACCTGGACGAAAATTTACATGACGGTTCCACATTTCGGAATACCGTTAATTTTACTGCTAATCTATCTCCACTTGAAGATGAAGTTATATAGCCACCTTTGGCCAAAACTACCTTCCCTTGCCAACTTTACATTGTTAGTCTGAACGACGTGCGGTCTCCTCAGATTCACAGGAAATAACGCAGGGGTTGCAAATGGTGCGGCGTGCTTTTATAAAATGTTCTCCCAATACCATGCCATCCGCATTTACCGCCAAAAGTTTATTGACACTGTTTTCACCTCACAGAAAATGTAAATATGACTGATTACGATATAACACATAGTTGCTTAGTTTAGTAGCGGTGTTGATGATAAGCATTAAGGGCTTCTCTTAACAAATTGAGTCGTTAAATTAACTCATGAGCTAGGCACTATATTTTGGTCGATGTAACAGAGTCTTTCGACAATTTTCCTTCTGGAGCTATTTAGTGGTATGAAGTCTTTACCACTCACACACCCCCACCAGCTACGATAACACATCATTATACACAACATAATCACAAATACCTACCTCATTTACCTCTCTTCATAAAATGCCTTGGATGGACTGGAACGAACTAAAACAGTTCGGAGCTGGACCCACGCGTAGACAAAAAGGGGAGAGGACAGAAAAGGCAAGAACCCATAATCCCCATGAATAAAGGAATAGATCAAAATTATGTTTATTATTAACGCACAATACTAAAATGAAAACAGGAAAATGGGAAGCTGCTTTGAAAAGGTACTTACATAACTGCAGGCTAAATACATATCGAGTAGGACTATGTTCAACAACATAGTAGGTTTCTGTATTTCTCGGCGAGAGTGCATACAGTCGCCCAATTCAATTCAGTACGACCACAAACGAATACAGACTTGCTCCTAAAATGTATGAAAATGTGACATGGAACACGCTACTAAAGGGACCAGAAAATGGAACCACCATGGGATAATGTAATTGTATGAATACGAACCGCGCACATATCAAAAGTTAGTATTCCCGTGCTCCAAACGAGCGTGAGCTCGATGCTAGCGCGTCACAACAACAATGCCAAAAGCACAGCCTCCCAAAGGAGCAGAATCAGTCTTCAAGAAGATGTTGCCACAGTTACAAAAACAAAACACAAGCGCCGACAATAGAGCAGATAACGGCCTAGAATTGTAAAATAGCACATCACAGAGGCCCAACCCGGCCTAGTAAAACGAGAGCAGAAAAGAAAAAGAAAAAAATCAAAACTAAAATTACGAGATACGGGGAGTAGGCTACTATAAACCGCACTCAGGCAGATAGCAACAGGCACGTACACATACATACGGACAAAAACAGAGACCTAATATACAAATCGACCCAGACTAGGTCGGCGTGTCAAGGCACGCGACGTATATCATGGACTGACGAGCTTGGTTCGAACATCACAGGTACAATTCTGGACCGCCGCAAGAATAAGCAAGGCTGATCGAAATATAATCGTAGATGTCCTAACTGTCGTCAACCCGCTACCCGGGATATCCAAATTGCCTCACGTGGGCAAACATGGATTAAACCCCGTAGGGTCAAATCATACAATAAACCAATGCTCAACCATGATTCAAAACGACGAGAAAACAGAAGTACATGGTATCAAAACCCACAAACACACAGACCCAAACAAACGGATAGGTAGATACCACTCTCCGCTCTCGCGCGTGTGCATACAAACAAAGAAAGAAAAAATGTAAACACACACAAAATAAATTAACTAAGAGCACGCAAATACAGGTAATAAAAGACTACGGAAATGCAATCACATAGAACCGTTCTTTTAACTACGGCACGTGAAATAAAATAAAATGAAATACCTGGGAGCGGCATATACGGAATCTCAAAAATATTTACGTCAGTCAGAATAATGACTCCCAGCAGAGAGCCGAGCGATAAAACAAGTACATCCAAGATAGGAGCAATTAGTAGATCAAGAAGCACATTGTAAATCCCAGTTTGCTCATCACTTTCGTTCCCTCCAAGATAGGAGCAATTCGTAGATCAAGAAGCACATTTTAAATTTCAGTTTGCTCATCATTTTCGATCCCTCCATTGTTGGTTCCACGAGCAGAGCAATTTAACACTCGGGGAGCGAGAAACAGACTGAATCACCATCTTCAAGGAGAAACTATAAGTTTCACGTCATATTTTGGTAATGTTATCGCTAATGGCGACAAAGACAGTCAAGGAGAAGTAAAAATAAAGGAAGTGCATCACCAAGGCAGGCTTGGTGCGGCACATTACTAATAACCAAATTGTTTCACTTACGATTTCCTGACGTTTAGCACGGTGGTTTCGTCACCAATACTCATCTTCAAATGGACTTCCCACAAAAAATTGTTCCTACAAATTACTTCATATTCCTGCACATTCTACACGTGCGGGTGACGTAATTTCCTGTAGCGTGAGAATGAGAATCACCCCACCTGTCCTCCACGTGCCGTTTCTGGTCGGAAATGAAACTACAACTAGGGCCCATCATGACCTGTAATTTATATGGTGCTTCACGTAATGAATTTAGGACTCCGGCTGCTTATGGCTCAAAGGTCATAGGTTCAGTAAGGAAGGCAGGAATAATTCGAAGGGCCACAAAGGGTTCAACACGAGGGCTATTTTTTAATTAACGATCGTTTCCCAATAAAATAAGTACTAAGTTATTAGGTATCATTGACTATACTGCTAATAATAAGAGTTGGCATCTGACAGGTAAGGTTGGAGGGAGGAGCACTGCACGTGCCATTTCACGATGTTGCTACATTCCAGCATTCCTTTCTACATACTCTTACCCCTCGCTTCCGGCTCACTTGTTCCTTCCTTCATTCTGACCGCTGTGATCTGTTGTAGACTACCCGGCCAGGCGGTGTCGTCCCATTTGCGATCACTCTTATACAAACAATCAGGTTCTTATCAGTGACAGTGACAGGTTTGGCAACTCCCAGCAAGACGAGCTGCCCTGAAGTGTTATCTCCATGGCAACCGCAGTCGCCCCACCCTCGTTTCCATGGCAACCACACAGCCTCTCCCTTTATCCCGCCTCGGCAGGCAGTAAACGGACCTCCCTCTAAGAAATGTCAGACAGCAACTCTCATTATTAGCAGTATAATTACATTTTTATGCCTCTTTCATACCTTCGCTACTTTCGCACATAATTTTATGCTTTTTACAACCTTTTCCGTAGCCTGGGACAAGTTTCTGTAGACCCCCATTGTCGAGATCTGCCGCCTGCAAGAAAAAACACTTCTGCGTCGTCGTTTTTCGTCGTCGGTGTGAAAATGTTTGCCGCAGAGGAACTTCTTCAGACCCAGAATGAGGTAGTACTCAACAGGTGGACGATCAAGGCTGTAGGGAGAGGGGTCGAAATGCTGCCAACCAAATGACTGGGTGAGTGTTTGCCTTTGAACAGTACGTACCCTAGTGACTATCGTCTCTTTCTCCACTCGAAGAAGTTTGTAAGCGGCAACCGTTTTCATACCGACGGCGAAGTAAAACGATGATTCAGAAATGATGTTCCTCTCAGACTGCAGAATATTATGGAATATTATGAAACGTGTTCCACACAACGCATATAATTATGTGGAAACTTAAATTAAGATATGAAAATTGGCATAAGAAGGGAATTAACCAAAAATATATCGTGATTCATATTTTATTTCACAAACGGTCCTTAATTAATGATCTACCTTCGCCATATTGACCAAAACAATGCATTCAACGAGTTGTAAAGAGTTTTCAGTGGAGCTCTGAAAATACAAGTAGATCAAGTCCACCCTTGGTCTACTTAAAACCAAGTTCACGGGTAAGGAAGTTCATTGCTTTACTTTTCATAATACAAGTAGACCAAGTAGAGAAGTAGACCGCTAAATGGTGATGAGATACCATGTCTATCCACTGAAATTGTTAAGAATACAAGTAGACCATCTCTAGTGCATCATATTGAAGCAAGTGGAACGTTTGCAAATGATAGTACTGTTTTCAATATGCATACTAAGAGTGAAGGAGATAATGATACCGACTCATCACAAATGATAGTCCTGTTTTCAATATGCATACTGTACCAGGAACCGCCAGCGGTCTGGAACATAATTTATTTCAGCGTGAGGTACTGCGAAGTAAACAAGGTCACAGCTGGAACTTTCGAGAGAGAGCGAGTAACTACGTCCCGAGCTTCACGCAAGGAAGTGACATTACTATGACTCGCCGATCACGTGTACAGCGCGTGAGGGCATGGAAAGGAATGGTATAAAAGGATAGGGATTCGTCAAGTCAGTTCATAACTCGCAGCTGAAGGAACAACACGATGTTGTACGCGAGTGACTACGCCTAGGTTCGAACATAGCCGCTACGAGTGAGGGTCGCCGGTAAGAACTCTGCCGTAATTGTCGTCAAAAGACTTGTATTCAAAGTGCTACTTTTGGACTTACAAATTTTCGAAAATTAAAATACGGACTTACTTTTCACGAACTACTAGGACTATTTCGAGAATGTGTGACAGTAACTTAAACTGTGGTATAATGTGTTTGAACTTCAACTCAGTCGAAAGCAAGTGTGTAGAACTTGTACTCACACCAGATTTATCTTTAACTTGGAACATTTATAATTTAAAATCGGGTGCATATTAACGCAATTTTCCAGTGAAATACATAAATAGTCTTTTAAAGCAAGTAACGCAACGAAAGTGTTTAAAGAATTGATATTTAATACAAGTGTGGTTAACTCTAAACAGCATTAAAGCATTCGTCTCGGGTGAACAAGACAGTGCCGCATTAGACGACTTCTCCAAAACACTGTAGCTGTTTGAACATACAAACATGCATGTGTTTAGAACACTTCTACTGTTGTAAATATAACTTTTATTCATACCAACGATTATATTAGAACTGTGCTTTTCCTCTAAACAGTTATTCCAATAAATGAGCTTTCGTAATTTTGCTGCTAGTGTTAAGAACAGTGAACAAGTGGACATAACAAAATACCGTGCATACATTTATGAAGTGCAAATACGACTTATTTTGAATGGGACACTACCTAGCAATCACAGTCAGTTGAACTTTCTCGTGTTCGCTACACTACACAGTGACGCGCGAAATCCTGACAAGTGCCTATTTCTCGTAATTATCATATCTGGCTGCCGCTATACAAGCTGAATCTCGAGTCGACTTGGGACGTGTCAACAAGAGAATGGAACTGCAGTATCAACATGGGATATGGAGCGTGGTGCTATGGTGATGACTTCACGACACCGGCTGGCTATGGTGACCACTTGCTGTTCGCTGACCAGCAGCTGTCAACATTCCAGTCCTGAGTTCCGGTAAAAACAGGTGATATGAAGTGTATTTTAAACCACTTTCAAAACAAGTGCTTAAAATTCCACAAAACAAACTTTCTTCTTGCCAAGTGGAATAGTAAAATCAGTGACTTCGTTTAGCGGCTTTACGAACAATTATTACAACGCTCATTGGAAACTAGACTTTTACTAAATTCTAGTTTACGTTATTTTCGAAGTGTTAAATTTTTCATACGTATAAAAAACTTTTAGGGAGAACTTCACAAACTTTGAAAGTGAAAGAGTATTTATTTTAAAGTGATATTTATTATTTAAAAAGACTGTAGGAAACAAGTGATATTTATTATTTAAAAAGACTTTAGGAAAGAAGAGAAATTTATTATTTAAAAAGACTGTAGGGAAACAATTCATTATTTGGAATTTGGAATTTGATCTTCTGGTGAAAGACAATCATTTCAGTTAGTTTATGGTGACTTACGTAAAAACAAATTATTTTCAAAACCTCAAGATAAAGGCAATCTTTTGTGGATATAATGTTTTTTAAATCAAGCAAACATTGCATTACGAAAATTTTGTAAAATAACTTGCTTTAATGTTTAAATAATTTGCCAACGATACAAATATTTCGTGAAAAGGAGCAGAAATAGTACAGTAGGAAACATTGCCCATAAATACATGATAACGAATAAATTGAGCTTTAAGCCCAACTATTATTTGGCTCTGCGTACGCCTCTCTCTACCTGCTCCCTAAGAGCCGTCCACCCCTACGTAAAGATTCTCATGCCCAGATCCCTAATCATTTCCCGGTACAATACTAAGAGTGAAGGAGATAATGATACCGACTCATCACAAATTATTTCAAAATCATAGGGAAACTTGCATATTGTTTCTTAGAGAAATCAGAATCATGGAATGATCTGTAAAATTGCTGGAGATGGGGAAAATCATCTTCAGAAAAAGTAATCCCTTGCTGAAGGGGTATTTGAACATTTAAAATGAAGGACTATATGAAGTTCTTGAACTGCAGCAAAGGTATGCTCGTTGTCTTAAGAATATAGCTTTGAATGTTCTGTATCAATGTGGTTATCCTGTCAAAAAAGAGAAACTCAATGCATATTGTTACATCTTCAGTACATGCTTCGTTGCTGCTTCTGAAATATGTTTAAGCCTATTAAATTATTCCTGTTGGACTAACACAATTTATAAATATTAATAAAAAAGTTTACGCGTTCAGCTTCATCCATTGAGCTTTCATAATCTAGTCTTTATCTACCCGTTGCTAGCGCCCCCTGCTAATATTCCCATCTGTTTCTACCAGTAATTATTCTCGCTGTTAGATGTCTGTTCCTGTCTGTTACATTAAGTTTATAAATTAGGTTAATACATATTAAGCCATGAAACTGAAACAGTAAACGTTTTTAACTAAACAATTATAGTTGCAACGAATCAAATGAATTTGTCATTTTCACCGAAGATGCCTTTTTGACTGGAAACGCGTCGTTGTGTGGTTAATAATGTTCTTTAAAACAATTATATCTCGGATTGTATTTACATATTATGTTCCTCGGTTGGAAATATTTTACTTTCAGGGCCGCACAGCTGTGAGCTTGCATCCGGGAGATAGTAGGTTCGAGACCCACTGTCGGCAGCCCTGGTTTCCCATTTTCAAACCAGACAAATGGTGGGAATGTACCTTAATGAAGGCCACAGCCGCTTCCTTCCCACTCCTAGGCCTTTCCTCTCCAATCGTTGCCATTAGACCTATCTGTGTCGGTACGATGTAAAGCTAATAATAATAATAGTAATAATAATAAATATGGCAATGTTGCTGGCTTTGCATCGAGCTGACAACAATTCAAATTCCGACCAATGCATGTACTCCTGAAATGAAAAGGCACGCCTCTATGGTTTGGAGTCCATCCTGTCGCTATGATCACGATATGAAGTCACGCAAGCTACATTAGTTTTTAAACGATTAGTACAAGAAATACATGAAAGAGTTACAGTGTAATCGAACGGAGGTTATAACATTCCAAGGATAGCTCAATATATCTAATGGTTATTTATTTGTATGTATGTTCAGTCCGTCAGCGATGCCACTGGTGGGATCCTCAACAGCTCTGCCATCAGCTGTCACCTATGGCCTAGGTATCACTGAAGAGGCGTACGAGGGAAATGAGGAGCGAGGTAGTATCCCGTTGCTTTCCTTACCGAGCCAGAGTTGCTATTACATATCAGTCTGCCAAGCCCAGTGAAATGCATACACCAACCGACCCTATGAGCAACAGTTTTACACCATTCATAGCAGGGACTGGCTGCATAAGGATTGGCTCATACCTCAGTCACTTTCATATTGTCAAAGCCAAGGATAAGACAGAGACAGATCTATGAAAGTAACAAAATTGCTCTAGCCTATACCAGAAGACATAGTGCACTGTAAACACTAGGTCCTGTCAGCAAAGGCATGTTACTCGCGTTAAATCACATAGGCCTACATTTTCGGCTGCAAAAATAAAATAAATTACTATGGAAGCCGAGACTATTTTCATGACCTCAATTAATGTGGAAGCAGGTATTTTTCCTATAGTTATGATAGGAAGGCATAGAAATGCATTTTCAGTACTTCCGATGGTGGGAATCGTAATCACCATCCTCCAAATGAAAATTTATAGCTACACTAAGCATCATCATGATCAGCAAAATAATCAACAACATAGGCATTCACTCCAAGAGGAGTAAAATGATTGTTCTCAGAGCGCACCAATGTTGCCGGCTGCAAGTTTTTAGATGGCTGAAGAGACCAATTCCAGAACCATAAATTTTGTCGTAATGCTGGCTCATGAAATCTACGAAATATCCTTGTTGTTGTAGAGCCTTGTGGTCATTTCTCTTTCTTTGTGTATCCTCGTGGACAACACGTCGCCATATCAACCAATTATACGCAATATCCTCCCAGTTACAGACGTCATTTTAGTAGTTCCTTAGATTATATAACGTCGTGGCTGTCCTCCCGTATTACGTTACCAGCCTTCATCTCATAATATGTTACTTGCTTTGGAAGAGGTTAGTTAATCTTACGGAGACATGGTCGGCCCATCACAGTAACTTATTGGCTTCTTCCAAGATATCTTTGTTCGACCGTCCTACCATTTCACTCTATGTTTCTAAGTAATTTTCCAGACATTTTCAATGTCTTTTGTAAGTGGCCTATGTCTCACATTCATTAGTAAATATTGCTCAGATATCGGAAACCCGAAGGCTGGATGGATCTTCAACAGCTCCACCATCAGTTGTAATAGATGATCTAGGCATCAGTGAAGAGGCATACTAGGGAAATGAGGAGTGAGGTATTTTCCCGTCACTAAGCTCACTAGGACGAAAATTGCTATAAATTAACCGTCTACCAAGTCCATCCTGAAATGCATGCACCAACCGAACCCATGAGCGATATTTTCACACCATTCATAAAAGGCACTGACTACATAAGAAATGGCATTAGGAGCATCTTCCATACCTCAATCACTTTTATATTGCCAAAGGCAAGGATGAGACAAAGATCAATGCACTGTACTGTACTGTGCACTAGTTCTCGCCAGCCGGATTCATAGACAGCACTTATACAGAAGTGCCCCTTATAAGCCAGGTTTCATTTTTATATTACCTACTTAAGTGTCCCACTTATTGCTATAAGTGGACCTCCCACACACACTTAAGTGACTCCCTTATGTTGCAGCAAGATGGAGGATAATGATTTTGCTGAATATGTTGCATTTCATTCACAGAATGCTTTCCGTGCACAGAGTAGAGATGGAAAATCCTCTCGAAATGTAATGTGACCAATAATTTCAAGAAGGTTTCGTTTTAGTAAAGTGACAGTTATGAATATTTTTGTTCCTTTGTGTGAGAGAGTGAACTTAACCTCTAGAGACTCGCTATCTCACCATTAATGAAGATATTATTTTCAGATTTTATGCCACCTCTTATTTTCAGGTTATTATTATTGTCATTATTATCATCACCAGCAATATTACCGGTATTTCGCTTAATTAACACGTTCGCGGCCAATGACGACACATATGCGTCATGACTCCACTTTCACTCAGTCCCGATGACGACACACGTGCGTCACACTCCGCGCCAAATATTAAAGCTCGTATTTCCGCCAATATGTATGTAAACAAACAGACTTCTTATCTGTGCATTGTTAAGGTGTTATTAAACATATGCGCCATCCGGGCATCAGATCAATTGTTAGTTACAATCTCTGTAGCCATTACAATTCGGCATACATTTCTGTGATGTCAAGAGAAGTTTCAGATCCTTCTCATCGGAGGAAGCCCCGTCTTAGCGGGATAAACACGCGATTTGCAATTAAAGATGATAGCCTGGAACCTCTCCTGAATACTAGTGACAGTGACAGCATTGATAGTGACGACAGCGAAGACAGTGATGACAGTGTGAAAAGTGACTGTAGCCACCTGAGTGAGATTGGTAATCACGGATGTGTGTGTCGAGCGTCTACTCCCAATTCTCACATTACAGAAGGTGAGGAAGACTTAAGTAATATCTCATCTCCGAATGTCCCGCCAAATAACATGGGCAATATTTCAGGGGTCATTCCTTGGAGTTCACATTCATCCTCAATGAAACAAATAAACTTTTTTGGTCGGTTGGGAATGAAGGTTCCACTGCCAAGTGACGCGAAACCTATTGATTATTTTCACTTGCTTGCAGATGACAACTTGCTGAATAACATTGTAAATGAATGTAACGCATTTGCAGAAGAGTCATTTTTTGCGAGGAAATGTCACTAAAAAGTAGCACACTGCATTGAGTGGTTACATTGTGCGCCTTATGGACTAATGCAAATATACATCATTCACACAGCAATAATGATTCTACTGCACAGTATTTATGTGTGAAATGTTCAAAAACTTATTTTTCTGTTGTAAAGAAGTTCTACAATCGAACAAAACATTATTTTCCTCGTTCCACTGCATTACCATTCATGACGCACATGCTGCGTCAAACGGCACCGAAAGCGAAAAACTCATCGGTAGTGCCGCTGACGCAGGGTGTGCGTCACGGCTCGTATGCACAAAAATAATATTGATATAATTAAAATAATAATCTAAAATGCATAAGGACACAGAAACGAACTCCTTTAAACAAAAAAAGTATTACGGTACCACGGTGACGGATGCCGATATCAGAGCGGCCGCGAACGTGTTAATTGGAAACGTGTTACAAGTTAATAAGTTATCAAGACTGTAGACCTATGGAATAGTAAAGAAATATACTGAGTTATAAGAAAAATGAACGTGTTGCACTACCACCATTTATTTTAAGGTTGACTTGTGCTAATTACAGTATATCAGGTTAGTCAACCAATCGCTTGCCGGATTATATCAGAAGTTTCTGAAATTATGGCATCGCACACCAAAACATACTATTTACATTTTATTGGGGAAGCAATTAGGCCTATTACAGCGTAACGGCTACGGATATATTTATCAAATCATTAAAAGCGTTGTAAGGCTAGATATTCTACATTTACCGAGTTCGATAGCTGCAGTCGCTTAAGTGCGGCCAGTATCCAGTATTCGGGAGATAGTAGGTTCGAACCCCACTGTCGGCAGCCCTGAAAATGGTTTTCCGTGGTTTCCCATTTTCACACCAGCCAAATGCTGGGGCTGTACCTTAATTAAGGCCACGGCCGCTTCCTTCCCACTCCTAGCCCTTTCCTCTCCCATCGTCGCCGTAAGACCTATCTGTGTCGGTGCGACGTAAAACAACTAGCAAAAGAAAAATTCTACATTTGGATGAATATTTGTATAGGTTCGAGTACTTGGATAATTATGAACATATTATATTAAGAAAATTAGATTCTGGGCAGTTTCGTAGTTTGCATTGTCCACAAGTTTTTCCCACGCCATTCATATTCTGATGAGAAACTACGTCTGTCTGCTTGTTCTATATTATGTGCATGTACTTCGACACAAGTTCTTGCAGGTGCCATCTCAGCTCACTGTTTTGTTATCCATTCTGATAACCAAATACAATATAGACGATCTTTTAACCTCAAAAATGTCGCGTGCGATGTCCTTCGATAAACAAAACACAATAGATCATCCCACTATTCGGAAAAAATACGGTAGCCAAAACTACACGATCCACGAAGCATGGGCATAATATACAGCATTGCCACATCTCCAGAGATACTTATTGTATAAATGAGTGTGCTCTTTAAGTGCTGTCTATGAAATGTAAACTCATATAAGTGATTACTTATTATAAGTGATCCCTTATTACTTAAGGGTTCCACTTGTGTATAAGTGCTGACTATGAATTCGGCCCTTTAAGTAGTCTGACAAAACGTATTGATTCTAAATACACTTTTCATGCAGGTAATGCAGAAATGTGCATAGAGATACCTAAATATGGAGTATGATTTCGGTTCTACACGTTTAACGTATTAGGATGGAAATATTTCGGCAAAATTAGAATGAAATACCTTCCATGAAATATTTCTAACTTAGCTTTGTTCATATTACTTTTCCATGGACAGGTTAATACTTAACTGGAGTTTTGTTCCGAAAGATATATTTTGTAAAAGGCCATAATCTTGGAAGTAACACAACTTTTCATTCCGGGACTGCACGTTCTCGTTTTAAAGTGAGCGGAAAACCACAGACAGTCCCAGCACGATTGTAGGGAGATACAATTAATACACGATGTAATCTATGGAAACCGCAGTGCGCCGGCTTAACACCTAGGGGTATCATAGAGATGAGAATACTGTAATCCTACGTCAGTGTAACGTGACTTAGTTGAGTCATTACCATGTTACGTGGTCACCTTGATTTTTCAATCAGAGAAATTGTCGTTAGTAGACGCAAAATGTTTCCTTAATTACGGTGATAATAATAATAATAATAATAATAATAATAATAATAATAATAATAAGTTTTACGTCCTATTAAACACTTTTACGATTTTCAGAGTCGCCGAAATGCCGGAATTTTGTCCCACGTGAGTTTTTTCACGTGCCAGTAAATCCACCGACACGAAGCTGACGTATTTGAGGACCTTTAAGTGCCACAGGACTCAGCCAGGATCGAATCTGCCAAGTTGGTCACAGAAGGCTAGCGCTCTACCGTCGGAGCTACTCATACCGGCTTATTCTTCTTCTATTGTTGTAAAACAGGCTATATTTCCCTTTAGAATAACATGTGTTATACATAATTTTCTGGATTATAAAGTATGAGGGGAAACAAGAAGAAAAACTTACATAATAATAATAATAATAACAATAATAATATAAAGGTTCTTTCACGCCCGAGATAAGATTTCCAAACTCCATAAAGCAATTTATGAAGCAGGCTTAAATTATCCATATCTCAGCTTGTCGTCAACAGAATCACCTGTACCTAATCCACTTACAAAGGAAACCATTATCATTCAATGGAAGCAAAGCTCTTCTTGGGAATTATCCTCATGAAGCTGGATGAGCCCGTTGTGAACAAGTATGCTTCTCATGCATGGCTGACTAACTCTATCGTTTCCTCATAAACCGAAAGCTTTGTCTTGCCCATGCAAAATCAAGTTATAGTGACTCACAACTACCAGAAAATTATCTTGAAGGATCACATTATGCACTGCTGCTCCAGATCACTCGGAAGAATACATCGCATTACATCCGACTGCCCTCATCTAGCGAATTAAAACGACTGGATCACATAGCAAAAGTCATCCAAAGGAAAATTGCCTTCAAGTTTAAACTTCATTCAACATCCTCTAGTTATTGAAAGTACACACCAGAAGCAGTGCTTGAAAATTCCAGCTACTAAATCCTTTGGAATAGAGATGTTATAATGGATGTCACCCTCAGTAGTAACAGTCTAGATATCACTTTAAGTGATAAGGCTAGAAGGACTGTGTCTTGTGGAGATTGCCTGCTCTAACACTTGCAATCTATGGACAATAGTAACAAAAATATCCAAGTACACAGAACTGGCAGCAGAAAAATAACGTATGTAGAAACTTCAGTCTGTAACCAACTTTCCAATAGTTTTATCATGTAATTGTGTTATTTCCAAGATTCTGTACATCTCATTAGCCACATTCACAATCTACATCCATCCTCTTATATAGAGCTTTAAAAGCAGGTTCCCCTGAATATGTGTCACATTGTAAGGAAATTCCAAGGTACGAGCTCTTACCTTCATCATACTTCTTCTCAATATGAGAAACTAGTGATTATGAGAACGTGAAAGGTCATTGAAGCCACGTGCTCTTACTGCATATACAAATGCATAAGTGTATTGTACATCTTTAATTATCAGTATCGTAAATATTTAGTCTATGATAGGTGACTTCATGGTATGAACGAATCAGGCCAGGAACTAAATCGGTTTAATACGTAAAAAGATAATAATAATAATAATAATAATAATAATAATAATAATAATAATAATAATAATAATAAAAGCCAGATACTTTGGGAAACTACTCAACTGCTCACCTCCAACAAACAAACTAGAACTTCTGGCTCCTATGAACCCAGAAGATGAAATGCCACCAACAAAAGAAGCCCGAAAAGTCTCAAGAACAGCAAAGCCAGTGGAGAAGACTCAATATCAGCAGAAATGATGAAATGGGCTGAACCGGAAATCCTGGACAACCTGCACCATATTTTTCAGTAAAAATGGGATACACAAAAGCTACCAGACGAATAGAAAACAGAGCTGATTCACCCACTCCATAAGAAAGAGCGCAAACAAGATGTTAACCACTACAGAGGCGTGTCGCTACTCCCAGTCATTTACAAAATCCTCTCCAAGATACTTCTGAACAGAATTGAAGGAACCCTAGATAAGCAACTTGGAGAATACTAGAGTGAGTTCCGGAAATGCCGCTCATGTGCTGATCAAGTTCTTAATTTGAACCCAATAATTCAACTCAGAGTGTTGAACGGCAAAAATATAGTGGTTTCTTTCATTGACTTCAAAAAAAGCCTTTGACTCAGCAGGCAGAGAGACCCTATATGAGATCATCAGGGAATTTGGGGTCAAAATCAAACGGGCAAATATGATCAGAGAAACCTTAACAGGCACAACTTCTAAGGTGATATTCATGGAAGAATTGTATCAGCCATTTGAAATTAAGACAGGTGTGCGACAGGGTGATGGATTATCACCACTATTATTTAACTGTGTCCTGGAGAAGATTGTGAGAATTTGGAATTCCGAATTTGAAAATCAAGGGATAACCCCGATCTGCTTAGGAAGAAAATCGGGAGGAATCAGAGTCAACTGCTTGGCTTTCGCTGATGATTTTGCGATACTTCCAGAAAACCTAGAGGAAGCGGCCATACAGATCAACCTCCTAGAAAAGATAGCTAGAAAGACGGGACTTAAGATCTGGAAAAAGAAGACCATGATGAATGACAAAAATGGACCACGATTCCTTGAAACACATACTGGGCAGATTAAGAGGGTTAAAAATTTCAAATACCTTGGCGAAATCATACAAAAGAACGCACTAGAGAAAGCTGCTGTAGACAATTGTATCTAGAAAATGGAGAAAGCTTATAGACTGACTAAAAACATCTACAACAAGAAATGCATCTCATGGAATCCCAAAATAAAGCACTAAAACTGTATTAGATACAGAATGTCTGTATGCCGGAGAAATCCTCTCGATGAATTACAAATTGGAAAAGCTATAGATACTAGAAAGAAGAATAATACTGAAAATCTTGGGCCCAATTCAGACAGAAACCGGCAGGAAACTTCGGAACAACAATGAAGTCTACAAAAATGCGGAGAAAATTTCAGATACCATGAAAAGAAGAAGGTAATCATTTCTCGGACATTTGTACAGAATGGACAAAACCAGACTAACCGAAATGTTATTCGACTGCCTGTGGGAAAAGAAGACGACGACGGCCCGGATTAAGGATGTTTGTAAATATCTAGAGAAGTCCAACATTCAGGAAGTTCAGATGTTAGACATGAATACATTTCGGACCCTGATTCAAAATTTGGAAGGGTTTCAAGTCGAAAGACGGGAAGAACCCGGACAGATGAACAGAAGAAACAGCATAGCTCCCAAATGAAGGTGTACTAGAGGAAGAGGGAACTGCAGAGAAAGAAAAATGAAATTGTAGCGTGATCCTCAGTGGTCAATTCGCAAATAAAAAATGAAATAATATTCATAATAATAATTATGATGATTATTATTATTATTTAAGATATAAACAACACAGGGCGATGTTCAAAAGGTTGAATCTTTCACATATTTAGGAGAGTGGTTCTATATATAAAACACAATTAAAAACAGGTTTTGGAGGCAAAATTAATGAAAATGAAGGCAGCATACATGAAGACTCTTGAGGTATACGATAAGAGATCATTATCATAGGGAGCTAAGATCCGACACTACCATACAGTTGTAATACCAATAGTTTTATATGCATAAAAAACACTGAACTTGAGAAACAAAACCTCAAAACGAGAACTGGAGAAACTATGACGAAGGCTAGGGAGAAAGATCCTAGGACCCGTTAAAAGGGAAGGAACATGGAAGCTCAGAAAAAAAATCAAGAAGTGCGTAATAAGCTGGGCAAAGTAACGGACCTCGTCAGGAAAAGGAGGCTCACTTTCTTCAGTCATGTGTTTCGTATGTCTGACAGCAGACTGACGAAACAGATCCTAACACAAGTTTGGAACCTCAAACGTAAACCAAAAGGTAAAACACTCAGGGCAGGACGTGAGAGCTAGTGAGTAAGTCGCTAGATTTTCACTGAGATAGCCGGAGTTTGAATTTCGGAAAATGTGCGTGCAACGTTTGAAATGGAAAATCATGCCGGCATTTTACGTATTGGACGTAAAAATCTAGACGCCGCATGACTCACGGTGACGTACTTATCAGTTCTGCAAAACTTTAAAATTACTTATTTACTTTCAAAATTCAGTGCATCGATACTGAATCAGGCTTTACCGGCTTCTAATCTCTCCGTCGTTTCTCGAGTACTGAATTAGTACCGAAGTCCAAGCTCTTAGAGGCCCTCTAAACTTTGACCCGAATAATAGTTTATTCACATTACTAAACCTCCAAAATGGCAATGTAATTGATATTGATCTATTTCAAAAATATATGTGCATGAAACTAGAGGTCAGAGATTTCCTAGCTCCCAGATTAGTAAGTACGGTCACCGGGCGAGTTGGCCGTGCGCGTAGAGGCGCGCGGCTGTGAGCTTGCATCCGGGAGATAGTAGGTTCGAATCCCACTATCGGCAGCCCTGAAGATGGTTTTCCGTGGTTTCCCATTTTCACACCAGGCAAATGCTGGGGCTGTACCTTAATTAAGGCCACGGCCGCTTCCTTCCAACTCCTAGGCCTTTCCTATCCCATCGTCGCCATAAGACCTATCTGTGTCGGTGCGACGTAAAGCCCCTAGCAAAAAAAAGTAAGTACGGTCGAAAATAACAGGACAAGATATTAAAACTATCCTTTAGGTCCGGGATGTTTTTGTCATCAGTGGTTTTATTTGGGCACTTGGGTATAAAGATTTAAACTCAGGTAAGCAAATTAAGTATGGATAATATTTGTCTTACATGTGTACTTATTTACTTATAGCTTATACATCATTTTTTTAAATGCAATATTATTTTACATAGGGGAGATAACATACCAAAGATTCAAACTGTATGTGTCAGTTTAATTTTCTTCCAGACCTTTTAAAACAATAGAAATAATAGGTGAACAGTTCTATCTTAATTCTCCTCCTTCTAGTGTCATATTTATTCAGGATGCTGGCTGTTAACATCATAGTGATTTCATCGTTGTTAGTGTGGTTTCGGAACAGTTATGTTGAAGTTATCTTACGCCAGTCCTTCAAATTCTTCAATAAAGAGATTCTTGGGGGTCCTCAGCCCCTCTTCTTGAAGATATTCCCTTAAATTACTAACTGGAGTATTTGACACTTTCCATCAAATCCTCTTGATATTCCCAAATTATTCCTGCGTTCTTTGATTGACTGTGGTCGTTACAGCCTTGATTTATACGGCTTAAAATACTTCTTGATTAATCCTTTCTCATCAGGAAGGGAAAAGACTCGTATGATCGAACATACTTCTTAGAATTCGCAGATTAGACTCCAGGGGGAATGTCAATTCAACATTTAGTTTAGATAAGGTATCTGATCTCGTCATTATGAAACAGTGTAGCTATTAGATACATGTTTACGGACTTCTTTGACAATTAAACTCCCCAACTGCGCGCTGAAGTGTGTATACTCCAGGCATTTAAACGTGAGCACTGTAAACATGTTACACAGTAGCACGCCTTTCGATTGCCCAGTGCTCGCTCACTCTCTTGATTGCTTTGCTCTCGGGTTTACTTTCTCTTTACATTTCAATAACTTCTTTCACACGTAAACCACATGAGCTTTAACTTAACTTTGCAAAGCAAAACACGGTCGAAATCCAACGTAGCGCACTAGGCCAGGGATTACACTTCAACATATATTTGTTATGTCTGTTGAGTAAAACTCTCCACTTACAATGTAGAAACTTATACTTCCAGTATAGTCTGTTAAATTTCAGAAAACTTTACAGTGTCATGAAATATTTATATATTAGCTTGCAATCGTTCATCACTTTAATCCTTGTTAATGAAAGAGCTCGGCTAGAGAAAAGCAAAAGTGATACTAATCTTCAATTATAATGCAGTACACTTGAAACTTGCATGGATGAAATGGTGCTACCTAAGATGGCAGTATTATCTCCAGAGAATCTGCCCTCTGTGATATTCTTAAGATTATATTTGTTTCCCCTGTACTCATCTCTCCAGCTTCACAGAAATTCCCTGCTGCAGTGTCCCTCAGAACTTTCTTTTGCGCAGAGGGGCACTCATCTCCAATTGCATCTATATATTCTACCTTATGTGTTTCCGTGGATCTTCATTTTCACACCAGATAAACGCTGGGGGTTGCGCCTCAGTTACGGTCACGGCTACTTCCTTCCCACTCCTAGCCTTTTCCTATCCCATCGTCGATATATATATATATATATATATATATAGTTCGTGTTGCGAATACTATCAAGGCACGTAGCTTTTATGTCATCAATTTTTCATTGCTCCGTAGATTCAATGCCGTGGATGAATAATGTGTAACTATTCCTATACAAAGTGTTCCTCAAACAATTTCTGAAGAAATTGTGATCTAAGGCATGGCATACTATTGTTCCAGAACACATCAGTATTCCACTCGAGAAAATACGCACGCTAATCGAGTGCCTTTATTCAGCAAACGGGTTAGGACTGGACATGGAAAATATACGATTGTCCACATTCAACGAACTTCCCCGTTCCTGCCATTTAAACATTATTGACTTTGCAGAACCATATGTACATGTTGGGTCCAGAATCTCGTGTTTTAGACCATGTAATGAAATTATCATTGACACGAATAAAATTTCAAGAGTAAAGGAATTTAAGTACTTAGGTGAATCGATAAATAAAATAAATCAGTGGCTTCAAGAATTCAGAAAATGGAAACTGCTTTCCAGTAAACAAAGAATGTTTATTGTCCGGTAACAGTAAAATTCGTCATTACTTAATAGTGATCAAAACTGAAGCTCTTTATTCTTCAGAAACGCTCAATTTATATCATAAACATTTAAAGGAACAACTGAGATTAAAGAAAGGAAACTGATCAGAAATATCTTAGGGCCAAGAATTAAAAGTAAAATATTCCAAACACAACTCCTAGCCTTCAAAATATCGTAATTGCCGGGACAAAGCCTCCTGTGTGATAAATTTTTTGGAGGTATACTGACCCGCAGCACGTACATTATGAAGAGTGAGAATGCCTTGACAATTTTGCACCTTAGATGACAGAACCTTACCGGCCAAAGTCATCATCATCATCATCTGTTTACCCTCCAGGTTCGGCTTTTCCCTCGGACTCAGCGAGGGATCCCACCTCTACCGCCTCAAGGGCAGTGTCCTGGAGCTTCAGACTCTTGGTCGGGGGATACAACTGGGGAGTATGACCAGTACCTCGCCCAGGCGGCCTCACCTGCTATGGTGAACAGGGGCCTTGTAGAGGGATGGGAAGATTGGAAGGTATAGGCAAGGATGAGGGAAGGAAGCGGCCGTGGCCTTAAGTTAGGTACCATCCCGGCATTCGCCTGGAGGTGAAGTGGGAAACCACGGAAAACCACTTCCAGGATGGCTGAGGTGGGAATCGAACCCACCTCTACTCAGTTGACCTCCCGAGGCTGAGTGGACCCCGTTCCAGCCCTCGTACCACTTTTCAAATTTCGTGGCAGAGCCGGGAATCGAACCCGGACCTCCGGGGGTGGCAGCTAATCACGCTAACCACTACACCACAGAGGCGGACACCGGCCAAAGTTCTAAGCTAAAATATTTCACATAGGAGGTTTTATCCCGGCAGCGACGATATGTAAACTTGCTGACACAATGAGATTCCAACGAAATCAATTTGTAGGCCAATTGGAAAGAATGAATAAAAACAGACTTACTTAACAAATAGATACACATTCTTTTTCGAATCAAACGTGCGAAATCAAAATGGGGTAAACAAGTAGACCTCACTGAATTAGGATCACCATATTTTTTTGGTAAAGGCTTTACGTCGCACCGATACAGATAGGTATTATAGCGACGATGGGATAGGAAAGGGCTAGGAATTGGAAGGAAACGGCCGAGGTTTTAATTAAGGTACAGCCCTAGCATTTGTCTGGTGTGAAAATGGGAAACCACGGAAAACCATCTTCAGGGCTGCCGACAGTGGGATTTGAACCCTCTACCTCCCGGATGCAAGCTCACAGCTGCGCGGCCCTAACCGCAAGGCCAACTCGCCCTGTGATCAGCATATCTGCAGGATAGGAATATAATCGGGAAAATTGTTCACACAGGGGGATTTGAGGAAGACGAGCAGAAACCAAGATGGCGTACTTGGTGGGAGGAACAGAAATCACAACAATCGATGAAAATGAAGAACTGTTGGGCAAGGAGGAAAGCGTGGTCCATTCGCGCAGAATAAGATGATGTTGATAAAAAATGAATGAGCTCATAGTATTATATTGTCCTCGCATATAATACTTTATCAGACTTCATTATAATCAAAAGGGGCTGCCTGGCCGAGACGGTAAAGGCATGCGCGGTTCGCCCGGAAGGACGTGGGTTCGAATCCCCGTCAGGAAGTCGTAAAATTTAAGAAACGAGATTTCCAGTTCGGGAGGTTCACTCAGCCTACACGAAAAAATAGTACCAGGTTAATTCCTGGGGGCAAAGGCGGCCGGGCGTAGAGCTAACCACTCTACCCCATCACGTGCCGAGGTTAACAATGGTGGAAGCCTTTACCTGCCACTCCTCCAAGGGCCTTCATGGCCTGTACGGAGGTTACTTTGCTTTATTATAATCAAAATCATGTACTGTATATAATGTAAATAGAAACCCTATATACACCTATAACATACATTATACCTGTAAGTTCAATTTATTGTTTCCATGAAGGGTGTACCTGTGGAGAACTTACACAATACCATGTGCTCCGTCCTTTTTCGAACTACTGTACATGACCACCCACACCGGTAAAATAAAATTTGTGATTCAAAGTGACAGGACACAAGTCTTCTAAAATCCATGGTCAATGCTCGATTCGTGTCATTTAGGCTGAGGAACACTCGGAAAGAGGAAGTTCAATTACACAGTAAACATGCTATCAATGGTCATGTTTGGTAACCTTCCGGTTTCTCTTATTGGATAGTTGAACATAGCTGCATCAGTTGACCTCTTCAAGTCTACGAATTAGAACTCATCTCTAGCACCAAACTTCAACTATCCACTTAAAGTCTGGCGACGGTTTATTCCCATTACATTCTTTATTTTTGCCATTTATTTTATGTCGCACCGACACAGATAGGGATAGGGGAGGGGTAGAACTGGAAAGGAAACGATCGTGGACGGGAAACCACGGACAACTACCGTCAGGGCTGCCGGCAATGGCATTCTAACCCACCATCTCCCGAACGCAAGTTCAGAGCTACGTGACCAAACTGCGTGGCCAATTTATTCGGTACTATTTCATTTTCAAGTCAGTTCTGGTATCACAGTTTCACACAAATTTCGACAATTTCCAGTTTCTTTCCTGAAATGGAACTGACAGATTTTAGTTCTCCCAAATCCTGTCCATTATCAAAGTCAATCTCTTCCTTACCGGGTGAGTTGGCCGCACCGTTACGACGCGCGGCTGTGCGCTTGCAACCGGGAGATAGTGGGTTCGAATCCCACTGTCAGCAGCCCTGAAAATGGTTTTCCGTAGTTTCCCATTTTCACACCAGACAAATGTTGGGGCTGTACCTTAATTAAGGCCACGGCCGCTTCCTTCCACTCCTAGGCCTTTCCTATCCTATCATCGCCATAAGACCTATCTGTGTTGGTGCTACGTAAAGCCACTAGCAAAAAACCCTCTCTTTTCATTTTCCGAGTGACCTTCACACGTTGCGTACTTCGATATCTCTTATCTGTGTTTTTTATTCGTGTACGTGGAGCTATAAACTCTGGGGTTTCTACAATCACAAGTACAATTACTTATCCTGGTTATAACCATAATTTGGCTGGGCTCAGTGGCTCAGGTGGTTGACGCACTGACTTTCTGACCCCACCTTGACTGGTTCGATCCTGGCTCAGTCCGATGGTATTTGAAGGCGCCCATATACGCCAGACTCATGTCGGTAGATTTTCTGGCTCGTAAAAGAACTCCTGCAGGACTAAATTCCGGCATCTCGGCGTCTCCGGAAACCGTAAAAGTAGTTAGCTGGACATAAAACCAATAACATTATTATTATTATTATTATTATTATTATTATTATTATTATTATTATTATTATTATTATTATTATTATTATTATTATTATTTAGTTCTCATTTACACGAGGTCAAATCTGTTCCAAACCAAACCCCTTCGTGCTACATCCCTGATGGGCCTTCATTCACAAACCAATCGCTGCTAAGACGAAGACCTCGATATTATGAGGTTTCGCGTGGTCAGCGGGACGAATCCCCTCAGCGTTATTCTTAACTTTCTAGACCGGACATATCAGTTCTACTTATTTAAATGTTTCGCCGTAGGCGCTTTTCTTGGGAGCGTGCGCTGGCGACCTCGGGTTCCCTAGTACATCACGTTCTTCTTTCCTATCTAACCTCGAAAATGAACTTTCTTCCAGCACTGAAAATGTAATATTTAAAGGCATAGGTATATTTAGTTTCTCTTTTTCATACCCCTTCCGTTTGGTTTGCTGATGTCTTCATTCTTTAAAAGACTTGATCCCTTTCCCTATCTCTTCTAAGAGGTAAAAGAGTATGTATTACATCTTGAAATAATAATCACCGCTATCAGTTTGATCAGAAAGAACAGACATCTCGAATATTATGTTGAAAATTAGCTGCTGAGACGGTACATGGGTGGAGATATCAGAATGTAAATTTAACCACCCTTCCAGTCACGTATCCCTTCACACAACGCGCAATTGAGCTACTTCTCTTCTCATACAGTAGATATAAGGATTCTTTTTCTCTGTTGACTTAGTTAATACTACTTTTCAGTCTTTTAAGACTTTCGAAACACGAATTATAACATTTAGAACATTATGACACATCTGGTCCGTCTCTGTGGTGTAGTGGTTAGCGTGATTAGCTGCCACCCCCGGAGGCCCGGGTTCGATTCCCGACTCTGCCACGAAATTTGAAAAGTGGTACGAGGGCTGGAACGGGGTCCACTCAGTCTCGGGAGGTCAACTGAGTAGAGGTGGGTTCGATTCCCACCTCAGCCATCCTGGAAGTGGTTTTCCGTGGTTTCCCACTTCTCCTCCAGGCAAATGCTGGGATGATACCTAACTTAAGGCCACGGCCGCTTCCTTCCCTGTTCCTTGCCTATCCCTTCC
This sequence comes from Anabrus simplex, assembly GCF_040414725.1. Taxonomy (NCBI): domain Eukaryota; kingdom Metazoa; phylum Arthropoda; class Insecta; order Orthoptera; family Tettigoniidae; genus Anabrus; species Anabrus simplex. The sequence goes on from NC_090265.1 coordinate 1,367,048,439, forward strand.
AATCTTCCAATCCCTCCACAAGGCCCCTGTTCAGCATAGCAGGTGAGGCCGCCTGGGCGATGTACTGGTCATACTCCCCAGTTGTCTCCCCGACCAAGAGTCTGAAGCTCCAGGACACTGCCCTTGAGGCGGTAGAAGTGGGATCCCTCGCTGAGCCCGAGGGAAAAACCAAACCTGGAGGGTAAACAGATGATGATGATGACACATCTGTAAAAAACACAATAAACAATGAATGACATATTTCGTATTTCATGAACATCATCAGATTCTACCAAACCACGTTTAACCATGCGTATATACAGTATTCACAGTATTGTTTAAGTTGCGTAAACGTATCAATTATTGTGAATTGGTGACATGAAAAAGTGAGAGCAATTATTTCAATATGGAAGTCCGTTTCTGCCACTTTAGTAACTTAAATAAACTTTCCTGTGCTTATCTTAAACCAGATTTGTGTCCATTACTTTCAAAGACAAATGTCCGACTGAATCCAGATCTCATGTTTCGATTGTGGCCAGCTAACACACTTGTCGGTAGAGGAGTTGGGTAAAAGGGTAAGGGGACCAACTCCGTTCAGATGAGATAGGGAGGAATGTTACGCGAGTGTAGTCTATTTGTCTTGATGTGCGTTAGAAAATGAATGCGTGGTATTGTTTTTGTACCAAAAATTACCATCAATAAAGTGAAGCGTGCTTTGTATGACTTTATCTTTTGTGATAAAATAGTAGCATACAAAATGGCCTCGAGTGGCGAGAATTCATAGAATTTAGTACACATAGGTATAAACTAACCTATGTTTATACACGAACTTGTGTCAGAGTAACCACCAATGGGACTGATTAAGAGCTAATGAGGGATGGAAGATAATCAGAAATGTCATTTTAGCAAATTTGAATTAATTTAGTAGCGCGAAGAGGGGGAAGTTTTCATATCTGTGTGATCGTTGAGGTTGGTTTGGTTGACTTTTCTTGCGATATACGTCGAAAATAAAACCAAGTCGTTCAATATAAAGAAGACAATAGAAATACACATCGTGTACACGTGCACGGGCCAAGTGTACGAATTCCCTAATGTTAATCTTCTTTTTGTTCTATTTTAATGTTTTGAGATTATCGTCTGGAATCTCATTAAGTGTTATATTAGTCACAGTCCTTAGATTTTGCGCATGTGAAAAGACAATAGATGTCTTAAAATGCTGAATATTATTACTGTAAAGCAAACGGATGTCACCAAATTATTTTATAATTATATTTATTACTCGTATACTAATTTTATTGGCTTTACGTCCCACTAACTACCTTAACGGTTTACGGAGATGCTTAGGTGCCGAAATTTACTCCCGCAGGAGTTATTTTACGTGCCAGTAAATCTATTGACAAGAGGCTGATGAATTTGAGCACTTTCAAATACCACCAGACTGAGCCAGAATCGAACCTGCCAAGTTGGGGTCAGAAGGCCAGCGCCTCAACCATCGTTCATTTTAGAGGTACGCCTGAAGAAGAAGTGAGAATGCACGAAAAGTAATGTGCAGAATGGCCGAAATGGTTCCCATCAGCATAAATGCAATCCGTTTCAAGTTTAATATCAGGATTTAATGGCAAAATTTGGATCCGATTCAACCGGGAGGCAAACTGTGATAATCTTTGTCTTGATTTAGTAACTCCTGAAATTGTACGAATGAAACACGCTGTTCAGATTAATCAGAGAAATTTGATCATGAGGTGTACTCACTCCAACTGAAAACAGCAGCTAGTATAGAAATGTGCGTATTTTGATATGAAGGAGCACACACTCTATCCACAAGCCAAAATAATGACGAAATAATTGTGTCCCGCTGTTCCTACAACAATGCAGGTCATCACTCACGTACGCAACTATCCTCAGCCGGTTATTATATAAGCACAAAGCACAAATAATTCAGCAACTTCCTTCTCCCTAGATTCATCACAACCCCTTACGTTTCCTGAAAGTTTCACTCTCGAGGTTTACGGACCGTCAACTCTCCTATCTTGATACTAATACCTACATATTCATTTATTTAAATATTTTCCTATCAAGTTAACAATATATCACTATAGTTAAAGTTTGAAAATTCTTGGAGCAAGCCTTTGATACTGGATTTGTCTAGTTAGTGAAACTGTTGTCTAGAATGGCGGTGGTAACGGTTAGTCTTTTGTTCTTCCTCGCCACCTTCTTCCTCTTTATCTTTTGGTTAACTATTCTTTTAGTTTAGCCTTAGTCTCATTTTTTGTTTCTGAAAACGGGACAGGGTTATTAGCCCCAGGCCCAACACCCAACTTGGAGGACTAGGGACTGTTCTGCTAGGGTTTTCATGCCAAGATAACCTATTTTTCAGGCGCCAGGCAGCCACCAAATTGCTTAGTGCATAAGTAGGTACGTCGACTGGAGAATATATCGGTACTTACCAATTAAAATCGGTGATTCCACAGAGACTCAATAACTAGCCAATCACATTCGCCTTTATCCGGGCGCGGAGGTTTCATCGAGTTGATGTGGTTTTCTTCTCCGATTATTACTTATTATCCATACTGTCTCAAGTCATATCAAAAGAAGGAAACAATTAGCTCCAATCCTTGGAAGAACGAAAGAAAGGGAAGAGTCAGGAAGAGCTGAAAATAAAGGACTCGTAATGCCCTGCAAACCTAATACACTGTCGGGGTCGTAAGATCGAGAGAGGTCGGATAGGAAAGTCGAAAGTAAGGAGCCTGGTACAAGTAAGCTATATCAAAGGTAGACTAAGTTAAGAGCTCCGTGGTCGCCAGTCCATGTTCTTAACTTGAGAGCCCCTCCACACACCTCTAAAGAAAAGCAGGGAATACCCTCCCACCTTACACCCCTCTCACAGTGATCAACAAAAGTTATTAACAACAAACTCAATGTGGAGGATTTATTCATTTGCTTTCAGTGCAACCTCTGTCTGATTCGTTGGCTGAATGGTCAGCGTACTGGCCTCCGGTTTAGAAGGTCCCGGGTTCGATTCCCAGCCGGGTCGGGGATTTTAGCCTTAATTGGTTAATTTCGCTGGCACGGGGGCTGGGTCCATGTGCCGTCTTCATCATAATTTCATCCTCATCACGACCCGCGGATCGCCTACGAGTGTCATATCAAAAGACCTACATCTGGCGAGCCGAACTTGTCCTCGGACACTCCCGGCACTAAAAGCCATACGACATTTCAGTTCATTTCAGTGCAATCTCTTTGTAGTTGTAAAGCTCAAAACAAAAATGGCTTAAAAGTCGAAACAGTGTATTATTGTGCCTTCCACAAAGTCCAACGCCTGGAAAAATATATTTCAGACGTCCGGTCATAGACATCATTTTGCTTTAGGAGGACCATCGTCTAAGACATTTGTGGATGCCACTCCGCGTGTATCTGCGGCATGGGTGAGACAATCTGGAGGGGGACAGTTCATCCTCGGTTCCTCTGCTGGAAGACTAATCACTAGGCTGGTACAGCTGGTCATTCCTCTGGCAGTTGGCCAAGGTGGAGTGAGGTGGGTTTAGGAGGTCGACTAGTGAACTACAGTCATTTTATTTTGGTTTTTATTTGTTTTCGTGTTGCCTCTTTGCATTTGTAGAGTTTAGAATAGCCATATCGTGAAAGATTGTATGGTATTTTATTCTCTCTCTCTCTCTCTCTCTCTCCCATACACGACACTCAATAGTTGTCCAAAAGTCAATTCTTGAAACGTGTACATCAGTCATATATTTTGGGGTAATGTTTTTGAATAGAAATAGTAAATTAGGAATAATGACCTTAAACCTATCAAATAGCCTTATTCTTACAAATTTTTGCTTCATTTTTAAATTCGAATGTTGTAACATTTGAGTACTTCTGCCTTTTAACAACACGTACTTGTATAGAAAACTGCCGTTAATTTCGCTCAAGTGGGAATCATTCGAGCTGTTTGCTACTGAAAGGCTGGCACTCAAAATAATGGCAACGTACAAAATGTCGTATTTAAGCGGAATCAATACTGAAGAGTAATTACTTGCTGGTAGCACTCGGAATAATCCCAATATACACGCGATAGTGATCCGATACAGCTTGATATATAGCCACAGCGATGGAAAATGAGAACAAATGAGACGCCAATTTATTAATACCGCATCACATGTGCAGTGGGACGAATCTAGGATCCCCGTGTTGTTTTCGCCCTGCAGTCCACAGCTCGATACCTCCAAATGCTCCAGGGAGCAAGTAATCTGCACTGGCGGGAAACCTCCTCAGGGATTAATGTATGAGCTGCGCGTTGTGGTGGCAGATAATTTAACTCCAGTCCAGGTCGAGGGTACAGTCCTTCCAAAACCTTCTGTAATCGTACAACTCTTCAATGATTTGTATGGAGTTCAATAAGGTAGTCCTCTATCAAGTGTGCTGTTCTCCATGCCATTCCAATTCCTCTTCAAACTGAAACGGATACGAGATGCATTCCTCTCATAGTCATTATACTGCACTTCGTATGTGATGCTGTTACTTGTAAGCTAGTGGGGGAAAATGGTGGTAGGCTGTCATTATCATAACGGCCGTAGTGTCTTAAGAGTTTCGTAGGCTTACGTCTTAGAAATAAATGACAAATATTATGTGGATGATAAATTTTATTCAGAGTATGCGTGTAACGTCATATATTAAGCACAAATGTTGCCTTATATTGATGCGCCACTTCATGAAAACTGCGTTTGAGATTTTCAATTTTTCTTTTTTGCAAGAAGTATCCTCCTCTATTTATCTGTCAAATGAGACATTAAACATAATCTTACGTTAAATACTCTCGGCTATATCCTCCTCTTTTATCTGTCAATTGAGACATTAAACATAATCTTACGTTAAATACTCTCGGCTATATCCTCCTCTTTTATCTGTCAGTTAAGACATTAAACATAATCTTACGTTAAATACTCTCGGATATATCCTCCTCTTTTATCTGTCAGTTAAGACATTAAACATAATCTTACGTTAAATACTCTCGTCTATATCCTCCTTTTTTATCTGTCAGTTAAGACATTAAACATAATGTTACGTTAAATGCTCTCAGCTATATCCTCCTCTTTTATCTGTCAGTTAAGACATTAAACATAATCTTACGTTAAATGCTCTCAGCTATATCCTCCTCTTTTATCTGTCAGTTAAGACATTAAACATAATCTTACGTTAAATACTCTCGGCTATATCCTCCTTTATCTGTCAGTTAAGACATTAGACATAATCTTACGTTAAATACTCTCGGCTATATACGCGTTCTATCCAAACACTAAACGCGGCTTAATTTCTTTCTTTCAATGAACCCGTTGTCGTGGAACGTAAGTCTACGTTAAGAAATTAATGTAAAATATTAGAGTACGTAGTGCGCTCCAATGTTTTCGTCTAAATAACTTGTAGAAAATGATTTTTTTTGTTGCACGATATCTTCATTTTGTTCACAATTTGTTTTACGTCTCACCGACACAGATAGGTCTTATGGCGACGATGGAATAGGAAAGGGCTAGGAGTGGGAAGGAACCGGCCGTGGCTTTAATTAAGGTACAGACTCAGAATTTACCTGGTGTGAAAATGAGAAACATCGGAAAACCATCGTCAGGGCTGCCAACAGTGGGGCTAGAACCCACTACCTCCCGGATGCAAACTTACAGCTGCGCGCACCTAACAGCACGGCCAGCTCACCCGGTTGCACGATATAACCAGGTGCTATCCAAGAGGGAGGGTTTTGGAAGTGTCTCAGAGAATCTGTTCGAAACTTCCACATTCGAACGATAATAGTTGCAGGGCAGTATGTGTAAGGTATAAAGTTCCACAACTGCGCGTAGCTCTTGATTCAGTGACTGGAATGTGGGGTAGGGGGCACCTATAACGTATACAACTACCTATCGAATAGACTATTTACAATACTAATTATGTCCGGGAACTCGAAAGTAACATGTGCACACAAGAAACGCATTTCATATACGGCCATTGGTTTGTGCCGCTCTGAAACTGTTCAGTCTCATGTGGCAAGAAAGTATATTGTGGTAACAGATATAACTTGTATCACTATAAAGTTGCCAAAACCATCACAATGAAGACACCACATCCGATATTATAAAACAGTACGTATGTTATTGAATTTCAGGGTAAAGTGTTCTGAGAAAACAGTGGTACAAGAACAGTCGTATCTCACAACAGGAGAAATGACGACACTCGAAGCACATTCAGGAAGGCTTCAGACATTAAGTGCAGTAAACGTAATGCCTGTGACACAAACCCAGAGGCCTTCCACGCATAATGCACATCAACGCAGCGTTTCTTCGAAATACCTTTGATCTACATATATTGAACTTTATATAAACATCACTTTCATTGGCAGGTTGTTACCAAAGGGTTTGGCTGGCAAAGGGGTGTTCGTTTGACCAGACCAGGCGTAAGTTACTAAGTTGTTTCCGGTTCCAATGCTTTTCTCATCCATAAAGCACAAATGCTGTGTACATTTCATCACTGTTGCTACAATCGTATTCTATATTTTGAGGTTTGTTGTTTTCCAGTACTACTATAACCTAACCTTTCCTGCTTGCCGCCTATTTCCTGAAAACATATATACAAACAAAATATTTGCAAGTCTTCCAGACATGGATAGTAAAACCTGATTAGTGTATAAATGGGTGGTAGACGCAACAGACTGAACAATAGCTCCAGTAATTTTCTCTTCAGTTATGGATATTTACCTATTTGACGTTAGTGTATTCAAAATGTCTTTGATCTATACTGTTATTAGTATCATTGGAAACAAGTAATTCCTGAATTTCTCGTACAGACGCTATTGCTCTGATCTTCATATCTGTGCCTAGTTTAGTATCCTGCTTGCAAGCAAACCTTGTATATTTTCAGTGTTTGAAATGGTATAAAAATAATGCCCGGCTTTAAAATTGTGTAACCTTATGGATATAGTCACTTTTTTTCCATATCCTTATATGGCTATAATGAATAATAACGTCCCATCTCGCATTCCCTCTGAAAGTTTGAGTACATGCACTGGTGAATTTGTGCCATTTTGTGCTCAGTGGTACCACCTTTCCCTACAACATTTGACGCATTTTTGCCTGTGTTATCTTGAGTTTTCTGACAATCGTAGCAACAAATTTCTTTTCATTCCTCACACTGTTGTAGGTTGACACATTGTACCCGGTGTCGATAAGCCTGTTATACCACTGTCATGATATTCTGTATCACACGACGCATCACTGTCACACCACAATTTCTATTCTATGATAGTGCGCCTCCGATACGTTGCTGCAAAAGGACATGAATTGTCCTGTCAAAGTACGTCGAAGCCATTTCATTCACTTAGTAGTGCTCTATCTCTTCATTTTCCAATAGATTAACAACAGCATTTCGGTTACATACCGTGTTTCTACATAAACAACTAATGTACATTGAAGACAGTAATGAATGGAAGTTCACTCGAGCAGTACAAAGAAACAGAACAAACGAAACGGAAATAAAAACGTTAAATTTTGAACACAAAAGTGCAATCACTTCTCTAAACACTCGCCAATTAACGTACGTCTGTGCAACACACACTCTGCTAACAAAACATCTAAACCCTTCAATATATATATATTTATTTTTATTTTTTATTTTGAGGATGCACTCAATCTTTCTTTTCACATATATGAACATAGGCTGTCCGCCCTTGTTCGAGGACTACGAGCTTGTTTCGAAACGTAATACTTTGCACATGTTTCTTTGGACCCTTCGTCGATCTGTACTATGGGTCTCGTAGAGATTCTTGTCGACAGATCCACATCTCTCTCTTGTTATTCAGCCGTGCACGAGATTTACCACGGTACTGCCACGGAGATGTACTGCACCTTCCTGATTTGACCTGGCACCGACTAATATCCATCTTTTCGGGTCATTCACGAAGCAGCCAGGTGGAAGGGGGTGAAGGGAAATAAAGCTCAGAGAGTTGGTATGCCATGTCTTAAAGTCCGAAGCGCTTGATACTGCTTATTCTTGTGGTGAAGCGGATATCATAGTACATGTACATGCAAACATGTGGTTCCAACTCGGCACTTGGAGCCGCTGTGAAGCACGGAGCATGGTATGGAACTCCCCTGCCTGAACACTGAGCACTGCTAAAGCCACTGTAGTACTATACGCCATGGCAATGCGTTACGTTTGTGACGGACAGGAGCGGTTCTTGTGTATATAAACAACGCAAAAGCTATAGAATATCTGTACGTTATTTTTTATTTACAGAATATAATGTGCTCAATTGTAGACATATTTCAATGTTCTGCTTAAAAGGAAAAGAAAGATATATCACTGCCTGCAGGATATTCAGTTATAGCTGCCTCTAGACCTGATTGATGAATGACGAAAATACAAGAATGCTAGAAATGAAGAGGGCAGAAAAGAATACAGGCGATTAAAGAATGAAGTGGATAGAAAGTGCAAGGTAGCTAAGGAAGAATGGCTGAAGGAGAAGTGCAAGGATGTCGAAGGCTGTATGGTCCTGGGAAAGGTAGATGCTGCATACAGGAAAATCAAGGAAACCTTTGGAGAAAGGAAATCTAGGTGCATGAATATTAAGAGCTCAGATGGAAAGCCACTTCTAGGGAAAGAAGACAAAGCAGAAAGATGGCAGGAGCATATCCAACAGTTGTATCAAGGTAACGATGTAGATAATTTCGTTCTGGAACATGAAGAGGCTGTTGATGCTGATGAAATGGGAGACCCAATTTTGAGGTCAGAGTTTGACAGAGCTGTGAGTGACCTAAATAGGAACAAGGCACTTGGAATTGATGACATTCCCTCTGAATTACTGACTGCCTTAGGAGAAACCAGCATGGTAAGGTTATTTCATTTAGTGTGCAAGATGTATGAGACAGGAGAAGTCCCATCCGATTTTCGGCAGAATGTTGTTATACCTATTCCCAAGAAAGCCGGTGCTGACAGGTGTGAAAACTACCGCACTATTAGTTTAGTATCTCATGCCTGCAAAATTTTAACACGTATTATTTACAGAAGAATGGAAAAACAAGTTGAAGCTGAGTTGGGGAAGATCAATTTGGCTTCAGAAGAAATGTAGGAACACGTGAAGCAATCCTGACTTTACGTCTGATCTTAGAGGATCGAATCAAGAAGGACAAGCCCACGTACATGGCATTCGTAGATCTAGAAAAGGCATTCGATAATGTTGATTGGACCAGGCTATTTATGATTCTGAAGATGATAGGGATCAGATACCGAGAACGAAGAATTATCTACAACCTGTATAAAAATCAGTCTGCAGTGATAAGAATCGAGGGCTTTGAAAAAGAAGCAGCAATCCATAAACGAGTGAGGCAAGGCTGCAGTTTGTCCCCCCTCCTTTTCAATGTTTACATAGAACAGGCAGTAAAGGAAATCAAAGAGAAATTTGGAAAGGGAATCACAGTCCAAGGAGAGGAAATCAAAACCTTGAGATTTGCCGATGATATTGTTATTTTATCTGAGACTGCAGAAGATCTCGAGAAGTTGATGAATGGTATGGATGAAGTCTTAGGTAAGGAGTACAAGATGAAAATAAATAAGTCCAAAACAAAAGTAATGGAGTGCAGTCGAACGAAGACAGGTGATGTAGGAAATATTAGATTAGGAAACGAAGTCTTAAAGGAAGTAGATGAATATTGTTACTTGGGTAGTAAAATAACCAACGATGGCAGAAGTAAGGAGGACATAAAATGCAGGCTAGCACAAGCAAGGAAGAGCTTTCTTAAGAAAAGAAATTTGCTCACTTCAAACATTGATATCGGAATTAGAAAGATGTTTTTGAAGACTTTTGTGTGGAGCGTGGCATTGTATGGAAGTGAAACATGGACGATAACTAGCTCAGAAAGAAAGAGAATAGAAGCTTTTGAAATGTGGTGTTACAGAAGAATGCTGAAGGTGAGATGGATAGATCGAATCACGAATGAAGAGATACTGAATCGAATTGGTGAGAGGAGATCGATTTGGCTACATTTGACGGGAAGAAGAGATAGAATGATAGGACACATCTTAAGACACCCAGGACTTGTTCAGTTGGTTTTTGAAGGAAGTGTAGGTGGCAAGAACGGTAGGGGTAGACCAAGGTATGAATATGACAAACAGATTAGAGCAGATGTAGGATGCAATAGTTACGTAGAAATGAAAAGGTTGGCACATGATAGGGTGACATGGAGAGCTGCATCAAACCAGTCTATGGACTGATGACTCAACAACAACAACAGCCGCCTCTTATCAGCCGACGTATTAATGTAAAATGTTGCACAATTAACGCTAACCATAATGTTATTGTATGTGGCTGTTGCTAGCCTGGGGCAGCTCTTGTAAGACAGTCTCTCGGGTGAGGGTCGGTGGCATCTACCATGTGCGAGAAACTACGGGTTATTATGATTGTACCGGGAGGTACACCTCAACTCCGCTCATAAAAGAAGCGTCTTAAGGAACGCTATCTCTCTAACAAAACGTGAAACACCTAAGGCATGAAGTTTGGACATTGACCTGAAAATGTCACCATTGAAGTATTAAATAATTGTGTTCTTATGAAGTTGCCTAAACTGACTGGATATATTTGCTTTGTGTTTGTTTACTTCAAGAAGTTTGAACTTTTCTCCATAGATGTTTCTATAAAACTGAGGTCACGCACTCTGGTGCAAAGTGGAATAATTTGTTATTGAAAGAAATTTTGTGTTTATAGGTTTTCTCAAGTAAATTAACATTCATTTACTTTCATTGCGCTAGTTTTTGAATCTGGCCAATAAGGAATTTTCTGTATTATTTTTCAGCCTATCACAGGCTTCTTGTTGGTTTTTGGGTGTAACTTTTTATTCTGCCAATAAAATTGAGAGGGTGTGTCCGGATTAGTCCAGAATCCTCTCGAACAATCCCCTCGGGTATATAAGCTGAGGCTTTTCTGGTTACCTTGTCTCATTGATCGTCGTATTTCTGAGTGTGTGTGTTAAAGACAGGAGGCGAGGCGCCTCATTCTTCGGCAGGCAGCACAACAGGCCAGGTAATGACCACCAATATTCTATATTTCTACTGTCTCTGCAAACTTATCCGAGGGGAAGGTTCGAATTTCTACCTATGTAACCAACTTTTTCTAAAATGTAAATTTTCGTTCGGCTAATGTAAAATTTCATAAAGTCTTTAACTGTAAATATGGGATAGAGAGTGCGTTACCCTCTCGAGTTCCCCTTCAACTTGCTTTGAGGTGACTACGACTTTGTAACTGTAATGCATTAAATTAACTTCCATTCGTGTCACTTCAGTAGCTTGGGATTAGCCCGTGTATCATCGGGCCGAGAGCCCCGTTAGGATTTTATACTTCTTTATCTAGGAGTGCAAGTGTACGCCTCCATTCAGTTTGTGTTCGGGCCATTAATTTAATCTGTTCTTCTTCCACGAAGGCTCAGTAGGTTAGGTAATAGGTACCCTTGTGTAAAAGAAATTTTAAATTGTAAATTGTGCCGAGAGAGGCCAGAGGTAGTTAGGTTTTGTGTAATGTTACCTTAAGCGAGCTGTTAGAAATTGGTTAATGTTGGAGAGCATGTAAGCTCTTTTCTAAGTTTTCTGTAATAGTGAGGGGTACCAGAGATTGTAACTTTTGGAGCAAAGTGCTCTTGAATTTAGGATATTTCTATCCTTGTCTAAATATTACCACTTTTGAAATTATAATTGTGTAAACTAGGGGCTTGAAGCCCACAATTGTTAAATTCCATATTCTGGGGTTCTCTATTTTAATACCCAAATTTGTCATTGTTATTTCACTAAGTGAAAAGTTGTTAACTTAGTTTTTTGAAAAGAAATATAACCTTTATTTAAAGTTTTAAATTAATTTTTGATATTGTAGTTAGACCCATTCAAGCCCACGCCTTCTTTCGCCTGTCTGCGTTCCACAGATACCCCGGAACAATCATAAAGGATATTGTTGTGTGAGGTATATGAGTTGCACGGACGCTGGGGACAGCACAAACACCCAGTCCCTGAACCTAGAGAATTACCCATTCAACATTAAAATCACCGACCTGGTCAGGAATTGAACCCAGAGCCGTCTGAATTTAAATCCACTACGCTGACCTTTCAATCAAGGAGCCGAACAGAGTAACCACCAAAGAAATATGAGCAAAACTATTAACGTAACTGGTTACCACGTTTTCATATTGATGCAATAACTGAGTTATACATCGGACTATAAAAACCTACGATTGAATTCTCTTTTTCTTATTTTCAGCAATGTTTGGAAATATTTTTTGAGGAAGTTTGGGTAAGATAGAGAAACCGCAATCTTAAAGTCAGTATCAAAAAGATTTGTTTTCAGTAGACATTTCGTAATTTCCTTTAGGGAATACGCGTGTTCTTGTGCGAAACTTACCGTAACAAGCCAGCAGCAAAGTTAAGAGTGTGTCATTAACATCTGTATGCCAGGCGAGTGATGGGGGCGTGAAATCGGGGTGGCAGGCAAGAGCGTCAACACGTGCTCTTTGATCCAAGGGTCACGCTTTGTTCATCACTGCCTCAGTACATAGTTAATAAAATTGTTAGACAGGTATTGGGACGATGTACTGTATAAGAATACAGAGTGAGTAATATAAAACAAGTGGTTGTCAATACTGTCTCATTTCTATTTAAAGATAGGTACCACCTTAAAATACGATTCTAAACAAACAGAATCTGTGAGAGAACTCCTTGTCTTCAAATAATTTGATGCTGAAAATGACCCTCTTTTGTCTGTAGACATATCCGTACCCATCGTAGTATGTTTCTGCCATTTGCTGCACTGCCTCTGGGTGATATATCGTGGCATGAGAGTCGGCCAATCTGCGAGGCCATAATGGCTGTGAAATTATTTGGTCATTAAGGAAACTTTTAATTAGAGTGAGAGACCCATTTGAAATGTGATGTATGAATAAGCTGTCTCCTGAGATATTGTCGCGTGACCTATTACTTGGTTGAAATTAATTTTGACGGGTAAGTATCGAATGCGTTGCAAGAGATCTTTTACACAGCCTATGTAACGTAATGATTTACGAGACGACAGCTCTAGACAGGCCTAAACATCATCCGCCACGTTTCGCAAGTAAGATGCGCTATATCTTCCAGTATCGCTTACCAAACTACCTGTCGTTTCCAACTTCCCAGCTAAGGCAAGAATTGTGTATCTCTTCGGAATAATGCGTAAACCATATTCCTTTCATAATGCCCTCTGTGTAGCAGTAGTAGAGTTCGATATCTAAATGGGAGAAAAAATAATTTATGGACTATGGCAACATCACACGATTACTTCACAGAACTAAACTCCCATTGTTCCAATGTCGTTTAAATCAAAACTCTCAGGAATTCATTCAGTGTAAAGAAGAATGTGCTATTTTTAAAACCATTCATTTCATAAGGATCATACTGTACCTTTACCTAGTCCGTTAAATTTGTGCTTGCAAGAGTAGCGTATTAAACGTAGTAAGATGCTTTATTACCTAACTAGCATTTGTACCCGTTCTTCGCACGGAAATTTGAAGTGGATTAAATGTTTCCTTCGGGAATTCGTAAGAAGTAACAGGGTTCTATTCACACGATTAATGCGAATGTATTGTACGGTACAGTTCTTAGTCCGAAGTTGTGTGAAATTCTCCATGATTCTCAGGATGCATATTGTATTTATTACCACTGGCGTGGCGCTCTGACATTGATCACACCTCTCTTAATATCTGCCCTATCGAAAAGTGTAAAATGTTTCTTTAGTTTTTTCCATTACCCACCTTGAAGTGAAATGCTTGTCATGTCCCACAGGACTTTGACTAAAGGTCCAATTTTTCGTAATCAACTGCGTTATTATCCGTCGTATGATAATCACATGGCATAAAGAAACGGAAATAACATATTCTTAAACGTTTAATATATATAGTCTTTTGATAGACCTAATGTTAACAAAATTATTTGAGATTAATCTTCCTATAAACACCAACACAATGTGATTACCATGACATCATATGCATCCGATAACACAAGTCTGAGTGAGTAGATACCAAATACGTAGTTTGGTTGAAGTAAATCAGTTTTCCACTTTTAGGAATAGACAGACAGACGCCAAAGGGAAATGTTTTACCTCATGTTTCCTCGGTGTTCAGTTACATTAGGTGGGGTTAATTTTCAAGCCGAGCGAAATATTATGTATCCTATTATTTTATCCTGTGTGAATCCTTCGAATAACTAAATATCTACGAGGGTGTCCATAACTGGTTGCAGAGCATGAAGCCCGTAGCAAATAGTAATTTTCTCCGTTATTTGAATGTAAGCGAATTTGTGCACATGACAAAAATTATTTAAAATGAAGGGGCGTTTCACATATAGTCAATAGTGTAAGATAAAATTGAAAAACTCTCCTGGTCTTCCTATAAATCCCCGTTCTATTGAGTGATTTGTAAATGATATGCATATAAAAACCTGTTCTTGGATGAGTGGACACTAAATATGAAGTTTGGTCGAGTAAAAGAAAATTGAAGAAATGGTGTGCCTATAGAAACCTACTCATGGATGAGTAGACTCTAAATATGAAGTTTCGTCGAGATATAATTAATAGTGTAAGAGAAAATTGAAAACTATTCTGGTCTTCCTACAAACCCCCAGTCTATTCAGCGATTTTTAAACGATATGCATACAAAACCCTTCTCCTGGATTAGTAGACTCTAAATATGAAGTTTGGTCGAGATCTATTCAACCGTTTACTCGTGATGGTGGAGCATACACACAAACAAACATAGAAACCAACACGAAAGCTAAAATCTGCGGATACGATCTTCAGTTGACCCAAAACGGATAAATATATCAAAATGTTGCGAATCAAATTACATTAAGGACATCGGACCCCCTACAGCTTTATTTATAAAACCATTTACAGTACCGAACCCTAGTGAAACTGTCTGGTTCTCTTAAATGTTGGGCAGCAGTGAGTTTATGAGGCTTGGCCGTTAACCGTTTTGTTACTCTGTGGGCACAAAGTAAGGACACATTAGCTTGTTCTGCGATACGCGACAGGGTTTTTGTTGGAATTCTTTCTAGGAGATCTCCTATTTCATCAAGTTCTCTATTATCATAGTTCGTCTCCTGCGTGTCTTTCGCTAAATAACGTATTCCCTATGGGGAGGGAGGATGGCAGGAAAATTTCAAATGAATCGAAAGCGGCACTCTCACAAAATGAATACATACTGTTGTACTGTATAAGTCACTCATTAAATGCTCAATAACTCTTGAATTCATACAGAAACTACGTTATTTCAAAGCTAACATACTGATCACACTATCAATACCACGGATATTAAACTAATGCGATGAAGACGCGGGAGTTACTGCTCAATCGCTACTGCATTAGATCACATGAAATAAAAGCCTATATCTCTCGACAAGTTTGTCTCCTGCGTGTTTTCTTGTTAGGAATGAACTCGGTGGTGCAGAACTGCACTAAATTACGTATCGTAGTCTTATGAGAAGGGAGGATGCCAGGAAATTTGTGGATCAGTCAAAAGCGGCACTCTCTGAGAGAATAATGGTTCGCGTAGCACAACACAATGAATACACGACGTATACATTACTCATTAAACACACGATTCTCTTGTATTCATACAGAAACTACGCTATTTCAAAGCTAACGCATTGAATTCACTATCAGTACACAGATATTGGAGCGCTGAAGACACGAGATTTATAGCTTAATCGTTACTGAAGTAGATCACTTTAGCCCGACATGAAGCAATATATCTCACGACAAATGAGTTACCCGGCCGTGCCATCGCCTTTCCGTGTAGATCCCGAAACACTCACCCAGAGCTAAAAAAAAGGTACCCTGTAAAATAGCATGATGAAAAAATTCTAATTCTATCGTTGAAATAAAAATTCGTAATGTAAAAATGTATGCCAACATTTACTTGAAAAGTTCATGCACCTCATCTTACTATATATAAAAATTAATGTATGTGAGTAGGCCTATGTAAATGGCACACCTCCTTCTAAAACACTGGAGCAATTTCAGTCAAACTTGCTAAACTTATGACTTACTATCTGGAGACGAGCACTGAGATGAATAATGACGCCCCATACTTTTTAGAAGTCCAAGTTCAGCCTCCTGTCGCACAGGGGGTGAGAAAAGGTGAAAATCAAAATTTGCAAAATGTTTTTGTTGTGTTGTTTGAGTCATCGGTCCTTATACTGGTTTGATGCAGCTCTCCATGCCACCCTATCCTGTGCTAACCTTTTCATTTCTACGTAACTATTGCATCCTACATCTGCTCTAATCTGCTTGTCATATTCGTACCTTGGTCTACCCCTACCGTTCTTACCACCTACACTTCCTTCAAAAACCAACTGAACAAGTCCAGGGTGTCTTAAGCTGTGTCCTATCATTCTATCTCTTCTTCTCGTCAAATTTAGCCAAATCGATCTCCTCTCACCAATTCGATTCAGTATCTCTTCATTCGTGATTCGATCTATCCATCTCACCTTCAGCATTCTTCTGTAACACCACATTTCAAAAGCTTCTATTCTCTTTCTTTCTGAGCTAGTTATAGTCCATGTTTCACTTCCATACAATGCCAAGCTCCACACGAAAGTCTTCAAAAACATCTTTCTAACTCCTATATCAATGTTTGAAGTGAGTAAATTTCTTTTCTTAAGAAAGCTCTTCCTTGCTTGTGTTAGTCTGCATGTTATGTCCTCCTTACTTCTGCCATCGTTAGTTATTTTACTACCCAAGTAACAATATTCATCTACTTCCTTTAAGACTTCGTTTCCTAATCTAATATTTCCTGCATCACCTGCCTTCGTTCGACTGCACTCCATTACTTTTGTTTTGGACTTATTTATTTTCATCTTGTACTCCTTACCCGAGACTTCCTCCATACCATTCAGCAACTTCTCGAGATCTTCTGCAGTC
Source organism: Anabrus simplex (assembly GCF_040414725.1). Classification (NCBI taxonomy): domain Eukaryota; kingdom Metazoa; phylum Arthropoda; class Insecta; order Orthoptera; family Tettigoniidae; genus Anabrus; species Anabrus simplex. The sequence goes on from NC_090265.1 coordinate 1,367,065,381, forward strand.
TCAGATAAAATAATATCATCGGCAAATCTCAAGGTTTTGATTTCCTCTCCTTGGACTGTGATACCCTTTCCAAATTTCTCTTTGATTTCCTTTACTGCCTGTTCTATGTAAACATTGAAAAGGAGAGGGGAAAACTGCAGCCTTGCCTCACTCCTTTCTGGATTGCTGCTTGTTTTTCAAAGCTCTCGATTCTTATCACTGCAGACTGATTTTTATACAGATTGTAGATAATTCTTCGTTCTCGGTATCTGATCCCTATCGTCTTCAGAATCATAAACAGCTTGATCCAATCAACATTATCGAATGCCTTTTCTAGATCTACGAATGCCATGTACGTGGGCTTGTCCTTCTTGATTCGATCCTCTAAGATAAGACGTAAAGTCAGGATTGCTTCACGTGTTCCTACATTTCTTCTGAAGCCAAATTGGTCTTCTCCCAAATCAGTTTCAACTTGTTTTTCCATTCTTCTGTAAATAATACGTGTTAAAATTTTGAAGGCATGAGATACTAAACTAATGGTGCGGTAGTTTTCACACCTGTCAGCACCGGCTTTCTTGGGAATAGGTATAACAACATTCTGCCGAAAATCGGATGGGACTTCTCCTGTCTCATACATCTTGCACACTAAATGAAATAACCTTGCCATGCTGGTTTCTCCTAAGGCAGTCAGTAATTCAGAGGGAATGTCATCAATTCCAGGTGCCTTGTTCCTATTGAGGTCACTCACAGCTCTGTCAAACTCTGACCTCAAAATTGGGTCTCCCATTTCATCAGCATCAACAGGTTCTTCATGTTCCAGAACCAAATTATCTACATCTTTACGTTGATACAACTGTTGGATATGCTCCTGCCATCTTTCTGCTTTGTCTTCTTTCCCTAGAAGTGGCTTTCCATCTGAGCTCTTAATATTCATACACCTAGATTTCCTTTCTCCAAAGGTTTCCTTGATTTTTCTGTATGCAGCATCTACCTTTCCCAGGACCATACAGCCTTCAACATCCTTGCACTTCTCCTTCAGCCATTCTTCCTTAGCTACCTTGCACTTTCTATCCACTTCATTCTTTAATCGCCTGTATTCTTTTCTGCCCTCTTCAATCCTAGCATTCTTGTATTTTCGTCGTTCATCAATCAGGTCTAGTATCTCCTGAGTTATCCACTGATTCTTAGTTGATCTTTTCTTCCTTCCTAACATTTCTTCAGCAGCCCTACTGACTTCATTTTTTATGACTCTCCACTCTTCCTCTATAGTGTTTCCTTCAGCCTTTTCATTTAGTCCTTATGCAACATGTTCCTTGAAACAATCCCTCACACTCTTTTCTTTCAACTTGTCTAGATCCCATCTCTTTGCATTCTTTCCTTTCTTCAATTTCTTCAACTTCAGATGGCATTTCATGACCAACAAGTTGTGGTCAGACTCCACGTCTGCACCTGGGAAAGTTTTGCAATCCAACACCTGGTTTCTGAATCTCTGCCTAATCATAATGAAGTCTATTTGATACCTTCCAGTGTCTCCAGGTCTCGTCCATGTATACAGCTGTCGTTTGTGGTGTTTGAACCAAGTATTGGCAAGCACTAAATTATGATCAGTGCAGAATTCAACCAGCCGACTTCCTCTTTCGTTCCTTTGTCCCAATCCAAATTCTCCTACTGTACTACCTTCTCTTCCTTGGCCTACCACTGCATTCCAGTCTCCCATCACAATTAGATTCTCGTCACCTTTTACATATTGTATTAAATCTTCTATCTCTTCGTATATTCTTTCGATTTCTTCATCATCCGCTGAACTAGTAGGCATATAGACCTGCACTATTGTGGTGGGCATTGGTTTGGTGTCTATCTTGATGACAATAATTCTTTCACTATGCTGGTCGTAGTAGCTTACCCGCTGCCCTATTTTCTTATTCATTATTAAACCAACTCCTGCATTTCCCCTGTTTGATTTTGTGTTGATAATTCGGTAGTCGCCTGACCAAAAATCTTGTTCTGCCTGCCAACGTACTTCACTTATATCAACTACATCTGACTTTAGCCTATCCATCTCCCTTTTCAGATTCTCTAACCTACCACAACGATTCAAACTTCTAACATTCCACGCTCCGACTCGCAGAATGTCAGTATCCATCTTCGTGATGATCGCCCCCTCTCGTGCAGTCCCCACCCGGAGATCCGAATGGGGGACTAGTTTACCTCCGGAATATTTTACCCGGGAGGAAGCCATCTTCAGTTCATCATTCATACAGAGAGAGCTGCATGTCCTCGGGAGTTAGTTACGGCTGTAGTTTCCCGTTGCTTTCAGCCGTGTAGCAGTATCAACACAGCTAAGCCAAGTTGAGTATTATTACAAGGCCGTATCAGTCAATCATCTAGACTGCCGCCCTTGCAACTACCGAAAGGCTGCTACCCCCCTTTCGATGAACCATTCGTTAGTCTGGTCTGCCAACAGATACCCATCCGATATGGTTGCACCTGCGGCTCGGCTATCTGCATCATTGGGACACGCAGGCCTCCCCACCGCGGCAAGGTCACATGGTTCGCAGAGGAGGATTTGCAAAATAGCCGAGATAATGAACGTATGTGTGTATATTCCAGCATAGCTCTCAACCACCAGAAACAATCCGCAGCGTTAAACGTGCTTTTGATAAACACCAGCTGGTTCAAATTGAGCAGGATTTCAATAAGAACGTTCAAACCTGAGAATAGTGGTTGGATGTTTGTATGTGGAAAAGTACATTCACCAATCCATGTCTCATGATGTTGCTGTAAAAAATATATCTTGTAACGCATTCCATATTTACCCGACAAAATTAATTTAAACCAAGTAATAGGTCAAGCGACAAATTTCTGGTTCTTTTAAGTCAGGTGGAGTCAAACCGAACATCAAAACTGATACGCAAGCAGCCTAACTGATATCAAATTAAAAACCTATACACGGGTGCAGAAGTCAAATTATTATTATTATTATTATTATTATTATTATGTCCGCGTCCATGGCTAAATGGTTAGCGTGCTAGCCTTTGGTCACAGGGGTCCCGGGTTCGATTCCCGGCAGGGTCGGGAATTTTAACCATAATTGGTTCATTTCACTGGCACGGAGTTGGGTGTGTGTGTGTGTGTGTGTGTGTATGTGTGTGTGTCGTCTTCATCATCATTTCATCCTCATCACGACGCGCAAGTCACCTACGGGTGTCAAATTAAAAGACCTGCATCTGGCGAGCCGAACTTGTCCTCGGACACTCCCGGTACTAAAAGCCATACACCACATCATCATCATTATTATTATTATTATTATTATCATCATCATCATCATCATCATCATCATCATCATCATCATCATCATCATCATCATCATCATCATCATCATCATCATCATCATCATTATTATTATTATTATTATTATTATTATTATTATTATTATTATTATTATTATTATTATTATTATTATCTTGTTTTGTTTTGCCCAACTAAGGACCACGTCATTTCAATTGTTTCCTTTGAGCCTTGATGTTGGTCCAGTGTTTCTTCATTCGTAAACGGCGTTGCTCCTTTCACTCTTTCGTCCATGCCTTTCCAGTTTTCAGCTTCGGCTTTGTTTGGAAACTCCGATGTTCTTGGAGTTTTTTTCATAAGTGGATCACGCTCCAGGATATCGTCAAATGAGATCCCAATCTCCTGCAGATCTTTCTCCATCCCCCCTTCGCCTTTTTATCTTGGAGGAAAGTGAAAATGCGGTTGGTTAATCGTGTTGACTTCATTCGGGCCATGTGTCCATAAAAAGTAATCCTCCTTTTCCGCATCTCTTCAGTTATTTTCTCCACATGCGTGTACAACTCTTGGTTCAAATCTCATCCTCTCCAAATGTAGCTGTTCGCGTGAGTACGCAGCTGTGGGGTCTACATGATCGAGATCACGGCTTGAGGTTCAGGTCCAACAAAAGGAATTCGCTCCTACCGGAGCGCTACGGGGTTCTCACAGCCTATGGCGCGGCCATCCGGGGTTACGTCTTTCATTCCCCGTGACTATATTGAGCGCTTGAATAAAATTATGCCACAGCGTTGTAATAAATAAACTGAAGCATAAATGATATGTTTCAATATTTAGGACTACTTAAAATAATACTACAAAAGATTGATGTTTCTATGTTCACAATAACGTTATAACAAGGGAAGCTATATCTTTACAAACTACGTATATAAGAATAAAGTGTTATTAATCCTGTCACTATTTTCGATTATTTTTATATCTCACTCCCTTTCACCCCCAAAGGGGGCTGAACTTTGACTTTAAAAACTGGAGTGTCACTATTCATCTCAGCGACCCCAAAAACCATGGATTCGACACTATTTTCGATTATTGTTATATCTTACTCCACCCACGGCCCACACCACAAAGGGGCTGAACTTGGAATTATAAAATATCTGGAGTGTCACTATTCCTGTCCGGAAATGAAAATGCATTTCCTATATAGGTCTTCTTTCCTTTAAAATAAAACATCATTTACTTCAATTTTCTGTGTAAAAATTACAATTCCGATACTGCCTGGCAGGACATCACTATTAACACATGATTCATTCTTCCTTCCTGCACAAACGTTGCTTGAAGAACAGACCCGTGCAGTCAAGTAACTCCAGCACATATGATAGTGCATCGAGTTCATGATTCCTTCTCTAAACAGTGCCAACTGAATTAACAGGTTTCATTTTCAGCGACACACCTATCGAACGACAAAAGTCTCCTGTCTGCATGAACCTCGAGAGGGAAGGGCAGAGAGCCGGCTCTTCGTACTGCAAGAATGTGTATGTTCACTATTGCTGTACAAATATAGCTGACGTACGTATACCTAGTTGAGGAATAATGTATCATCGCAGGATAATTTCTCGATATAGATATTACAAATTATGTTTCAGACATTGTTTTTGTTTGGGTCGTCAGTCCACAGACTTGATTGATGCAGCGCTCCATGCCACCCTACCGTATGCTAACCTACATAACTACTACATCCCACAGCCACTCTAATCTGTCTGTCATATTCATACATTGGTTCGCAAAAAGACCTATCCGTGTCGGTGCGATGTAAAAGAAATAGCAAAAAATGCCTACATTGGTCTACCCCTGCCGAGTTTATCGCTACACTTCCCTTGCAAACTAACTGAACAAGTCCTCGGTGTCTTGAGAGGAGTCCTACACCTTTTTCTGGTTGAATTTCGCCAAATCTTCTCCTCTCATCACTTCGATTCAGTTTCACTTTATTCGTGATTCGACCTATCCATCTCACCTTCAACATTCATTTGTGACACCACATTTCGAAAGTTTCTATTACTTTTCCTTCTGAACTATTTATCGTCCATGTTCCACTTCTAATTCCTATATCAGTGTTCGAAGTGAGCAAATTTATTTTCTTAGAAAAAGTCCTTTCTTGCTTTTGCTAGTCTGCATTTTATATCCTTCTTACTTCTGCCACTATTAGTTATTCTACTATCCAACTATCAATAGTCACCTACTTCCTTTAAAACAACACTTTTAACTTTGTTTCCTGCATCATCTGAATCCATTCCAATGCATGTCATTAATTTTGTTTCGGATTGATTTATTTATTTTCATATCATATTCCTCCTGAAAGACTGTGTCGATATCATTCATAAATTTCTCCAGATCTTCTACAGATTCAGATCAAATAACAATTTTGATTTCTTCTCCATGGATTGTGATTTATTTTCCAAATTACACTTTGATTTCCTTTACCACCTGCTTGATATAAACATGGAAAAGGAGAGGAGAAAAACTGTAGCCTTGCCTCACTCTTTTATGGATTGTTGGTAATTTTTCATAGCCTTCGATTCTTATCACTGTAGACTGATTTTTTTTCAGACTGTGGATAATTCTTCGTTCTCGGTATCTGATCCCGATTGCCTTTAGAATCTCAAATAGCTTGGTCCAATCAACTTTATCGAATTCCTTTTCTAGATCTACAAATGCTAGATCCCACAATACGCTTCGAGTCGCACGTTGGCCAGGCCGAAGAGGTGGACGCCGAAAAGAAGTCAATTTACCAGCCAACTGTAAACAACTATAAAGATAAATATCACCTAGACAATATTTCCGTCCATGGACTCATGATCGGAGCTCGAGGCACAATCCCTAATTTTCTTGTTCAGCTATGGGATTCTCACGGTCTCAGCCGGACACGACTTCACGAAATCGCTATCGCCGCAATACGAGGTTCAGTGACCATACTCCGCAATCATCTATATAACATCTGAAGAACCGTATTGCAAATCTATTCCGGAGCCTTTTGGTGAATCTTCTACCTGGCACACTAACAAAGTCAACAGTAACTTAGAAGACAAAATACTGTGTAGTCGACATACTTTGTCCTTGTGGCAGCCTCCGCATGGGGGAAGTTGTAATAATAATAAATAAAAAAACGTGAGCTTATATTTCTTAATTCGATCCTCTAAGATCGGACGTAAAATCAGAATAGTTTCACGTGTTCCTACATTCATTCAGGCCAAACTGATCTTCTCGCAACTCAACTTCAAATTGCCTTTCCATTCTTCTGTAAATAATACGTGTTAAAATTTTGCAAGTGTGAGATGTTAAACTAAGGGTGCGGTAGTTTTCACACTTGACAGCACCTGCTTACTTGGGAATAGGTATAACAACATTCTGTCCAAAATCGGATGTCACTTCTCTTGTGTCAAACATCTTACACACTAAATGGAATAATCTCCCCATGCTAGTTCCTCCTAAGGCGATCAGTAATTCCGAGGGTATTTCATCAGTTCCAAGTGCATTTCTCCTATTTAGGTCTATCAAAGATCGGTCGAATACTAACCACTAAACTTGATCTCCCATTTCATCAGCATCAACAGCCTCTTTTTGTTCCAGAACCTTATTTACTTCCTTCCCTTTGTACACAGTGGTGCTAATGTACTGTATGAGAGAATGTAGCAAAACAATGCGAAAACAGGACAGGTGAACCGAAGAGGGACAGGCTTATCGACATGAAGGGTTCCAATCATGCTAATTTCCTGTGGATCCTATTCAGTTCTCGTATAAAATAATCCTTGTGTGGTCCAATACACTGGAAGAATATTATAACTGTGATCTTACCAGAGACTTATACGCCCTCTCGTTAACATCCTCACTATAAGCCCTAAACACCCTTATGAACATATGAAGAAATCTGCAACCATTATTTATAACATCGTTAATGTGGATAACTCAATGACGATCTTTCCTTATATTAATTCGCTCCGAACACTGCAAACGTATTTAGTGGAACGTAAAGCTATTATTATTATTATTATTATTATTATTATTATTATTATTATTATTATTATTATTATTATTATTATTATTATTATTTCTTTTACCCTGATATTCTGGTGTGTGTAGTCCTGATGTATTGCTAGGAGAGGATTCTCACAGGATTTGAGCCAATGCTTTTTCAGCGCCATATGTCTTCGGAGTCGTTGCCTCACATCCGTCGGTTTAATCTGCAAGTACAGTACACGTGACCCAAGGGTGGTGCTAGGAGACCAACAAAATTGGTTCTTGGTCCTAAAAATCTGCTTTTCTATAACTCAGCAGTTAAGGGATACAATATAAAGAAAAAATTCACAATCCAGCCCACCTTCACCTCCGTGATACAGTTTCACTCAGACAACAAACGCATGGGCACCACGCCCTCTTAACCCGCAAGGGATAGGGTCTATTTCTGATACTCGGTTTGTGAAATACAGCACAGTTAAAAGATGAATTTATTATTATATTTGAAGTTATTCGTAAAGAGTTTGTATATAAATATGTAGGCCAATAAATATAGTGTCTCTTCCTTACATCGTACATAGAATAGTAATCAATACCAACAGAAACATTTTAAAATGTGGTGAATGATAATAATAATAATAATAATAATAATAATAATAATAATAATAATAATAATAATAACATTAGTTACCAAGTAGCAGGCATTTTGAAGTGATATTTTCTATGTGTCTTGCCTGTCAATTAAGATATTTTAACCATGTTGTTATCTATTATTTTAAAAGGAAGTCTTCTGGACGTTGTCTGAGGCTCAGTAATTAATCATGTCGCGTGACGTTAAGGGCGCCACCAGAGTTCACTAACATGAGAACAACGATATGGCGAGGCAAGATTTGTGCCCGTTCTCCGGGTTAACTTTCTCTCTCACTGATCCACTATTCTACATATAATAATAATAATAATAATAATAATAATAATAATAATAATAATAATAATAATAATAATAATAATAATAATAATAACAATAATGGTCCATGGTGTGGGTTACTATAGTCACATCCTAGTTCGTGAACCATGGGCAACGGCTGAGTGGCCTAGTAAGTGGTCCTGAGAGTCGGAATACCAGTTGCTGTGGAATGGAAGTGGGCATCTCGGACATATTCTTAGTCATGGCCCTCTTTGTGCTCAGGCGGCTAGGACTGTACAATCCATCGTTTGTCCCTAGCCCGTTAGAGGAGAAATCCTCACTTGGACTATGTGCAAGTCGGGTAGCATCCTGCTTCATGAATTTACCGAGCTCAAAACATTTTAACCAAGCCTCGGACCTATGGGAGTAACGGAGTCCAACTCCCATTTGACAGGCGAGGGACTCCTTGGAAACAACTTGGCGAACGAAATGGAATTCGATGGAGAGCTATCAATATTAATGGGGCTTATGTAAGAAAGAAGGTAGAACTGGCTGAGTCAGCAAAGAGGATGCATCTGGATGTGCTAGGAGTAAGTGATATTCGGGTAAGGGAAGATAATGAGGAAGAGATAGGAGATTATAAAGTGTACTTGACGGGTGTTAGAAACGGAAGGGCAGAGTCTGGGGTAGGGCTCTTTATCAGGAATACCATTGCACGCAACATAGTTTCTGTTAGGCACGTAAATGAGCGAATGATGTGGGTAGATTTGTCAGTGGGAGGAATTAGGACAAGAATTGTCTCAGTGTATTCACCATATGAGGGTGCAGATGAAGATGAAGTTGACAAGTTATATGAAGCACTGAGTGACATCGTAGTCAGAGTATACAGCAAGGATAGGATCGTGCTAATAAGCGATTCCAATGCGAAAATTGGAAATAGAACTGAAGGATAAGAGAGGGTGATTGGTAAATGTGGGGAAGGTATGGAAACTAACGGGAATGGGAAGCGTTTACTGGACTTCTGCGTTAGATGGGTTTAGCATTTACGAATACATTCTTCAAGCATGAGGCTATTCACCGCTGCACATGGGAGGTTAGGGGTACCAGATCCATAATAGATTATATCTTAACCGACTTCGAATTCAGGAAGTCTGTTAGGAATGTACGAGTTTTCCGGCGATCTTTTAATGATACATACCACTATCTGATCTGTAGTGAACTAAGTATCTCTAGGCCTACGATAGAGAAAGTGAAGTCTGTCTACAAACGAAAAAGGGTAGAAAATCTCCAGGACGAGGAAATTAGCCAGAAGTACATGGATAACATTAGTGAGAAGTTTCGAACAGTAGACAGTAAGCAGGTTCAGGATATAGGAAGAAAATGGGTGGCATATAGGGATTCTGTAGTAGAAACAGCAAGGGAATGCCTTGGAACAACTGTGTGCAAAGATGAGAAAAAGCGAAAATCTTGGTGGAATGATGAAGTGAGAGCAGCTTGTAAACGTAAAAAGAAGGCTTATCCAAAATGGCTCCAAACAAGGGCCGATGCAGACAGGGAATTGTACGTAGATGAAAGAAACAGAGCGAAACAAATAGCTGTTGAATCCAAAAAGAAGTCATGGGAAGATTTTGGTAATAACCTGGAAAGGCTAGGACAAGCAGCAGGGAAACCTTTCTGGACAGTAATAAAGAATCTTATGAAGGGAGGTAAAAAGGAAATGAACAGCGTTTTGGGTAATTCAGGTAACTCATAATAGATCCCAGGGAATCACTGGAGAGGTGGAGGGAATATTTTGATCATCTTCTCATTGTAAAAGGAAATCATCATGGTGGTGTTGCAAACAGCCAAGCTCATGGGGAGGAAGAAAATGATGTTGGTGAAATTATGCTTGAGGAAGTGGAAAGGATAGTAAATAAACACCATTGTCATAAGGCAGCAGGAATAGATGAAATTAGACCTGAAATGGTGAAGTATAGTGGGAAGGCAGGGATGAAATTGCTTCATAGAGTAGGAAGATTAGCATGGAGTGTTGGTAAGGTACCTTCAGATTGGACAAAAGAAGTAATTGCACCTATCTATAAGCAAGGGAACAGGAAGGATTTCAACAACTATCGAGGTATCTCATTGATTAGTATACCAGGCAAATTATTCACTGGCGTCTTGAAAGGCAGGGTGCGATCAGTGGTTGAGAAGAAGTTGCATAAAAGCCAATGTGGTTTCAGACCACGGAGGGGCTGTCAGGATCAGATTTCAGTATGCGCCAAGTAATTAAGAAATGTTACGAGAGGAATATACAGTTGTGTTTATGTTTCGTAGATCTAGAGGAAGCATATGACAGGGTACCGAAGGAAAAGATGTTCGCCATACTGGAGGACTATGGGATTAAAGGTAGATTATTAAAATCAATCAAAGGCATTTATGTTGACAATTGGGTTTCAGTGAGAATTGATGGTAGAATTAGTAGTTTAAGTTACTTACAGGGGTTAGGGAAGCCTGTAATCTTTCACCTTTCCTGTTCGTAGTTTACATGGATCATCTGCTGAAAGGTGTGAAGTGGCAAGGGCCGATTCAATTAGGTGGAAATGTAGTAAGCAGTCTGGCCTGTGCTGACGACTTGGTCTTCATGGCAGAATGTGCCGATAGCCAGCAGTCTAATATCTTGGAAGTCCGGCCCCGCGGTGTAGGGGGCAACGCGTCCGCCTGTCACCCTGCATCCCCGGGTTCGATTCCCGCCCGTGTCAGTGGTTTTTAATTGTAAATGATTAATATCCTTGGCTTGCGGACTGGGTGTTTGTGTCATCCTTAACGTTCTTTTCCTCACATTCAACACTTTACACTTCCGCTGTTTACAAAATACACGCAGGTTCCTTACATATGGTGCAAGTACTGGCAAAGGATCTTTCTAGGTCGACGCTCCGAACAAATAGCGCTTAAAAATATCTATCTTGGAACTTGAAAATATGTGCAATTAGTATGGTATGAAAATTAGCGTTTCGAAGACTAAATGGATGTCAGTTGGTAAGAAATTCAACGGAATTGAATGTCAGATTGGTGTTACAAAGCTGGAACAGGTAGATAATTTCAAGTATTAAGGTTGTGTATTCTCCCGGGATGGTAATATAGTGAGATTGAATCAATGTGTGGTATTGCTAATGCAGTGAGCTCGCAGTTTCGATCAACAGTATTCTGTAAGAAGGAAGTCAGCTCCCGAACGAAACTACCTTTACATCGGTCTAATTTCAGACCAACTTTGCTTTACGGAAATGAAAGTTGGGTGGACTCAGGATATCTTATTCATAAGTCAGAAGTAACAGAAATGAAAGTAGCGAGAATGATTGCCGGTACAAACAGGTGGGAACAATGGCAGGAGGGTACTCGGATTGAGGAGATAAAGGCTAAGTTAGGAATGAACTCGATGGATGAAGCTGTACGCATAAATCGACTTCGGTGGTGGGGTCATGTGAGGCGAATGGAGGAGGATAGCTTTACCTAGGAGGATAATGGACTCTGTTATGGAGAGTAAGATAAGTAGAGGGAGTCCAAGACGACGATGGTTAGACTCAGTTATGGAGGGTAAGAGAAATAGAGGGAGTCCAAGACGACGATGGTTAGACTCAGTTTCTAACGTTTTAAAGATAAGAGCAATAGATCTAAATGAGGCCACAACGCTAATTGCAATTAAAGGATTTTGGTGACGTTTAGTAAATTCACAGAGGCTTGCAGACTGAACGCTGAAAGGCATAACGGTCTATATGTATAATAATAATAATAATAATAATAATAATAATAATAATAATAATAATAATAATAATAATAACAACATGGCCTCACCTACTGAAGATACTTCATTCTGATGAATTTGTGATTAAGAGAATGAAATTGAAGCATCTACCTTAATCAACAATATCACTAATTTGCACACTTACCATGAAGCTTAAGGTCTGAAATTTGGCGTGGTGTTTCTTTTGAGGAAAAGTAAATATGTTTCATCTACCAAACAGGTTTATCATAGGCACGCGCAACTTCCACTTCCTGTGCTAGTTTTTGCACTGGGAATCAATTTTAACGTCTTTCTTATGCCTTTCGTTATGCAAATTTTCTGAGAAAGCAAAATCGGTAAACAAAATTTGAGGCAGTTAAGGGTTAAGTGTTTGAAATGGGGTAACAACCCAAATTACAGTATTTAATTCTCAGTGTTCTCGCGAGGCTAGAGACCTGCGATTTAACGCAGGTGCTTCTTTTTAGGAAAAGTAAAGATGTTTCATTCCGGTGTTTTTTTACACCCTAAACACTGGATCAGTGATTCTCTCGTTTCGCACGAAGCTAGATGTATGACCTGTTTGTTTTGCTATTTTATTTTACGTTATACCGACACAGATAGGTCTTACGGTGATGATAGTTTGGGAAAGGTCTGGGAATGGGAACTAATCGGCCGTGGCCTTAATTAAGGTGCAGCCCCAGCGATGTATGACATTTAGCACAGGTGTTCCATATAAGTAAATTAGGAAAAGTAAATATTTTTCACTGTGATGCTTTTTGTGATCAATGGGGCTCGGATGTTTATGCAGTAATAGGTTAGAATGCAAACTTACTGAAGCGAGTAGTAAGTAGAGTCTACCCGCACCACGGTAATGCTATGAGGTTTACATAAACACAAGGAGTTCGGCCCATTAGAACCCCTAGAATTTATGTTACTCACACTACATGACGGTAGAGCGGGCTAGTCGACATTTCCTACTAAGTAATTTTTACTAAATAATTCTGTAATTAAGAAATGTATGCTCCAATTATGCATCTCAGAAACCTAAATCTGGCAAAGCTTTGTAACGGAAATGGCTACAGGCAAAGTCTTTCCAACCGAAGTTACTGAAGCCATAATTTTAACGGGAAGTGCTGTGAATCTGTGCATCTGGGTTTCAATTCTACGGCAAGTTGATGCGTGTATCAGTGAGTGCATTTTGAACATTTCGAGTTTTATGTGTTATGTTGGTACGTTCTGTTCCTGTATTGTGTGTACTACGTAGAGTTGCAGGAATTGAGTTCTGAAACAGAAACAAAACGTTTCCAGGTCCACGTTGGTGTAACTTATTTTATTCTTCTACGTGTGAGGAAATTATCCTGAAAGTTTGTGCGTACCTACTTGTGATGATGATGATGATGATGATGAAATGAAAGGGCGTATGGCTTTTAGTGCCGAGAGTGTCAGAGGACAAGTTCGGCTCGTCAAATGCAGATCTTTTGATTTGACTCCCGTAGGCAACCTGCGCGTCGTGATGAGGATGAAATGATGATGAAGACGTCTTATACACCCAGCGAAATTAACCAATTAAGGTTAAAATTGCCGACTCTGCCGGGAATCGAACCCGGGACCCCTGTGACCAAAGGCCAGCCCGCTAACCATTTAGCCATGGAGCCGGACATGATCATGATGATGATGATTGGTTGATGAAATGATTACCTCTAACCTGGCAACATTGAAACTTATGCGTTACAATCAAAGGAATTAATTACTTCTGGTAAAAGAACTTACTTTTTGGAAACATTTTCGGTTCTCCAGAGGATCTTAAAAGCCCAGTTGAAGGAACAGTATACACGTATAAAATGTTGTTCGTTCGTTCGTAATCTGTTTACCCTCCATGGTCGGTTTTTCCCTCGGACTCAACGAGGGATCCACCCTCTACCGCCTCAAGGGCAGTGTCCTGGAGTTTCAGACTCTGGGTCGGGGGATACAACTGGGGAGAGCGACCAGTACCTCGCCCAGGCGGCCTCACCTGCTATGCTGAACAGGGGCCTTGTGGGGGGGATGGGACGTTTGGAATGGATAGACACGGAAGAGGGAAGGAAGCGGCCGTGGCCTCAAGTTACGTACCATACTGGCATTTGCCTTGAGGAGAAGTGGGAAACCAGGGAAAACCACTTCCAGGAAGGCTGAGGAGGGAATCGAACCCCCCTATACTCACCTGACCTCCCGAGGCTGAGTGGACCCCGTTCCAGCCCTCGTACCACTTTTCAAATTTCGTGACAGAGCCAGGAATCGAACCCGGGCCTCTGGGGGTGGCAGCTAATCACACTAACCACTACACCACAGAGGCGGACTATAAAATGTTGTATGTTGCGTTTTAGTCTTTCTCCTCATTTACGTGGCAGTGAATCATCCTGTAAGGCCATCTGTTGCTGTAGATATCGTTTGTTTACTTCATGGAGTTCAGAAAGTGAACGCCGAGTATCGACCTATTTTACTAAGACGCGACGTAGCACGCGATTGTCTATCTGTGACGTGTTAAGTGCGTCATATATTTACCTCTCCAATCAGCCTAATTGGGTCACGTGATCCTCCCCTCTAGCTACATAAGCCCTCCCTTGGGGTATCCTTGTCTTCAAGGTGCTCAATTTTAACCGTGTAACGTGTGAACAATTCCCTGAATAAAGCACAAAGCATAATCACTGCTCGGGGAAAATTAGCTGAAATATTTCATGAAAGCTAAACTGTATTCCCTCAGACTTTGATTATCATCACACAAAGCAGGTACATGCTGTAATACTGTATTCAATATACAGTATGATCGTTTACCTTCTACTTCATTCATCGTCCAGTGAACAAGTATCAAAACTGCAAAAATGCAGTCATACGCAACATGCAAATAACATTTCTTATATTATTAAAAATCGGACTTATTGCCATTTAGTTGGAACATGTGTCTGTTAGGTCGTCAGCCCAGAGGCTGGTTGGATCCTCAACTAGCACCACCAAAGGTTATGCGGTTATAAGGAAACCGCAAAAACCAATGGCAGCACCAAAATGAGGCGTACTAGGCAAGACGAGGAGTGAGGTAGTTTGCTTTTGCTTTCCTCACTGGGTCAGAAAGTGCTATTGCAGCACGACAACCCTATGACCAACACCTTTCATAACACTCATGCACTAGTCGTGCTCTGAATGTCATTACTCAGCACCACCCATACCCCAGCAACTTCCATATTGTCACAGCCATGGATGAGACTGGGACTTCGGTGGAAGCTACACTTTACTCTGGCCTGTGCCAAGAGATGGATACAAAAGTACTGTATCCATCAAGAAATGGCAGCAGGCATTTAGTTGGAACATACAGTAGTTAAACTATCCTCCCTTTTACTTTATATAGATATCCCTTCCAGTAAGTAAGTATGAAAGCTTACGGCCTAGTATTTCTTAAATATTTATAATCATAAAACAAAGACTATTTGCTCGCATTTTAACAATAGAGATATTTTTCTTTCCAGTTATTTTTTGAAATGGTGGGATGAAACCGAGTAGGCCCTAATAAACGGGTTTTATCTTGTTTCCAGTACCCGATTTTGCCCCTCGGTGGCATAATAAACTAAAATGGCGCTTGTAGATTGGATTATACAGTACCGTGATTTATTTTTAATTTAAACTGTGCAGTTAATATCACTAAATATGAACGTTTACTCATTTAAGTCCTGTGGAATACAGTTCAGGATTATGCTGAAACAATTCAACACAGAATTGAAAACATTTCAAACATAAACTTGAAAAGATGAACAGAACCAAACTACTCCCTTCACGCTGCTACTGCACGAGATGGTGGCCCGTACCAGTTGAGCTCATATCCAGTAGATAGCAGCATTTGTCACGGAAATATGAAGGTACGCGGTTTGACCCGCCTACCCCTATTTGGACAACTGTCCCATAAATTCCATAAAATACGTAATTTTTTCCTCTCCTAGTTTTACAAGATACCGTAGCCTCTCATTTTAATGCCTTTAATATATAAACATTCAAACGTTTCGACCGGCCTCTTACATTAAATAAAATCGAGTCAGCTCGCAGAGAAGTTCATTGTGAGAGGAATACAGGTCACGTAACTATAACTAAAATACTTGAATAGAGCATGAAATTAGGTTGGGGAAGATTGGGATAAAGAGTTTCTCTTGGACCAGCACGTTTTCTTCGTTAATTATTTAGTTGTTTCTCCATGGATCAGAGGTAAAACGACAGCCTCCTGAGCACAACCAGAGTGGCATTTCTGAAGGGAAGAAGGAAGTCCATTCGACATCGAACGTCGTACGATATTAGCGTGTACCCCAAAACATCCTTGGTGGAACGTTCGGGATTTATTCGATAAAATTAATTAAATTTCACCAGCGTTACCCAATAGAATCCTGGCTTCTCTTCCATCTGGTAGAGTAAAGTGGAACATCGAAATTGACACACAGTGACCTAAAATATGTCAAATGAAAATTCCTGCACATAGCAGCCGAGTCATTATTATTATTATTATTATTATTATTATTATTATTACAGTATATGGTAGTTTATGGTAGGATATTTACTACTTAGATCCAACACTGGGATAGATTCGTTGTACTTTATTTTATTTTGTTGCTAGTGGCTTTACGTCACACCGACACAGATAGGTCTTACGGCGACGATGGGAGAGGAAAGGCCTAGGAGTTGGAAGGAAGCGGCCGTGGCCTTAATTAA
Organism: Anabrus simplex; assembly: GCF_040414725.1. Classification (NCBI taxonomy): domain Eukaryota; kingdom Metazoa; phylum Arthropoda; class Insecta; order Orthoptera; family Tettigoniidae; genus Anabrus; species Anabrus simplex. Next base: position 1,367,082,036 of record NC_090265.1, read on the forward strand.
GGTACAGCCCCAGCATTTGCCTGGTGTGAAAATGGGATACTACGGAAAACCATCTTCAGAGCTGCCGACAGTGGTATTCGAACCGACTATCTTCTGGATGCAAGCTCACAGCTGCACGCCTCTAACCGCACGCCCAACTCGCCCAGCACTTCAATTAAAGGACAGTGCCAGAGTATCATTTCTTTGAAGTGAGTGCGGAAAAATCAAAGGAAGAGTGGGACGTGAGAGCTTATTTACATCACCATTGGCTTCTCATATGCGAATTCCGTGGATTTCTGAAGTGAAAAGTCACATAGTTGTGGTTCGAATTACACGTAAAAATGGATGTACCTTGGGTATCATCACAATATAAACAGTCACGTAAAGCTGCAAGTTTACTTCCGTTCGGAAGGAGAAACCTCTCTTCCGTTATGTATCTACTATCGGTGTCGATGTTAAAACCTCAGCTCTCTGGAAGATAGTATAACCTTCCTGATGTCTAGTGTTGTTTGAGATAGAGTGCTTGACATAGAGAGACTTGTTTTAAACACTAAGAACTGTTGTTGTTTGGGTCATTAGTCAATAGACTGGTTTGATGCAGGTCTCCATCAGGGTGCGAAATCGAAAAAAATTGGTGGGGGGAGAAGGATCGTAGGGCTTAACTACTAGTGTTTATTTCAAACAATATGTAGGGGTATATAATTCCCTTCTAAGTAAATTACCTCTTCCCCTTAAAATATAATTTTAATATGTTTTTGTTTGAATTCTGTTGTTATAACAAGAATGATGTTCAATGGAAAATTATTCCCAGGTTTCAGATGGACTTACCAGAATGAAACATGAAAAATAGGCTGCATGTGTGGAGTTGTCACCGCCGCGTTGTTTTATTGCTCAAGGTCTGGCCGTCATACTGTGTATTTTTATCTTATGTGTATTATTGTTGATGATTTTATGAAAATATGCACAGTAAAAGACATTTATTTCAGTCATATATTTTTTATGTGTTAAAATTTCCTCATTTTATAATGAAAGACCCCCCTGGACAATTTTAGTGGGGGGGGAACCTTTGTGATAAAATATTCGATGGGGGGAGGGAAACCTTCCCATCACCCCGTGATTTCGCACCCTGGTCTCCATGCCTTACTCTCCTGTTCTAACATTTTTATTTCTACGTAACCACCACATCTTACATTTACTCTAGTCTGCTTGCCGCATACCTTGGTCTACCATTGCAATTTTACTGCGTACACTCTCCTCAAAAACTAACTGAACATGTCTTGGGTGTCTTAAGATTTGTCCTGGTCAAATTTCGCTAAATCGTTCTCCTCTCGCCAATTCAATTTGGTATCTATTCACTCGTGATTCGATATCGGTTGGAAATTTGGATAGGTACTGCTGTAAAAATTCAATTGCAGTTACCTTAATTCGAAGCTAATATACTATTGATTTCATGATTTCACATATTAAGAAATGAAATTGTTGAAATGTAGCATGTAAATACGATCTTGTAAGCCCTTTATTGGGTTTTCTTTTCGACTCTGGGGAAAGTGTATCCGTAACTTCCACGGTCGTGTCCTCCCCTACTCTCCACTTAACTACGTACAATGGTTCATATGGAGGTTATGCATCGACACATTGCTTTATCTACAGTCTCACACCAATGTAAAATTATCACCTATTTTACCAAAACTCTATTGATACCGGCCGTTCTTGGTTGTAATCATCTAATTAAAGTAAGTAAGAAACACGAATAAATATAAAATATGTAGTGTTCAAATATTTAATTTACACTATTTCTTAAGTTTTTCTACTAAATCATCAATAATAAAATATAGGTACTTCGAAGATCAGTAACAAGAAAGGGATGAAATTGGCCATAAAATATTTAATACTTATTGTTAGTGTAGCCAATGTCGCAAAAACGTGTGTTCCTTATTATATTTAAATCAGAGTTTCCTTTTAACATAAATTGAACCTCCTTTCAATCCAAAGGAAGAACATGCAGTATGAAACCGTTGGGAAGATTAAGTTAATAGTGGTTTTAGAGTTTTATGCAGTCGCTTAACAACGTAACTAGTTGATATGGAGAACGTACTCAGAACTCGACCCTCATTTTCTGTCTAAATACTGATGTATTTTAGTTAAATTTCGGAGATGAAACCATTTAAGTCTTCAATTCAGTACACTCGTATTTTCTTGTATTGTGAAGTATTGTAGTGCCTGTGTGAGATTAAGAATATTTCGATACTCGCAGGAAGATCCGATTGGAAGTTCTCTTACCTGCTAACGGCTAATTCAGAATGTTTGCATAAGTTGTAGGGGCATACAGCTTACGGGCGCCATTCATTCTTTTATTCCCTCCCACGGAACTCTAGTACAGCCGATCAGCTCTGAAAAATAACCCAAGTCTATTAGAACATATGTTACCTAGTGCTAAAAATTGTATTCCTAATAACTAATTATTGATGTGGCTATCTTGAAGTATAATTTGTTCCTAAAAACATCAATCACTCCAAGTACCCTACAATAACTCTGACATAATAAAAATTGCAAACTTAAGAGTTTTACCTGATAGTTAATCTTAACTTGTAAGTTATGAGGCTGACACTTCTATCTGGAATTCGAAAAACTACAACATGAATTTCTATTTATAAAATCTCACTTGCAATAGTCGAAGTTCGAAGTATGGCCATCGTCATGAGGAGTTGTTAATTACGTCAGTCACCCGCTGTTTTCAAATGAATATTTTGTCAATGTACGGGTATACTGTACTCTTAATGACAAATAAGGTGAAAATATGCCGAAGGTGGCCACCAAAAATCGTCGAAATTCGAATTAAGCACTCTAGCTTCGCTTTATAGGTTTGCCATAACGAAAACCCCATGATCAGTCTAGAAGTTAGCACTTTTACTTCCACCAGATTGAAAATGGGTCGTTTTTCATTCCTGCCAAGAATTTTAGACGGGTTTGTAACGGAATGCAATTGGCCCCGTAGACACAAATATGAAGGGAGTTAGGTTCGAATTCGATACTCAGTCACCGCAAAAGGGCTCTTTTGCAATTTTTCTCTGCAAGTATGTTGGTAAAATACAGGTTACCACTTCCACTTCCGACCACAATTTATTACAAGTATTTATATCATTACAGACTACATAATTACACAGGAGCTATCGACGACGGTTCCCATGAAGCAACACTAACATAGTGACTACCATTACGCTTACAAATGAGTCACTTAGTTGCAAAACCGAATACATCACAAAAGAGAAATCTTTCACGACTAAATAAAAGCCTTTCATTTTAATGCATAAAATGACACACGTTTGATAATAAGGAAAGTAATTAGTTAATGGGATGCAATTGTGTTCCAGATATTAGGTATTGAGTACGATCATTATGTTGTGAGATAATAGGGAGTATTTTTGCTATGTACACTGACTGACAGAGCAAATGCAACACCAAGAAGGAGTGGTCAGAACTTTATGCCAATTGCAGGGTAGACTGACGTCACTGAGGTATGCTCATGATGTGAAATGCGCCGCTGTGCTGCGCACGTAGCGAACGATAAATGGGACACGGCGTTGGCGAATGGCCCACTTCGTACCGTGATTTCTCAGCCGACAGTCATTGTAGAACGTGTTGTCGTGTGCCACAGGACACGTGTATAGCTAAGAATGCCAGGCCGCCGTCGACGGAGGCATTTCCAGCAGACAGACGACTTTACGAGGGGTATGGTGATCGGGCTGAGAAGGGCAGGTTGGTCGCTTCGTCAAATCGCAGCCGATACCCATAGAGATGTGTCCACGGTGCAGCGCCTGTGGCGAAGATGGTTGGCGCAGGGACATGTGGCACGTGCGAGGGGTCCAGGCGCAGCCCGAGTGACGTCAGCACGCGAGGATCGGCGCATCCGCCGCCAAGCGGTGGCAGCCCCGCACGCCACGTCAACCGCCATTCTTCAGCATGTGCAAGACACCCTGGCTGTTCCAATATCGACCAGAACAATTTCCCGTCGATTGGTTGAAGGAGGCCTGCACTCCCGGCGTCCGCTCAGAAGACTACCATTGACTCCACAGCATAGACGTGCACGCCTGGCATGGTGCCGGGCTAGAGCGACTTGGATGAGGGAATGGCGGAACGTCGTGTTCTCCGATGAGTCACGCTTCTGTTCTGTCAGTGATAGTCACCGCAGACGAGTGTGGCGTCGGCGTGGAGAAAGGTCAAATCCGGCAGTAACTGTGGAGCGCCCTACCGCTAGACAGCTAGACAACGCGGCATCATGGTTTGGGGCGCTATTGCGTATGATTCCACGTCACCTCTAGTGCGTATTCAAGGCACGTTAAATGCCCACCGCTACGTGCAGCATGTGCTGCGGCCGGTGGCACTCCCGTACCTTCAGGGGCTGCCCAATGCTCTGTTTCAGCAGGATAATGCCCGCCCACACACTGCTCGCATCTCCCAACAGGCTCTACGAGGTGTACAGATGCTTCCGTGGCCAGCGTACTCTCCGGATCTCTCACCAATCGAACACGTGTGGGATCTCATTGGACGCCGTTTGAAAACTCTGCCCCAGCCTCGTACGGACGACCAACTGTGGCAAATGGTTGACAGAGAATGGAGAACCATCCCTCAGGACACCATCCGCACTCTTATTGACTCTGTACCTCGACGTGTTTCTGCGTGCATCGCCGCTCGCGGTGGTCCTACATCCTACTGAGTCGATGCCGTGCGCATTGTGTAACCTGCATATCGGTTTGAAATAAACATCAATTATTCGTCCGTGCCGTCTTTGTTTCTTTCCCAACTTTCATCCCTTTCGAACCACTCCTTCTTGGTGTTGCATTTGCTCTGTCAGTCAGTGTATATGGATTTCAAATCTTTACCAATTATTTATCTAAAACAGTATTGCTAAAACTTTCTCCTGGATGAAATAGATGTACTTTTGTGGCAAAAATATTACAATATTAAACTACTGTATTACTAATGTGTTTATAATTGCGTATTAGTTCTGGAAATGTCACAAATAGAAAATATTACCGTTTCAAACAAAAATTGTCCACCTTGCATTATTTTAGAATGCATAAATAGTGAAACATCTTATTTCAGAAATATGTTCACAAAAACATTCTTCGAAATTATCAGGGATAAGTGTTATTCAAATTTAATGCCTGCGATATTTAAAGAATGAGACTTTCTTTGAGATTTCCGTTTATTGGCAATATAATTTGAAAGGAAAGTTCTCATATCCTGGAATCGCTAGCCCTCCAGGAAGTATTATAAGTATTATCTAACATCCATTATCATTTCTTCCTCTTCTTCTTTCAACTACTAACACTATTGTATTCGTAAATTTCATTTCTAGAGTGCACTTCTCCATTTATTAAGACATCGTATCTCGTAATTTTTTACCTAATTGAAGAGTTTCACATGGATTGAAACATTCGACAACAACACGTATTTTTGTTCAATGACCAGTATACTTTAGAAGCTCAGTATTTCAAAAGTTGTTGAATCATATGAACATATAATGATACCACAATATCAGTTTCAAAAAGAATTGATTTAGCCTGTCTGGTTTTACAACTAGACGACACAGTTCATGGATATCCGTAATAAGGACGACCACTGTAGTATGAATCAACGACAGATTCCATCTTTACAGAAATCGTTTATTTTCATTGAAATACAAATAAGCAGCTCTCCCGTAAAATAGACGTCATATCATATATATTGTTGTACTGTTAAGCTGTAATGTACACCGATAATTACATCAAATCCTGTCTGTGTTGTACGATTTTAGTTGCATAAACAACGAATGATTAGCTATCATTGTCTCTCCCTACAGCAAGCGTGCACCATAATCCCCTGCGTCACAATCCATCATGCAACATGAGCTCTTGCGTGGGAAACACTCACATCGAGCTTTGTTAATCATTAGGAAACCCAACAACGGATCGTTCCTGGAGATGTGCATAACGTGACTAAGGTTTCTGCTTATTGAATGTGGAGCTTGCCTCAGATGGCATTCGGATTCTGAGAAGCAGTACAGATGATACACGTTTCAAATATCCACGTGTGGATCGATTCATTGAATGTCTTTGCGCTCACATTTTCCTACCTATGAGCAGATTTCGTTATCTATATATATATAAAATAACTTGTCCTGACTGACTGACTGACTGACTGATTCATCATCGCCGAGCCAAAACTACTAGACATAAAGAAATGTAATTTTGGGGATACATTCATATTAACATGTAGGTGCTCCCTAAGAGAGGATTTTTTGATATCCCGTCGCTAAGGGGGTGAAAAGGGGGGTGAAATGTTAAAATGAGTGTACTTATATCTCAAAATTTTAAAAGTTTACAGATGTAAAAATTGGTATTTAGAATCACTTTTAAAAATAAGGAAACGCGTAATTTTTGTTTTCGGAAAATCCCAATAGGAGGGGTGATAAAGGGGGGGGGGAGGGGTTGAATGACTTTAATCAGGATACCGGTACTTATATCTAAGAAACTGAAGATATTACAGACATGAAAATTGGTACTTTTGATCTCTTTTAAAAATAAACACGTATTTTTTTGTTTTTCGAAAATCCAATTAATGAGAGGGTGAAAAGGGGGTGAATTTTTAAAATGAGTGTGTCTATATCTCTAAACTTTGAAAGTTTACAGATGTAAAAATTGGTATTTAAAATCTTCATTAAAAATAAAGAAACATGTACTTTTTGTTTTCAGAAAATCCCAATAGGAGGGGTGAAAAGGAGTGAACAGGGGGTTGAATGCTTTTCATGAGTATACTTATATCTCAGAAACTGAAGATATTACAGACCTGAAAATTGGTGTTTGCGATCTCCTTTAAAAACAAAGAAACATCTATTTTTTTGTTTTAGGAAAATCCAGTTAATAGGGGTTGAAAAGGGGGGGGGATTTTAAAATGAGTGTATCTATATCTCAAAACTTTTAAAGTTTATAGATGTAAAAATTGGTATTGAGAATCTCCTTTCAAAATAAATACGTATTTTTTTGTTTTCGGAAAATCCCAATAGGAGGGGTGAAAAGGGGTGAAAAATGGGTTGAATGCTTTTAATGAGTATACTTATATCTCAGAAACTGAAGATATTACAGACCTGAAAATTGGTGTTTGGGATCTCCTTTAAAAAAAGAAACATCTATTTTTTTTTGTTTTTGGAAAATCAAATTAATAGGGGTTGAGAATGGGGGGGGGGGGTTAAAATGAGTGTATCTATATCTCAAAACTTTTAAAGTTTATATTTGTAAAAATTGGTATTTAGAATCTCCTCTAAAAATAAAGAAACACATATTTTTTTGTTTTCGGAAAATCCCAATAGGAAGGGTGGAAAAGGGTGAAAAATGGCTTGAATGACTTTAATGAGGATACTTATATCTCAGAAAGAGAAGATATTACAGACCTGAAAATTGGTATTTGGAATCTCCTTTGAAAATAAAGAAACATGTACTTTTTGTTTTTATAAAATCCAAATAGTGGAGGGTTGAAAGGGGCGTGAATTTTTAAAATGATTGTATCTATATCTCAAAACTTTCAAAGTTTACAGATGTAAAAATTGGTACTTAGAATCTACTTTCAAAATGAATAAACGCGTATTTTTTGGTTTTCGGAAAATCCCAATAGGAGGGGTGAAATATTGTTTGAATGCCTTTAATGAGGATACTTATATCTCAGAAACTGAGAATATTATAGACCTGAAAGTTGGTATTTGGGATCTCCTATAAAAATAAAGAAATGGTATTTTTTTGTTTCTCCAAAATTCACTTAAGGGGAGGGTGAAAACGGGTGTGAATTTTTAAAATGAGTGTATCTATATCTCAAAACTTTGAAAGTTTACAGACGTAAAAATTGGTGATTAGAATCTCCTTTAAAAATAAAGAAACAGGTATTTTTCTGTTTTCAGAAAGTCCCAATAGGAGGAGTGAAAAGGGTGAAAAATGGGTTGAATGCCTTTAATGATGCTACTCATACCTCAGAAACTGAAGATACTACGGACCTGAAAATTGGTATTTGGGATCTCCTTTGAAATAAAGAAACTTAATTTTTTTTTGGATAATCCAATTAATGGGGGTGAAAAGGGGGTGAATTTTTAAAATGAGTGTATCTATATCTCAAAACTTTTAAAGTTTACAGATGTAAAAATTGGTATTTAAAATCTCCATGAAAAATGAAGACACGCATTGTTTGGTTTTTTGAAAATCCCAATAGGAAGGGTGAAAAAGGGTAAAAAATGGTTGAATGCCTTTAATGAGGATACTTATATCTCAGAAAGAGAATATATTGTCCGCCTCTGTGGTGTAGTGGTTAGTGTGATTAGCTGCCACCCCCGGAGGCCCGGGTTCGATTCCCGGCTCTTCTACGAAATTTGACAAGTGGTACGAGGGCTGGAACGGAGTCCACTCAGCCTCGGGAGGTCAACTGAGTAGAGGTGGGTTCGATTCCCACCTCAGCCATCCTGGAAGTGGTTTTCCGTGGTTTTCCACTTCTCCTCCAGGCGAATGCCGGGATGGTACCTAACTTAAGGCCACGGCCGCTTCTTTTCCTCTTCCTTGTCTTTCCCTTCCAATCTTCCCATCCCCCACCAAGGTCCCTGTTCCGTATAGCTGGTGAGGCCGCTTGGGCGAGGTACTGATCATTCTCCCCAGTTGTATCTCCCGATCCGATGTCTGAAGCTCCAGGACACTGCCCTTGAGGCGGTAGAGGTGGGATCCCTCGCTAAGTCCGAGGAAAAAGCCAACCCTGGACAATAAATAGATTAAGAAAGAAAGAAAGAAAGAAAGAAAATTGGTATTTGGGATCTCCTTTAAAAATAAAGAAACACGTATTTTTTATTTTTGGAAAATCCAAGTAATGGGGGATGACAAGGGGGGTTAATTTTTTAAATTGTATCTATATCTCAAAACTTTTAAAGTGTACAGATGTAAAAATTAGTATTTAGGTCCCATTTAAAAATAAAGAAACACATATTTTTTGTTTTCGGAAAATCCCAAGAGGAGGGGTGAAAAGGGGGTTGAATGCCTTAAATGGGATACTTATATCTCAGAATATATTATAGACCTGAAAGTTGGTATTTGCGATCTCCTTTAAAAATAAAGGAAACCTTTTTTTTCGGAAATCCACCTAAAGGGGGCAGGGAAATTGAAAAAGTTGAATTATTTGTATGAGGTTACTATTATCTCAAAAATGAAAGATTTTTCAGACGTGAAAATTGGTATTTGGAATCTGGTTTAAAATTAAAGAAACAAGTATTCTGGGAAATAGCAATGAAGGGGGGTGGGGAGGTGAAAGAATTGAAAAATTAATTGAGTTGTATGAGGATGTCCGCCTCTGTGGTGTAGTGGTTAGCGTGATTAGCTGCCACCCCCGGAGGTCCGGGTTCGATTCCCGGCTCTGCCACGAAAATTTGAAAAGTGGTACGAGGGCTTGAACGGGGTCCACTCAGCCTCGGGAGGTCAACTGAGTAGAGGTGGGTTCGATTCCCACCTCAGCCATCCTGGAAGTGGTTTTCCGTGGTTTCCCACTTCTCCTCCAGGCGAATGCCGGGATGGTACCTAACTTAAGGCCACGGCCGCTTCCTTCCCTCTTCCTTGTCTATCCCTTCCAATCTTCCCATCCCTCCACAAGGCCCCTGTTCAGCATAGCAGGTGAGGCCGCCTGGGCGAGGTACTGGTCATTCTCCCCAGTTGTATCCCCCGATCCGATGTCTGAAGCTCCAGGACACTGCCCTTGAGGCGGTAGAGGTGGGATCCCTCGCTGAGTCCGAGGGAAAAGCCGAACCTGGAGGGTAAACAGATGATGATGATGATGATGTATGAGGATACTTGCTTCTAATAAAAACTAAAGATGTTACAGACGTCTAAATTGGTATTTGGATCTCCTTTATAAACAAAGGCAAAAGCGTTTTGGGGGGAAACCATCTTGGGGGTCGGGGGTGAAAAGGAGTTGAATTCCTTTTATAAGGACACATATCTCAAAAACTGAAGATGTTAGAGTCGTGATAACTGGTATTGAGAAGATTCTTTTACTATTAAAGAAACATGTATTTTAACGCGAAATTCACTTAAGGGGGGAGTGTGAAAGGAACATAAGGAAACACGCCTTTTTTGGGGGGGGGGTAAATTTATTTACAGCGGTGGGCTGAAAAAAGGAGTTGAGACCAATTGCCTTTACTGTTCGTAATGTACTTATTCTGATCATTAGTCTTTCCTGGGTTAGTTTTCAAGAAATATCTTTTCCTTTGGAGAACATAAAGTTAGATTACAGTAGATTCTCCTGGCATATATATAAAAATTTAAACACATTTGAAATAAACGAAAGGAATGAAATTGACCGTGCAATTGTTCACCTCTGTAATAAGGTCAATAATGCACGGAAGTGTATCATTCGTGCACTTGCCTATGCGTGACGATGGTGCTGTTCACATCGTCAGCAATGACAATGGCAGCAGATGTAATTTACCGCCAAGTAGTGGTCTTGCATTTTGCTGTGGGTTCCAGCCCATCAATAATAATAATAATAATAATAATAATAATAATAATAATAATAATAATAATATTCTGGACCGTCGTAAAAATGTGCGGGCCGCGCTGGAAACGTATCCTGGCCGGGTAATGCAGTCCGGCCGCGGGTTCAGCACCGCCAAGACACCCAAGACTACACCACGCCGGATCTCCTCAAGGATTTCATCCATATTAAAAATGGTTATAGGAAAAGATGGCAAAGATTTAGGGACCCAACTGACCGGTTGGAGTACCTGGACCTAGCCCGGGAAGTACGAAATCGATTGCTGGATAGAAAGATAGAAAAATGTGAGGAACTTTGCCGTAATCTCTCAGAAAGCGAGTCAGATTAAGAATTTTAGCGGATTCTCTCAGAAAACGAGTTAGACCTCGAATTTCGGCAGATTTTATATAAGACGTTAAGCATTCAATTATAAACTTCGTTATAATACCGTGGCGAAGGACGGGTATCTTGCTAGTCTATATATATAAAGCAAGATGTCCTGACTGACTGACTGACTGACTGACTGGCTGATAATCAACACACAGCAAAACCTACTGGAGATAATTGCATGAAAATTTGATGACATGTTCCTACCGCAGCTTAGACGCGCACTAAGAAAGGAATTTTTAAAATTCCTATTTTAAAGGGGCGAAAAGGGGTGAAACGTGATTTTACTTTTTGGTGAATTTCTCCATTTCTATGAAAAATATTGTTCTTATATTCATTCAGATATTTATTTTCATATATCATAAAAGAAAGTTTAAAAATTCAGATTTTAAAGGGGTGAAAAGGGGTGATATGTGATTTTACATTTGTGTTTAATATCTCCGTTTTTTGAACACTATTGTACATATATGTTCATCCAGTCTTCTAAATCGTCTCAATAGTACAGCATTTCTTGAAAAGTCAACGCAAATATATTTATTTTCAAGATTTTCCAGGTGAAATACTTCCCTTGCACGCATGAATCTTTGGCTTTTGCCAATTAAAAATGGCCGTGGCACTTTCCAACATATAAGTGTACGCGACAATTCACTCCGCTTCCGTGTATTTTAAGACGGTGATAAACCAAATCCTTAAAGAAAATAAAATACAATTAACAGTATGTAGGCCTACATATACGATTGTTTGTGAGTGAATTCATGAGAAGGTATCTAACGCTGCACTGATAGCGCAACGATTAAGTCAACAGACTACAGACTGCAAGAATGCAGGTTCGAATCTGCCTATTGGCAGCCTTCTTTTAACACAGGAATATTGTTTTATCAATGAGCCGCTTACAGTTTAAATGAGTTGTTTCATCAGTACAACTGGTAAAACAGGCTAGGGGAAAGCAGTACCAGTTCGGCGCACGCATGCGTCATTAGCAAAGCTATCTATGGTTCGAAGATATGTCACTCATATTGATGAAGAAGAGACCGGAGGCAACTTGCATAATATTGTCGACCAGTAATGAAGTGAGTGTGATAGAACTCTTGAGCAATAAGCGTTTGAACCTTGGCAATCCTGGCTAATAACTATTCCTCCTCAGAAGAGTACCAACATTTCATATCAGAAGATTCAACGTACTGGTGTGTGATATTTCATTAATTCTTCTTCTTAATCTGTTTATTGTCCAGGGTTGGCTTTTCCCTCGGACTTAGCGAGGGATCCCACCTCTACCGCCTCAAGGGCAGTGTCCTGGAGCTTCAGACATCGGATCGGGGGATACAACTGGCGAGAATGATCAGTACCTCACCGAGGCGGCCTCACCTGCTATACTGAACAGGGGCCTTGGTGGAGGATGGGAAGATTGGAAGGGATAGACAAGGAAGAGGGAAGGAAGCGGCCGTGGCCTTAAGTTAGGTACCATCCCGGCATTTGCCTGGAGGAGAAGTGGGAAACCACGGAAAACCACTTCCAGGATGGCTGAGGTGGGAATCGAACCCGCCTCTACTCAGTTGACCTCCCGAGGCTGAGTGGACCCCGTTCCATCCCTCGTACCACTTTTCAAATTTCGTGGCAGAGCCGGGAATCGAACCCGGGCCTTCGGGGGTGGCAGCTA